>NC_139383.1:274232500-275432500 GCF_054392235.1 Sus scrofa
TTTTTCTTTTTCTGTCTTTTTAGGACCACACTGGTGGCATATGTGGCATATGGTAGTTCCAAGGCCAGGGCTCTGAGCTGACACCACAGACACAGCAATGCTGGATCCTTAACCCACTGAGCAAGGCCCGGGATCAAACCTGAATCCTTATGGATACTAATCGGGTTCATAACCTGCTGAGCTACAATGGGAACTCTGATGTTGTGTTCATTCCTACTGTATAGGAAAGTGATTCAGTTATGAATATATATACACATTCATTTTCATATTCTTTTCCTTTAGTTTATCACAGGATGTTGAACCTATTTCCCTGTGCTATACAGTAGGAACTTGTTCTTTATTTTATGTATAATTGTTTGCATCTGCTAATCCCAAACTCCCAATCCATTTCTCCTCCACCCACTTCCCCCTTGGCGACCAAAAGTCTGTTCTCTATGTCTGTGAATCTGTTTCTGGTTTGTAGACGAGTTCATTTATATCACCTTTTAGGTTCCACATTAAGTGATATATGGTTTTTGTCTTTCTCTTTAACACTACTATTGATCCACTCAATATTATTTATACTGATCCAGACACCTTGCCTGGGGCACACACAATCAATAACATTAGGCATGAATATTCTTTTTATGTCAATCCAAGTATACAGACAACCCACCATACTGCTGACTGGGGAAGTTCCTTGGTGGTTCCTCAGGTTAAGCAACTGGCTTTGTCACTGCTGTGGCATATTCCTGGCCTGTGCCCACTCTCCAAAAAAAAAGAATGGTCTGGACAATATTATCACTGCCTTGCAAGGAGGCACTTTTGCCATTATCCAATCTTAGTGTGTTCATACCTGATGAGCCTATGAATGTATCATTTTATTAAATCATGTAAGGGCACAAGTTACTATCCTGAGTCCCCAGCCTAGGAGACTTCTTAAGTGATTCAGATCATGGGCTTGTGGTGGAAACATTTGTTACTTGCTTTGGAAATCATTATCCTAATCTGTGGTTTTTCTTGCATGAGTTACACTGTTGCTGTGATACCTGCCTCCAAATGCAGCCAGATAGCCACCAAAGGAGCCACCTCCAAGCCAGTGACACCCCTTGCTGACCATTCGGGGTATATTGCAGAAGAGGGAGATATGTGAGATCATAGGAGCTGGTCACCAGAGTGTTGGCATCACCAAGTCAAATTTCGGTCTGTCCACCTATGGGCAGTAAAGCCTCTCCTGACCCTGGGTTGTGGTGAAGGAAAGGGCAGCATTTGTTGTGGGGTGCCAAGGTGGCTAATACTCAAATAACCCAGTGGGTGGGGAGTTCCCATCATGTTTCAGTGGAAATGAATCTGACTAGTAACCTTGGGGATGCAGGTTTGCTCCATGGCTTCACTCAGTGTGTTATGGATCCAGTGTTGCAGTGAGCTGTGGTGTAGGTCACAGATGCACTTGGATCCTGCATTGAAGTGGCTGTGACATAGGCCAGAGGCTACAGCTGCCATTTGACCCCCTAGCCTGGGAACTTCCATATGCCACAGGTGTGGCCCTAAAAACAAAAACAAAACAAAACAAAACCCAATGGCTTTTAGTGAAAGGCTTTTAAAGACAGAGTGAGGGAGAGGGTTGCAGGTGCAGGACCACCTGGGGGACATTGTTCTGATTGGTTGGTCATGAGGTAATCAGGAGTCAACATCATCAGCCTTGGGTTCCACCCAGTCCACATGCTTGTCTTGAGAAAGCAGTTAACTTTTCCCACCTGTTAGGGGTTTCAGTGTTTGCCAAGCAGCTCAAATGATTCGGCTCAGAATATTATCTGTAGCCCTTGAGGAGGAACTAAAAATCCTTGACTTGGTTTCATGGCTAAATCATTATTTTTTGTCTGGCTTGATTATTTCCTTTCTTTCTGTGTTTTCCTCACTTCTCTGATTAAATATATTCTTTGGAACTCAGGTAAGGCCTAGGAGGCTAACATTTGTCTACAAACCAGCAGAAGGCCAAGGATGTGGAATGGAGCAGGGGAGGGGGGACTTTCCCAGGAAGACCCCCTAGGGTCCTGTTCAGTTTCATCCAGAGAGGACAGAGAGAACAAAGAGGTGACTGATGATTGATCAGCAAGTTGGGCTTGGCTGATTGGAGGTACATTTACCCCACCTGTGTCCTTGAAATGTTCAATCTGCCCTGGGTTCCCAGGCTGGGAGCCATTTTTGAGGAGGCAGCCTTGAAGGAAAAGTGTGTTGCTGAGGCTCTCTGGACAACATGCATGTCTGAACCCACTGAAGGACTCTGTAAAAGCTTTCAAGATCCTAGCCAGCAGGGGTGGAGAGCTGATTTTGGCTACCAAGACAAGCCTTGTAGGTAAGTTGCCTTGCTTATGAAGACTGCCTCCTACCATTCTGGGGCAGGGGGATGGTGACTGACTCTTTTGCAGGAGCCAGTTTGTGAACAGACAGCCTGGTTTTCTGCCCCCCTCCTCCATGGCAACTGAATTATTCTTTGTGTGAATGGAGAGGCTTGTGTGTGGGTGTTTTTCCTGTCCTCTTGATCTTTCATAAGCATCTTCCCTAATATATTTTCCCCTAATTATGTTTTTGCATTTGTTTATTGTGGGACTGAACTGATACTAGAGTTAACAGAAAATTTTCAGCAATTGTGTGCTTTTTCATGTGGTTTCCACTCTTTGGTTATTATGAATAGTGCTGCTAAGAATCTTCATGTACAGGCTTTTATGTGGACATAGTTTTTCTTAGTTATACACCTAGGAATGGAATTCCTGGTTGGTGTAGTAACTCTATGTTTGAACATTTTGAGAAACTGCCCATGTTTTCCTAATTGGCTGCATTGTTTCAACTTCTTAGTACAAATATAGAAGGGTTCACCCTCCTCTTATTCCTTGCTAACATTTTGATATTGTCCAGTAATTTCTTTTTACAATTTAATCATCCTAGTGGAAGTGAAGTGGTATCTCATTGTGATTTTGATTCATATTTCCTGATGATTAATGATGCTAAGTATTGTTCATGTGCTAATTGGCCAATTGTATTTTTTTTAATTTGGAAAAATCTCTCTTTAAATCCTTTGCACATTTCAAAATTGGGTTATTATTCTTTTTGTTGAAGTGTAAGAATCCTTCCTATATTCTTATGCAAATATCTTATCAACTATGTGTGTGTGTATATAACTCCATTCATCTGTTGGTGGACACTTAGGTTGCTTCCATATCTTGGCAATTGTAAATAATGCTGCTATAAATATTGGGGTGCATGTATCTTTTTGAATTAGTTTTTTTTGGGGGGTTACATACAAAAGAGTGGAAATGTTGGGTCATATGGTAGTTCTATTTTAGTTTTTGGAGACACTACTATACTGTTTTCCATAATGGCTGCACCAACTTACAGTCTCTCCAACAGTGTACTGGGATTCCCTTTTCTCCATGTCCTTGCCAACATTTGTTATTTACATTCTTTCTGATGACAACCATTCTGACAAGTGTGAGGTGATATCTCATTGCAGTTTGATTTGCATTTCTCTGATGATTAGTGATGTTGAGCATCTTTTCATGTGAAGTACTAAGCATGAATTAGTACTTAGTTACTTAGTTTGCAGTAAGTTTTGAAATCAGGAAGTATGGGTTGACTAATTTTAGTCTTCTTTTTCCAGAATGTATTGGTTATTCTGGTTCTATTGCATTTCCATGTGAATCTTAGGATTGGTTTGTCATTTTCTGCAAAATATATAGCTGAGATATTTAATGGGGATTGTATTGAATTCAGAGCATTTATTATTTCTACTAGGTATTTGTGGGGATTGATTTCTTAAGAATTTAAAAATATAGAGCATCTGCCATATACAAGTAGATATGATTTTCCTTCTTTACAATCTAGATGCCTTCTATTTCCTTTTACTTAGACGTGCTGATTGGAACCTCTAGCACAATGTTAAATGGAAGTGGCAAGAGTTATTGTTCTTCTTGATCCTAGGAGGGCAGGAATAGGAAGACTAGCTAAAGGGATCATGGAGCTCACAAGTAAAAGAGATCCTGTCTGATGATTAGAGTGGACTGGTGTGGGAGGGTACTTTTTGAAGATGACATGGTACTTAAACTAGGTGGGCTTGCAGTAAAGCACCACAGAGGAGGAAATAATATTAGAATGAAAGGCCCTGAGGGAAAATGTATATGCTATATGTGAGTGAATGAGAGCTCTGTTATAGTCAGCATCCTGGCTTTGAATAATTATGGGACCTGAAATGGGCAGGAAACACCTTTTTTTTTGGCCACGCCCATGGCATGTGGTAATTCCTGGGCAGGAATTAAACCTGTGTTGTATTTGTAACCTGTACCACAGTTGTGGCTTAACCCACTGCACCATGAGGGAAGTTCTAGGAAATTCTGGAAGAGAGTTAGATGTGTAAGGAGCAGAGCCAATTAAATATATAATATCATTCTAAAAGTCATGTACTGTTTTAGTAAAAGGAAAAACAACACTCTGGAGTTACTTGGTGGCACAGTGGGTTAAAGATATGGTGTTGTCACTGCTATGGCTTAGGTCACTACTGTGCCATGGGTTTGATGTCTGGCCTGGGAACTTCCACATTATGTGGGTGTAGCCACTAAATAAATAAATAACATACCACAAACTAAAAGCTGAATTATATACCTTAAAATGAATTTTATGTTATATAAATTACATCTCAGTAAGACTCTTCTTAAAAAATAACACATCTCACTGAAATGAAAAAACTATTTATTACCAACATGAAACTCTCCACAGAGAAGGAGTTCCAATGATAACACTGGCAGAAGAGTCACAAGGAGGAATTTTTTTTATCGGTTTCATTTTTGTAAACTGAAAACCCATTTACGTAAACAAATCAAAAAGAAAACTGAAGGATGAAAAGTTACTGGGGATAGTTTGCACTAGGAGTAGGAGAGTGCAAATTTTAAATCTTTAATATAAAGATAACCTACACAAGTCTTTAAAAGAGTCAAACAACATGAAAAAATTATTAAGAAGAATAAAAACATGTATTTATGGGGAGTTCCCATCATGGTGCAGCCAAAATGAAACTGACTAGGAACCATGAGGTTGCAGGTTCGATTCCTGGCCTTGCTAATTGGATTAAGGATTGGGTGATGCCTTGAGCTGCGGTGTAGGTCACAGATGTGGCTTGGATCCTGTGTTCCTGTATCTGTGGTATAGGCTGGCAGCTGTATCTCTGATTTGATCCCTAGACTGGGAACCTCCATATGCCATTGGTGTAGACCTAAAAAACAAAAATAAAATAAAATAAAAAAGATAAAATAAAATGTATATACAGCCTTATGAAAACAATCAGTAAGGCAAAAATTCAAACAAATGAAAAGAAGTACCATTTTTTACCTTATGATATTTATAACAATTGAGTGAAAAATTGGAACACAAGAGTTCCCATCATGGCTCAGTGGTTAATGAATCTGATAGGAACCATGAACTTGGGGATTCAATCCCTGGCCTTGATCAGTGCGTTAATGATCTGGCATTGCCCTGAGCTGCGGTGTAGGTCACAGATGCAGCTTGGATCCCGCATTGCTGTGGCTGTGTTGTAGGCAGGCAGCTACAGCTCTAATTAGACCCCTAGCCTTGGAACTTCCTTATGCCAAGGGTGCAGCCCTAGAAAAGACAAAAAGACAAAAAAAATTGGAACACAAAGAATGCAGAGAAAGAATCACTCCCATAAGGCCATCAGTTGGGATGTAAATCAATAACAGTGTTTTTTCCCTTCATTAACAGTTTTGTAAACTATTTTAGCAACATGTATCAGAGCCTGAAAAGTGCTCCACATGGCAACTCCACATCTTCAGATTTATTGCAAGGATATGGGAAAAATCTCTCTCTCTCCATGGTTTATTCACAATGGTCTTCACTGCATTATTATGTATAATATCATGGATAATTAGAAAGATCTAATTACCCAAAATTGAATATTATATTAAAAATGGAAGCTGTTTCTACTATGATATTAATTATGAGACTTTATAAAAACATAACAGTGTGGATAACAATAATGTGGAAAACATACATGGTTTAACATTATGTGAAAAATTGTCATCTTCGCAATATAAAATAAATACACAGAGAAAAGGTCCCTAAGAATTTGTTTGAAGTATGCACAGTTGTTTCTTTCAAGGAAGGATTTGAAAAAATTCTTTATATTTTAGACATTCATGATAATGACATGAATGATTTTTCAGTTGGAGAAAAGAAAATGAACCAGTGTTTAAAAAAAATAAATATTGACCACAGCTAACAAAAACAAAATCACTTAGCAGAGACAAAGATCTAAGCCCAGATATCTGATCTTGGACACATCTCTTCATCTTTCTTTCATTTTCTAGACTATTCTGGCCCTCCCAAGCCACACATAGATTCTGCCTACTTGGTGTGATTGTCTCCATGTTGATGCCAGTCCCCATGAGTGAGTTTCTTCTTAGGAAGTGTCAGAATTGGTTCCAAAGACCAGTGAGTTGGCTGAGGTCCTGACATGCCTAGTCTTGCCAGAATTTGTGGCTCTTGGGGAAGAATTTATAGTCCTACACTATGCTTCTATTGGGTTTCCTTCTAGAAGCCAAATGCTTCCTGGTATTTTTAATGTTCCCAACTCTGGGTTGAATCTGCCTGGATTCATATACCCACACATCAAGTCACCCTTTAGGGACTGCTGGTCACTCCCTCTCTCCAGACTATAGTTCTGACCTTGGTCTGTTGGCCCCATTTCAGTCCTGCAAAAGCCTAGGTCTTCATTTGCTTGCATTTGCTTGGAAGACAAAGCCTCCTGTCTTGAATGAGGTTTTCACATTTATATTGGGCACATGGAGGGAAGAAACACATTGAAAATCTGGGCCTGTGCTTTAGGGAAGGACTTTTTATGGGGTGGAATATCTTCCATACCCAACAAGTCTGCACAAGGCCTCCTTCATGTCACTGTTCCTCAGGCTGTAGATAAAGGGGTTCAGAATGGGGGTTCATCATGGGGGTGCCCACCATTCCAGTGTATGCAGAGTAGGAGGAGGAGGGCTGGAAATACACCAGAAAGAGGGTCCCATAGAAGAGAGTGATGACTGTCAGTTGAGCACCACAGGTAGAGAAGATTTTATACTTTCCCCCAGGATAGGGGACCCTGAGGATGGTGTGGATGATGTGGGCATAAGATACCAGGACATAGGTGAGAGGGACCACAGCTGAGAATGCTCCTGCTGCAAACATCATGTCCTAAAAAATGTGCATGTCTGAGCAGGCAAGTTTGAGGAATGGGCGAAGATTGCAGAAGAAGTGTAGGATAGAATGTGAGGCACAGAAAGAGAACTGAGACATGGGGAGAATAAGTGAGAAGGCCAGGAGGTGAGCACAGAGCCAGGATGTGGTGACCACCAACAGGCACCGCTGGATGCACATGATTGTGGTGTAGTGGAGGGGGAGGCAGCCAATGTGATGACTTCCATCACAGTCAGCAGGAAGTGATCCAGCAGGGCCAATGTCATGAAGAAGTACATCTGCATGAGGCACCCAGTGTAGGAGATGATGTGGTGCTATGTCTGGATGTTGACCAGCACCTTTGGGACAATGGTGCAGAAGAAGCAGGTGTCAATGTAGTACAGTTTGGCCAGGAAGAAGGATGCAGAGGTGTACAGATGAGGGTCAGAGCCAATGGCCAGGATGATGAGCAGTTCCCCTGCACAGTGACCAGGTACATGACCAGGAGGAACTCAAATAGTAGGAGGTCTGGGTGTGGAGAGATGCTGGTTTGGTTTCTAAATTAGAAAAAATTAGAGCAGAATGTTCCTTAAATAAAGATAGGCGGTCAATATTACAGAGTCCAAGGACTTTGATCTAATTTGAAAAGGCCGCTGAGTTTCACTAGTATGTATAAGTGCTGATTTGCAAAATATACAAATAGGAGGTCAATGGACTCTGATAAGTAGGCATCAGGCTAGAGTGTAGTTTGAGTTCTGGACACCTGTAATGTTTCAAGTTTTCCCCATGGATGTTCTGAATGAGACTGGACTGGGGTTCATCTGGAAAAATGTTTCCAAGTTCAGTTCCATTAAAAAAGCCTTTAGAACTCTCACTTGAATTTCTTGTCATATTCAACTGTGTTTCATGTATATGCTAGCATTTATTGGGCAAAATCAGGAGCTGTATGTATGTGTGAGTGTGTGTGTGAGAGATGCGTGTGTGTGTGTGTCTGTGTGTGCACACACATATCAAGGGAGATGGAAGAAAGAATAGTTTCTTCAGAGAGGAGCCAGCTGGGCCTCAGAAGTTCCTAGTTGTCCTAGGAACATTATGGTCCCATTTGCTTTGAAGACCATTCCTGTGAATTAGTGTAGCCAGGAGAACACTGCAAAATGAAAATCACCTTATCATGAAGGGCACATCATTTTAATTTTAATCATCAACTTCCTCCCCCTCATCATTTGTTTGAGTACCTGGCTTGGGCCTCTGGAGATGGGGTGGGAATAAGTTGTGTTCCTTAAGCTCAGTCTGTATTCAGGTATATGTCTTACTCTTTCTTGCTTTCCTCACGCAGCCTGAGAGGCTCTAATTACATTCATATTGGTGCAAATGGCATTATGTCATTTTTTTATGACTGAGAAGCATTCCATTGTCTATATGTACCACATCTGTCTAATCCAATCATCTGTCAATGGACATTTGGTTTGTTTCCAGCTCTTGGCTATTGTGAATAGAGCTACAATGAACATGTGGGTGCATGTGTATTTTAAGGAAAGTTTTGTCCAAATACATGCCCAAGAGTAGGATTGCCAGGTCATATGGTAGTTCTATGAATAGATTTCTAAGGTACCTCCAGACTGATCTCCATAGTGGATGTACCAGCTTCCATTCCCACCAACAGTTCAGGAGGGTTCCCTTTTCTCCACAGCCACTCCAGCACTTGTTATTTGTGGATTTATTAATGATGGCCATTCTGACTGGTGTGAGGTGGTATCTCATGGTAGTTTTGATTTGCATTTCTCTAATAATCAGGGATGTTGAGCATTATTTCATGTGCTTGTTGGCCATCAGTATATCTTCCTTGGAGAATGGTCTCTTCAGGTCCTTTGCCCATTTTTCCATTAGGTGGTTGGCTTTTTAGCTGTTGAGTTGATAAGTTGCTTGTATATTCTGGAGATGAACTCCTTGTCCATTGCATCATTTGAAACAATTTTCTCCCATTCTGTAAGTTGTATTTTTGTTTTCTTTTTGGTTTCCTTTGTTGTGCAAAAGCTTGTCAGTTTGATTAGGTCCCATTGGTTTATTTTTTCCTTTATTTCTGTTGCTTTGGGAGACTGACCTGAGAAAATATTCATGAGGTTGATATCAGACAGTGTTTTGCCTGTGGTCTCTTCCAGGAGTTTGATGGTGCCTTGTCTTATATTTAAGTCCATCAGCCATTTTGAGTGTATTTGTGTGCATGGTGTGAGGGTGTATTCTAGTTTCATTTATTTGCATGCAGCCATCCAGGTTTCCCAGCAAGTCTTGCTGAAAGAAATTGTCTTTTTCCCCTTTTATGTTCATGCCCCCTTTTTCAAAGATTAATTGACCATAGGTGTCAGGGATTATGTCTGGGTTCTCTATTCTGTTCCATTCGTCTGTCTGTCTGTTTTGGTAACAGTACTACACTGTCTTGATTACTGTGTATGTGTAATGTTGCTTGAAGTCTGGAAGAGTTATGTCTCCTGCTTGGTTTTTGTTTCTCAGGGTTGCTTTTGGCAATTCTGGTTTTTATGTGGTTCCATATAAATTTTTGGATTGTTTGTTCTAGTTCTGTGAAAAATGTCATGGGTATTTTGATAAGGATTGCATTGAGTGTATATAACTTTGGGTCATATGGCCATTTTTACAATATGAATTTTTCCAATCCAGGAGCAAGGAATATCTTTCCATTTCTTTATTGCTCAAATGAATTTATCACATCTGTAGTTGTATAATGATCATAACCATCTGATTTCAAGGATTTCAATCCCACATCCCAGGCACATCCCCCATCCCCCAAACTGTCTCCTCTGGAGGCCATTTTTTATTCAATGTCTGTGATTCAGCATCTGTTCTGCAAAGTTCAGTCTGTCCTTTTTTTCAGATTCCACATGTCAGTGAAAGCATTTGATGTTGGTGTTTCATTGTATGGCTTACTTCACTCAGCATGATAATTTCTAGGTCCATCCATGTTGCTAAAAATGCTGGTTTTTAATTCTTCTTAATGTCTGAGTAATAGTCCATTGTGTATATGTACCACATCTTCTTGATCCACTCCTCTGTCGATGAACATTTAGGTTGTTTCCATGTTTTGGCTATTGTAAATGAACATTGGAGTACATGTGTCTTTGCAAGTCAAGGTTTCCTCTGGATAGATGCCCAGGAGTGGGATTGCTGCATCAAATGGTAGTTATATTTTTAGTTTTCTGAGGAATCTCCATACTGCTTCCCACAGTGGTTGTGCCAGTTTACAATCCCACCAACAGTGTACTAGGATTCCTCTTTCTCCACACCCTCTCCAGCACTTATTGTTTGTAGACTTTTGGATGATGGCCATTCTGGCTGGTGTAAGGTGCTACCTCATAGGGGTTTTGATTTCCATTTCTCTACTAATGAGTGATGTTGAACATCTTTTCCTGTGTTTCTCGGCCATCTTTATGTCTTCTTTGGAGAACTGTCTGTTTAGATCTTCTGCCCATTTTTGATGGGGTTGTTTTTTTTTTTTTTTTTGGTATGGAACTGCAGGCATTGTTTATAAAATTTGGAGATTGATCCCTTATTGTTGATTCACTTGCAAAGATTTTCTCCCATTCTGTGGGTTGTCTTTTCATTTTGTTAGGGTTTACTTTTCTGTGCAGAAACATTTCAGTTTGATAGGTCCCATTTGTTTATTTTTGGTTTATTGTCAATACTCTGATAGGTGGATCTGAGAAGATGTTGCTATTGTTTATGACAGAGAGTGTTTGGCCTATGTTTTTCTCTAAGAGTTTGATAGTGTCTGGTCTTATATCTAGGTCTTGAATTCATTTTGAGTTTATATTTGTGTATGTTGTTAGGGAGTGTTCTAATTTCATTCTCATACATGTGGCCATCCAGTTTCCCCAGCACCACTTATTGAACAAGCTGTCTTTTCTCCATTGTATATTCTTGCCTACTTTGTCATAGATGAGTTGGCTGTGCGTTGAATTCTGGGCTGTCTATCCTGTTCCACTGATCTATATTTCTGTCTTTGGCCAGTACCTTATGGTTTTGATGACTGTTGCTTTGTAGTATAGTCTGAAGTCTGGGAGCCTGATTCTTCCAGCTCCATGTTTCTTTTTCAGGATGTCTTTGGCTCTTCTGTGTCTTTTGTGCTTCCAAAAAAACTTTAAAATATTTTGTTCGAGTTCTGTGAAGAATGTCCTTGGTAATTTGCTAGGGATTGCATTGAATCTGTAGATTGCCTTAGGTAGTATAGTCATTTTGATAATATTAACTCTTCCAATCCACGAGCATGGTATATCTTCCATCTATTTGTGTGATCTTTGATTTCTTTCATCAGTGTCTTACAGATTTCAGAGTACAAGTCTTTTGTCTCTTTAGGCATGTTTACTCGTATGTAGTTTATTCTTTTGGATTCGATGGTAAATGGGATTGCTTCCCTAATTTCTTTTTCTGCTCTTTTATTGTTAGTATATAGACATGCAGTGGATTTCTGTGTATTAATTTTGTATCATGCAACTTTGCCAAATTCATGGATGAGCTCTCAGAATTTTCTGGTAGAGTCTTTAGGATTCTCTAGGTATAGTATCATGTCATCTACAAACAGTGGTAGTTTTATTTCTTCCTTTCCAATTTGGATTGCTTTTATTTCTTTTACTGAATTTGTTGATCAGGTCAAGTAGTTTTTTCATTGAGTCCTTAGGGTTTTCTATGTATAGTATCTTGACATCTTCATACAGCGACAGTTTTATCTCTTCTCTTCCTATTTGGATGCCTTTTGTTTCTTTATTTTCATCTGATTGCTGTGGCTAGTCCTTCCAATACTACGTTGAACAGCAGTGGTGAGAGTGTGCATCAATGGCTTGTTCCAGATTTTAGTGGGAAGGCTTTTAATTTTTCTCCATTGAGTATTATATTTGCTATGGGTTTGTCATAAATGGCTTTGATTATGTTCAGGAATGTTCCCTCTATCCCCACTTTGGTGAGAGAAAATATTTCATTATAACGTTGTAAGTAAGTTGGTATGAATCCATAAAAACCTCAATTCCAACTATGATGAATATAGCTTGGAGAGAGAGAAATAGAATCACCTGGGGTTTTGTTTTTGTGTCACTCTGTGTCATGCTGAACATGTTTTTGTGTATAACACACTCACAACTTCTCTTTTCCTTGGTTGGCTGTAGAGCAGATAGGGTCTAGTGAGGGCCTTGGAAATACATGTATGTGTTTGACTTGGTCAGATAGTCTCACAGCTTGAGTCTTCCTTTTTCTCAGTTCTAGACGCAAACAGACAGCAAAGTCCTCTTAATGCTAAGTTGGTGGCACTTTGTCCAGATGGTTTGAAGGCTACAGAACTTCTCACAATGTTCCTCACTGATGTTTAATTATTTTCACAATTCCACTTTGGTTAACAGGGTGGGATCAATTTTGAAACATTGTCTAGTTAATCAGATGGCTCTGAATTCTGATATAGGTCCTTGGTCCTACAGCATCTATAATATCTTGGCTTTCTGGTCATCTCATCAGGCAAATTCTCATGTCCCTCACTTTGCATGTATGCTCAGAACTGAGCCATTTTAAAAGCCTGTTGATGGAAGAGTATAGACAGACAATGGCAGATATGAAGGAAGCTATTTATTGGAAAAATTTTTAAAAATGCAATGAGTCAAGTGCTGTGAACCTACTAATCTTCAAGGGCTGTCCATGGTCTTGGCCTGTACTGTTTCCTGCATGTGAGAGGGAGATCTCTGATGTAAACCCACATTTTCAGGAAGCTACTTGATCTTGCTTGATGGCCTCCTGTGTCTTCATCATTTTTAGTTCCTGATGTCTGCTTACCCATCCTGCCCAAATAATGAGCTGATTTATTTACCTTTTTTTGCATCACTCTCTTTTGATTGCTATTTTTTGTCAATATTTATTGACCTGTGATATATAAGTTGTGGGTTGGAAATCCTATAAAATTAGATGGTGATGATCATTATGCAACTATAAATGTAATGAGTTCATTGAGTAATAAAAAATGAAAACAAATTTATTATGATAAAATATATGTAACAAAAATTAACATTTCAATATTTTTTGCATATATTTCTGGGACAATAATATTTCATGTTGTTGTGCAACCATCACCACCATCCACCTCCAGAATTTTTTCTCTTCCCAAATGGAAACTCAGTACCCATTGAAAAATATCTCCTCATTTTCCTCCCCACACCAGCCTCTGGCAGTCACTATTCCATTTTTCATCTCTATCAATTTATCTCCTCTAGGAATATTATATGAATGGGATCTTAGAGTATTTACACTTTTGTGACTGCATGATTTTACTTAGCATACTGTTGTCAAGGTTCATTCATGTTGTGGCTGTTTCAGAATTTCTTTCCTTTTTAAGACTGAAGCGTATTCCACTGTATGTATAGACCACATTTTATTTACCCAATCATTTGCCAAAGGACATGAAATATTTCCATTTTTTGGCTACTGCGGATAGTGTTGTTTTAAATATGGGTGTATAAATAGTTCTTTGACACCTGCTTTCAGTTATTTGGGGTATGTAACCAGCAATAAAATTCCTTAATCACATGGAAATTCTATTTAATTTTTTGAGGAACTTTCATAATATCCTTTCCTTCCTCCCTTCCTTCCTTGTTCCCTTCCTTCCAAACTTGATTCCTTCCTTCCTTCATTTCTTCCTCTTTCTCTTTTTTCTTTCTTTCATTCTTGCTTGCATTCTTTGTTTTTATTTCTTACAGTCATTTTAACTATAAAATGTAAGTTTATGTGTTGAGCACTTTATTTTGTACATGATACATTAATTTTAAATAATGCTTAAATAGTATATATATATGTATGCGTAGTGTGTGTGTGTGTGTGTGTGTGTGTGTGTGTGTGTGTGTGTGTGTGTGTTAGACACAAGAACATAAGCAATCTGAGAGTAGAGCCATGGAGGCGACTGTACTTCTTTATTACTCTTTTTCTGCTGTCAATCATGATGTCTCCACTTTGTAAAAATGAGAATAAGCTGTTCTTTATTTCCACTGAAGTGTTTGATTAAAGTCAAGTACTTTCTCCCTGTGACAGTGTCAGTGTTCAGAGAAGTCACACTGTGTTGCTCTCACTAGACTGGATGAGGCATCAGTGTGTGAGTGCACTGCAGTGAGACCTATCTGTATACTGACACAGTCACTCTTAGAAAATATGTGACCACATGGTAACTGCTATACTTGGTACTTCTACGTTCCAGGAATTTCTGCTTTCTCTCCATCCACAGAGGAGAGAAAACAACAAGTGGAGGGAGAACCAGAGCAGCAGGTCTGAGTTCCTCCTCCTTGGGCCCCCCATCTGGCCAGAGCAGCAGGGTGTGTACCTTGCCCTGTTCCTGGGCATGTACCTGACCACAGTCCTGGGGAACCTGCTCATCATCCCACCTATCAGGCTGGACCCTCACCTCCACACCCCCATGTACTTCTTCCTCAGCAACTTGGCCCTCATGGATGTCTCATTTTCATCTGTCACTCTCCCTAAGATGCTAATGAACATTCAGACTCAGGAACAATCCATTCCCTATGCAGAATGTGTAACAAATAAGTATTTTTTTCATATTTTTTGCTTGCATTGATAACCTTCTTCTGTGGTAGTGACCTATGACAGGTATGTAGCCATTTGTTACCCTCTACATTATGGAATAAACATGAGGGAAGAGCTGTGCATATGTCTCTTGGCTGGATCCTGGCTCCTATCCTGTGTCAGTGTCCTGACCCACACTCTCCTGCTGGATCAACTGTCCTTCTCTGCTGACATCTTCCCCCACTTCTTCTGTGACTTTCTGCCTGGCTTAAGCTGTCCTTCTCATACACCTCTCTCAATAAGCTGGTCATATTCACTGCAGGGGCTGAGGTTCTACTTATTCCACTGAGTGGCATCCTGGTCTCTTATGGCTGCATTGGGATCTCCATCCTGTGGATCCCCTCTACTAAAAGGATCTGTAAAGCCCCACCTGTGGCTCCCACTTCTCTGTGGTGTCTCTATTCTATGGAACAATGATGGCCCTGTACTTTTCCTCCTCATCAGACCAGTCCCATGACAGAGACATCATTGCTTCCATGATGCACACAGTGGTCACCCCCATGCTGGACCCTTTCATCTACAGCCTGAGTAACAGAGACATGACATTGGTTCTGTGGATTCTTTTCATAAACAATAACCTTTTTGGCAGGTGAGAATCGCCTAAGCATATTCTTATTTAATTCACTGCCCTTATTAGAAAAGCCATAAAAAATTTTATGTTCAGCACCCATATCTCTAGAACTTTTCTAATTGTCTTTTAAATGGTCATTGTTATTGAAGCAATCTCTTTCACTTTAATCATGTTGAGGACTTGCATAGGGAAAGGGGGTAAACCAAGATTTTTTCACCAGCAATCAGTGTTTATTCACTTTGGCACTGGCTCAGTTGATTCCTATCCAAAGGCTGAGCCTGAAATGCAGTGGTGTGCTGTCTTATGTACCCTCCATTATTTTTTTCTTTTATACTTTGGTCCCTCTGTCCCCCTTATAATGTAAATACGTTCTGTAAATTCTGGTCAGATGGTCTATGCTACAAAGTTGCACGTGGATACAGATGATGTTACACTGCCACAAAGTTGCACATGTGTGCACATATGCTGATTGTGCACATTGCCATCCCTTTGGTCTGGGAGGGCCCCTTCCACATTCATATCTCTTGTCCATTTATTTTTCCATAACCCTAAATATGACATTACCCACAGCACACATTCAACATGTGGTTTTCAATGCACCAAACTTCTTTGTGTATATGTGTAATTATGTTTAAACTTTTTTCAATATATTGTATTATTACTACATTTTGTTTTTTACAGCTTTTTGAAGTATATGTACATTTTAAGTTTTTATGGTTATCTATTCCTGGGCATTGGTTTTTAAATTGCATAGTTGAATAATTACATAATTAATTTGAAGGATAGTTGACTTACAACATTGTGTTAGTTTCAAGTGTAGTGCGAAGTGATTAGATATTTCATATATTATGTAGTATATATGTATATTTTCAGGTTGTTTTCCCTTATATGTTATAACAAAGTATTGAGTACAGTTCCATGTGCTATACAGTTGGTCTTTGTTAGTTATCTGTTTTATATACAGCAATATGTATATATTAATATCAAACAAATAATTTGTCCATCTACCCTTAACCCTATGGTAACCATAAATTTGTTTTGTATGTCTGGGTGTCTATCCTGTTTTGTGTATAAGTTAATTTGCATAATTGTTTTTGCATTTTTATGTTCATATAGCAGCATATGGAAATTCCCAGGCAAAGGGTCAAAGTGGAACTATAGCTGCCAGCCTATACCACAGCCACAACAATGTAGAATCCAGGCAGTGCCTGTGACCTATACCATAGCCCAAGGCAGTGCTGGATCAACAACTCACTGAGCAAGGCTAGGGATTGAACCTACATCCTCATGGTTACTATCCAGATTCATTTCCCTTGAGTCACAACAGAAAGTCCCTGTATAATTTTTTTTCAGATAACGTATATAAGCTATATCATATGACATATGTTTGTCTCTGTCTGGTTTACTTCGTTCAGTATGATAGTCTCTACCTCCATCAAATTGCTGCAAATTGCATTATTTCATTCTTTTTATGGCTGAGCAATATTCTATTATATAGTCATATCACATCTACATTATCATTCATCTGTTGATGGCCATTTGGGTTGCTTCCTAGTCTTGACTTCTCACTTTCCAACTAAAACCATTCAGTTAAGTTTCTAATGTTTCATTTTAGTGAAGTCCACAATGCTTACCTTGTCAATGTAGTATCAAGTTTATATAGTACTTTTGATGGTTGTTTAAGCTAAAAAAATTTAATTCGATTGTGCTATTGACAGTAGGGTAGCACTGAGTAGTCAATACAATTACCAAATTTCCCCATTCCAGGAAAACTAAATTTTCCCCCTCAATTGGATGTTTGTGTTGAGAAGAGTCCACAGCTATTAGATTAACTTTAGCCTTAGAAATGAATGTTGTCTTTTCCCCAGAGAGGTCACATCTAATATGAAAAAGTGCTAAAACCCTGAATTTAAAGTATTTGCACCCAAAAAATATCTCCTGCATGACTAGAATATGCCAGGCAATGTTCTATATTTTGAGTATACAAGTTAAAAAAAAATTTCCCCTTGTGGAGTTTACCTTCCAGATCTCTTAATCCAGTTCATCATGTTCCTTTTTTTCCATAGCAAGATTTAACCCTCTAACCCACCATAAACTTATTTTTAAAATTGTCATCATTTATTTGCTGGGATGAAAGTTCTACAGTATATGGGTTTCTATGTATGAAATAAATAATTTCTAAGTTTTTGGTAGGTAAAAACATCTGTTAATAAAAGAGGACTAAAAGGGAGAGCAAGGCTTTCCTGTCACAGCTCAGTGGTAGCAAACCTAATATCAAAAAGGGCACAGGTTTGATCCCTGACTTTGATTAGTAGTTTAAGGATCCAGTGTTGCCATGAGCTGTGGTGTAGGTCTCAGTTGGGGCTTGGTTTCAGCGTGTATGCTGGAAGCTACAGCTCTGAATCCACCTGTAGCCCAGGAATTTCCATATGCCCCATGTATAGCCCTAAAAACCATAAAGGGGGGAGTGCTGGTGTGTGGTTCATAATTTCACACCATGTGGCCTAGGTAGAGCTCAGTGGGAAGGGAACATCCAAGACACTAGTAAGGACAGGGAAGTGAGCCATTGGGCTGCCTGGGCAAAAGCATGGAGATCAGCACCTAGAAATACTCTGAGGGAAGATGGTACCTGGCCTATCACAGGGATATTAATGGAGCCTCTGTTCCTGGACAGGATTAAGTCAGGAAGGATGGTTGGTGATTAGTTCAGAGATATCAGAGGACCAGATTGTTAGGGCAATTAATGTCATGGTACATTTATTCGTCAAGATTCTGCAGAGAAGTAGAATCAATAGTGTGTGTGTGTGTGTGTGTGTGTGTGTGTGTGTAAGAGAAAGAGATTGATTGAATTCCTGTTGTGGCGTTATGGGATTGGTGGTGTCTCTGCAGTGGGTTAAAATATCCCATTGGTGCAGCTGTAGCGTAGGAGGCTACTGTGGTTCTGATATGATTCCTGGCCTAGGAACTTCCATATGCTACAGGGTGTCCGAAAGATTTATTTTAAAGAATTTGCTAACATAATAGTGGAAGCTAGCAAGGGTAAAGTCTGTAGGGTAGGTTGGCAGGCTGGAAACCCAGGGAAAAGTTGCAGTTTCAGTCTGAAGGCCGGCTGCTAAGTGCCTCTTCTTTGTGGGAAGTTGTTCTTTTTCTTAAGATCCTAAACTGATTGGATAATGACCACCCTCATTATGGAGGACAGTCTGTTTTATTCATATTCTGCAGATTGAAATATTAATCTCATCCATAAAGGAACTGGCATGGAAATATTTTGATGTGTTTGAGCAAATATCTGGGTACTGTATCCAGCCAAGTTGACATATGAAATTAAGCATCATAGTCAAGTTTTTGGTTCTCAGTCTGATTTGGGAAGCTGCTGGAAGGGATTCCATAGAGGAATAACATGGCCATACTTGATTTTGTTACTGTTTCTTTAAAACACCCAGAGTGTTGTAGGTATAAGTGACATACAATAAACTTCATATACCAAAAGTATATCATTTGACTCAGAAAACTGAATATAGAACTACCATATGATCCAGACATCCCACTTCAGGGCATATATCCAGATAAAACTACAATTCAAAAAGATACATGCACCCCTATGCTCTTAGAAGCACTGTTCACAATAGCCAAGATGTGGAAATAACCTAGATTTCCATCAAGAGATGAATGGATACAGAAGATGTGGTACATATGGAGAATGGAATACTACTCAGTCATGTAAAAGAATGCAGTAATGACATTTGCAGCAACATGATGCAACTAGGTAGTCTCATATGAAGTGAAGTAAGTCAGAATTACAAACATCATAAGATATCATTTATATGTGGAATCTAAAACATGGAAGAAATGAACCTATCTACACAACAGAAACTGACTCATAGAAGAGACTTGTGATTGCCAAGGCGGGGGGGGGAGTGCCATGGATGGGGAGTTTTGGGTTAGTAGATACAAACTATTGAATTTAGAATGGATAAGCAATGAGGTCCTACTGTGTATCACAGTGAACTGTATCCAGTTTCTTGGGATAGACCATGATGGAAGATAATATTAGAAAGTTTATTACACACACACACACACACAAACACACCACCCAAACACTCTGTCACTTTGGTATACTGCAGAAATTGATGCAACATTGTAAATCAACTATACTTTAATTTTAAGAAAAAAGGTCAAAAATTTAATGATACATTTTGACCAGTTTTGACATATATACACACCCATGAAATTATCACCACAGTCATCAAGATCAGGAATTTCCCTGATGTCTACCCTCCTGCCCTCTCTTTGCACCTCCCACCTGTCTTCAGGGGAACTACTTTCCTTTTTCCATCACATGGATTTGTTTGCATTTCCTAGAAGCTTATTTCAATGGAATCAGGCAGAGTGTATTATTTTCTCGCTGTCTTCTTTTGCTGAGTGTAACATAATGAGATGTATTCATGTTCTTCTGTGTACCAGTAGTTCATTCTCTTCATTGCTGAGTAGTATTCCATTGTATGGACATACTAGGGCTGTTGTTTCCATGTATATTTAAAATATTTTTAAAATTATCCTATTATTTAAGTTATAAAATTATTTTTGTTTCAGTTTATTTTTTTAAAACTTTCATTAGACACTATTTTATTTATTTATATTTTTTCACACTGTACAGCATGGGGATTAAGTTATTCTTACATGTATACATTTTTCCTCCACCCCTTGTTTTGTTGCACTATGAGTATCTAGACATAGTTCTCAATGCTACTCAGCAGGATCTCCTTGTAAATCTATTCTAAGTTGTGTCTGATAAGCCCAAGCTCCGAATACTTCCCAACCCTTCCCTCTCCACCCAGGCAGCCACAATTCTATTTTCCAAGTCCATGATTTTATTTTCTGTGGAAAGTTTCCTTTATGCTGGATATTAGATTCCAGATATAGGTGATACCTTATGGTATTTGTCTTTGTCTTTCTGGCTCATTTCACTCAGTAAGAGTCTCTAGTTCCACCCATGTTGCTGCAAATGGCATTATGTCATTCTCTTTATGGCTGAGTAGTATTCCATTGTGTATATATTCCACATCTTCTGAATCCAATCATCTGTCGATGGACATTTGGGTTTTTTCCATGTCCTAGCTGCTGTGAATAGTGCTGCAATGAACATGCAGGTGCATGTGTCTCTTTTAAGGAGAGTTTTGTCTGGATAGATGCCCAAGAGTGGGATTGCGGGGTCATATGGAATTTCTACGTATAGATTTCCAAGGTACCTCCATACTGTTCTCCATAGTGGCTGTACCAATTTACATTACCACCAGTAGTGCAGGAGGGTTCCCTTTTCTCCACAGCCCCTCCAGCACTTGTTATTTGAGGACTTATTAATGATGGCCATTCTGACTGGTGTGAGGTGGTATCTCATGGGAGTTTTGATTTGTATAGCTCTTATAATCAGTAATGTTGAGCATGTTTTCATGTGTTTTCTGGCCACTTGTATATCTCCCTTGTAGAACAGTCTATTCAGGACTTTTGCTCATTTTCCCATTGATTGATTGGCTTTTTTTGCTGTTGGGTTGTATAAGTTTCTTATATATTCTAGAGATTAAGCCCTTTTCTGTTGCATCATATGAAACTATTTTCTCCCATTCTGTAAATTGTCTTTTTGTTTTCTTTTTGGTTTCCTTTGCTGTGCAAAAGCTTTTCAGTTGGATGAGGTCCCATTGTTTATTTTTGCTCTAATTTCTATTGCATTGGGAGACTGACCTGTGAAAATATTCATGACGTTGATGTCAGCGAGTTTTTTGGCTATGTTCTCTTCTAGGAGTTTGATGGTGTCCCGTCTTATATTTAGGTCTCAACCATTTTGAGTTTATTTTTGTGCATGGTGTGAGGGTGTGTTCTAATTTCATTGCTTTGCATGCAGCTGTCCAGGTATCCCTGCAATGCTTGCTGAATAGACTTTCCTTTTCCCCTTTTAGGTTCTTGCCTCCTTTGTCAAAGATTAATTGACCATAGGTGTCAGGGTTTATTTTTGGGTTCTCTATTCTATTGCACTGGTCGGTCTGTCTGATTCCTTACCAATACCACACCGTTTTGATGACCCTGCTTTGTAATATTTCTTGAAGTTTGGGAGAGTTATGCCTACTGCATGGTTATTGTTTCTCAGGATTGCTTTGGTGACTCTTGGTCTTTGTTGTTGTTCCATATAAATGTTTGGATTGTTTGTTCTAGTTATGTGAAAAATGTCCTGGGTAGTTTGATAAGGATTGCATTTCTTTGGGTAGTATGGCCATTGTTACAATATTGATTTTTCCAATCCATGAACATGGAATATCTTTCCATTTGTTTACATGTTCTTTAATTTCTTTGATTTATGTTTTATAGTTGTCAGCATATAAGTCCTTTATCTCCTTTGTCTGGTGTATTCCGAGGTATTTGACTTTGTGAGGTGCAATTTTAAAAGGTATCGTATTTTTGTATTTCTTTTCTAATGTTTCATTTCTTGTATACAGAAATGCGACTGAATTCTGAATGTTAATCTATCCTGCTACTTTGCTGAATTTATTAATCAGTTCAAGTAGTTTTGGGGTTGAATCCTTAGGGTTTTCTATGTATAGTATCATGTCATCTGCATACAGGGACAGTTTTATCTCTTCTCTTCCAATTTGAATGCTTTTTATTTATTTGGTCTTATTGCTGTGGCTAGGATTGCCAAAACTATGTTGAATAGCATTGTTGAGGGTGGATATCCCTGTCTTGTGCCAGATTTGAGTGAGAAGGCTTTCAGTTTTTCCCCATTGAGGATTATATTTTCTGTGGCTTTGTCACAGATGGCTTTGATTATATTCAGGAATGTTCCCTCTATAACCCACGTTGGTGAGGGTCTTGATCATGAATGGATGTTGGACTTTGTCAAATGATTTTTCTGCATCTATTGAGATGATCATATGATTTTGACTTTTCTTTTGATAATGTGGTGTATGACTTTGATTGATTTGCATATGTCAAAACATCCTTGTGAACCTGGGATGAACCCTACCTGGTCATGGTGTATGATCTTTTTGATATGTTGTTGGATTCGGTTGGCTAAGATTTTGTTGAGAATTTTTGCATCTATGTTCATCAATGATATTGGGCGATAGTTTTCTTTTTTGGTGGTATCTCTGTCTGGTTTTGGAATTAGGGTGATGGTGGCATCATAGACTGTCTTTGGGAGTATTCCTTCTTCTTCAACCTTTTGAAAAAGTTTAGGGAGGATGGGCACCAATTCCTCTTTATATGTTTGATAGAATTCGCCTGTGAAGCCATCTGGTCCTGGACTTTTATTTGTAGGGAGTGTTTTTATGACTTCTTCAATTTCATTTCTAATTATCGGTCTGTTCTGTTGGTCTGTTTCTTCTTGATTCAGTTTTGGAAGGCTATGAGATTCTAGAAAGTTGTCCATTTCTTCCAGATTGTGAAATTTGTTGGCATATAGTTGTTCATAGTACTCTCATATGTTTTTTTTGTATTTCTGCTGTATCCGTTGTGATTTCTCATTTTTCATTTATCATTTTGTCATTTGGGTTCTTTCTCTCCTCGTTTTAGTGAGTCTGGCCAGGGGTTTATCCATTTGTTTACCTTTTCAAAGAACCAGCTCTTAGCTTTATTAATTTTCTCTATTGTTTTTTGAATCTCTATTTTATTTTATTGATTTCTTCTTTGATCTTTATAATTTCCTTCCTTCTGCTGACTTTAGGTCTTTTTTATTCTTCTTTTGCTAATTCATTTAGGTGGAGGGTTAAGTTGTCAATTTGGGATCTTCCTTCTTTTTTGGGAAAGGGTGTATTGCTATAAATTTCCCACTGAGCACTGCTTTCGCAGCCTCCCATAGATTTTGAGAGGTTGTGTCTTCATTATAATTTTTTTCGAGGTATTTTTTAATTTCCTTCTTGATTTCCTCAGTGACCCATTGGTTTTTTAGTAGCATGTTGTTTAGTCTTCGTGTAGCAGGTTTTTTCTCATTTCTTTTCCCATGGTTGATTTCTAATTTCATGGCATTGTGGTCAGAGAAGATACTTGAGATAATTTCTGTGCTCCTAAATTTATTGAGGTTAGCTTTGTGTTCCTATATGTGGTCGATTCTTGAGAATGTTCCATGTGCACTTGAGAAGAGTGTGTATTCTGATTTTTTTGGATGTAGTGTCCTGAAGATATCAATGAAGTCTAACTTTTCTATTGTTTCCTTTAGGATCTCTTTTGCTTTATTGGTTTTCTGTCTAGAGGATCTATCTATTGGTGTCAGTGGGGTATTAAAATCTCCTATTCTGATTGTATTCCCCTCGATTTCTCCCTTTATGTCTGTTAATATTTGTTGTATGTATCTGGGTGCTCCTATATTTGGGGCATATATGTTGATGATAGTAACATACTCTCTATGGATGGATCCCTTAATCATTAAGGAGTGTCCTTCTTTGTCTTTCTTTATGTCTTTTGTTTTAAAGTCTATTTTGTCTGCTATGAGTGTTACAACTCCTGCTTTTCTCTCATTCAATCTATGTGTATCCTTTGTCCTAAGGTGAGTTTCTCATAGGCAGCATATTGAAGGTTTTTGCCTTTTTATCCACTCAGCCACTCTGTGCCTTTTGATCAGAGCTTTCAGTCCATTTACATTTAAGGTGATCATTGATGGATGACTATTTATTGCTATTTTGAACCTCGTGTTCCAGTTGATTTTACAGTTCTCCATTCTTCCTTGCAGTTTTTTTTGTTTTGTTTTGTTTTGTTTTGTTTCTTTGTTTGTATGGTCTCTGGTTATTATCTGCTTGAGTGTTTTTTGTTTTTTTTTTCATTTTTTGCTAATGCAATATTTGGTTTTGTCTTGTGGTTGCCTTGTATTTGAAGTACGATAACCCTTTGCTATAATTGTGTGCTTTAGCCTGATGGTCCTGTAGGTTCAAACACTTCATTACTATGTTATAATTAAGAAGAGAAACATACAAACAAACAAACAAAAAGTGTTATTTATTTCCTAACATCCCTTGCCCACATTTTATGATTTTGATGACTCTTTTTTTTATTTTTAATTTTGTTTTGTTCATGATTAAATATGTATGCTGGCTTATTTGAGTGACTGCTCTCTGATTGTGGTTTCCTCAGTCCTAGTTCTTCCTCTTCTTCTTTTTTTTTTCTTTTTTCTTCCCTTTCCTTCCTTTCTTTTTGGTTTAGAGAAACCCTTTCAGTATTTCTTTTAGCCTGGGTTTTGTGTTGCTGTATTCTTTTAGTTTTTGTTTGTTGGAAGAAAAATTTATTTCGCCTTCTATGTTAAATGATATTCTTGCTGGATAGAGTATTCTACGTTGCATATTTTTTCCTTTTAGCACTTTAAATACCTCTTGCCATTCTCTCCTGGCCTGTAGTGTTTCTGTAGTAAAATCAGCTGATAATGTTATGGAGGTTCCCTTGTAGGTAACATTCTGCTTTTCTCTTGCTTCCTTTAGGATCCTCTCTTTATCACTAACTTTTGCTATTTTTATTCTGATGTGTCTTGGTGTGGGTCTATTTGGGTTCAATTTGTTTGGGGCCCTCTTTTCTTCCTGTATCTTGAACACAGTATCCTTTAGATTTGGGAAGATTCCAGCGATAATTTCTTCAAATATATTTTCCATTCCCTTATCTTTTTCTACTCCTTCTGGAATTCCTATTATGTGTAATTGGCCCACTATATATTATCCCATAGGTCTCTTATATTGCTTTCCTGTTTTTTGATTCGGTTTTCTGTCTGCTGACCTGATTGGGTAATTTCCATTATTCTATCTTCCATATCACTGATTCATTCTTCTGCATTATTCATTCTGGATTTTACTGCCCTTAGTTCAGTTTGTATCTCTGCCAATGAATGTTCTAGTTTTTCTTGGCTCCTCCTTATATTTTCTAGTTCTGAGGGTGTCTACATTACTGTTCATATCTTCTCTTAATTCCTTCAGTAATTTCACTATTTCTCTTTTGAACTCCAGGTCTGTCAGACTGCAGAGATCTGTTTCATTGTTGAGTGCTTTAGGTGAGTTCTCCTGTTGGTTTGACTGTGGGTGGTTTCTCAGCTTCTTCATCTTGCTTGTTGTTTTCTTTTTCCTGGGGAAGGTTTACTCTCCGTGGCTGGGCAATGTTTGCCTTGTCACTGCTGTGGTATGTTTCCTGAGGGCTGGCATTGTTGGTCAGTCTTTTTTGAGGCAGTGTGTCTTTTCTAGAGTGTTGATGGGGCTAACAGGGTCTCTTTGATGCAAAGGACTTCTTGAGAGCAGACAGGACTGGGAGGTCCACACCATGATGGTAGCAGATTTCACTCAGTCAGGCATAGCTTGCTCTGGTGTTTTTAGGCTGTGGGGTTCTTCCAGGGGTTGGCAGTGTTGGGTAGCTCTTCCTCAGGAGTTCAGCACCCCCTGGGGGCTGGAGCAGCTATCTGGGTCACTGAGAACCCAAGAGGCTCTTCCCTAGGGAAGCCCAACTCAGAAGGACTGTCTGAGAATGCAGGCAGATTTTTCACAGTCTGGCCAAGCTTATTCTAGCTTTTCTGGGATTCAGGGAGTCCTGCAGAGAGGTGGAAGTCCTTTTCAGCTGTTCTGCAAGTGTGTGCCCCCCCTGCCGAGGGCTGGAGCAGCTAGCTGGGCCAGTGAAAACCCAAGAGGCTCTTCCCCAGTGCAGCCCAACTTGGTAATTCTGTCCGAGAATTAGGCAGATCTTTTCACAGCCTGGCCAGGCTTGTTGTAACTTTTCTGGGCTTCAGGGGTCCTGCCCAGAGATGGCAGTCCTATGCAGCTGTTCTACAAGAGTTTGGTTCCCCCTGAGGGCTTGGGGAGCTAGCTGGGCCACTGAGAACCCAGGAGGCTCCTCCCCAGGGCAGGCCTACTCGGAAAGACTTCAGAGAAGTAGGCAGATCTTTTCACGGCCTGGCCAGGCTTACTGTAGATTTTCTGGGGTGTGGAGTGTCCTGCTGGGAGCTGGCAGTCCTGTGCCATTGTTCTGTGGAATTGCGGCTCCTCCTGAGAGCTGGAGAAGCTAGCTGTGCCATTTTGAACCCAAGAGGCTCTTCTCCAGGGCAGGGCGACTAGGAAAGACTGTTGGAGAAATAGGCAGATCTTTTCACAGCCTGGCCAGGCTTGTTCTAGCTTTTCTGGGCTCCAGGCCTTTTCTCGGGGGCTAGTGGTGTTTGGTGCTTCTCCGTGGGGGTGTAGCCCTTCCAAAGGGCGAGCCGTCCTGTGCAGGGACAGCCCCTGTGGTGGTAGGCTTCAGGCAATTGTTTAGGCCAGCCCTCCAACGAGTGCATAGGGGGTGGTGGGGGTGGGGGGAGGGGATGCACTGGGCAGCATAGCTTTCTGATAGCTAGTGGCCGGTAAGCTTGCTGTGGTGTGGGGAATATTCTATGGGGACCCACCCCTTCTTCTCTCCCCTCCCCAACACAGGCGCAGACCAGGCTCTTCTCCCAGGTTCCCTCTGATGTGGCTTTCCACTTCCTCGCCCCTAGAGTATTGCTCCCTTCCCCTGTGACAGCTTTGCTTTCTAGTCTCCCAGGCAGTCTCTGCCCTGTCAAACTTGACAGACCATTTCTAGACCTCCCAAGCACTCCCCACTCCACCCCGCCCCCCCCCAGGGATTAACCTCTGGAGATGAGGTCTCAGAGCCCAGCCCCCACTCAGGCATCTCAATTTTTGGTGACTGTGCCTGTAGTTCAGGTGGTCCATTCAGTTCTCGATCTGCTTTTCAGAACTCCAACTTACTGCTACACTCTTCTCTGCATCTGGAGATTCCTCCGGGTCTGTTTAATCTTTCCATTGAGTAGGTGACTTTCCAGGGTGCAGGATCCCTTTCTCCTCCACAGTTCCCTTTCAGGAGCGCCTGTCCAGCTTGGATTCACCTTCTCCCACTCTCCTCTTTTCTCTTGTTTTTCCTAGTAATGTCACCAACTTCTTGCCATTATTGGAGTATAGGTCTTCTGTCAGTGATTGGTTGCTGTTCTTTGGGACTCATTTATCCTTTAGATGTGTTTTTTTTGTGTGTGTGTTTATGGGAAAGGGCGAGCGTGTCCCCCTACTCTTCCACCAGTTTGTCCCCTCACAACTGATTAATGTTCTTGACTACAACACTGAGAAATTATATGCCTGATAGTACTTAATGTCTCTCTTTTTATTTCCTGGGAATTTATTAGCTGTTTATAAAACATCTTTATTGAGGTAAAATTTTTCTATGAATGCAGTATACATTTAAAGTGTCCAGATTCATATTCTGATATACCATTCCTTGTGAAATAACCTCCACAATCTTTAATTAATATATTCATCACTTTCACTTAGTTACCATTTTAACTTATTTGTGTGTGGTCTGAGAGAACTAAAGATCCACTGTACTAGGGGATTAAATTTCAAGTGTACAATACAATCTGGTTCACCATAGTGATTGTGCTGTACATGTGACCTCAGGAGAACTTATTCCTCTTAAATAACTGGATCTTTGTCCATTATGCTAGTGAAATAAGTCCAACTCAAAACAAGACAAATACTGCATGGTACCACTTTTATATAGAAATTAAAACAGCCAAATTCATAGAGCAGGGGATAGGATGGTCATTGCTAGAAACTTGGGAGAGGACATGAGTATCATTATGAATTTGTGGGAGCTCCAGGCTTAGCAGGCTCCCATGGCATAGAAAAGTGCCAGAGCTAGGACTTGGTAAAGTATGTCCTTTCTTTTCCTCACTTCCCTTTCAGCATTCTTTTCATGTTTTGGGATGTTGGTGGTGATTTTGGTGGGTGAGGAGAAGAAACTGTAGAGCAGCCTTTCTTGATCCAGGAAACAGTCCACAGCTATGAGTTCAGCTCCTCAGGGCTTATTATGGATTTTTGAAACACTGATCACTCTAAGACACTGCTCTTGCCATCACTCAGCACTTCAATCCCAGACTAGTTGTCTCTGGAGTGTTCTGACTGTATGTGTGAGTTGCAGAAAATGCCAGGTCCATCCAGACTGGGGATGAGCAAGCCAAAGAAAGTACCCATGGTCTGGAGTCTTCTGTTGCCCCCGGTGAATTTTGTGTCTGTCTCTTTCAAAGTCTTCATTACGAATCTCTGTGAAAACCATTTCTACTCAGTTTCATGATACCAGTTTTATGTTAGGAGCCTAAGTAATAATCTCCTCTACATTCAGTGAGGGAACACATAGTTCTCTTTCTTCAGCCTGTACATAGTAAAAGATGAATGTGATCAAAACTGCTTCTGAGGCTCAGCACCACATAGCTGTAAGAGAAGAATATTTGGGAAAACAGATGTTAGTGGCAGGCTGTACCTGCCAGAGTGTGTGGCCTGGGGTAATTGCCTTCCCTCCTCTGAATATCCCTTTCTTCTTCTGTGGAAATCAAAAACATTACAAAACATCTAAAATATGTTTGATTTAAAACAAATGTGATACCTAATTTGGCTTAACATAATCCCTGACCAAGAATAATGAATAATAGCTTTCCCTTCTTGTGTATCAGTATCACCTTTGTCCCATATATATGTTCATGTTTATAGCTCTGTATCCAAATATTTATGGCAATAGGGTATTATTTCTTTTGCAGAAATTCCTAGGAATGGAATTGTTGGGTCAGTAATATATTTAACATTAGGAGAAACTCACTAACAATTTCTCACCAAGGCTCTATGTTGTGCATTACTGCCGACCATGTGTGAGAGTTCCAATTTCTACTAACATCCTCACTGCCTCTGGTATTGTCAGTCATCCGATATCAGCCATTCTAGTGGGTTTGCTGTGGTATCTCACTGTGGTTTTCATTTCCTTTTATCTCATGACAAATGATGTGTGTCTTTTTACAGAGCGATCTCCTATATGTCTTCTCTGGTGAAATATCTTTTCAAATCTAATACACATAGTTTTAAAAATAATTGTGTTGCTTGTCTTTTGTATATGTTCTTGATTCAGGTCTTTCTTGGAAATACATTTTACAAATATTTTAAACTAGTCTGAAGCTAATCTTTCCATTAAAAGTTTCTTTTCAAGGGTGGATACTTTTAATTTTTATGAAGTCTAAATCATATTTTTTTCTTTTCTTGTTCATTTTTTTTTGTCCTATTAAGTAGATGTTGCTGCCCTATATTTTTCAAGACTATGTCCAATGTTCTCTTCAATATAGTTTTAGAGTTACAGTTTGACACATTTGACCCTTTTCTAGTTATGTTTTGCTTGTGGTCCAGCATAAGAATATGTCCATTTAAGACATATTGATTTTGATTTATGCTCAGAAAATTTATTGAATCAGAATCGTCCCACATTCAGTTGCCTTACTGCATTTTTAAAATCTTAGCAGAACTTATAAATACTGATCTATTTCAAAATATTCATTCTATTAAACTTATTCATTGATCTATATTCTTATCCTCAAACAATTACTGTTCCTTTAGTTGCTGTGGTTTTATAAACAATTTTAAAATTAGGTAAATTTAATCCAGCAGTTTTTTCTCTCTCTCCCTTTTTATTTCTTTTTTTGGCCACAGTCATGGTATATGGAAGTTCCCAGGTTAGGGGTCAAATAGGAGCTGCATCAGCAGGCCCGGACCACACCAACAGCAATGTGGGATCCAAGATTCAGCTTTGGCCTACACAGAAGTTCATGGCAATGCTGGATCCTTACTGGCATTAAGAAGCCTAAGGATAAAACCCACATCCTCATGGATAATATTTGGTTCTTAACCTGCTGAGCTACAGTGCAAACTGCTTTTTTTTAAAAAGTGTTTTGTCTATTTTCTTTCCCTTTCCCTTGAAATAAATTTAAGAATTAACTTTTAATAGTAGGCTGCTTTATCTTCATGGTCAGGTGTATTCCAAGTTATTTGATTTTTTGGGGTGCAATTTTAAAAGGTATTGTGTGTTTGTATTCCTTTTCTAATATTTCATTGTTAGTATACAGAATTGTGACTGATTTCTGAATGTGAATCATATACCCTGCTACTTTGTTGAATTTGTTGATCAGTTCAGGTAGTGTTTGGGTTGAGTCCTTAGGGTTTTCTATATATAGTTACATGTCATCTGCGTACAGTGACAATTTTACCTCTTCTCTTCCTATTTGGATGCCTTTTATTTCTCTGGTTTGTCTGATGGCTGTGGCTAGGACTTCCAGTACTATGTTGAATGACAGTGGTGAGAGTCTTGTTCCAGATTTTAGTGGGAAGGCTTTCAGCTTTTCTCTATTGAGGATTATATTTGCTGTGGATTTGTCATAAATGGCTTTGATTATGTATGTATGTTCCCTCTATACCCAGTTTGGTAAGAGTTTTTATCATGAATGGATGTTGAACTTGGTCAAATGCTTTCTCTACATCTATTGAGATGATCATGTGGTTTTTGACTTTTATTTTGTTAATGTGGTGTATGATGTTGATTGATTTGCGTATGTTGAACCATCCTTGTGAAGCTGGGATGAATCCTATCTGGTCATGTTACATGATCGTTTTTATGTGTTTTTGGACTTGGATGGCTAAAATTTTGTTGAGAATTTTTCATCTATATTCATCAAATATATTGACCAATAGTTTTCCTTTTTGATGGTATCTTTGGTTTTAGAATTAAGGTGATGATGGCATCATAGAATGTCTTTGGGAGTGTTCCTTCTTCAACCTATTGAAAAAGTTTAAGGAGGATGGGTATAAGTTCCTCTTTGTATGTTTGGTAGAAGTTGTCTGTGAAGCCAATTTTCCTGAACTTTTATTAGTAGGGAGTGTTTTTATTACTTCTTCAATTTAATTTCTAGTGATCTCTTCAGTTAGTTGGTCTATTTCTTCTTGATTCGGTTTTGGCCGGCTGTAAGTCAGTAGAAAGCTGTCCATTTCTTCTAGGTATTCAAATTTGTTGGCATATAGTTGTTCATAGTATTCTCTTATGTTTTTTTTTTTTATTTCTGCAGCATCCATTGTGACTTCTCCTTTCTCATTTCTCATATTGTTTATTTGGGTTTTTTTCTCTCCTCTTCTTGGTGAGTCTAACCAGAGGTTTGTCAATTTTGTTTACCTTTTCAAAGAACCAGCTCTTTGTTTGATTGATTTTGTCTGTTGTTTTTTGGATATCTATTTTATTGATTTCCTCTTTTATTTTTATGATTTCCTTCCTTATGCTGATGTCAGGTTTTATTTGTTCTTCTTTTTCTAATTCATTTAGGTGGTCGCTTAAGTTGTTGATTGAGATTTTTCTTCTTTTTTGAGGAAGGCCTGTATTGCTATAAATTTCCCTCTGAGCATTACTTTTGTGGCATCCTATAGATTTTGAAGGGCTGTTTCTTCATTATCATTTGTCTTGAGGTATTTTTTAATTTCCTTCTTGATTTCCTCATTGACACATTGGTTTTTTAGCAGCATGTTGTTTAGTCTCCATGTTATAAGTTTTTTCTCTTGTCTTTTCCTGTGGTTGATTTATAGTTTCATACCATTGTGGTCAGAGAATATACTTGAAATAATTTCTATACTCTTAATTTGTTGAGGTTTGCCTTGAGCTCCAGGATGTGATCAGTTCTTGAGAATGCTCAATGTGCACTTGAGAAGAATGTATATTCTTATTTTTTTGAATGTAATGTCCTGAAAATGTCAATTAAGTCTGATTTTTCTATCGTGTCCTTTAGGATCTCTTTGCCTTATTGATGTTCTGTCTAGAGGATTTGTCCATTGCAATGAGTGGGGTGTTAAAATCTCCTAATATGATTGTATTCCCATCAATTTCTCCTATCATCTTTGACAAAGGAGGCAAGAATATATAATGAGAAAAAGACAGTCTTTTTAGGAAGTATTGCTGGGACACCTGGACAGATGCATGCAAATAAACACCCTCACACCATGCACACAAATAAACTCAAAGTCACTGAAAGATTTAAATATAATATAAGACACCATCAAACTCCTAGAAGAAAACATAGGCAAAACATTCTGTGACATCAACCTTATGAATATTTTCTCAGGTAAGTCTCCCAAAGCAACAGAAATAAAAGCAAAAATAAACCAATGGGACCTCATCCAACTGAAAGCTTTTGCACAGCAAAGGAAACCAAAAAGAAAACAAAAAGACAACTTACAGAATGGGAAAAAAAGTAGTTTCAAATTATGCAAGTGACAAGGGCTTCATCTCTGGAATATACAAGCCAAAGGAAAAATGGGAAAAAGATCTGAATAGACTCTTTTCCAAGGAAGATGTGCAGATGGCCAACAAGCACATGAAACAATGCTCAACATCCCTGATTATTTGAGAAATACAAATCAAAGATAATATGAGATACCACCTCACACCAGACAGAATGGCCATGATTAATATATCTACAAATAACAAATGCTGGAATGTATGTAGAGAAAAGGGAACCCTTCTGCACTGTTGGTAGGAATGTAAGCTGATACCATCACTATGGAGATCGGTCTGGAGGTACCTTAGAAATCTATACATCAATCCACCATATGACCCAGCAATCCCACTCTCGGGCATATATCCAGACAAAACATTTTTAAAAAACACATGCACCCACATGTTCATTGCAGCACTGTTCACAACAGCCAAGTAATGGAAGCAACCCAAATGTCCATTGGCAGATGATTTGATTATGAAGATGTGGTACATATACAAAATGGAAATCTACTCAGCCATAAAAAAGAACGACATAATGCCTTTTGAGGCAACATGGATGGAACTAGAGTCTCTTATACTGAGTGAAGTAAATCAGAAAGTGAGACATATACCATCTGATATCACACATCTGGAATCTAAGGCATGAATGAATGTCTCCACAGAAAAAGAAATCATGGACTAGCAGTATAGACTCCTTGTTTCCAAGGGGGAGGGGGATGGAGTGGGGTGCTTGGGGAGCTTGGGAGTTAATAGATACAAACTATTGCCTTTGTAATGTATTAGCAGTGAGATACTGCTTTGTAGCACTGGCAGCTATGTATAGTCACTTATGAGGGAGTATAATAATCTGCAATAATCAAATGTGTACATGTATGTGTAACTGGGTTACCATACTGTACAGTAGAAAAAAAGCATTAGGGAAATAACTATTATTATTAATAATAATAATATAATAATAATATAAAATAAAAATATAAAAGTAAGCTGCTGAGATTTTGACTTTGATTGAATTGACCCCGTAGATCAATTGAGGGGAAAGCCTGCTCCATGATTATATTCAGTTATCCAATTTATATACAAGGTATATCTCTATTTATATCTTCTTCAATTTTACCTGGGAAGGTTTTGTGCATTTTAACATAGTTTTATTGCAAATAAATTCATCCATATGTATTTTTTAGCTGTATACTGAAAATAGTATGCAGAAATGTTAAATTCTCAATGCTCTCTGCTAGGTTATAGTTGTGCCATTTTTGCATTTTTTTATTGTTTGTTTGCTCATACCCTGTTAAAACTTCCTTAATTCAAAGAGATTTGGGGGGAGATTTTTTCATTTTTTGGTTTCTCTCCCCCCTTTTGTCCTTATTTAGATTAATTTGGTTTGTATTATTCATTTATCTCTCTTATTGTGTTCTTGGGTCTGTGTCTTTTTTGAGCCTCAAGTGTTTACCTCAGCTTTTCCAGCTTTTCATCTTGTCTGTTTGTGTAGGTTATCCATCCCATGCAAAGTGCAGTATGTTTACAAAATTTATACATAAATATGAGACTACAAATAGTATGTAGCTAGGATTTGGAGTGATATTTAAGGCTGTGGTAATGTCCTAACTCTAATTTGTTTGGGGTGTGAAAAAGAAAAAAAAGTATTTGGAAGGAATTTGCTATCTGACACATAGGAAGAATAGCACAATAGTTACTTTGTTTATTATGCAGTTATCTAATTCCATAAGCTCTGACTTAGGTTGTCCCATAGTTGAAGGAAGGCAATCTGCCTTTGTTGCCTTTCTTTTTTTTTAATTTATTTTTTCCCACTGTATAGCAAGGGGATCAAGTTATCCTTACATGTATACATTTTTCCCCACCCTTTGTTCTGTTGCAATATGAGTATCTAGACATAGTTCTCAATGCTACTCAGCAGGATCTCCTTGTAAATCTATCCTAAATTGTGTCTGATAACCCCAAGTTGCCTTTCTTTACATGGCATTCAACCTGGATTTCCATTCTTCATGTATTTTTTCTGGACCTTTTCAATGGTAGGGTTTCATTTCATGTACTACATCCTCTCTATTATTCAGCAAGAAAAAAGCATGAGATAATGCCATTTACAGTAGCATAGATGGACTTGGAGATTAGCACACTGAGTGAAGTTAAGTCAGACAAAGACAAGTATATTGTGGTACCATTACAAATGGAATATAATAAAAAATGAAACAAAAGCACTTATTTCTAAAACAGAAAAAACACACAGATTTCAAAAACCAAAATTCAGTTTACCACAGTTGAAACCATTGTGGGGAGGGAAGAAATGGGCAGTGGGAATAACATATACACTCTAGTTTATAAAATATATAATTGACTAGAACCTACTGTATAGCACAGGAAAATCTCCTCAATAGTTGGTAATAAACTCTATGAGAAAAAAGAATGGATATATGCATATGTATGGCAGATTCACTTCGCCGTACACCTGAAACTAACACAATGCTGTAAGTCAACTCCACTCCAAGAACATTAGATAAAAAGAAACATCACTGATTATGAGAGAAATGCAAATAAAAACTACCATGAGATTATCACCTCACACCAGTCAGAATGGCCATCATTAATAAATCGACAAATAACAAGTGCTGGAGGGGGTGTGGAGAAAAGGGAACCCTCCTGCACTGTTGGTGGGAATGTAAACTGGTACAGCCACTATGGAGAACAGTATGGAGGTACCTTGGAAATCTATACATAGAACTTCCATATGACCCCACAATCCCACTCTTGGGCATATATCTGAACAAAACTCTCCTTAAAAGAGACACATGCACCCACATGTTCATTGCAGCACTATTCACAATAGCCAGGACATGGAAACAACCCAAATGTCCATCAACAGATGATTGGATTCGGAAGAAGTGTTGTATATATATATACAATGGAATACTATTCAGCCATAAAAAAGAATGACATAATGCCATTTGCAGCAACATGGATGGAACTAGAGAATCTCATACTGAGTGAAATGAGCCAGGAAGACAACGACAAATACCATATGGTATCACTTATAACTGGAACTAATATTCAGCACAAATGAACATCTCCTCAGAAAAGAAAATCATGGACTTGGAGAAGAGACTTGTGGCTGCCTGATGGGAGGGGGAGGGAGTGGGAGGGATCGGGAGCTTGGGCTTATCAGACACAACTTAGTATAGATTTACAAGGAGGTCCTGCTGAGTATCATTGAGAACTACGTCTAGACACTAATATTGCAACAGAACAAGGGTGGGGAAAAATGTATACATGTAAGGATAACTTGATCCCCTTGCTATACAGTGGGAAAAATAAATTTAAGAAAAGGAAACAAAGGAGCAAGCCACAGGCAGTCAGTCACTAAAACAATGGAGACCATAGAGTGGATACTTTGGAGTGAGTCAATTAACTTTCATCAGATAACTATCAAAAGAGATTTCCAGGCATAGTATAATCTTTAGAAAAGTTTCACCATGAATGTTTGTTTTACTTCAACCAATGATCAGCTAAAAATTAAAAATTTTAAGTAGACTGAGGTACTGATATGCATTAAAGTAGAAATGCAAATATTATTATAATAAATTATCATAGAAAACAGGAATAAAATACCATATCAGATAAATTACATTTATGAAAACATAAAATTAATAAAAAGCCATTGTAGGAAGGTAAAAAATGAACAATGGAAAGGTGAAGTACATTGATTTTATCCTTTGTTTTCATGTCTGTTTTACTTGGATTTCCATCAGGATGCAGAATTGATTTTAAAAGCAGCACATCAAATAGGAATGTCCCCTGGAGAGAAAAATCCCTCTTCACATCCCAGGCTATGACCTGTCAGGGGAAACATGCATCTGGTAGGAAGGACCAGGAAGGAGGTTCCTCACATCTCCTTCTTGGCTCCACACACAGGGCATCTCCCTGATATTATTCCTAAGGACAGTATTACCTCACAGTCTGCCCTGAGAACCATCTGCCTGAGAATCACCTGGCACCAGTTCTCATGAATGAGCCTCAGTGGATGTGGAGCTGGGATCTGCATGTTTAACAAGCTCCCCAGGCGATTCTACAGAACATCCCAGTTTAGGGACCAGTTCCCTAGGGTATCTGTCCTGCAGGCAGGAGGAGGAAAACTGAGCAATTAACACAGGTTTAATGCATATCTTGAACCAAGATCTTGGTGCCCTGTCCTTTTGGTCCTCTCCCTTGTGGGTAGAGCATAGTCCTTACATCTCCATTTCTGAATGGTGATTAACTGAAGAGTAAACTCCAGGCACATGGCTTTTCTCTCTGATGCTATTGAGAGTTTCAGGACCACAGAAGTTGTAACTAGATCTAGTCTAAGTGTGTCCTACAGAAAATTTGAGAAGGCAGTCCACAGTCCTGGCAGCTAGATCACTTGAGTATAAAGTTTAGAGCAGAGCATATTTTTCATCAGAATCAGGTGTGTGTGTGTGTGTTTCTCTGTACACAGGTGCCCAATACTTCTCCTGCTCTTGCTTAAGCAAATTTTTATTTCTAGTTCCTAAATCTGGGGGAGGAGACATAGCGTGATTCTCCCTTAGGTCTTTCTTGACAACTCTTTTTTTAGAGATTGTAGATTTTCATAGGCTCATGAGAGATTGTTGAAACCAGAGGAGATTGGAAAATGATAAATATGAATAGTAGTACAATATGTAGCTGCCAGTAAAATCTTTAGCTTTTAAGAAGTGACACTGCAAGACTGAGCTATTGGTTAAATCAACAGATGTTTCTTTTTTCTTCAAGTTTTATACATAATGGACATTTTGAATATTTTTGATCCATTTTTTTTGAGTATATGTTGTTTAGTCCTCCTCCATATGCTACTGATTAAGTGGTTTCAGATTTAAAAGTTCAATATTTTACAGAATGAAGTTCAGCTCTTAGGATTGCTTACTTAAATTTTTATTTATTTGTATTTTTTCATTTACAATGATTTTTATTTCTTCTGTTATAACTTGTTTACAGTATTCTGTCAAACTTTTAAAAAAATTTTATGTATTTATTATGTATTTCTGTATAGCTGGGATCTCTGTCTAGTCACTTATGATGGAACATTTAATGTGAGCAAAAAGAAAGCATACATGTAGGTGAAACTGGGTCACCATGGTATACACTAGAAAAAAAAATAAAAGGTTAAAAAATGTACTTTTATTTTTATTTTCATTTCTTTGGTCTTTTAGAGGCCACACCTATGGTGTATGGAAGTTACCAGGCTAAGAGTCAATGCAGAGCTGTAGCTTCCAAACTACACAACAGCCACAGCAATGGTGGATCTGAGCGGCATCTGCAAGCTATGCCACAGCTCATGGCAATGCCAGATCTTTAACCAATTGGATGAGGCCAGGGATCGAACCTGCATCCTCATGGATACTCGTCGATTTTGGTACCACTGAGCCACAACAGGAACTCCTTATGATTGCTTTTAAATGTATAGAAACAGCATAGAAATTAAGGACATTTTAATCTACTATCCCTCTGATAAGACAGTGTGACACTTTATCTTCACTGACTAGACACAGCTACAAATGACTTAGAAGCTACCTCTCCCCTAGATGTTGGAAAAATGTCACTGAGCTAGTTTCTCTTCTGCATCAAACTTTCTTCTCTGTTTGTAAATTTGCTCATTTAACATGATCATATAATCCATTTTAAAGACATTTGCAGGGACAGGGGAATGCACTCAAACCTTGGCATATTCACCAGCAGAAAAGCCTCCTTTTTGATCTGGCTGCTATAAATCAAAATCTGTTGGTTTCTGCTTCTCTCAATCTCTGTCATTCCCCAGCAGACAGGAGAGGAGTGTGAGGAGGGAGAACCAGAGCATCATGCCTGGGTTCATCCTCCTGAGGCTCCTCATCCAGCCAGAGCAGCAGGGTGTGTTCTTTGCCCTGTTACTGGGCATGTACCTGACCATAATACTGGGGAACCTGCTCATAATACTTCTCATCAGCCTGGACCCTTGCCCCCACACCCCCATGTACTTCTTCCTCAGCCACCTGGCCCTCATAGACCTCTCCTTTTCCTCTGTCACTTTCCCTAAGATGCTGATGAACATACAGACTCAGGACCAATTCATTCCCTATGCAGAAAGTGTAACACAGATATATTTTTTCCTATTTTTTACTGATCTAGACAATTTCCTTCTCACCTCCATGGCCTATGACAGGTATGTGGCAATTTTTCACCCTCTCCACTATGCCACCATCATGAGAGAGGGAATGTGTACCTTGCTAATACCTGTGTATTGGATTTTCTCCTGTGGAAATGCCCTGTGTCACATCCTACTCATGACTAAGCTGTCCTTTTGTGCTGAAAATACCATCACCAAATTCTTCTGTGACCTCAATATCCTCCTCAAGCTCTCCTGCTCAGACACCTCCCTCCTGTTTATAGCAGGAGTGGTCATCATTATCCTCCCACTAATATGCATCTTGGTTTCTTATGGCGGCATTGGCACCACAATCTTCAAGGTTCCATCCACTAGGGGCATCTGCAAAGCCTTGTCCATGTGTGGCTCCCACATCTCTGTAGTTTCTCTGTATTATGGAACAATTATTGGGCTGTATTTTGTCCCCTCATCCAACACCTCCAGTGACAAGGACATAGTTGCCTCTGTGATGTACACAGTGGTCACCCCATTGCTGAACCCCTTTATTTACAGCCTAAGGAACAGGGACATGAAGGGGGCCATGGAGGAATTCTTCCACAAGGCAGCAGTCTTGTCTCAATGATGTTTGCTCATCTTTATAACAGACACAAGTAGTCACATAACCCCAGATCCTATACCCCTTCTCTTGAGCCCAAGTTGGTATAAATGCTCACTAAATTTTTGATAACTTGAAATTCATTCTATTCTAGTTATTTTTATCTCCTAGAAATTACTTTTTATAAATTGATAATTCTCCATTGGTATTTTTGTTTATTTCTCTTGTGTGTTAGATTGAGCAGTAACATCACTTATGGACTGACGTGCCCTTCTCTCAGTGGTTCATTCTCAGCAGAGTTGTCCATGGAATTTTCTGCCTGCAGGTGTGTCCAGACATAGAATGTGAAAAACAAAAAGAATCCATGGTCTGGAGTCTTCTGTTACCCCCACTGAATATGCACCTATCTCATTCAATTTCTTCCTTATCTGTCTTTGTGGAAGTCATTTCTACTCAGCTTAGTGAGAACAGGTTTTAGTGATGAGTCTAAGTAATATATTTTTTAGCCTCCAGTGAACCACCTAGTTCTTTTACTTCAGGCTGTGGTTAGTTAAGTATGGACAGGATCAAAGATGCTTCTGAGGAGTTCCTTAATGGCCTAGTGGTTAAGGATTCAGTGCTGTCACTGCTGTGGCTCAGATTAAATCCCTGGCCTGAGAACTTCCACATGTCATGGGCATGGCCAAGAAAAGAAATGTTTAAAAACATGCTCCTGAGATGCAGCACCATATAGCTGTAAAGGGAGAGTATTTTGGAAAGGCAGATCTCAGTTGCAGGCTGTATCTATCCAACTGTGTGACCTCACACAGTCCACTTAACTCCTATGAACTTCCATTTCCTCTTCTGTGTACACAGAAAAATCATAAAAACATCTAATATATATTTTTTGATTTGAAAGAAATAAAATGCCAAATTTGGCTTAGGATGACAACTGACTGAGAATAATAACTGGCTTTGCCTCCCTATGAATCAGAGATGAATTTTGGAGCAGACCTTGCACAGATCCTCCTGAATTATGGTACCTATGGGACCATGGTAGATTATCTTCCCCAAATCAAAGGGACACAGTAGTCATAGGCTAGAGCAACACATCTTTCTGACTGAGCTAGAACCAAATGACTAAGCAGAAATGGATGGGTGAGTAGATGAGAAGAGACAGATCAGAAGAGGATCTTATTCTCTACTTGTTTAAGATTGCTTCAGAGTCACCCTTGACCTGGTGCTGATGAAGTTGCCATTTGACATGCTTGCTTTCTTTGTAGAAGGACAAAGGGCATCTTCCACCCACATCCCACCTGATTAAGCGGCAGACATGGAGCCACTCAGTCTCATCCAGCTCCAGAGCCAAAACCTGAATAGGGCTGTGACCTTCTTGCTGGTCTAGAGAAAGGATGCCTCCTTTGGCCAGACACACCCATGAGTGCCTGGCTCAGCTTCCCCACGGGCACTGGACATCTGTCTATTGGATCCCTGACCACTTGCTTGCACCTGTAAGACTCATCACCTAAAAAAAATCAATATTATTGTGCACATTTTCAGCCATGGGCTGTTGATACTGCTCTGCATGGATTTTTCTCAAGAAATGTGGAATCGACTTGCCTGATGGGAAGTGCTTTATTGCCACCTATCCTGCTATATTGGCTTTCCTTAGTTGTGGGCAGCCAAAGGTCATATTGATATGAATATGTACATAAAACTTTTGGAACCCTCTAAGTATGAGTTTTATTTGGAGCATCCCAGGTCTGACTCATGACCTTGCACAGTAAAGCATCTCATTGGGCTTAAAACAAAGGTTGCTACATTTTTGAAAACCACGAATGGGCAATGAGATCACCAGTTAATAAATACTTCTGGAAAGCAGCCCTTAGTGACATTTCAACAGTTTATATCCTTCTTAAAGCTAAAAATAGGGAGTTCCCATCATGGCTCATTGGTTAACAAACCTGACTAGTATCCATGAGTATGTGGGTTCAATCCCTGGACTTGCTCAATGGGTTAAGGATCTGGCATTGCTGTGAGCCCTGGTGTAGGTCACAGAGGCAAATCAGATCTCATGTTGCTGTGGCTGTGGCTGTGGCTGTGGATCTGCCCAGAGGCCACAGTTCCAATTGGGACCCTAGCCTGGGAACCTCCATATGCCACAGGTGCAGCCAAAAAATAAGACAAAAAAAGTTAAAAAGAACATAAATCTTTATTTTTTATTGTTGTTTCCCTAACAATCTTTTTTTTCTACTGTACAGCATAGTGACCCAGTTACACATACATGTATATATTCTTTATTCTCCCATTATCATATTCCATCATAAGTGATTAGACATAGTTCTCAGAGCTAATCAGCAGGATCTCATAGCTAATCCATTCCAAAAGCAATGGTTTGCATCCATTAACCCCAATCTCCCAACCCATCCCACTCCCTCCCCCTCACCCTAGGCAATTGCAAGTTTATTCTCAAAGTGAATGATTTTCTTTTCTGTGGAAAGGTTCATTTGTGCTGTATATTAGATACCAGGTATGAGTGATATCATATTGTATTTGTTGTTTTCTTAATAACTTACTTCTCATAGTAGAAGAGTCTCTAGTTCCATCCATATTGCTTCAAATGTCATTATTTTATTCTTTTTTATGGCTGAGTAGTATTCCATTGTGTATATATACAACATCTTCCTAATCCAATCATCTATCAATGGACATTCGGGTAGTTTCCATGTCTTGGTGTTTGTGAATATTGCTGCAATGAACATGCATGTGTCTTTTTAAAGAAAAGATTTATCTGGATATATGCCAAAGAGTGAGATTGCTGTGTCATATGGTAGTTCCTTGTATAGATTTCTAAGGTACCTCCAAACTGTTCCCCATAATAGCTGTACCAGCTTCCATTCCCACCAACAGTGCAGGAGGGTTCCCTTTTCTCCACACCTCCTCCAGCATTTGTTTTTTGAGGACTTATTAATGATGGCCATTCTGAATGGTATAAGGTGGTATCTCATAATAATTTTGATTTGCAGTTCTCTAATAATCAGGGATGTTGAGCATTGTTGGCCATCTGTTTATCTCCCTAGAATGAATGTATATTCAGGTCCTTTTCCCATTTTTCAATTGGGATGTTATGTTTTTTTTTTTTTTTTTGCTGTTGAGTTGTGTAAGTTGTTTGTATATTTTAGAGATTAGGCCCTTGTCACTTGCATCCTTAGAAACTATTTTGTTCCATTCTGTGAGTTGTCTTTTTGCTTTCTTTTGGGGTTCCTTTGCTGTGCAAAATCTTGTCAGATTGATGAGGTCCCATTGGTTTATTTTTGCTCTTATTTCTGTTGCTTTGGGAGATTGACCTGAGAAAATATTCATGATATTGATGTCAGACAGTGTTTTGCCTATGGTCTCTTCCAGGAGTTTGATGGTGTCTTGTCTTATATTTAAGTCTTTCAGCCATTTTGAGTTGATTTATGTGTATGGTGTGAGGGTGTGTTTTAGTTTAATTGATTTACATGCAGCTGTCCAGATTTCTCAGCAATTCTTGCTGAATAGACTTTCTTTTTCCATTTTATGTTCTTGCCTCCTTTGTCAAAGATTAATTGACCATAGGTGTCAGGGTTTATTTCTGGGTTCTCTATTCTCTTCCATTGGTCTGTATGTCTGTTTAGATACCAGTACCATACTGTCTTGATGACTGTGACTTTGTAGTATTTCCTGATATCTGGGTGAGAGATGCCTGTGCTTAAAGAAAAAAAAAAAGCAAGAGGAAGGAATGAATCCCAAAGAGTTAATGGGTCCCATGAACCACATCACCCCACCCCTGCACAGATCCCAATTAAAAGCACATCTTATATACTTTAAAAAACCAAAATACAAAGACAGAAATAATTTGATATTCAGCATGAATGATCTTAATGTCAACATCATAGTAACCTTAGTTGACATGGGTGACCTATATTAATTGAAGCTGAAATTTAGGGAAGGGGGTGGGTTTGATAGGATGTATGAAGAGATGAAGAAGTTGGGAAATTTGAATACAGTGGGAAGGATTCGTGTTGGATGGGACCCAGTCTCATCTGCTTGGGGCCTGTGTGCAAAGCCTAAGTCTAGCCCCAGCCAGGGCTCAAACATGTAATTTACTGTCTGTGGATTATGATTTATTGGGGGTCAAAATGAGTAATGAAGGTGAGCTGATTGGGTCAGTTTGAGCAGCAAGTCCAGGATATCAGAGGGGTCATGGATGGCCAGGTAATCTCATATCTTAGCCTCCCTCATGTCCATGAACTCTGTCATCAGGAGCCTGAGATTCTGCCAGGAGACTCCATCCTGTAAAAGCTGATCATGAGGAGTAGAGGATATTATCTAGACAGTTCAGAGGACACAAGAGAGGTAGATGTAAATGGCTTGGGGAAACTCTCAGTGGCCCATAGTCTAGGAGAGTAGATGTCAATAGAATGAGAGTGGTAGATAAGGAGATGAGAGAAGGAGATGAGAGCCCCATCTCTGATTATATGGGAAAGCTCTCCTCACACAATCAAGGACCCCTAGAGAGACTACCTGGAAGGGAGACCTGGAGAGAACACAAGTTCAAGTCCTGTTTCAGACCATATGCAAATGGCATCCTCAGGTACTGCTGAAGCCTGGGAGGGTTTGATTCTTTGAAAGATGCTCAGTAATTATTTATAGAGAAATATAGGAATTAAGAAACATTTTAAGATAGACTGAGTCTGAGAAACAAACTGCTTTGGGGAGGGGTTTGAGGTAGCCAGTGGACTCTTGTCCCTCCAGAGGGATATGAGGAAGTCAAAATGATATGGTCTTTATTTTTAAACAATAATATTTTAAAATTTTTTTAAAGTATAGTTGATTTACAATGTCCCTTCAATTTCTTCTGTACATCTTTTTTTCATACTATCTTCCATCATGTTCTAAACCAAGAAATTGGACATAGTTACCTGTGTGTGCAATAAAACCCCATTATTTATCCATTCTAAATGCAGTGGTTTGCCTCTACCAACCTCCAACTCCCTAACCATCCCACACACTTCCTGCCTCCCATGGAAAAGACAAGTCTGCTCTCCATGTCTGTGATCAACAATAATATTTTTTAATGTTTCTAAGATTCTTAGAGACAGAAAGAAACTTAGATGCCCATAAATAATTTTTTTCTATCTCTGCAGTTAATTTAACCTGCTGGTGCCCCTTTTAGCTCTGAAGCCAAACCTGAAGGCAAATAAGGAAAGAGGGTGCTTTGTTCACACCTACAGGTCACACAAATGACCTTTGTGTTGAACACTTAAGAGCAGCAGGGTGAAGAGACAACACAAGCAACTCAACCATTCTTCTCAATGAGATTGTGGCAAATCATAGGACATGGAGTAACCAGAATGGAAATCTGAACTTTGAATTTCATTCTTCTGATGGGAAACTGTACCTACTCTTCATCTCCTGGAATATAATCTCCTGCCCTTTATTTCTTTTGTCTTAACCTCCACTTAGTGATATAAACAAGAGAGATAACCTCTAATTTTTTATAACTGACAAATTGACAATCTGGAATGAAAATGTTATGAAAGCTGGGTCCATATCTTGCTCAGTGTTCTATCCCTAGCACTTATAACAGCTCTCATCACCTAGGAAGCATTAGGTGTTTAGTTATCTAATAAATGAATCTCAGAGAAAAAAATAATTTTTTTAGGGCTGCACCCATGGCATTTGGAGGTTCCCAGGCTAGGGGTCCAATTGTAGCTACACCTGCTGGCCTATGCCACAGCCACAGAAATGCCAGTTTCAAGCTGCATCTGTGACCTACACCATAGCTCATGGCAATGCCAGTTGCTTAACCCACTGAGAGAGGCCAGGGATCAAACCCGAATCCTCATGGATCCTAGTTGGGTTTGGTAACCACTGAGCACTCAAGAACTCCTCAGAGAAAATATTTTATATTTCTGAGCAGAGGAGGTATGCAGAGTGACAACAGTATTGATAATAGTAGCTCTCATCTATTGAAAATGTACTAGTAGAAGCCACTCTGCTAGATGCATTTCATTGTTAATCTCAGTTAATTCTCCAAGTCCCCCATTTAGATAGAGGTTATATGCTCCATCTTACAGATGAGAAAGATAAGGCTCAGAAAGTTTAGGTAACAGGATTATGTTTGCATGGCTAGTGTGTGGAAGACCCCAATCTGGAGCCATGTGTGTCTGGTTCCAAGCCTCTGTCTTTTCATAGAAACTTTCTCTCGGCCTATATAAGAAGAAAGAATTATCCTATGACTAAGGAGCCTCCTAAGGGTGCCCTTCATGTCCTTATTCCTTAGGCTGAAGATAAAGTGTTTCAACATGGGGGTCACCACTGTGTATATTACAGCTGCTGCAAAGACCTTCCCTTCAGAGGCAACAGAAGGAGGGCACAAGTAGGCACTGAAGAGGGTCCCATAGAACACAGAGACAATACAGATATGGGAACTGCAGGTGGAAAAGGCTCTGCACCCCCCATCATGAGTTAAGACTCTCAGGATGGCAGCTTCAATGTGTACATAGGAGAGGACAATGCACAGAAAGGGAACAGTGACCACTGCGCCTCCTAAGGCAAAAACCATAAATTTGTTCATGCAGGTATCAGAACAGGACAGCCTCAGGAGAGGAATTATGTCACAGAGAAAGTGAGCTATTTCCCCAACAACACAGGAGGACAGCTGAGCCATGAGGAGGATGTGAGTGAGGGCAACAACGTGGGTGAAGACCCAGCATGAGGCAAGCAGCAGGGCAGAGACTCACAGATTCATTACTGTGGAGTAGTGAAGAGGGAAGCAGATGGCCATGTAGTGGTCATATGCCACCACTGCTAGAAAGAAGCTGTCTAGGTCACCAAACATCAGAGAGAAATACATTTGTGTGAGGCAGCCAGCATAGGAGATGTTGTGATGCTGAGTCTGTACATTTACCAGCATCTTCTTTACAGTGGAGGATGTTAAACATGTCAACAAAGGGCAGGTTGGCCAGAAAGAAGTACATGGGTGTGTGGAGGTGGGGGTCAGAGCCGATGGTCAGGATGATGAGTAGGTTCCCAGTCAAGGTGACAAGATACATGCCCAGGAAGATTCCAAAGAATACCTGCTGTTGCTGGTGACCCAGATAAGATTTGGAGGAAAAATTCAGAGATGCTGGATTGGTCTTCCATGGCTCTGCAGCATTGGGGAGGTACAAAGGACAGTTAGAATGTGAGATTTCCTCTAGAACGCTTCATGTGCTGCCTCCCAAATCTTCCACCTCTCAAATCTCCTTTTAAATTCATTTTAATCCCCAGTCCAGACATCACCTCTGAGCTGACCCCACTTCCTTCCTTTCTCTTCCTTATGAATATTACAGCTTTATTTTTACTCTCTCTTTCACTCTGGCCAACCTTTTATGTGGAGGGGATTCCTCCAAGTTGTCATTGCATGTTCACCTCTGGTATTATCAAGACTTGGACTTGGTCCACAGCCCTAATCAGTCTCATCTTTGCAGCATTATGGAGACACGAGTGGACGGAGATGAGTGACAACTTACATTCTCTCCATAGCCCCCAGTCCATACAAAATTTATTTTAAAACTTTCAGCATTATCTCATTTTATTTTTTTAATTTAATTTAATTTTATTTTATTTTCTTGTTTTATTATTTTATTATTATTATTATTATTTTATTTTCCCACTGTACAGCAAGGGGATCAAGTTATCCTTACATGTATACATTACAATTACATTTTTTTCCACCACCCTCTGTTCTGTTGCAACATGAGTATCTAGACAAAGTTCTCAATGCTACTCAGCAGGATCTCCTTGTAAATCTATTCTAAGTTGTGTCTGATAAGCCCAAGCTCCCGATCCCTCCCACTCCCTCCCCCTCCCATCAGGCAGCCACAAGTCTTTTCTCCAAGTCTATGATTTTCTTTTCTGAGGAGATGTTCATTTGTGCTGGATATTAGATTCCAGTTATAAGTGATATCATATGGTATTTGTCTTTGTCTTTCTGGCTCATGTCACTCAGTATAAGATTGTCTAGTTCCATCCATGTTGCTATAAATGGCATTATTTTAATTTTTTTCTACTGTACAGCATGGGGACCAAGTTACTCTTCCGTGTATACATTTTTCCACACCCTATGTTCTGTTGCAATATAAGTTTCTAGACATAGTTATTGATACTATTCAACAGGATCTCCTTGTAAAACCATTCCAAGGTGTATCCAGTAATCCCAAGCTCCTGGTACTTCCCACTCCCTACCTTTCCCCCTGGGCAGGCACAAGACTATTCTCCAGGTCTACAATTTTCTTTTCTGTGGAAAGTTTCATTTGTGCTGTATATTAGTTCCAGTTATAAGTGATACCATACGATATTTGTCTTTGTCTTTCTGGCTCATTTCACTCAGTATGAGATTCTCTAGTTCCATCCATGTTGCTGCAAATGGCATTATGTCATTCTCTTTATGGCTGAGTAGTATCCCATTGTGTATATATACAACACTTCTTCCTAATCCAATCCTCTGTTGATGGACATTTGTGTTGTTTCCATATCCTGGCTATTGTGAATAGTGCTGCAATGAACATGTGGGTGCATGTGTCTCTTTTAAGTAGAGTTTTGTCTGGATATATGCCCAAGAGTGGAATTTCAGGGACATATGGAAGTTCTATGTATAGATTTCTAAGGTACCTCCATACTGTTCTCCATAGTGGCTATATCAGTTTATATTCCCATCAACAGTGCAGGAGGGTTCCTTTTTCTCCACACCCCCTCCAGTACTTGTTATTTGTGGCCTTATTAATGATGGCCATTCTGACTGGTGTGAGGTGGTATCTTGTGGTAGTTTTGATTTGCATTTCTCTTATAATCAGCGATGTTGAGCATTTTTTCCTGTGTTTGCTGGACATCTGTATATCTTCCTTGTAGAACAGTCTTTTCAGGTCTTTTGCCCATTTTTCCATTGATTGATTGGGTTTCCTGCTGTTGAGTTGTATAAGTTGTTTATATATTCTAGAGATTAAGCCCTTTTCTGTTGCATCATTTGAAACTATTTTCTCCCATTCTGTAAATTGTCTTTTTGTTTTCTTTTTGGTTTCCTTTGCTGTGCAAAAGCTTTTCCCTTGGATGAGGTCCCATGGGTTTATTTTTGCTCTAATTTCTATTGCTTTGGGAGACTGACCTGAGAAAATATTTATGTTGTTGATGTCAGAGAGTTTTTTGGCTATGGACTCTTCTAGGAGTTTGATGGTGTCCCATCTTATATTTAAGTCTCTCACCCATTTGGGGTTTATTTCTGTGCATGGTGTGAGGGTGTGTTCTAATTTCATTGCTTTGCATGCAGTTGTCCAGGTATCCCTGAAATGCTTGCTGCATAGACTTTCTTTTTCCCCTTTTATGTTCTTGCCTCCTTTGTCAAAGATTAATTGACCATAGGTGTCAGGGTTTATTTCCGGGTTCCCTCTTCTCTTCCATTGGTCTGTCTGTCTGTTTTGATACCAGTACGACACTGTTTTGATGACTGTGGCTTTGTAATATTTCTTGATGTCTTCGAAAGTTATGCCTCCTGCTTGGTTTTTGTTTCTCAGGATTGCTTTGGCAATTGTAGTTTTATTGTGATTCCATATAAATGTTTGAATTGTTTCTTCTAGTTCTGTGAAAAATGTCCTGCATAATTTGATAGGGATTGCATTGAATCTGTAAATTGCTTTGGGTAGTATGGCCATTGTTACAATATTGATTTTTCCAATCCAGGAACATGGAATATCTTTCCATTTCTTTACATCTTCTTTAATTTCTTTGATTTATGTTTTATAGTTGTATGCATATAAGTCCTTTACCTCCTTGGTCAGGTATATTCCGAGGTATTTGATTTTGTGAGGTGCAATTTTAAAAGGTATTGTATTTTTATATTCCTTTTCTAATATTTCATTGTTGGTATACAGAAATGCAACTGACTTCTGAATGTTAGTCTTCTATACTGCTACTTTGCTGTATTTATTAATCAGTTCAAGTGGTTTTTGGGTGGATTACTTAGGGTTTTCTATGTATAGTATCATGTCATCTGCATACAATGACAGTTTGATCTCTTATTATTTGCATTTTTTTTGTTTGTCTAATTGCTGTGGCTAGGACTTCCAAATCTATGTTGAATAGCAATGGTGAGAGTGGACATCCCTGTCTTGTTCCAGATTTGAGTGAGAAGGCTTTCAGTTTTTCCCCATTTAGGAATATATTTGCTGTGGGTTTGTCATAAATGGCTTTGATTATGTTTAGGAATGTTTACTCTATACCCACTTTGGCAAGAGTTGTGATCATGAGTTGATGTTGGACATTGTCAAATGCTTTTTCTGCGTCTATAGAGATGATCATATGATTTTTGACTTTTCTTTGTTAATGTGGTGTATGACATTGATTGATTTGTGTATGTTGAACCATCCTTGTAAACCTGGGATAAACCCTACCTGGTCATGGTGTATGATCTTTTTGGTATGTTGTTGGATTCAGTTGGCTAAGATTTTGTTGAGAATTTTTGCATCTATATTCATCAAAGATATTGGGCGATAGTTTTCTTTTTTGGTGGTATCTCTGTCTGGTTTTGGAATTAGGGTGATGGTGGCATCATAGAATGTCTTTGAGAGTATCGCTTCTTCTTCAACATTTTGAAAAACTTTAAGGAGAATGGGCACCTGTTCCTCTTTATATGTTTGATGGAATTTGCCTGTGAAGCCATCTGGTCCTGGACTTTTATTTGTAGGGAGTGTTTTTATGAATTCTCCAATTTCATTTCTAGTGATTTGTCTGTTTAGTTGGTCTATTTATTCTTGAGTCAGTTTGGCAGGCTCTAAGATTCTAGAAAACTGTCCATTTTTCCATATTGTCCAATTTGTTGGCATATAGTTTTTTATAGTATTCTCTTATGGGTTTTTTTGGTATTTCTGCAGTATGCGTTTTGATTTCTCCTTTTTCATTTCTGATGTTTGTTTGGATTCTTTCTCTCCTCTTTTTAGTGAGTCTGGCCAGGGGTTTTTCAATTTTGTTTACCTTTTCAAAGAAACAGCTCTTAGTTTTATTAATTTTCTCTATTATATTTTGAATCTCTATTTTATTGATTTCTTCTTTGATCTTTATAATTTCCTTCCATCTGCTAACTTTAGGTCTTTCTTATTCTTCTTTTTCTAATTCGTTTAGGTGGAGGGTTAAGTTGTCAATTTGGGATCATCCTTCTTTTTTGAGAAAGGCCTGTATCACTATAAATTTCCCTCTGAGCATTGCTTTTGTGGCATCCCATAGATTTTGAGAGGTTGTGTCTTCATTATCATTTGTCTCAAGGTAATTTTTTTTTGTCTTTTTTTTTTTTTTTTTTTTTTTTTTTGCTATTTCTTGGGCTACTCCCGTGGCATATGGAGATTCCCAGGCTGGGGGTCGAACTGGAGCTGTAGCCACCAGCCTATGCCAGAGCCACAGTAACACGGGATCCGAGCTGCATCTGCAACCTACACCACAGCTCACGGCAACACTGGATCATTAACCCACTGAGCAAGGGCAGGGGCCAAACTCGAAACCTCATGGTTCCTAGTCGGATTCGTTAACCACTGTGCCACGACGGGAACTCCTCAAGGTATTTTTTAATTTCCTTCTTGATTTCCTCATTGACCCATTGGTTTTTTAGTAGCATATTTTTTAGTCTCCGTGTAGTAGGTTTCTTCTCATTTCTTTTCCCATGGTTGATTTCTAATTTCATAGCGTTGTGGTCAGAGAAGATACTTGAAATAATTTCTATGCTCCTAAATTTGTTGAGGTTAGCTTTGTGTCCCAATATGTGGTCGATTCTTGAGAATGTTCCATGTGAACTTGAGAAGAGTGTGTATTCTGATTTTTTTGAATGTAGTGTCCTGAAGATGTCAATTAAGTCTAACTTTTCTATTGCTTCCATTAAGATCTCTGTTGCTTTATTGGTTTTCGGTCTAGAGGATCTGTCTATTGGTGTGAGGGGGGTATTAACGTCTCCTAGTATGATTGTATTCCCATCATTTTCTCCCTTTATGTCTGTTAGTATTTGTTGTATGTATCTGGGTGCTCCTATATTTGGGGCATATATGTTGATGATAGTAATATCCTCTCCTTGAATGGATCCCTTAATCATTATATAGTGTCCTTTTTGTCTTTCTTTATGTCTTTTGTTTTAAAGTCTGTTTTGTCTGATATGAGTATTGCAACTCCTGCTTTCCTGTCATGTCTTATGGCATGAAATATTTTTCCCCACCCTGTCACATTCAGTCTATTTTGTATCCTTTGTCCTAATGTGAGTTTCTTGTAGTCAGCAGATTGAAGGTTTTTGCCTTTGTATCCACTCAGCCACTCTGTGTCTTTTGATTGGAGCATTCAGTCCTTTGACATTTAAGGTGATTATTGATAGATGATTATTTATTGCCATTTGATCCTCGTGTTCCAGTTGATTCTATGGTTCTCCATTCTTCCTTTCTTTTTTTGGTTGGATTGTCTCTAATTATTTTCTGCTTGAGTTTTTATTTTTGTTTTTTTTTTCATTTTTTGCGAATGCAATATTTGCTTTTGGCTTAGGGTTGCCCTGTTTTTAGGTATGCTAACCCCGTCCTATAATTGTGTTTTAGCCTGATGGTCCTGTAGTTGCAAACACTTCATTACTATGCTAAACTTAAGAAGATAAACACAAATCAATTTTTTTTAAAAAAAAGTCTATTAATTTCCTTATTTCTCTTGCCCACATTTTATGATTTTGATGACTCTTTTTTTTCTTTTTAATTTTATTTTGTTTGAAACATGCTCATGATTAAATCTGTATGCTGGCTTATTTGAATGACTGCTCTCTGATTGTGGTTTCCTCAATCCTAGCTCTTCCTCTTCTTTTTTTCTTTTTTCTTCCCTTTCCTTCCTTTCTTTTTGGTTTATAGAAGCCCTTTCAGTATTTCTTTTAGCCTGGGTTTTGTATTGCTGTATTCTTTTAGCTTTTGTTTGTTGGAAAAAATTTATTTCCCCTTCTATTTTAAGTATTCTTGCTGGATAGAGTATTCTAGGTTGCATATTTTTTATTTTTTCCTTTTAGCACTTTAAATATCTCTTGCCATTCCCTCCTGGCCTATAGAATATCTGTAGAGAAATAAGCTGATAACCTTATAGGGGTTCCCTTGTAGGTAACATTCTGCTTTTCTCTTGCTGCCTTTAGGGTCCTCTCTTTATCATTAACTTTTGCCATTTTTATTATAATGTGTCTTGGTGTGGTTCTATTTGGGTACAACTATTTTGGGGTCCTCTGTGCTTCCGGTATCTTGAACTCAGTATCCTTTTGATTTGGGAAGTTTCCAGTGATAATTTCTTCAAATATTTTTCCACCCCCTTATCTTTTTCTACTCCTTCTGGAAATCTTATTATGCTTAGATTGGCCTGCTTTATATTATCCCATAGGTCTCTTATATTGCTTTTCTGCTTTTTGATTTGGTTTTCTGTCTGCTGTCCTTTTTGGGTAATTTCCATTATTCTATCTTCCACATCACTAATTCGTTCTTCTGCATTATTCATTCTGGTTTTTCCTGCCCTTAGTTCAGTTTGTATCTCTGCCAATGAATGTTCTAGTTTTTCTTGGCTCCTCCTTATATTTTCTAGTTCCTTTCTGAGGGTATCTGCATTACTGTTCATATCTTCTCTTAATTCCTTCTGTATTTTCACTATTTCTCTTTTGAACTCCAAGTCCATCAGAATGCAGAGATCTGTTTCATTGTTGAGTGCTTTAGGTGACATCTTCTTTTGGATTAACTGTGGGTGGTTTCTCAGCTTCTTCATCTTGCTTGTACTTTTCTTTTTCCTGGGGGAGTTGTACTCTCCATCGCCAGGCAGGGTTTGCCATGTCACTGCCATGGAATGTTTCCTGAGGGCTGGTATTTTTTGTCAGTCTTCTTTGAAGCAGAGTGGGAAGGGCTGACATGTTCTCCCTGGAGCAAAGGAGGACTTCCTGAGAGCAGACAGGACTGGGATGTCTGCACCGAGATGGAAGCATATTTCACACAGTTGGGCAGAGCTTGCTCTGGTGTTACTGGGCTGTGGGGCTCTTCCAGGCAGCTGACAGTGCTGGGCACCTGTTCTACAGGAGGGATCCACCCCCTGATGGTGGGAGCAGATAGCTGGGTCTCTAAGAACTCAAGGAGCTCTTCCCCAGGGCAGCCAGATTTGGGAGGACCACCTCAGAATAGAGGCAGGTCTTGCACAGCCAGGCCAAACTTGTTTTCACTTTTCTGGGCTGCAGTAGGCTCTTGCAGTAGGCTGGCAGTGTTGGGCAGGTGTTCCACAGGAGTGAAGCACCCTTCAAGGGTGGAGCAGCTGGCTGGGCCACTAAGAACCCAAAGGACTCTTCCTCAGGGCAGCTGAATTGGCAGGACCACCTCAGAATGGAGGCAGATTTTGCATGGCCTGGCCAAGCTTGTTCTAGCTTTTCTGGGCTGCAGGGGGCTCTTGCAGTGGGATGGCAGTGCTGGGCAGCTATTCCACAGGAGTGCAGCACCCTCTGAGTGTGAGAGTGGCTAGCTGGACCACTGAGAACCCAAGAGGATCTTTCCATGGGCAGCTAAATTGGCAGGACCACTACACAATGGAGGCAGATATTGCATGGCTGGACTGAGCTTGTTCTAGCTTTTCTGGGCTGTGGTCCTTTTCCAGGGGCCTGGTGGTGCTGGGTGCTGCTCTACAGGGTTGTAACCCCTCTAGAGGGCAGGGAGGCCAGGGCAGGAAAAGCCCCTGCAGTGGTCAGTTTCCCACAAATTGTGAGGCCAGCCCTTTGGGACAGCAGGCAGTCTCAGTTCAGGCGTGCAAGCATTGGGTAGAGGGAGGGGGGATGCACTGGGAAGCACAGCTTTCTGATAGCTGACAGGCACATGAGCTCGCTGTGGTGTGGGGAGTATTCTATGGCATCCCACCCCTTCTCTACCCTCCCCAACACTGGCACCGTGTCTTTCCTGCAGATTCATCTCTTCTGCCAGGTTCTCTCTGATGTGGGCTTTCTGCTCCCCAACCTTAGTGTATTGCTCCCTCCACCCTCGATGCTCCACTTTCCAGACTCCCAGGCAGTCTCTGCCCCACCAATCCAACAGACCGCTTCCTAGACCCCTGGGGCAGTCTCTTCCCTGCCAACCTGACTGACCAGTTCCTAGTTCCCCAAGCAGTCTCTGCACCACCCAACCCATCCTATTCCTGGGGACTAACCTCCTGAGCCAAGGTCTTGGTGTCCAGGCCCCACCCAAGAATCTCCATTTTTGGTGACTGTGCCAGTAGTTTGGATGATCTGTTAGGTTCTCACTCTGCTCTTCAGATCTCAGACTTACTGCTGCACTCTTCTCTGCATCCGGAGATACCTCTGATTCAGTTGATCTTTCCATTGAGTAGGTGATTTTCCCAGGTTTGGGATCACTTTCTCCTCCACAGTTCCCTTTTGGGAGTGCCCCTCCAGCCCTGATTCCCCTTCTCTCACTCTCCTCTTTTCTCTTGTTTTACCCAGTTATATCATGAGATTCTTGCCGTTATTGGAGTTTAGGTTCTTCTGCCAGCAATTATTGCTGTTCTGTGTGAGTCATTTTAAACCTGTGATGTGTTTTTTTTTTTGTGTGTGTGTGTGTGTGTGTGTGTGGGAGAGGGTGAGCGTGTCTCCTTACTCTTCCACCATCTTGTCTCTTCCATTATCTCATTTTAGAGTGATGGGAATATGAAGGACTCATTGCCCTTTATTTTCTCATCTTTTCTTCTGAATTAGAAAGATGTTCTGCTTTTCTTCCCCCTTTGGAGTTTTTGTCATGGACATCATCATCTTATAGCTAACATTTACTAGCTACTTGTTGTATGACAGCACTCAACTAAGCACTGCTTACAGGTTGTATATTTTAATCCTTAAACAAAAGTAGCAAGTAGAGGGTATTATGCTTAAGATTGTATACTGAAGAAAATTGAGGCTAAGTTTACTTAAATCACTTGCACCCACAGCTTGTAAATATTTGAGATAGAATTCAAACTCATAACATTGGAAGGCAGAAATTGCATCACCAGTCAATAGAGAGAAGGTGATTTTATATCACCTGATTTACATTTAATTTCTCAATATTCCTATTTTAGCACCTTTAATCTCCCTTGCCCTTCCCTTCTTGTATACTCATTTTTTTATAGAAGAACAATGAGGTTCAAGAACTAGATAGAACCTACAACTTCATATGGTCTAGAGATCCCCAAACATTGGTCATTATCATAACCAAGTGAGATGCTTTTTAAAAATATACTCTCCTCAGACTTACTCAGGTTTTCTGGGTTAAATTTTCTAGAATACCCAGATTATATATCAATTATTATTTAAAAGCTAAAGTGAGGTTCTCCCCCAAGTATTTTGATGCATAGTAGACATTAAGAATAAATCATTTAGTTTAACACTTCCATTTGATTCACAGAAGAATAAGCTAAGATTCAGAAGTGAAGTGATTAGAATAAATTGACGCTATGCTTTAGAGGAAGATATGGTACAAGACCCAGTGTATCCAGGCTCTGCAACTAGTGCTTTTTTTTAGGGCCACACGTATGGCATATGGAAATTCCCAGACTGGGGTAAAATCAGAGCTACAGCTGTCGGCCTACACCACAGCCATGGCACTGAGGATCTGAGCTGCATCCACAGCTCATGGAAATGCTGGATCCCTGACCCACTGAATGAGGACAGGGATCAAACCTTCAACCTCATGGATAGTAGTTGGATTTGCTTCCACTGCACCACAATAGGAACTCCCAGTTGTCTTTTTAAATTATGTTTTTGTTATCAGTATCTTGCAGATCTATCTAAATATATGCCTAATCCTGATTTCTATTCAAATTCCACACCTAAAGAAAAGCTTGCCCACATAGGATAAAAGATTCACTGAAACATTGTTCCTATTTTGAAGTTAATACTGCAACCATTAGCAAGAGGAATATCTGAACCCTACACTAATTGAGGACCATGTCTCAGAACTAAATAATTTCTTCCAAGAGATTAGAAAAACACAAGCTAATTTAATTTTCCCTTCATCGTTCCATGGAGAATATGATGGCTCACAAAGGTTAGTCTCTTCTGACTGGATACATTCTAATAACCATGTCCTGCAGGGTGATAGACACTTAAGACCCAAATGATTGTGTATTTCATCAAGAGAAGAGTGATACAGATCAGCAGATGATTCTATGATATCCTGAAATATTCTGCCTCCAGTGAGAAAGTCTACTCACTCCTATTGAGCCTCTCAAGGGCACTGTAGGTTATCTTAGGATGGAGCTGCTTCTCCTTCATTATCTCTGCCAGTATGTGCTACCTTGATCATACTATTCCTGTAGCAGCCATTCAGTCTACGGTGCCAGTTAACATCAGAAAGTTTCACAAATACTCAGAAAGAGGTCCAGAATTCTCTCATAAGCTCATCTTTTAACCTTTTGTCATTTTTTCCTTCTCAAGGGCCTTGTGCTATTTTTATCTTGTCATTACCCATTGTGTTTTTCCTTTCCCTGAGTTTCTCATCCTTATTCCTGACAATAACCTCAGAAAACCCTCATCTTAGAGACAACAATGAGCTGCTCCAGAGACTCAGGGCAACCTCTGCCTGTCAGGCCAGGGTGATGAGATGAGATCCCTTTACTTACTACTGCTGCTTCTTCACCTACTGCATCTGCAAACAGGTAAGAGCTGACCTGGACATGATGGAGAGATTATTCCAATGGCAAGAGCTGCTGGCTCATAACTATTTGTCTAAAGTTTCTTTTCATATTACTGCCCTAGTTGCTGTATAGAAGGCACTGTCTATGTCCTACTCAGGAGGAAGGAGGGAAGGACTCAGATTCTTCCTTGCAACCATTGTAAAGGGGTTAGACAGAATCAGGTTCAGGGTCAAGATTAATGCATACAGATGGCAAGTAGGCAGAAGCATAAGTCAAATTGCTAAACTGCTGTTGAATACACATGCTGGGTGTGGAAGGGAGAGTGAGAAGGAGAGGCTAGGATTCCTGATGAGGAGCCAAGGAGCTCAGTGAAGGTCTGCAAAGCCAAGCCAGAGCCAGGTTTGAAGGGGAAGTCAGAGTAATCACAGTTATCTGTATCAACTGGAGCAGAGAAGACCAGAAAGAAGAGTGTTTAAGAATATCTGAGGCACATGGTCCTCTGACGCCACTCAACCTAGGTCTTCAGGAATTTTGATGTATTTCATGTTTGTATTTTGAAACCTGAACAAGAAACTCTGAATAGGGAACAGGGTCATCAGGCTAATAGCAGTAGGGGCTGAACAGGGCTTTCCTTTGGCCACATACAGACAGGGCATCATGGGAAGGAGTTCCCTGGATCCTTGTTAGAGCCAACAGTCATAATTTCCCAATTTATTCTCTGCAGCTCATGTAACAGACCAAATTAGCCCAGTTCTGACCCGATTAAAACAAATTGGAAGCTTTACTTCTTTCTCTTCTTAAACAGTAGCATTAAGGGTTGATGCTATTTGTACTGATTTATAACTATGGTCCATGACCAAAATGCCTATCTGTGTAAATGGATAGTCTCATAGCTGACCCATTGCAAAAGATTCCTGTCCTAATTTCCTCCTTTAAAGAAGTTCAGAAACTTCCAGTATCCACAAGTACAGTTTAGTGGCATATGATACTATTTTCTTGAAGAATGCTTGAGCTTCTGGTTCAAAATATTATATTAATGTTATATGTCTAATTATACTGTCCCCAAAAGTCCCCTTGTATCCATATCCCATCCAATCTCCCCCTCCCAGTCCATTCTCTTGCAGCCAGAACCCTGAATACTGCAGGTATAGGTTAGGTTTGCCTTTTTCAAAGAGTCAAATGAATGGCATCTTAGAATATGCACTCTTGTATCTGACTCCTTTTGTTCAGCACAGTGTTTGAGATTCATCCATGTTGTGGGATATATCAACAATTTATCACTATTTTTCTTACTGGGTAGGATTTTGTTGTACTAATATGCTATAATTTGTTTCTGCCTCTACCAGTGATGAACATTTGGTCTGTAACTAGTTTTTGGCTATTATGCATAAAGCAGTTATGAACATCTATGTATGAATCTCTGGATGGATATATGTTTACATGATAAATATATGTTGTTTTACTTTATAAGAAGCTTCCAAATAATTTTTTCCAGTGGCCATACCATTTTACATTCCCACTAGGAATATATGAGAGTTTCAGTTGCCCATATTCTTGCTAATACTTGGTATTGCCAGTTTCTTAAAAAAATTAACCATTCAAGGAATAATGTATTAAGATTACAAATTTACATTGTCCAGATAATGAATTGCTGGAGGCCAGCTCCAGCAGCCAGGGAGTGCACTCCCTGAAGGAGACATATGGTGCCAGCAAATGCAAGGGACACAGCCTCTTTGTCCCTTCTTTCAGGGCGCTGGACTGCTCATATTTTATTGGCATAAGTGGTTGATTATATAGATAGTTTCTAACTACAGATTACATCATAGTGTTAAAAGTACATTGGTCAACTTTTAGATTTTGTTTTTAATCACATGGTACAGCAGCAATTTGTCATGTTATAAAATCTTCAACTTAACTAAATTTAGTGAGGACAATTTATGGACAAACAGGCACAACATATCATGTGGGAGAGAGGAGACCCAGCACAAACCATCCCACGGCCAGCCAATTTTTACAAACTGAAGAGGCCACATAACAATTCTTTCCTTCAGACTAGTGTCTATCTTCAAAGTGTCCTTGGCAGAGAGACAGTGTGAGAAAATACAAATCAACTTAGCGAGCTGTCACTAAAAGCTTCTAAAATCAAGGACAAAACTCACAGCTAGGTTTCTTTTGATCAAGAATAATATGTGTCTAACTTCTATGAACCTCATTAAAATCCTAACTCTAAAGTTTACTGTATAACTAGTTAGTAGATAAACACTATGTTTTAACTAAGTTGGATTTAAATAGGGAAAAGTCCTTCAGGATGAAATTCTCGTTATATTATTGTTGTAATTTTGTTAAATCACAAATCACCACAGGAGAATAAAAATGGAAAATAAAAATAATAAGTAAATAATCAGGAAAGACTGAGGAAAAAAATGAATAACAAATAAAGCAACAGGAAAGACTAGGTCACCCAAGAAACAATCCATGTTCTCTGGTGCAAACATGGAAATTGTTTTCCCTGGAAAGCCCCAATTTTTCCCCATCAACATCAATATGAGAGCTGTGTAACCTGAGGCTGCCCTCGGATTGCACCGTACAGGTAGGTCTCAGCCTGTCCTCAGTTTTTTACCATTCAGGCAGGCCTCAGCCTGCCCTCGGTTTTTTACCATACAAACAAGCTTCTATCCTGACCAGAAGCCCACCTTCAGATTTCACCACTCAGGTGAGCTCCCTTACTTGGTTAGAAACCTGCCTTTGGGTTTTTCTGCCATGAGGCAAGGTCCCTCCCTTGAGTCCCTGCATCTCCTTGGCTCCCTGCAATGCATGATATTGAACACCTGGAAACTTGACTTTGGAATCCATCCATCACGTTGTGAGAGAGCCTAGACTACTTAGAGAGATGATATATTGGCATTCTAGCCAACAGGCCTAGCTAAAGTCCCAGCTAATATTCAGCATCAACCAAAAGACATTTGTGTAAGCATCCTAAAGATGGTCCATACCACAGCCTCCTAGTCACCAAGGTGACTAGGGGCAGGGATGAGCTATTCAAACCAAGCCCTACCTGAGCTGGAGATGAGCAAAATAAATGTAGTCGTTTAAAGTCACTAATTTTGGGGTGGTTTGTTACACAAAGATAGATAATTGGAACAAATTTGTGTTATTAAAATGGTAATTTTATTTTTTGTCAATTTTTCCTATCTTCATAAAATGAATTAACTGCTCCCTTTTTGTCTATTTACTATAGACAAAAAGTTAACTTTAATTTTTCTTTAAATGATTGAGAAAATTAAACAGTGAAACTATCTAAGCCAGAATTTTCTTTCTGGATAGGTGTCAAAATTAATTTAATCAATAAATATAAAGGAGTTCCAATTGTGGTGCAGTAGAAATGAATCCGACTAGAAACAATGTGGTTGTGGGTTCAATCCCTGGCCTCCCTCAGTGGGTTCAGGATCTGGCATTGCCATGAGCTGTAGTGTAGGTTGCAGATGTAGCTCGGATTCTGCACTCCTGTGGCCGAGGTATAGGCCATCAGCTATAGCTCTGATTAGATCCCTAGCCTAGGAATCTCCATACACTGCAGGTGCAGCCCTAAAAAGCAAAATAAAATAAATAAATAAATAGATACTATTTACCATTGGGGTATTATAGAGGACAACTGGGGTGATAGAAATGTCCTAGATTTTTATCTGTACACTGACTAAATGAATATATACATGTGTAAATATTCCTTAATTTTTTATTTGTGGTTTTCACAGCCCTGATTTTTTTAATATAAAGACAATACAAGGCTATTATGAGCAACTTAAAGCTAATAAATTTCAATATTTTAGTAAAATGAACAAATGCTTCAAAAATAAAACTATATAAAAGCTCACAAAAGAAAACATCTGAATAGCTTGATATCTACTAAAGAAATGGAATCGTTTATCAGATATTACCCAAATGGCACTATCAAGTCACAAAAGATTTAACTGATGAATTCTTGCAGTTAAGGAAGAAATAACTGCAGTCTTATACAAATTCTTCACCAGAATAGTAAAAGAGGAAACAGTTTGTAATGGTTTTTATAAGCCAAACATACTCCTAATACCAAATTCTGACAGGTACATGGCAGGAAAAGAAAATCAAAGACAAGTCTATCAAGTTTCAAAATTCCAAACAAAACATTTGAAAATTAGATCAGGAGCAAGATGGCAGAGGAGTAAGAAGTCACGCTCATCTCTTCCCACAAACACATCAAAAAAACACGTCTATAAGTAAAACAACTCACACAGAACATCAGCTGAACACTGGAAGTAGAACTTACATCTCCAAAAAGGGCAAGAAGCTCTTGACATAACTGGGAAAACATAAGAAAAAAAAAAGAGAGACAAAAAGAATCAGGACAGGACTGGCATTCCCAAGAGGGAGCTGTGAAGGAGAAGAAGAACCCACATCCTGGGTAGCCACATAACTGATAGAAAGATCAGCTGAGTCAGAGGGACCTCAAAGTCGCTGAGAAAACACATCAGCTGGACTGAGAACAGCAAAGCCGAGTGAGAGCCAAACAGATCATCTGAACCACCAGCCTGGACACCACAGCTTGAGACTCTTGGATGGGGGCTGGGCACTGAGACTTAGGCTCTGCAGGTCAGTCCTAGCGAGATGACTGCTGGATGTGTGGGGACAGCCTGAGGGGCTAAGGAGCAGAGCACCATAGACAGGGGTGGGGTATGCCATGGGCTGAGGGGGGGGGGATGTCAGGGCAGAGGGAACCTGGGAGAAGGTCCAGACCATCAGGATAGGCAAGTTGCCATTGTTGGGGAGGGTGAGAGGAGGAGGGGCAGATGCCATAGGAAACTCCCTGCACCACTGAGTGTGCATGCCTGCTGGATCTCAGAGAACAGGGTGGCTCTGGCACAGACTATGGGCACACAGAAGCCTCTTACCACTTTAGGGGAGATTGGGCACTTGTGCAGGTTACCAGTAGCCAGACACCTCTTATATGGGCTAAGGGCATCAGGGGGCTAAGTGTGACATGGTGCCTCTTGCAGGATCTATAGGTGGCAGGGACAAAACGCAGCAGGCATCTCAGAGGCCAGAGGGAGATGAGGCTGGCCAACACTGGGGCCTGTCAGTGGGCTCCACCTGCAACCCCAGTCACCTCAGGGGTTGGCAAAAAGATTAAAAAAAGAGGGCACTGTAACCAAGCACCACACAGTTTCTCTTACTCCCCTGGGAACACACCTGCCTTGCAGATGCCACTGCCAAATGCTCTGGTTGGTGGCAAGACACTTGGTCACTGTGTCTTCCCAAGACCCTACAACTAGGGACAGCTTGTGCAGCACATCCTGCGTGGGATAAGTGCGACAGGGTGCTTCTTGCATGGTCTGCAGGTGGTGGGGGCAAGCCACCACAGTTATCTCTGATTCCAAAAGTGTTTGTGGCCCACTGCCACTGAGGATACATGATCAAAAATCACTTGCAGCCCCAACCACCTCACAGGGCACCACAGAGAAAGACATTGTGACAGAACACCTCCTCTTGTTGCTTTCACTCCCATGAGAGCAAACCCGCCCTGCTGCTGGCACAGCCAAATGCTCTGTGCAGTGCCAGATGCTTAATTACTGTCCCTTCCCAGGAACCTGCAACTAGGGGCAGGTTGTGCAGCACCTCCTGTGGGGGCTAAGCAGGATGAAGTACTTCTGGCATGGTCTACAGGAGGTGGGGGCAATCCACTGTGGTTATCTCTGGCTCCAGAGATGGGATTGGCTTGCTACCACTATACATCCATGAACAGACACCACTTGTGGCCCCATTCACCTCAAGGGTACCACACAGGAAGGCATTGTGACTGAACACCACCTATTGTTGCTCTTGCACCCCCAGGAACACACTGGCCTTGCTGCTGCCACTACTAAATGCTCCAGGAAGTACCCACGTGCCTGATCTCTATCACTTCCCAGAATCCTGCATATAGGAGCACCTGTACAGCACCTCCTATGTGGGCTAAGTGAGAACGGTTGATTCATTCAAGGTCTACAGGTGGCAGGGGAAAACCACCACAGTTATCACTGACCCCAGAGGTGGTCACGGCCCACTACCACTAGGGGTCCCTGAACAGTCACCACCTGGGATTGTAATCACCTCAGAGGTGGGCATTGTAATTGAACCCAAAGCTATTGTTGCTCTCACTCCCCTGGGAATTCATGCAACCTGCTGTTGCTACTGCCAAATGCCCTGGTCACATTGCAGATACCCCTAGATCTCATTACCACTACCCAGGGTCCTGCAACTAGGACTGCCAACTTCTTGCAGGTCCTTGCTGCTAGGTTGAGAGCCTAATGAACAGGAACTGACTTCTGGCCCTACCCATTGGCTCCTTCTCTATGAAAACATTCTGAGCATACTGGGGATAACAGCCTTCTAACTCTGAAGAAACAGACATCAAATATCCAAACTCCCACACCAAAAATAAATAGTAACCCCCCCAAAAATACAAAGGGGTACCCTGGTATAGAAGTAGACTTACAAGACTACAGTTTGGTTTCCCCAACTCACAGAAAAATAAAAACACAAGCAAGATGAAGAAGCTCAATGACCATTCCCAGTTTAAGGAACAAGAGAATTCACCTGAAGCAGTCAACAATGAAACAGATAACTGCATTTGACAGATTTTGAGTTCAAAAGGCAGATAGTAAAAATACTGAAGGAATTAAGAGAGTCTATGAATAGTAATGCAGATTCCTTTAGCATGGAAGTAGAAAATTTAAGGAGGAGCCAAGAAAAAACAAGAAAATTCATTTGCAGAGATGCAAACTGAGCTAAAGGCAATCAAGACCAGAATGAACAATACAGAGGGAGGAAATAGTGACATGGAAGATAGAATAATGGAAATCACTCATCATCAGGACAGCAGACAGAAAACCAACTGAAAAAACATGAAAACAATATGAGAGACTTATGGGAAAATATAAAGTGGGTCAATCGATGCATAATAGGAATTCCAGAAGAAGAAGAAAAAGAAAAGGAGATTGGAAATATATTTGAAGAAATTATGGCTGAAAACTTTCCAAATATATAGGATACTGATATCAAGACACCCTAACCCCAACCCTAACACAGAGGGCCCCAAACAAGTTGAAACCAAACAGGCCCACACCAAGACATATCATAATAAAAATGGCAAAAGCTAAAGATAAAGAGAGGATTCTAAAGGCAACAAGAGAAAGGTAAATCATTAATTATAAGGGAACCCTCATAAGAATATCAGCTGATTTATCTACAGAAACACTATAGGCCAGAAGAGAGTGGCAAGATATATTTAAAGTTCTGAAAGGAAAAAATTTTCAAGCTAGTATACTCTATCCAGCAAGGACATCATTTAAAATAGAAGGGGAAATAACGATTTTGTCCAACAAACAAAATCTAAAAGAGTACAGCAATACTAAACCCATTCTAAAAGAAATACTGAAAGGGCTTCTCTAAATTGAAAAAAAAGGCAAGAAGAATTAGGATGGAGGAAATTACAATTGGGAAGCAGTCATTGACGAAGGCAGCATACAGATCTAAAAATGAAGATGTTAAAAAAAGACATCAAAATCATACAAAGTGGGGAAGGAAAGTAAGAAAATATAGGTTCTTTTTTATTTTATGACATGTTTGAGCCTATATGACTATCAGGCTAAAGGAAGCAGGTATATGAAAGGGTTAAAATACCTAAAAAACAGGGCAACCACAAATCAAAACCAAACATTACATTCACAAAAATGGAAAAGAAAAGTACTCAAACATAAAATAAATGGAAACCATCTAACCAAAAAAAAAAAAAAAACAGAAGAGAAACATATAGTCAACTGGAAAACAAGTTTTAAAATGGCAATAAATACATATCTATCAATAATCACCTTAAATATCAGTGGACTGACTGCTACAATCAAAAGACACAGAATAGTAGGTTAGATTAAAAACAAAACCCTTCAATCTGCTACCTTCAAGAGAATCACCTTAGGGCAAAGGACATTTAGAGATTGAAAGTGAGGGGATGGGAAAAGATATTTAATGCCAATGGACAAGACAGGAAAGCAGGAGTTGCAATACTCATATCAGACAAAATAGACTTTAAAACAAAGGCCATAAAGAATGACAAAGAAGGACACTATTTAATGCTTAAACATCCATTCAAGAAGAGGATATTACAATCATCAATACATATGCCACTAATGTAGCCACGCTCAGATACCTCCAACAATTACTAACAGACTTAAAAGGAGAAATTGATGGGAATAAAATCATGGTAGAAGATTTAACAACCCACTCACATCAATGGACAGAATGTCTAGAGAGAAAATCAATAAGGCAACAGAGATCCTAAAGGAAACAATAGAAAAGGGAGACTTAATTGACATTTTCAGGATATTACAACCAAAAAAAGCAGAATATACTTTCTTCTCAAGTGGGTATGGAAAATTCTCAAGAACTGATCACATATTGGGGCACAAAGCTAACCTCAACAATTTTAAGAGTAGAGAAATTATTTCAAGTATCTTCTCTGACCACAATGTCATGATACTAGAAATCATCCATAAGGAAAGAAATGAGGAAAAAACCTACTACATGGAGACTAAACAACATGCTACTAAAAAACCAATGGGTCAATGAGGAAACCAATAAGGAAATTAAAAACATATCGAGACAAATGATAATGAAGACAGAACCACTCAGAATATTTGGGACACTGCAAAAGCAATACTTAGAGGGAAATTCATGAAATACAGGCCTTCCTCAAAAATGAAGAAAAATCTCAAATCAAAAACTTAACCCAGCACCCAAGTGAATTAGAAAAAGAACAAATAAAACCTAACATCAGCAGAAGGAAGGAAATCATAAAGATAAAAGAGGAAATCAATAAAATTCAAAAAACAATAGACAAAATCAATAAGACCAAGAACTTGTTCTTTGAAAAGGGTAATAAAACTGACAAATATCTGGCTAGCGCAACCAAGAAGAGAAGAGAAAAAACCCCAAATAAACAAAATAATAAATGAAAAAGGAAAAATCACAACAGATACTACAGAAATACAAAAACCATGAGAGAATACTAGGGACAATTATATGCCAACAAATTTGACAACCTAGAAGAAATGGACAACTTTCTAAAGTCTTACAGCCTGCCAAAACTGAATCAAGAAGAAATAGATCAACTGAAGAGATCAATCACTAGAAATGAAATTGAATATGTCATAAAAACACTCCCTACAAATGAAAGTCCAGGACAAGGTGGCTTTATAGCAAATTCCAGCAAACAAAGAGGAACTTATACCCATCTTACTTAAACTCTTCCAAAATGTTGAAGAATAAGGAAAACTCCCAAAGATATTCTATGACCCCACCATCACCCTAATTCCAAAACCAGACAAATATACCACCAAAAAAGAAAACTACAGGATAATATCTTTGATGAATATAGATGAAACAATTCTCAACAAAATTTAGCCAACCGAGTCCAACAACATATAAAAAAGATCATACACTATGACCAGGTGGGATTCATCTCAGGGTCACAAGGATGGTTCAACATATGCAAATCAATCAAGGTCATACACCATATTAACAAAAGAAAAGTCAAAAACCACATGATCATCTCAATAGTTGCAGAAAAATAATTTGACAAATACCAATATACATTCATGATAAAAACTCTTACCAAAGGAGGTGTAGATGGAACATACATACATAATCAAATCCATTTATGACAAACCCACAGCAAATATAATACTCAATGGAGAAAAGCTGAAAGCAATCCCACTAAAATCTGGAACATGACAAGGATGACCGCTTATGCCACTGTTATTCAACATAGTATTAGAAGTCCTAGCCACAGCATCAGACAAACCAAAGAAATAAAAGGCATCCAAAGAGGCAGAGAAGAGATCAAACTGTCACTGTTTGCAGATGACATGATACTATATGTAGAAAACCCTAATGACTCCACCCAAAAACTACTTGAACTGATGAACAAATTCAGCAAAGTAGCAGGATATAAGATTAACATTCAGAAATCAGTTGCATTTCTTTATAGTAACAATGAAATATTAGAAAAGGAATACAAAAATATAATGCCGGAGTTCCTGCCATGGCACAGCAGAAATGAGTCCGACTAGGAAACACGAGGTTTCAGGTTAGATCCTTGGGCTTGATCAGTACATTAATGATCTGGAGTTGCCATGAGCTGTGGTTTAGGTTCAATTCAGGGCTTGGATCTGGCATTGCTGTGGCTCTGTCATAGGCCAGCAGCTGTAGCTCCAATTAGACACCTAGCCTGGAAACCTCCCTATGCTGGGGGTGGGGCCCTAAAAAAAAAAAAAGAGAGAGAGAGAGAGAGAAAAAGACAAAAAAAAAAAAATACACAGTAACTTGTAAAATTGCACTCCAGGGGTTTCCCATCATGGTGCAGTGGAAATGACTCAAACTAGGAACCTTGAGGTTTAGGGTTACATCCCTGACCTTTCTCAGTGACTTAAGGATTCCACATTGCCATGAGCTGTGGTTTAGGTCACAGATGAGGCTCAGATCTGGCATTGCTGGGGCTCTAGTGTAGGTTTGAAGCTGTAGCTCTGATTAGATCCCTAGCCTGGGAACTTCCATATGACCCAGGGGTACCCCTAAAAATACAGAAAAAAATAAAAATAAATTTTCACCACAAAAATTCATTACCTGAGAATACACATGACAAAGGAGGTAAAAGACTTATATGCTGAGAACTATAAAGCATAAATCAAAGAAATGAACAAGTTGTAAACAATGGAAAGATATTCCATGCTCCTGGGTTGGAAAAATTATTAATGTAAAAATGGCCATACTACCCAAAGCAATCTACAGATTCAATGAAATCCCTATCAAATTACTCAGGACATTTTCCACAGAATTAGAACAAACAATCCAAAATTTTACATGGAATTTACATTGCCAAAGCAATCCTGAGAAACAAAAACCAAGCAGGAGGCATAACTCTCTCAGACTTCAGGCAATTTTACAAAGCTGCAGTCATCAAGACACTGTGATACTGGTATCAAAACAGACATACAGACCAATGGAACCGAATAGAGAACACAGATATAAACGCAGACATCTACGGCCAGTCGATCTTTGACAAAGGAAGCAAGAACATAAAATGGAAAAAAGAAAGCCTATTCAGCAAAAATTGCTGGGAAAACTGGACATCTGCATGCAAATCAATGAAACTAGAACACACCCTCACACCGTAAAACAAATAAATTCAAAATGTCTTAAAGACTTAAATATAAGACAAAATACCATCAAACTCCTGGAAGAGAATATAGGCAAAACATTCTCTGGATCAACCTGATGAATATTTTCACAGGTCAGTCTCCGCAAGCAACAGAAATAAAGGCAAAAATAAACCAATGGGACTTAATTAAACTGACAAGCTTTTGCACAGCAAAGGAAACCAAAAAGAAAACAAAAAGAGAGGGATTGCATTGAATCTGTAGATTGCTTTGGGTAGTATGGCCATTTTCACAATATTGATTTTCCCAATCCAGGAACATGGAATATCTTTCCATTTCTTTACATCTTCTTTGATCTCTTTGATTAAAGTTTTATAGTTCTCGGCATATAGGTCCTTTACCTCCTTGGTCAGGTGTATTCCGAGGTATTTGATTTTGTGAGGTACAATTTTAAAAGGTATCGTATTTTTGTATTCCTTTTCTAATGTTTCATTGCTGGTATACAGAAATGCAACTGACTTCTGAATGTTAATCTTATATCCTGCCACTTTGCTGAATTTATTAATCAGTTCAAGGAGTTTTGGGGTTGAGTCCTTAGGGTTTTCTAGGTATAGAATCATGTCATCTGCATACAGTGACAGTTTTATCTCTTCTCTTCCTATATGGATGGCTTTTATTTCTTTGGTTTGTCTAATTGCTGTGGCTAGGACTTCCAAAACGATGTTGAAGAGCAGTGGTGAGAGTGGGCATCCCTGTCTTGTTCCAGATTTGAGTGAGAAGGCTTTCAGTTTTTCCCCATTGAGGATTATATTTGCTGTGGGTTTATCATAAATGGCTTTGATTATATTCAGGAATGTTCCTTCTATACCCACTTTGGCGAGGGTCTTGATCATGAATGGATGTTGAACTTTGTCAAATGCTTTTTCTGCGTCTATTGAGATGATCATATGATTTTTGACCTTTTTTATTAATGTGGTGTATGATGCTGATTGATTTGCGTATGTTGAACCATCCTTGTGAACCTGGGATGAACCCAACCTCGTCATGGTGTATAATTTTTTGATATGTTGTTGGATTCGGTTGTCTAAGATTTTGTTGAGAATTTTTGCATCTATATTCATCAATGATATTGGCCGATAGTTTTCTTTTTTGGTGGTATCACTGTCTGGTTTTGGAATGAGGGTGATGGTGGCCTCATAGAATGTCTTTGGGAGTATGCCTTCTTCTTCAACCTTTTGAAAGAGTTTAAGGAGGATGGGCACCAATTCCTCTTTATATGTTTGAAAGAATTCACCTGTGAAGCCATCTGGTCCTGGACTTTTATTTGTAGGGAGTGATTTTATGACCTCTTCAATTTCATTTCTAGTGATTGGACTGTTCAGTTGGTCTGTTTCTGCTTGATTCAGTTTTGGCAGGCTGTAAGATTCTAGAAAGTTGTTCATTTCTTCCAGATTGTCAAACTTGTTGCCATATAGTTGTTCATAGTATTCTCTTATGGTTTTTTGTATTTCTGCTGTATCCGTTGTGATTTCTCCTTTTTCATTTATAATTTTGGTGATTTGGGTTCTTTCTCTCCTCTTTTTAGTGAGTCTGGCCAGGGGTTTGTCCATTTTGTTCACCTTTTCAAAGAACCAGCTCTTGGTTTTATTAATTTTCTCTATTGTTTCTTGACTCTCTATTTTATTGATTTCTTCTTTGATCATTATAATTTCCTTCCTTCTGCTGACTTTAGGACTTTTTTGTTCTTCTTTTTCTAATTCATTTAGGTGGAGGGTTAAGTTGTCAATTTGGGATCTTGCTTCTTTTTTGAGAAAGGCCTGGATTGCTATAAATTTCCCTCTGAGCACTGCTTTCGCAGCATCGCATAGATTTTTGAGAGGTTGTGTCTTCATTATCATTTGTTTCAAGGTAGTTTTTAATTTCCTTTTTGATTTCCTCATTGACCCATTGGTGTTTTAGTAGCATGTTGTTTAGTCTCCATGGAGTAGGTTTTTTCTCTTTCCTTTTCCCATGGTTGATTTCTAATTTCATGCCATTGTGGTCAGAGAAGATACTTGAGATAATTTCTATGCTCCTAAATTTATTGAGGTTAGCTTTGTGTCCCAATATGTGGTCGATTCTTGAGAATGTTCCATGAGTATTTGAGAAGAATGTGTATTCTGACATTTTTCAAAGAACTAGAACAAACAATCCAAACATTTATATGGAACCACAAAAGACCCAGAATTGCCAAAGCAATCCTGAGAAACAAAAACCAAGCAGGAGGCATAACTCCCCCAGACTTCAAGAAATACTATAAAGCCACAGTCATCAAAACAGTGTGGGACTGGTACCAAAACAGACAGACAGACCAGTGGAACAGAATAGAGCACCCGGAAATAAACCCTGACACCTATGGTCAATTAATCTTTGACAAGGGAAGCAAGAACATAAAATGTGAAAAAGAAAGTCTATTCAGCAAGCATTGTTGGGAAACCTGGACAGCAGCATGCAAAGCAATGAAACTAGAACACACCCTTACACCATGCACAAAAATAAACTCCAAATGGCTGAGACTTAAATATAAGACAGGACACCATCAAACTCCTAGAAGAAAACATAGGCAAAACACTCTCTGACATCAACATCATGAATATTTTCTCAGGCCTGTCTCCCAAAGCAATAGAAATTAGAGCAAAAATAAACCCATGGGACCTCATCCAACTGAAAAGCTTTTGCACAGCAAAGGAAACCCAAAAGAAAACAAAAACACAACTTTCAGAATGGGAGAAAATAGTGTCAAATGATGCAACTGACAAGGGCTTAATCTCTAGAATATATAAGCAACTTATACAACTCAACAGCAAAAAAACCAATCAATCAATGGAAAAATGGGCAAAATACCTGAATAGACATTTCTCCAAGGAAGATATACAGATGGCCAACAAACATATGAAAAAATGCTCAACATCGCTGATTATAAGAGAAATGCAAATCAAAACTACCATGAGATACCACCTCACACCCGTCAGAATGGCCATCATTAATAAATCCACAAATAACAAGTGCTGGAGGGGCTGTGGAGAAAAGGGAACCCTCCTGCACTGTTGGTGGGAATGGAAACTGGTACAGCCACTAGATACCTTAGAAATCTATACATAGAACTTCCATATGACCACGCAATCCCACTCTTGGTCATATATCCGGACAAAACTCTACTTAAAAGATACACATGCACCCACATGTTCATTGCAGTACTATTCACAATAGCCAAGACATGGAAACAACCCAAATGTCCATCGACAGATGATTGGATTTGGAAGAAGTGCTGTATATATACTCAATGGAATACTACTCAGCCATAAAAAAGAATGAAATCATGCCATTTGCAGCAACATGGATGGAACTAGAGAATCTCATCCTGAGTGAAATGAGCCAGAAAGACAAAGACAAATACCATATGATATCACTTATAACTGGAATCTAATATCCAGCACAAATGAACATCTCCTCAGAAAAGAAACTCATGGACTTGGAGAAGAGACTTGTGGCTGCCTGATGGGAGGGGGAGGGAGTGGGAGGGATCGGGAGCTTGGGCTTATCAGACACAACTTAGAATAGATTTACAAGGAGATCCTGCTGAATAGCATTGAGAATTTTGTCTAGATACTCATGTTGCAACAGAAGAAAGGGTGGGGGGAAAATGTAATGTATACATGTAAGGATAACTTGACCCCCTTGCTGTACAGTGGGAAAATAAAAAAAAAAAGAAAACAAAAAGACAACTTTCAGAATGGAGAAAATTTTTTCAAATGATGAAACGGACAAGGGCTTCATCTCTAAAATATGCAAGCAACTTATCCAATTCAACAGCAAAAAAGACAACAACCCAGTGGAATAATGGGAAAAATAATTGAATAGACATTTCTTCAAGGAAGATATGCAGATGGCCAATAAGCACATGAAAAAATGTTCAACATCCCTGATTATAAGAGAAATGCCAATCAAAACTACCGTGAGATATCACCTCACAGCAGTCAGAATGGCCATCATTAATAAGTCCACAAATAACATATGCTGGAGGGGATGTGGAGAAAGGGAACCCTACTGCACTGTTGGTGGGAGTGGAAGCTGGTACAACCACTATTGAGAACAGTATGGAGGTACCTTAGAAATCTATACATAGAACTACCATATGACCCAGCAATCCCACTCTTGGGCATCTATCCGGACAAATCTCTACTTTAAAAGACACATTCCCCCACATGTTCATTGCAGCACTATTCTCAATAGCCAAGACATAGAAACAACCCAAATGTCCCTTGACAGATGATTGGATTAGGAATATGTGTTGTGTATATACACAATGGAATATTACTCAGCCATAAAAAAGAATGACATAATGCCATTTGCAGCAACATGGATGGAACTAGAGAATCTCATCCTGAGTGAAATGAGCCAGAAAGACAAAGACAAATACCATATGATATCACTGATAACTGGAATCTAATATACAGCATAAAGGAAACTTTCCACAGAAAAGAAAATCATGGACTTGGAGAATAGACTTGTGGTTGCCAAAGGGGAAGGGGTAGGAGTGAGATAATTTGGGAGCTTGGGGTTAATAGATGCAGATTGTTGCCTTTGGAATGGATTAGACATGAGATCTGACTTTGTAGCACTGGGAACTATGTCTAGTCACTTATGATAGAGAATGATAATTTAAGAAAAAGAATGTATACATGTATGTGTAACTGGGTCACCATGCTGTACAATAGAAATTTTAATTAATTAATTAATTAAAAATAAAATTAAATAAATAAAACTTCCATAAGACAACCCATCCCTCAGAAGATACGATGTCTCAAGTCAGATTCACGTAGTACTTTCCTGAAGCAGAGGAGACTTAAAAATATTAACAAATTTTAATACATCTTTAGCAATACACTTATGCTTAGTCCAGCCAAAACCAAAAGCCTGGACACATTTATTGCAGAGATAATTTGTTGGACTATCTCTGTGACAGCATGGATTTATTCCTATTTTTTTTCAAGAATGAAAACCACTAACCACATGCTAATAGTTGGGGGAGGATTCTAGGGTGCCGGAAGCTGAAGTTTGTGCACATAATTACTAGTCCATAAAAGCATAAACCCATCACTTTGTCAGAATGAGAAACACAAAAAGATGACCACTCTGGAAATGTATTTTTCATATGTTCTGTGAGGACCATCAAAGAAGCTTGACAATGAGAAGAAAACATGACTTTTAGGAACAAAACAATGCCATTTACAAAAGCTTGGATGGAAATAGAGACTGTTATACTAGGAGAAATAAGTGAGAAAGAGAACAAAAAATGTCATATGATATCACTTACCTGTTTAATCTAAAACAGGTTGCCGAGGGGGAGGGAGTGCAGTGGTTGGGGAGCTTGAGGTTAATATATACAAACTATTGCCTTTGGAATGTGTTAGCTATGAGATCCTGCTCTGTAGCACTGGGAACTATGTCTAGTCACTTATGATGGAGCATGATAATGTGCAAAAATAGAATGTGTACATATATGTGTAACTGGGACACCATGCTGTACAGCATAAAAAAATTGTATTGGGGAAATAACTATTAAAAGTGATAAAACAACTAGTAAAACAAATTAAAAAATAAATAGTAAAATATGGCATAAATGAACTTATTTATGAAACAAAGAGACTCACTGACATAGAGAACAGACTAGTGGTTGCCACATGGGAAGGGAGGAAGGGAGATAGACTGGAATTTTGGGGTTAGTAGATGCAAACTGTTACACTGAGAATGGATAAGCAATGATATCTGATTGTACAGCACAGGGAACTATATCCAAGCTCTGGGGATAGAACGTGTTGTGAGATAGTGTAAGAAAAAAATGTATATATATGCATATATACATATATATGTGTGTGTGTATGTTTGTGACTGGGTCACGTTACTGTACAGCAGAAATTGGAACCGCACTGTAAATCAACTATAATAAAAATAGTTAAAAAAAACAAACACTATGGTACTGGCACAAAAACAGAAATATAGATCAATGGAAAGGTAGAAAGCCCAGAAAAAAGCCCATGCACATTTGGTGAACTAATGTATGACAAAGCGGACAAGAACTTAGAGTGGAAGAAAGATAGTCTCTTCAAAAAGTAATGGTGGAAAAACTGGAAAGCTGCATGTAGAAGAATGAAATTAGAACTCTAATACCATACCCAAATATAAACACAAAATGGATTAAAGACCTAAAAATAAGGCCAGATATTGTAAAACACCTAGAGGAAAACATAGGCAGAATGCTCTTTGACATGAATCACAGGAACATCTTGTTTGATCCACCTCCTAGAATAAGGTTCTTTTTATTTTTTAAATTTTTTCTTTTTAAGGCTGCACCTGTAGCATATTGAAGTTTCCAGGATAGAAGTCATATCAAAGCTACAGCTGCTGGCCTATGCCTCATCCACAGCAACGCAGGATATGAGCTGCTTCTGTGATCTACACCATAGCTCATAGCAATGCCAGATCCTTAACCCTCTGAGTGAGGCAAGGAATTGAACCCACAACCTCATGGATAATAGTCAGGTTTTTAACATGCTGAGAGACAATGGGAAATCCAGTAGGTTTTTGTTAATCAACTATTTTATACAGTAGTTGTGTGTATGGTATTCCCACCCTCCCAATCCCCCCCAGTGGTTTTCCCTTTGGTAACTATAAAATTGCTTTTAAATCTGAGAGTTTGTTTCTGTTTCATAAATAAGGTCTTTTGTATCATTTTTATTCCATATATACATGATATATGATATTTTTCTTTGTATGAATCAACTCTTTCAGTATGATAATCTTTAGATCCATCCATGTTGTTGCAAATGGCATTATTTCAAGTTTTTTAATGGCTGAATTATATTCCATTGTGTATATATACCACATCCTCTTTATCCATTCCTCTGTTCATGGACATTTAGATTGCTTCCATGTCTTAGCTATTGTAAAGATTGCTGTGGTGAACATTGGGGTGCATGTATATTTTTGGTTTTCTCTGTACAGATGCCCAGGAGTGGGAGCATATGGTAGTTTTAGATTTCTTTTTTTAAGGAACTTCCATACTGTCCTATATAGTACTTGCACCAATTTTCCCTCCCACCAATAGTGTAGGAGTGTTCCCTTTCCTCCATACCCTCGCCAGGATTTATTGTTTGGAGATTTTTTGATGATGGCTACTCTGACTGATGTGAGGTGGTAACTCGTAGTTTTGACCTCCATTTCTCTAAAAATTAGTGATGTTGAGCATCTTTTCATGTGTTTTTTGGCCACCTGTCTGTCTTCTTCGGAGAATTGTCTATGTCTGTCCATTTTTTTGCATTGGATTTTTTTGACATAAAGCTGCATGAATTTTTTAATATATATTTTGGGGATTAATCCTTTGTCAGTTGTATCATTTGCAAAGATTTTTCTCCCATTCTTTGGGCTGTCTTTTCATTCTATTTATGGTTTCCTTTGCTGTGGAAAAGCATTTAAGGTTACTTAGGCTCCATTTGTATATTTATTTTTTTTAATTTTCATTATTCTAAGAGGTGGATCAAACAAGATATTTCTATGATTTATGTCAAAAAATGTTCTGCCTATGTTTTCCTCTAGGAGACTTATAGTATCTGGTCGTATGTTTATATCTTTCATCCATGTTGGGTTTATTTTTGTGCATGATGTTATGGAGTGTTCTAATTTCAATTTTAGGTGTTCCTGTGGTGACTCAACAATTAACAAACATAACTACCATCCATGAGGATGAAGGTTTGATCCCTCACCTCACTCAGTGGGTTAAGGATCTGGCATTGCTGTGAGCTGTGATGTAGGTCACAGATGCTGCCCATGTTGCTGTGGCCCTTGTGGAGGCTGGCGGCTATAGCTCCAACTGGACCCCTATCTGGGAACCTCCATATGCTGCAGGTGCAGCCCTCAAAAGACAAAAGGACAGACAAATTTCATAATTTCATTTTTGCATATAACAGTCCAGTTTTCCCAACACTATTTATTGAAGAGATTATCTTTCTTCCACTGTATGGTCTTGTCTCATCTGTCATAGACTAGTTGACCATAGGTTCTTGGGTTTGTTTATGGCTTTCTATTTTGTTCCACTGACCTATATTTCAATTTTTATACCAGTACCATACTATTTTGATTACCATAGCTTTATAGTATAATCTGAAGTCAGGGACAATGATTCACCCAGCTCCATTTTATTTCTCGGAATTGCTTTGGCTATTCAGGGCATTTTGAGTTCCCATACAAATTAATTTTTTTTGTTTGTATTTTAGGGCTGAATTCATGGCATATGGAGGTTCCCAGACTAGGGGTCAAATCAGACCCCTAGATACTGGCCTATGCCATAGCCACAACAACATGAGATCCAAGCCACATATGCAAATTATACCAAAGCTCATGGCAATGCTGGATCCTTAACTCACTGAGTAAGGCCAGGGATTCAACCTGTGTCCTGATGGGTGCTAGTCAGATTTGTTTCTGCAGAGCCATTTGGGAACTCTGTCAATGCTGGATTCATAGCCCACTGAGCAAGGCCAGGGATCGAACCTGCAACCTCATGGATGCTAGTCAGATTAGTTTCCACAGATCCACAATGGGAACTCCCACATTTTAAATATTTTGTTCTAGTTCAGTGAAGAATATTCTTAGTAGCTTGATAGGGATTGTACGGAATCTGTAGATTGCCTTGGGTAGTATAATCATTTTGACAATTTGATTCTTCCAGTCCAAGAGCATAGTATACTTTCCACCTCCTTTTGTCATCTTTGATTTCTTTCATTAGCGTCTTATAGTTTTAAGAGTATAGGTCTTTTGTATCTTTAGGTAGGTTTATTCCTAAGTATTTTGTTCTTTTTGATGTTATGGTAAATCTGATTGCTTCCGTAATTTCTCTTTCTGATCTTTCATTGCTTGTACATAGATATACAACAGATTTCTGTGTATTAATTTTGTGTCCTTCAAATTTACCAAATTGACTGATGAGCTCTAATAGTTTTCTGGTAACATCTTTAGGACTTTCTCTGTATAGTATCATATCATCTGCAAACAGTGATAGTTTTTCTTCTTTTCCAATTTAGATTCCTTTTATTCACTTTTTCTTCTCTGATTGCTGTAGCTAGGAATTCCAAAACTATAACCTCTATATATATTGGAAAGACAAAAATATGCAAAAATCTCCAAAATAAAACTGTTGTAATTTTGGTTTATTGCCTTTAATATTTATATCAAATAGACAAAACATCCTATTATAAAAAGACAAATATATTAACAGGATGTTTCAAGGAATAATTACTATGTTTAAAAGCCATACAAAACTAATATTCAATCCTACTGGTGACCAAAGACATCCATGTTAGAACAAGGAGGTTATTTTGTACCTGTGAAATTGTTAATGATTTAAATCAACATGGTACTGGGACAAAGTATGATGGTTAAATGCATGGACTCTAGCTGCTCTATTCTTTCTTCTATCTTCCTTCCAGTGTGCAGTTCACAGTCAGGAGATCCCAGGAGGCCTACTGGTCAGGCTGAAATGCACTGTATCCTAGCAAGAGGCTTCAGAATTACACTCCTGAGACTCACATCTGAGAGTTTAACCCCAGGGAAAGAGGGCCCTTCCATCCCCTCCAGGACCCAGGCAGAACTGGCTGCAGAGCAGGATGCACAGCCACTCTGAGGTTAGCTGTAATGAGCACTTTGGGGGACGGTGTCCTAGGAATATTTAAAACTCTAATAAGACTCCTGTATTGCCAGGCCTAATAAAGCTTGGGAAAACATGTCATGCACTCTGGGTGTTCCATTATCCCTGGACTCAACAGACCCCAAATTTACTGAGTCAGAAAATCCAGGGAGTTCCTCACTGTGAGTTTGCCTTCCACTGAAGAGGACTGGAGAATCTGAAGATGCCCCAAACTGATCCATAATCTGACAGGTGAGAATCTGCAAGGGCAGTTTACACACACACACGCCACTTCATTCCAAGCCCAAGGACTAGGCAAAAGTTTCTAGGGTATATGATCTTAGTGTCTGCCTGTGGTCAGAAGTTTCTCTATGATCCAAAGAACAAATACATAGATTACCAAAATATTCACAAAATCTTAGGTCAGAGCCAAAATTAAATGACCTCTCACACCAGCTTGCTCTTACTCCAGGTAGAACAGAAAAGAATGGCTATTTTCAAGCTGAGAGAACCAGAACCTGATTCCTTTTCCCCTTTTTTTTACTCTAGTGAAAAGTAAAATCGAGAAGTTAAAGTAATAGCTTAGGGGGAAGCCACAGACTTGGATCAGACATACATTCAGTTAAATCTCATTCATTAGCTATCTGCTCTTGATGCATGAAATATCTCTCAGACTCAGTTTCAATGCTTGCAGAATTTTGGAGGACAATAATACCTACTTCATTTTTCTGTGAAGAACAAAACAGTGCCATCAAGGTATCTGGAATATAGCAAGTGTCTACAAACCAGTACAGATAATGAGTAGGTCCATGAGACCAGGTGGATTGAAATAGTTTAGCATGAATGCAGGTACAGAGGGAAAATGGGAAAAAGACAGGGCAAGAGAGAGAGAAAGATGTAGGGGCAGATATTGCACCTCGGCCCTGTTTGTGGAGGGGAGATTCTAACAGAGGATGGGGAGGAGCAGACATCGCAGGTGCTCCCTGACCTCAGCACACATACCCAATGCTCCCAGTTAGGGACTGTAACTTAATGGGTGGGGTGAAGTTCTAGAGATTTGGGGGGTGCACAAAGAAAGGAGATGTTCTGGTCCTATTGTGTGTAGGGGTGTTTTGGAGGAAAGGCAGTAGGAGAGACCATGCATCTCATTTTTTTTCTCTCTGTTTGCCTTTTCGAGAGCTACTCCTGTGGCATATGGAGGTTTCCAGGCTAGGTGTCTAATCAGAGCTGTATCCACCAGCATAAGCCACAGCCACAGGAATATTAGATTTTAGCCACCTCTTTGACCCAAACCACAGCTCAGCGCAATGCTGGAACCCACTGAGAAAGGCCAGGGATCGGACCCACAACCTAATGGTTCCTAGTTGGAATTTTAACCACTGAGCCATGATGGGAACTCCACATCTCCTTTTTAATTGGTAAGGATAAATGATGTTCTCATACTTGCCTTTAAGGATATGCTCAATACTCACCTTCAGTTACCTACATGATTTTTGTGGTAGAACTGACTTTTTTTCCAGCATCCTATTATAGCATAGAAAGCACTGTTCTTTTTGCATGGGTATTATTTTGCCTGTTCACCAGATGTCCCAATTATATTTTCTCACATTCCTAATGAAATCTAGGGATTCTCATCAGCAAAGTCCATTCATTCTTTTTTTTTTTTGTCTGTGGGTGCAGAGATGCTATCTATGAATAGATCTAATATTTAAATGGTGACATAAAGAAGGGTTTTATCTGAACACATAGAGAGAACTACAAGGGATGGGAAAACAAATCAGATGAACCAAACCACTGTTTCAGACTTCATCCTTCTAGGATTCTCTGAGAACCTAGAAGAACAACCTTTCCTATTTGTCACCTTCCTGGGCATATACCTGGTCACTATCATGGGGAACTTGCTCATCATCCTGGCCATCATCTCTGACCCCCACCTCCATACACCCATGTACTTCTTTCTGGCCAACCTATCATTAACAGATGTCTGCTTCACTTCTGCCTCAATCCCAAAGATGCTGGCCAACATTCATACTCAGAGTCAGACCATCTCCTATTCTGGATGCTTTGCACAGCTATACTTCCTCCTGATGTTTGGTGGCTTTGACAACTTACTTCTGGCTGTGATGGCTTATGACCGCTATGTGGCCATCTGCCAGCCACTTCGTTACAACACAGCTATGAGTCCCCAAGTCTGCGCACTAATGCTGGGCACATGCTGGGCACTGACCAACTGTCCTGCACTGGTGCACACACTGTTGCTGACTCGTGTGACCTTCTGTGCCCGCAAGGCCATTGCCCACTTCTATTGTGATCCCAATGCTCTGCTGAAGCTCGCCTGCTCAGAGACCCGCATTAATGAGCTGATGATCATCATCCTGGGCCTGATGTTCCTCACTGCTCCCCTCACACTGATCGTCCTCTCCTATGTCCGCATTTCCTGGGCTGTGTTTGGCATCTCATCTCCTGGAGGGCGGTGGAAGGCTTTCTCCACCTGTGGTTCTCACCTCACCGTGGTACTGCTCTTCTATGGATCTCTTATGGGTGTGTATTTACTTCCTCCATCAACTCACTCTGCAGAGAGGGAAAGCAGGGCTGCCATTCTCTATATGGTGATTATTCCCATGTTAAACCCATTCATCTACAGCTTAAGGAACAAAGGCATGAAGGAGGCTCTGCGTAAACTCTTTGGCATTCGGAAAGCATTCTTTTTGCAGTGATGACTTATCCTGGTATCTTAAAAATCCCCTGCCCTCAATCATGTCAATGATGCCACTACTCTGAGATTGATTTTAAGGGAATCAGGCAACACTGAGGGTTGTAGAAAAAAGGGCATTTACATTTCTCTGCTCAGCTGTGAAATGAGATGTTATAACGAAGACTCTTTCCTGACCACAGTGAAGAAATCATTACTAAGAACAGGATGCCATTCACCACTTCTTATTTCTAAACCATAATGTTAGTCAGAGTGAACTAAGGTATTCCGTGTACACTCTATAGTCAAGTCATTCTGCCTTGGGTACCATGGGACATGGTAAAGGATGAGAATATAAACACATATTGAGCATCTTTGTTCCTCATTGTTATTCATATCAGTTCTTCAAGATAGGCTTGTGGAAAACTATGACTCAGAATGTGAAATAACTTGCCCAAACCTGGTAAACTTAATTCCAGTCCTCATTCTATTTCTATTACATCATATTGTAAAAATCATGAGACATCGTGAGTGATCACAATAGGAGAATAGAAGCAAATTAATACATAATTCATGATATTTCCTTAATATTTCATTTCTTCAAAATAAAAACACTACATTCGTTATTGGAATGGGTAAATGAAAAGAATCAATATTTATGTGTGTCTTCTGTGTGCTGATTTTGAACTAAGTATATGATTCACTCTCTTAATTTTTTTCAAAATATACCATAAAATACAAAATGATAAATAAAGTATGCTGGAACTTTTAGGACAATGATTTGATGAAAAGCAGTCTGGTGGAAAGTGTTCTAAGAAGTCACAAAGCTTAATAAGTGGTTGTTTTCTGCAGTATTATTTCAGGTTATTATTTTCTTTTTATCTCTAGCTGTTTCAAAACTTGTAGATATCTTTAGAACCCAAATGAAATTTGGGGATTGGCACAGAAAACATTCCAAGTGCTACTAAGTCACCACAGAATGATAAAGAAACATCTAGACAGATCTCTTTGAAGTTTCAAGATCAAATTCATCCTCCACCAAGTTTTCCAAAAAGGAGGGTGTGATACTTTGATGTATTATTGTACAAAACATCTTGTTGTTAATGGAAGAGTGTTGCACCTGCCTGCATTTCCCTTTAACATTCTCCCTTTCACTCTTTGCCCTTTCTCCTGGATATAAGGGTTGTGAATAATGAGACAACCAGGGAAACCAGACTAGACCACCTGGACTTGAATTCAGTTACTTGACCCTATCCACAAGCAATCTCCTATAGCAATTTCCAGTTCAGAAGCAAAGGGGAAAATTTTTATGTCTGTTAGTATTATTGCTCTTTGTCTGAATTCATTTTCTTCTTCTAATTAGATCCTTGTCCTATAGTCACCCAAGTACAACATGGTATTCACTGTATGTTGAGTCACTTTTTTTTTCCCTTATAGTAGGCTCTTCTAAAGATCCCTATTGAATCCCTAGTTCCTGGAGAACTCAGCTAAAGGTGATTAAAGCCTTAACAAGGCACACAACTGACTTTGTAAGTAAGGTTTATTCTTCTACAGGACCATTTGCACTCTCAAAGGTGAACTTTTCTGACTAAATGCATCCCAAATCAATAATATATTCCTGAGTCAAAAAAATTTTAGGTGCTCCTAAAATTTAGGATATAGCATCCATTTCTCCTTTTGTCATTTTCTCAACATCCTCTGCACCCTTTGAGACTAGAACATAAAGGGGATATTGTTTCATCAGAGAGAATGAGTGGGAAGAGAAAAATATCTGTATTCTAAATAAGGGCTTCATAAATAAAAAAAGTCACTGGTGCTTTGCTTTTTTTCCAGAAGTTATATGTGCATCACCTCATGTTTTAAAATCTATGATCAATATTTATCACGTTTTAATCATGAAAAGTGTTTCTTTTATAAATGAAAATTTAGAGACTTTATGTCATGTCTATGAATCCCACTGTATCCTGTGGAAAATATATATCAATGAATAAATTCTGAGAATGGAAATAGAAATTTACATAGTACAGAATAATAATGTAAAGACTTTTGGAAATAATACTGTCTCAAATTTGTATTTGAGAATGCTGTTAAATATTATAATTGCATTGAAATGATAATAATTGATACTGTACAGAGGTAGGTAAGGGAGGTACTCTCAAATACTACTGGCGATGGGAGCATAAATTCACTTCCAAGAAATAAATTGGTCATTCACAGAGCATATTCATACCCCATGACCTACTCTTTCATTACCAGGAATCTGATCAATGAAAGAGCAAAAAAACATTGTCAACATTTTATGTATAATGATATTATAGAAACCACCCAAATTTGGTCACTGGGGGGTTTGTTAATTAGATAATGGTATGTTAATGGGATGGACTACTGTATGGGGGCTTTCCAATCATTTGATAATATTTATTTATTTTAACTAAAGTACAGTATTTGAGTATGTATTTTTAGCACAGACTATTGTTAACAGGAAACTCATTATTCCTGAATTCGTTATAACTTCATTATTCATACTACTTGGACTAAAAAGAAACTTGAATAAAGTACAATAAAATATTAAGGGTGATTCTTCCAAGATGATGGAATTGTTTATGATCATTATGTTCTTTCTCCATGATCCATTGTCAACTTGTATTTTTCATAATTAATACTACTTTGATAATCATGAGTTTAAGTATATTTAACAGCTTTATATTGACTAATTTTAACCTATACTTATGCTTTCTTTATCTGGAGTTTACTCTGAAGTGAAAATCAATCTTTCTCTCCTTTCTGAGAGAATTACTAGAAAATTCCATGCTGTCAATGAATCGATGCTAAATGAGGTTATTATATATTCTGCCACAAGGAAGAAAGGCAGAGAACTTCTTTAAGAAACTTAAGTATTTCAAAAATAAAAGTAATTCTTCCTTTAGCAGTAGTAATTGTTTGTAATGTGTTCATTTGGGACTAAAGGAGTTTTCTGTCTACCCACATGAACATAAGTGGCCTGGCATCATAATAATTTCAGCTTTAAGTCTACTTCATTATTTGTTGTATTAATTAAGGATATGGATAGGGAAAAATAAACAGCCTTGGTATTCTAATCAGAAATGAAGTTAATTCAGGGAATTCAGTGTTTATTAAGTCATTGAAAGTGTTATATAATCACAACCTCTAGGATAAGTCTTCAGGAATTACTTAAAGAAAAATAATAATCCTCTTTCTTACCCAATTGGCAATGAGGGGGATCAAAAGGTTGCCATTGGAGGAGCTCTTATGGTGACTCATTGGTAATTAACCCATCTAACATCCACAAGGATGTAGGTTCAATCCCTGACCTTTTTGGATCCCTTACCTTAAGGATCCTACATTGCTGTGGTTGTGGCATAGGCTGGCAGATGCAGCTCCAATTTAACCCCTAGACTGAGAATTTCCATATGCCTCAGGTGCAGCTCTAAAACTACAAAAAAATATATTTGCCATTGGAACAATCAGATGCAACCCAAGTATCAGGAATCAAGACTACATTTTGATTCCCACCAAATCTGATTACTGGACATAAAAAAGGTAATTCTAGCTGCTACTTCCAAATCAACTACCTGTCAGCATCTATGTACCTAGTGACTGGACACTGAAATTCTGCTGCAGAAAAAAAATGCTGTATGAATAGATCCAACAGACATTTAAAGACAAATATTATGTGATATTACTTGTATGTGGAATCTAAAAAAAAGATTGAGATAAACTTATTTGCAGAACAGAAACAGACTCACAGACATTGAAAAGAAACAATTTTTCAATTTTGTTTCTCAGCACAGCATTGGCTGTTCATATTCATCTGTGTTTCCTCATAGTTTTTATTTTTATTTTTGTTCACAACAGACATTTAAAGACATTTAAACAGACATTTGTGAAAAATACCATTGGTGCTTTGATAGAGATTGCATTGAATCTGTAGATTGCATTGAGTAGTAAAGTCATTTTGACAATATAAGTTCTTCCAACAGATTTCTTTCATCAATGTCTATGTGTCAATGTGTTTTCACAATGTCAGTGTGTTTTAAAGAGCACAGGTTTTTGCCTCCTTAGGTAGGATTACTTCTAGGTATTTTATTCTTTTTGATGTGATGGTAACTGAAATTGTTTCCTTAATTTCTCTTTCTTTTTAAAAAATTTTATTGGGATGTAGTTGACTTATAATGTTGTGTTAGCTTGAGGTTTTCAGCAATGTCAATCAGTTATACATTTACATAAATCCATTCTTGTTTTCCCATATAGGTTATTATACAACATTGAGTAGACCTCCCTGTGCTATTCAATAAATCCCTGTTAGTTACTTAATTCCTCCTTCTAATCAGAATGCAAGGTGTTTCTGTGAATTAATTAATTGTTGCATCCTACAACTTTTCCAAATTCATTGATGAGCCCTAGTAATTCTCTGGTAGCATTTTTTGGACTTTCTTTCATGTTTTTAGGGCCTCACTAGCAACATATGGAGGTTCCCAGGCTAGGGGTCAAATGGGAGCTGTATCTGCCAGCCTACACCACAGCTACAGCAACATGGGATCCAAGCTGCATCTGCAACCTACACCACAGCTCACAGTAACGTTGGATCCTTAACCCACTGATCAAGGCCAGAGATCTAACTTGCATCCTTATGGATGCTAATCAGTTTTGTTTCCACTGAGCCATGAGGGGAACTCCAGGACTTTCTATGTATAGTATCATGTCATCTGTGAACAGTGATGGCTTTACTTCTTTTCCAATTTGGATTCCTTTTATATATTTATTTATCATCTCTGATTGCTGTGACTAGGACTTCCATAACTACGTTGAATAAAAGTGGGGAGGGTGGACATCCTTGTCTTGTTCCTGATGTTAGAGGAAATGCTTTCATTTTTCACTGCTCAGAATGACTTAACTCTGGGTTGTCATATGGCCTTTATTATATTGAGGTTCCCTTCATGCCCACTTTCTGGAGAGTTTTTATCAAAAGTCATGTTAAGGTTCATAAAAAGCTTTTTCTGCATCTCTTGAGATGATTATCTTGATTTTATTCTTCAAATTGTTAGTGTGGTGTATCAAAATGATTGATTTGTTGATACTTAAGAGTCCTTGCATTACTGGGATAAATCCCACTTGATCATGGGTTGTGATCCTTTTAATGTATTATTGAATTTTTTTTGCTAATATTTTGTTGATAATTTTTTCATCTCTGTTCATCAGTGGATATTGGCCTGTAATTTTCTTTTTGTGGTATCTTTGATTTTGGTATCAAGGCGATGGTGGCCTCATACAATGAGCTTGGGAGTATTCTTTCCTCTGCAATTTCTTGGAAGAGTATCAGAAGGATAGGTGTTAACTTGTCTCTAAATGTTTGATAAAATTCACCTGTGAAGCCCTCTGGTCCTGGACTTTTGTTTGTTGGAAGTATATAAATCACAGTTTTGATTTCAGTACTTGTGACAGGTCTGTTCATATTTTCTATTTCTTCTTGACTCAGTCTTGGAAGTTTGTACCTTTCTAAGAATTTGTCCATATCTTCTCAATTGTCCATTTTATTGGATTGGCATACAGTTGTTTGTAGTAGTCTCTAATGATCTTTTGTATTTCTGTGGTGTCAGCTATAACTTCTCCTTTTTCACTTTTAATTTTATTGATTTGAGCCCTCTTTTTCTCGATGAATCTGGCTAAAGGTTTATCAATTCTGTTGACGTTTTCTAGGAACAATCTTTTAGTTTCATTGACCCTTTCTATCATTTTCTTCATTTCTGTTTCATTTATTTCTGCTCATATCTTCATTATTTCTTTCCATTTACTAACTTTCAATTTGATTGTTCTTCTTTCTCTAGTTGCTTTAACAATAAGGACAGGTTGTCTATTTGAGCATATACTCTAAAACTACAGCCACCAAAACAGTATGATATTGGCACAAATACAGAAACATAGATCAATGGGACAGGATAGAAAGCCTAGAAATAAAACCATGCATCTATGGTCAGTTAATCTATGACAAATAAGACAAGAATATTCAATGGAGAAAAGATAGTCTTTTCAATAAATGATGCTGGGAACACTGGACAGCTACATGTAAAGGAATGAAATTAGATAACTCTCTAACACCATACACATAAATAAACTCAAAATGGACTGGAGACTTCAATGTAAGATTGGATACTAGAAAACTCTTAGAGGAAATCATGGCAATATCTTTTGTATCTACCTCCTAGAGTAATGAAAATAAAAACAAAAATAAACAAATGGGACCTAACTAAACTTAAGAACTTTTACACAGCAAAGGAAACCATAAAGAAAATGAAAAGTCCATCCATAGAATGGGAGAATATATTTTCAAACAAAGTGACCAACAGTGATTAATCTCTAAAATATGGAAAGGACACATGTTGCCCAATATAAAAAAAACAAACAACTTAAACAATGAGTCGAAGTTCTAAACAGACATTTATCCAAAGAAGATAAATGGATGGCCAAAAAGCACATGGAAACATGATCGCCATCGCTAATGGTTAGAGAAATGCAATTTGAAACTACAATGATATATAACTTAAATCTGGTCAGAATAACCACCTTCAGAAAGTCTACAAACAGGAGTTCCCATTGTGGCATAGCAGAAATGAAGCCGACTATAATCCATGAGGAGGAGCGTTTGATCCCTGGCTTCACTCAATGGGTTGAGGATCCAGCATTGCCATGAGTTGTGGTAAAGATCACAGACACAGCTCAGATGCCAAGTTGCTGTGGCTATGGCATAGGCCAGCATGGGCTACAGCTCTGATTCAACCCCCAGGCTGGGAACTTCCCTATGCCACAGGTTTGGCCCTATAAAAATCTACAAATAATAAATGCCAGAAAAGATGTGGAGAAAAGGGAAGCCTCCTACATTGTTGTCCATGGAACATTACTCAGCTATGAAACAGAATGAAATAATGCCATTTGAAGCAACATAGATAGACCTGGAGATTATCATATGAAGTCAGTCAGACAAAAATAAATATCATGTGATATAACATATGTGGAATCTAAATAAAGATACAAAGAACTTGTTTACAAAACAGAAAAACTCATAGACTTTGAAAACTAACATATGATTGCCAAAGGAAAAGGGGGGAGGGATGGATTGAGAGTTCTGGATTAGCGTATGCCCACTATTATGTATGAAATGGATGGTCAGCGGGAACCTTCTTATACCACAGAGAACTCTACTCTATATTCTGTGATAATCTATAAGGGAAGAATCTGAAAAAGAATGGATATGTGCATATGTATAACTGAACCACTTTGCTGTACAGCAAAAATTAACACAACATTGTAGATCAACTATACTTCAATAATATTTTTAAAGTGAAAAAAGAGAGTAAGAAGCCTTAAGTCCTTCTCTATTAAGTGAGGTAGCTGAATTCATATCTGTAGATAGTTTGAGCCTATATGACTATCAGGCTAATGCAAACAGATACAGGAAGGAGTTAACATACTTAAAAGACAGGGCAACCACAAATCAAAACCAAACCTTACAGTCACAAAAACCAAAGAGGAAAGTACTCAAGCATAAAATAAATGGAAACGATCCAACTAAAAAAAGAACAGAGGAAAAGAGACACATAGAATCAATGGAAAACCAGGTTTAAAATGGCAATAAATATATATCTCTCAGCAATCACCTTAAATGTCAATGGACTGAATGCTCCAATCAAAGGACACAGAGTGGCAGATTGGATAAAATAGAAGAAAACATTCAATTGGCTGTCTATAAGAAACTCACCTTAGGGCAAAGGACACATATAGATTGAAAGTGAGTGGATGGGAAAAGATATTTTGTGCCAATGGACAAGACAGGAAAGCAGGAGTTGCAATACTCATATCAGCCAAAATAGACTTTAAAACAGAGGCTATAAAGAAAGACAAAGAATGACACTATTTAATGGTTAAAGGATCCATTCAAGAAAGATTATTAAAATCATCAATATATATGCCCCTAATATAGGAGCACTCAGGTACCTGCAACAATTACAAAACACACATAAAAGGAGAAAGTGATAGGAATGCAATTACAGTAGGAGACTTTTTAACACCCCACTCACATCAATGGACAGATCCTCTACACAGAAAATCAATAATGCAACAGAGATCCTAAAGGACACAATAGAAACTTAATATATTCATGAATTTACATCCAAAAATATCAGAATACACCTTCATCTCAAGTGCACAAGGAATATTCTCAAGAATCAAACACATACTGGGCTACAAAGGTAACCTCAACAAACTTAAGAGTATAGAAATTATTTCAAATATCTTCTCCGGCCACAATGGCATGAAACTAGAAATCAACCACAGGGAAAGGAATGAGAAAAAACTGACTACATGGAGATCCAATGGGTCAATGAGGATCAGGAAGGAAATTAAAAAACATATTGAGACAAATGATAATGAAGACAGAACTAAAATCTATGGGATGCTGCAAAAGCAGTGCTCAGAGGGAAGTTCATAGCAATACAGGCCTTCCTCAAAAAAAGAAGAAAAATCTCAAATTGACAACTTAACCCACCACCCAAGTGAATTAGAAAAAGAAGAACCAACAAAACCTAATGTCACCAGAAGGAAGGAAATCATAAAGATCAAAGAGGAAATCAATAAAATAGAGATTCAAAAAACAATAGAAAAAATAAGACCAAGAGCTCATTCTTTTAAAAGGTAAACAAAACTGACAAACCTCTGGATAGCCTAACCAAGAAGAGGAGAGAAAAACCCCAAATAAACAAAATAAGACATGATCAAGGAGAAGTCAAACAGGACAATACAGAAATAAAAAAAAATGAAAGAACACTATCGACAGTTACATGCCAAGAAATTTGACAACCAAGAACTAATGGACAACTTTCTAGAGACTTACAGCCTGCCAAAGCTGAATGAAGAAGAAATAGATCATCTGTCAATGCACTATTTGGTTGTTTCCATGTCTTGGATATTGCAAATAGAGCTGCAATGAACATTCAGTTTCGTGTGCCTTTTCTAAGGAACGTATGTATACACAATGGAATACTACTCAGCCATAAAAAAGAATGAAATAATGCCATTTGCAGCAACATGGATGGAACTGGAGGACCTCATACAATGACTTCAAGCTGATTGGGAACATCTCTTTGCAACTCCATGGTCAATGTCACCAAGCTGGTGGATTGAAATCAGCCACAATGTGCATAATTACATTATGCAGATTGTCAAATGCTACTAAGTAATTTTATGCTATGATAGGGAGCCTTTGTTATTCACTGAGCACACTTGCACTTACATTGAGGGGAGATTTCTTTTTAGCCATGGCTTCTATCCTCACATCTCATTTACTTCCTCTGATATTGGTTTAGATATAACAGTTCTTTTTGTCGTTGTTTACATGTATTTATTTTCCATCCCTTTAAACTTTTATATGTCTTTATATCTGGAAAGTTTAGCTCTTAATAGTGTAAAGTTTGATTTTGCTCTTTTTTATGTAGGTTGACCATCATTGTATTTCTGGAGAATTTGATCTATTAACATTGAATACAATCAGAGTGTTTATGAATTTATGTTTTCTATGTTTCTATATGTATTATAATTGAGACATCTAACTTCATATTTATTCTTGATTGCCTTTATAACTTTACATTCATATCCCCTCCATTAAATTATTAACCATACATTATTATTCTTACATTATTCTTTTCTGTGCTTCATGTAGAGATTATGACTTGCTTTTTCTTAAAAAAATTATCATGTTACAACTTACTACACAACATGTAATTTACCCTTTTAACCTTTTGAGGGATACAGTTAGGTGGAATTTAGTATGTTCTTCACTGCTATTTTGTTCTAGGGATTCAAAAGGGAACAATGGGACATCAATGCTATTGCATACTGCACAGCTATCAAGGAAGAATGACAAATGTACCTGTGAATCAATATGGAGGGATTTCAAAGATGTATTATTAAATAGATAAAAGCAGTGCATAAAAGAGCATGTATAACAGGATACTTCCTATGTGAAAAAGAAGGGAAAATAATATATACATGTATATTCCCATTGGGAAGAAGAAACACATGAGACTGATTACCTACAGGGGGTGTGGTGGGAATAGGATAGAAAAGATGTAGAGATGGGTATATTTATTTGTATTGTTTTGACTATGTTATATTTTACCTACTGAAAAATAAAAAGAAGTGATGGAAAATAATGCAAAATAGAATAAAAAAATGAGCCTATGTATATTTTGAGTTAAAACCATAATCAATCTAAAGGGAAAAATAAAGTAACTAAGTTATTAGTGAACAGTGAATTTTGTCTTAAAATACTCCTACAATAACGAAAGGACAATTTTTCATAAGCAAGTTTTTTGAGCGTAAGTAGGTTTGTCATTAGCAATGGTTTCATGCTTCCTTTGTCAAAGATTAATTGACCATAGGTGTCTCAGTTTATTTATGGGTTCTCTATTCTGTTCCATTGGTCTATATGTCTGTTTTGGTACCAGTACCACACTATCTTGATGACTGTGGCTTTATAATTTTGCCTGAAATCTGGGAGAGTTATGCCTCCTGCTTGGTTTTTGTTGCTCAGAATTGTTTTGGCAATTTTGGGTCTTTTGTGGTTCCATATAAATTTTTGGATTGTTTGTTCTAGTTCTGTGGAAAATTCCCTGGGTAATTTGGTAAAGGATTGCCTTGACTCTGTAGATTGCTTTGGGTAGTATAGCCATTTTTACAATATTAATTTTTCCAACCCAGGAGCATGGAATATCTTTCCATTTCTTTACATCTTTAATTTCCTTGATGAATGTTTTATAGTTCTTGGAATGTAAGTCCATTACCTCCTTGGCCAGGTGTGCTCCCAGGTATTTGATTTTTTGGGGTGTGATTTTAAAAGGTATTGTATGTTTGCATTCCTTTTCTAAGGTTCATTATTGGTATACAGTAATGTGACTGATTTCTGAATGTTAACTTTATATGCTGCTACTTTGCTGAATTTGTTGATCAGTTCAAGTAGTTTTTGTGTTGAGTCCTTAGGGTTTTGATGTATAGTATCATGTCATCTGCAAACAGTGACAGTTTTACCTCTTCTCTTCCTATTTGGATGCCTTTAATTTCTTTGCTTTGTCTGATTGCTGTGGCTAGGACTTTCAGTACTATGTTGAGTACTAGTGGTGAGAGTGGGCATCCCTGTCTTGTTCCAGATTTTAGTGGGAAGGCTTTTAATTTTTCTCCATTGTGTATTATATTTGCTGTGGGTTTGTCATAAATGGCTTTGATTATGTTATGTTCCCTCTACACCCACCTTGATAAGAGTTTTGAACATGAATGGATGTTGGACTGTGTCAAATGATTTTTATGCATCTATTGAGATGATCATATGTTTTTTGACTTCTATTTTGTTAATGTGGTGTATGACATTGATTGATTTTCCTATGTTGAACTATCCTTGTGTACCTGGGATGAATCCTACCTGGTCATGGTGTATGATCTTTTTTATATTTTGTTGGATTAGACTGGGTTAAATTTTGTTGAAAATTTTTGCATCTATATTCATCAAAGATATTGGCCTATAGTTTACTTTCTTGGTGGTATCTTTGTCTGGTTTTGGAAATAGGGTGATAGTGGCAACATAGAATGTCTTTGGGAGTGTTCCTTCTTCTTGAAACTTTTGGAAAAGTTTAAGGAGGATGGGTATAATTTCCTCTTTGTACATTTGATAGACACCTGTGAAGCCATCTGTTCCTAGACTTAGGAAAAAGACAGCATTTTCAGCAAGTATTGCTGGTAAACCTGGACAGATGCATGCAAATCAATGAAACTAGAACACACCCTCACACCACGCACTAAAATCAACTCAAAGTGCTGACAGACATAAATATAAGATAAGGTACCATCAAACTCCTGGAAGAGAACATAGGCAAAACATTCTGTGACATCAACATTATGCATATTTTCTCAGGTCTGTCTCTCAAAGAAACACAAGAGCAATAATAAACCAATGGGACCTAATCAAATTGACAAGCTTATGCATAGCAAAGGAAACCAAAAAGAACACAAAAAGACAACTTATGGAATGGGAGAAAATATTTTCAAATGGTGCAAATGACAAGGGCTTAACCTCTAGAATATGCAAGCATCTTATACAACTTGACAGCGAAAAAGCCAACCACCCAATGGAAAAATGGGCAAAAGACCCAAAAAGACATTTTTCTAAGGAAGACATACAGATGGTGAACAAGCACATGAAAAAATTTTCAACATCCCTGATTATTAAAGAATTGCAAATCAAAACTACCACAAGATACCACCCCACACCAGTCAGAATGACCATCATTAATAAGTCCACAAATAACAAGTGCTGGAGGGGTTGTGGAGAAAAGGAAACCCTCCTGATTTGTTGGTGGGAATGGAAGATCGTACAACAATTATGGGGATTAGTAAGGAGATATCTTAGAAATTTATACATAGAACTGCCATATGACCTAGCAATCCCACTCTTGGGCAATATCCAAACAAAATTTTCTTAAATAATCACATGAACCTGCATGTTCATTGCAGCAATATTCACAAACACCAAGACAGGGAAACAACTCAAATGTCCACTGATAGATGATTGGATTAGGAAGATGTGGTATACATACATAAGGAAATACTGCTCTGCCACACAAAAAAAAATATTGTCATTTGCAGCAACATGGATGGAACTAGTACTCTCAACCTGAGTGAAGTAATTCAGAAAGAGAAACATAAATACCATATGATATCACTTATAACTGGGGTCTAATATAGAGCACAAATGAACCTTTCCACAGAGAAGAAAATCATGAACTTGGAGAACAGACTTGTGGCTTCCAAGGTAGGGGGAGGAAGTGTGGTAGTTGTGGAGTTTGAGGTTAATAGATACAAACTATTGCCTTTGGAAAGGATTAGTGATTAGATCCTGCTGTTTAGCACTGGGAACTATGTCTAGTCACTTACAATGGAGCATGATAATGTACAAAAATAGAATGTGTACATGTATGTGTAAATGGATCACCATGCTGTACAGTAAAAATAAAATTGTATTGGTAAAGTAACTATTAAAATAATAAAACAAAACAAAACAAATAGTTTCAGTTGTAGATTCTGAAATTACATGTATACAAAAATTTAGTAAATAAGTAAACTTGTTTTGAGCAAAGGTTTGACTCCTCACTGGGGGAAAGTTTCAAGGTACATGGAAAAAGAGAGACTAGAATGAAGTCTATAGTGTCGAGTTAGTATTGCAGATAACTCATGGTTTGTAATGTGCATAATTGGATTGAAATTATATATCAACATCTGGTCCCCATCTCGCATTCTTTTTGTCCCTCTCCTGATCCGTGTCCTAGGGGTAACAATTCCTTTAGTTTGCTTGTTTCTAGTTTATACATCCTGTGTTTCTTTTATATATGTTTCCTGGCTGTATTCTCTGAGATCACTTAGAAGCCTTTTAGGCAACAAGCACACATAATGCAAAATTTGATTTTTGAATATCAGTTGCCTCTAAATGGAACAAAAGTGACTTAGAAAAATGGCTGATTCTAGGGCTGGGGCCAGGATATGACAAGGCCAGCGAAATTTGGTGAATTTCAAAATAAAAACTGTTCAATGAGCCATGGGGACACAGGAGCCAGCTGGGAGGGCTCCCATTGACCAAATATGGAATAATTAGAGCTTCAAAATGAATAATATCAGTAATGGGTTACAACTCTGAGAATAAGAATGCATGAGTCCATGGTAATATAAATAAATCAATGAAGAAACAAATGAATGTGAAGTAAGGGGAAATTCCTTCCTATAGAGAGTAGAGCTAATCAGTATAGAAGAAGTGGTTGAAATAGAAAAATCACCATTTGGCCACCACATCTGCAATAGTTTGTTCAACATAAGAATCACCAGTGACTGTTAGATGTAGTGGGGGAAATTCTATTAAGGAAAGTGCCATGGTTATACAACTCAAAATATCTGATACCTAGTTAATTACGAAGGTTAAAATAGTAACTTACTGTGGAGAACCTGGTAAATACCACCTTAAAAAATTGGAATATCACTAATAATTGGAATTTTTTTTTCCTTTTTAGGGCTGCACCTGTGGCATCTGTAAATTCTCAGGCAAATGGTAGAATTGGAGCTGCATCATCCAGCCTGCACCACAGCCACAGCAACATAGGATCTGAGCTGCATCTGCAGTCTACAGTGAAGCTTCTGGCAATGCTGGATCCTTAACCCGATGAGCAAGGCCAGAGATACTAGACAGGTTTTTAACCTCATTAGACACAAAGGAAACTCTGAAGAACACAAATTCTTAATGAAGAATCTTCAATTTTTGAAAAAAATCTGTGAATTTAAAGCCTATGTTTGTTATTAATTAGGAATCATGGGTAAAGCCCTTATCCTATGACCCAGATGTTCATAAAATATTTCAGCATTGTGAACAATAGTTTGTGAATTATTCTAGCATCAAGCAGCTTTACTAAATTCTTTATTGAAATATAATTTGCAGGGCCTCTGATATTCCCGTCATGGCTCATTGGTTAAAAAGCCCAACAAGCATCCTTAAGGCAGCAGGCTCAATCCCTGGGCTGGCTCATTGGTATTAAGATCTGGCATTACCAAGAGCTATGGTATAATTCACAGACACGGCTCAGATCCCATGTTGCTGTGGCTGTGGTGTAAGCTTGCATCTGTAGCTCCTATTTGACCCCTAGCCTGGGAATCTCCATATGCCACACGTTCATCCCTAAAAATACAACAAAAAAATAACAAATATAATTTTCAAGGCCTGAGTAGCTTAGTCAGTAGAGCATCAGACTTTTAATCTGAGGGTCCAGGCTTCAAGTCCTTGTCCAGGTGCTCTGTGAAATATAGTTTGGAAACAATATTATGTTAGTTTCAGGAGTGTTACATGGTGATTTGACATTTTCATACATTATGAAATGACCTCCACAATTGTTAATCTAGTAAGTATCTGTCTCCAAAAGCCTTTAAATTATTATTGATCATATTCTTTATGCTGTAGATTACATCCAATGGTGTCTTTATTTTATAACAGGAGGTGTTTTCCTCTTCATTCACATCACCTATTTCATTCCTCTCCCCCAGACACTGTCCCCACTGGCAAACACCTCTTCTCTGTATTTAAGGGTCTGTTTTCATTTTATTTTGTTGATTTGTTGTTTTAATTTTTTAGACTCCAGATATAAGCTAGATATCATGATTTTATCATTGTCTCTCTGCCTTATTTCACAGAGCATATTACCTTCTAGAACAACCCATGTTGTTAGAAAATGGCTATGAATTGTGAGATGCACCTGAATAGCCCCCTTATGTCCACGTTGTTTCCAATGAAGGTGGCAAACATTTTTGGTCCCCAGGATGGGATGGAACAGACAGTTTTTTTAACTTTTGGGGATTCACTTTTGTGTTTTAACCGTTGGGGATTCACTTTCATGTTGTGGATATCCAGTTTCCCAGCACCATTTATTGAAGAGATTATCCTTTCCCCATCCTGTATTTTTGGCTCCCATGTCAAAGATTGGTTGAGCATATATGTGAGGGTTTATTTCTGGGCTACATATTCTGTTCCATTTGTTATATGTGTATTTTAATGTCAGTAAAATATTGTGTTGATTTCTAGAGGTTTGTAGTATAGTTTGCAACCAGGAAGTGTAATGCCTACAATTTTGTCCATTTTGCTTAAGATGGCTTTATCTTTTGTGGGTCTTTTGTGGTTTCAGATCAATGGAATAAATGATGGTAATGGGATGTGAGCTCTAACAAACTTCAGCGTCAGTGGTATGAGATCTCAAGGACTGGTCCTACTCTTTTTGTTCCTTTGTGCTGTGGACGGAGTTGCAGATTCCATTGTAGGTTCTTCAAAGTTCAAGGTGTTCAGAGCCTCTCCTTCTCATGAGCAGGCAGAGAGGAGGGCAATGTGTCACTGGCATGAGAGGCATTTTTTGGGACTCCCTTTGGTCCCTTTTCTGTGTGCATCTCAAGAGGAAGTCACAAAATTTGGCAATTAACTGAATTGATTTCTTCTTTAACCAGAAGCTTGGGGGTATGTTCCCTGGGGTCTCAGTTCTGTTGGTAAATGTGGATTTTCCTGGGCATTTTTCACCTTCTTGCAAACATACAAGGAATTAGTAAATAACCTTAGGCTATGGAGGCATAAGGGGTGAGTCCTCAGGTAGTAGCCTGGACCAGTGCAGAATGGAACAATATAAGGAACCCTCACTTGGCCTAGATGTATACGTTGATGTGAGGTCTAGGAAAAAGAGATAGAGAAAATGTGTGTATGTGTTTTTTTTTATTTCTATTTTTTTCTTCTTTTTAAAAATTTATTTCTATTGTTATTTCCCCAACACACTTTCTTTTTTCCATGGACAGCATGGGGACCCAGTTAAACACACATGTATACATAGTTTTTTCTCCCATCATCCTGCTGCATTGTAAATATATATGCAGAGTTCTCAGTGCTACACAGCAGGATCTCATTGTTAATCCATTCCAAGAGCAATAGTTTGTATCCTTTAACCCCAAGGTCCCAATCCCTCCCACTCCCTCCCCCTGGGCAACAACAAGTCTATTCTCCAAGTTCATGATTTTCTTTTCTGTGGAAAGTTTCATTTGTGCTGTATATTAGATACCAGATATGAGTGCTAGCATATGGTATTTGTACTTCTCTTTCTGATTTACTTCACTCAGTATGAGATACTCTAGTCCCACCCATGTTGCTGCAAATGGCATTATTTCATTATTTTTTATGACTGAGTAGTATTCCATTGTGTATATATACCACATATTCCTAATCCAGTCATCTGTTAATGGACATTTGGATTATTTCCATGTCTTGGCTATTGTGAATAGTGCTGCAATGAACATGCAGGTGCATGTGTCTTCTTTAAGGAATGTTTTGTCCAGATATATGCTGAAGAGTGGGATTGCTGGATAAAATGTTAGTTATATGGATAGATTTCTAAGGTACCTCAATATTGATCTCCATAGTGGTTGTACCAGCTTCCATTCCCACCCAACAGTGCAGGAGGTTTCCCTTTTCTCCACACCACTATAGCATTTATTTGTGGACTTATTAGTGATGGCCATTCTGACTGTTGAGAGGTGGTATCTCATGGTAGTTTTTATTTGCATTTCTCTAATAATCAGGGACCTAATAATAATTTCCTGGGCTATACAACTTGTCCTTGTTAATTATCTATTTTACATATAGGAGTGTGTACATGTTAATCCCAAACTCCTAATTTATCCCTCCCCCTTTCCCCTTTAGTAAGCATACTTGTTTTCTATATCTACAGGTTTATTTCTGATTTGTACATAAGTTCATTTCTGTCATTTTTTTTTTAGTTAACACATATGAGTGACATCATATGATACTTTTCTTTGTCTGTCTTACTTTACTTAATATGATATTTCTATGTCTCTTCAGGTTGCTGCAAATGGCAATACTTTATTCTGTTCTATTTTGAGTAGTATTATGTTACATATATCTACCACATCTTCTTTATTCAGTCCTCTATTTATGGACATTTAGATTGCTTCCAAGTCTTGACTTCTTGCCTTCCAGAGCTACAAACATTAATTTCTAATGTTTAGTTTTAGTAAAGTCCAGAATATTTATCTTCTCAATGTAGTATCTTGTTAAAGTACTTTGGATGGTTTACTGAAATCTAAATATACTTTAATTTGATTGTGCCTGAGAAAATAGGTGAGCAGAGAATGGTCAATCCCATTTTTAAATTTCCCTATTTGAGGAAGACTGATATTCTCCCCTAAATTGGATTTTGGTGTTGATAAGAATCTATTAGCTATTGGATTAATTTTAAACTTGGAAAATGAGTGTTGTTTCCCCCAGAGATCTCCCTTCTAATATGAAAAGTCTAAATATGTGAATTTATAATTTATGCACATGAAAATATTTACTGCATGACTATTTTGTGCCAGGCAATTTTCTACATTCTGGGAATATAAGTTATATATTCCAGCACTCCTGATCCAGCTCATAATGCTCCTTTTTTTCATAGCAGGTTTTAACCTTCTAACACACCATAAGCTTTACTTATTTTTAGAATATTATTGTTGCTTTACTGTGATGAAAATTCTATGGAAGTTGGGTTTCTATGCCTGAAATAAATAATTTTTTGTGTATAAAAACTGCTATGAATAAAGAAGGCATAAAAGGGGGAGAGCCAGAATACTGGGAGTTGGGTTTATAATTTAATATCATGTGGTCCATCTAGAGATCATTGGTAAGCTAACATCCAAAGACATTAGTGAGGACAGTCATGGTGATACCTTGGCCAAAGCATAGAGATTGGAACCTAGAAATACTCTGAGGTGAGATGATGCCTGGCTGCTCCAAGGACATTAAGGGGGGCCTCTGTACGTGGACAGAACTGAGTAGGGGATGGATCATAGGTGATAAGTTTTAGAAATATCAGGGGACCAGATTTGTAGGGCACTTAAGGTCATAGATGGTGTATTAGTCAATGTTCTCCAGAGAAATGGAACCAATAGATGTGTTTGTTGGGGGGCAGGATATAAGAGAGAGAGATTATGGAATTCTTGCTATGATGCAAAAGGATTGTCGGCATCTCTGCAGTGGTTTAAAGGATTCAGCATTGCCACCACAGTGGCATAGGTTGAAAGTGTGGCTCAGATCTGAGCCCTAACCTGGTAACTTTCATAAATCACAGGGTGGCGAAAAAAGAAGGAAAGATAGATCAAGAGAAATTGAGAGAGAGAGTGAGACAGAGAGACTGATTTATTTTAAACAATTGGATAATATAATGTGGAGGCTAGCAAGTGTAGGCTGTAGGGTAGGTTGGCAGGTTGGAAATCCAGGGAAAAGGCATAGTTTTAGTCTAAAGGCAGGCTGATGAAAGAAGCACTTCTTTGTGGCAGAACATTGATTTTCTTAAGACCTTTAACTAATTAGATGAGGCTCACAGACATTATAGAGAACAATCTGTTTTATCCACAGTCTGCTGATTGAAATGTTAATCTCATCCACAAAGATACCTTCATGGAAACATTTAGAATTGTGTTTGACCAAGTATCTGTGGACTGTAGCTTAGCCAAGTTGATAGATAACTAGAGTAACTAGAAAGTGTTCCCAGTGATACACAGAAGGATCCCATTGCTAATCCATCCATAAGGCTACATTCTGCATCTATTTACCCCAAGCTCCCAGTCTCTGCCACTCTCTCCCCTTCCCCCTTGGCAACCACAAGTCTATTCTCAAAGTCCATGATTTTCTTTTCTGTGGAAAGTTTCCTTTGTGCCGTATATTAGATTCTAGATATGTTATTTTATTTTTTATTGACATATAGTTCACTTACAATGTTATGTTAGTTTCAAGTGTACAGAAAAGTGATTCAGTTATACACACACACACATACACACACACACACACACACACACACACACACACAAACACACACACACTCACATATATATTCTCAGGTTCTTTTCCCTGACTGGTTTTTACAAAATACTGAGTATTGTTTCCTGTGCTTTACAATAAGTCCACTGATGAACATCTGCTCTGTTTCCAGTTTCTGCCTATTAAATAAGGCTGTTATTAACACTCTCATATAAGTTTATGCATAACTATATACTTTCTTTGCCTTCGGACAAATACCTAGTCACGTGCTGGGTATGTGGTATGAGAGTTACAGTTCCACCACGTCTTCACTAATATAGAAGAGCATCCAGTCCTTCAATTTTTGCAAGTCTAATAGGTGTGTAGTGGCATAAACCAGTTTGCAGACCTGGAGCCACTTGATTGGAAGGGTGTCTGGGTTTCTTGTATAAGAATCCTGTAACACTGGATATTTTTTGAAAATAAATTTATTTTTATTATGCCAATATCTGGGATGCAGATATTCCCAGGCCAGGGAAACATTCTCTACCACAGTAGTGAAAATGCCAGATACTTAATCTCTAGGCCACCAGAGGACTCCCTGTAATACTCAAGTCTCCCTAGCTCCATGCCTGATTTTCATCATACCCCAGCACTTTTCACCATTTACCTAACACTCATTTTGTCTTCATAATTTATTTTTGCAACAACCTCCACTTGGATATGTGTTCTAAGAGAGAGATTTCTGTTTATATTTTTCTCTATTATGTCTCTAGAGAATACGTCAGTATTACTTTACTAGGAGACTTAATGATTATTTAAGTGAATGAATGAACAGATGAATTTACTCAACAGTTACCAGTCACAATTGCCTATTGTGAGCCATAGCTGACCTCTACTGATTCAAAAATATTGATAATAAACAATGACATTTAGTAGACTTTCATTAGGTGCTCATTGGCCCATCCTTCAAATCATTTGAAGAGAACAGCTATTATTTCCACTTTGAAGAAATTGAGTCTCAGTGGTCTTTGATAAATTGCTCAGGTGGGCTCTCTCAGTAGGGGAGGAACCCAGAGTATTTTTTCCCTAGAATTATAGATTCCATCCCCCTTCTCCTGAATGAGGCATAGACCATACTCTCCAAAACCTCCAGGGGAGTGGGGATACATTCACATTTTTTAATGGCCACACTGGTGGTGTATGGAAGTTCCTGGGCTAGGTGTTGAATCAGAACTGCAGCAGCAGACATGGGCCACAGCCGCAGCAACATTGGATCCAGGCCACATCTGCAAACTATGCTGTGGTTTTCAGCCACTTGGGATCCTCAACCCACTTAGTGAGGCCAGAGATTGAACCTGCATCCTCACAGACTATGTCAGGTTATTAACCTTCTGAGCCACAATGGGTACTCTGAGACCTGTGAATTTTAAGGGGCTTTGTGTTCTAATGAAAGCCTGTGTAAGTGTTGAGGAGGCTGCAGAAATTGTAAAAGCCCTTACACTGCCTGTGCCATACACTGCCCTTGGGAGATGTTGTGTTCATGACATGGAGGTCATGGGCAGTGGGGGAATTCCTGCTTCTCATCAAAAACTTGACAAGAATCCGAAGGTACCACTGATATGAAGGACACTTTCTTCTGAGAAACCACATGCAGCTCAGCCCCTGTGGGCCCTAATCATCCTCCTTCCAGAGAGGCCAGGAGGAATTTGTGCAATTGCCCCAATAGACAGCTTCTCTAGTAGGGGCCTGGAGTGGATTACCTCCAGAGTCGGGTTAGGGTGGAGAGAAGGAGATCTTGTGCATCATTTTGAAGCTGGAGAACTGAAATGAGTGTCTGTAAGGTCCTGAGGGCACCAAGGGTTTCTCTTTTCATTGGACCGTCCATCTTCTGGACAGAAAGTGAGGACTCAGGTAACAGAATGAAGCAGAAAGTATTTGAACTCAGAGCACAGGTATAGCTCAGAAGGAGGCCAGAAATCTCCCTAGTCATGCATGTGTGTCTGTGTGTAAGTGTATTCATGACCATCAGAGAAGTTATGTGTATTTGTGTGTGTGTTGTGTTATTTGAATCTATGTGTGTATGCGTAACTGACAAACACACTTAATGACATGCAGTAGAATATACAGAGGTCACAGAAGCCTGGACATTTCCCCAGTGTGTGTTTATTCTATTTGCATCTGCTGCCTGTGTGCCATGTATAAGACCTTGTGCACTGCTTGAGTTTTGCATATGAAGGACTTCTTATGATGACAATGAATCTGGTCTAGGATGCTTGATAGTTCTGAGTGTGTAGCTGTGTTGGACATGTGTATTTTGTTTGTGATTTTTGTATGGATTTGTGTGAATCTGACTCACACCCTGACTGTATTTACCTAGTGAAAGTTTAAGCCAGAGAAATCTATAAATCTCCATTTATGTGTGTCTGTGATAGTACTTTTATGTAACAAATCCACACCTTGACTTCCTTCACACAGAAGAAATAAATATCTCTGTGTTTTTGTTTGACACTCACATTTTTTGCTCTCTATCTGCCTGAGATCAAAATCCACACAGGCAGCTCCACAGGAAACCTATTTTGCAGAGCTATTTGCATTCATTATTCTGATTTAACTACTCCAGCAGGGCCCTTGGAAGCTCAATATTTTTGACACTTTGCTTCACTTTTAGTAAAAGAGTTTTATTATCTTGCTCCAGAATCCATGTTTGTGTCCTGGAGGTTCTTCTTTCACTCTTCTCTGTGGCAGGACAGGTAGAAGTCTGAGACAACAGGTCTATCCAATGTTTCCTGAAGTTTCAAGGTCATAGTCTGACTTTCTTTCCAGAGCTCATGGCCCAGCTGCTTCCTTCACACGGTCCTACCTGAATCAAGTGTACTGGGTGTTTATGGTCATCTCTTCTGGTTTCTCTGTGTAGACCAACACAATTTATGTGAGTGAGTGGCCATTTTTCTATAAATGGTCATCATTGTCTTCCTTGGTGGCCATGGAACTAAAATAAGCAGTGACCCAAGTAAGATCCTGGTCCTCTTACTCTCTCCAAATTTGTATTGCTTTCAGCAAAACAGTCCAATAAATTGAGAGACCATTTGTTGGGGCAAGGAATAGTGAATGTATTTGGAAAGCCAGCAGATAGAGAAGATGGTTCCCAAAAAACCATCTTCCCTGAGTTAGTATTCAGGCTTCTCTTATGCTAAAGGGTGTAAGTGTGTGATTGATTGGTGCAAATTTCTTGGTGTTGGAGTCTTTTGTTCTTATAACTGTCCACATAGGTCAGTTCACAGTGCTCCTGTAAACCTCCAACAAGAAACTTAATTCTCTTCTCTCCTACTTTTTATCTGTTTATGAATTGCATAGTGTTAGACCTTTAAAGGTCATAGGCTTGTGTATAGGCTCTTCTGTATAATTCAGGCTAGAGGCAGCATTCCCACTTGTAGCAAAAGTAATATAATACAAAGATTAAAGTAAAAGTAACAGGTCAGATATGAATTAGATTTATTCTTCTGTTTCAGTCTTTGAGGGAGACTTGCTATCCCACCCCTGTACTTGAGTGAGAATTTGAATCTTGAGTCCTTTTTCAGGGATATGTGGTTGGTAATTATTACTTCTAGCCTGACTTCTAAAGAAACACTAACCTGGAATCCACTATCAAAAAGCCACATCACCTGAGATAAGTAATTTATCTCTTAGCTTCACTTTCCACATTTATAAAATGAAGACAAGATTTGCCCAGTGTATGAAGCAAATTTAAAATATAATCACTGTTTTGAGAGATTAAACCATGTGAAAATCTTTTGTATGATATATAAACATGAGACATAAACTTTTCTTAGAGGGAGTTAGGAACATTTTGGAGAAAGGTAACTGATTTAAAAAATAGCTTCGCTGGATCTTTGAAGCACTGATGGTATAATTTCCATGGTGATTGGTTAAGAGCTTGGATCTTGGTCAGATAGACTGATATTGTGATTCCACGTGTTGCACTTAATTGTGTGTGTCTCTGCACATTTGAATAATGTATACTTTTGTTTTCTTCTGGTTAAAATGGGTATAACAGTATTTATTAGGGCTACAGGGAAGAATTAGTTTGAAAATGCATGTAAAATCACTTGGAACAGTGCCTGGAATTGTTGACATTGTTTTGGAAGTCTGGTTTAGACATTTTTGATAAGAGGGTATGTAAAATGACTCAAAACAGGTAGGATACAGGGGACTATACTGAAAGCCCATGGCATAGCTTTAGTAATTCTCTTCAAATGTAAGGAGTTCCATGTTTTTTCAGTGGAAATGAAGGATTGATACATCTTACCTCATTCCCATTTCCCATTGTCAGTTTAGCAAATTACAGATGTGAGAACCTGGCTTGATGTAAATGTGTAAACTTGAACACACTCCGAAGTACTCAATATGGGAGAAAGCAGTTGTTCAATAATTATTTGTTCAAGGAAAAATAAATGTCCATTTTTTTGAAAAGCCTTGGTTAATGTGAGGGTTTGGTGTGTTATTGGAGCCAGAATTGGAAAGACTGATTCATTCACCAAGAATTAAGAGAAATAAAGGGAAAGTTAGCCAAAATTAAGACTTTTCATGGTACAAAGGACATGACTATAATCTTATGGCATGTTCTTTGAGGTTTCCCACTTTTCCAATTCCAAGCCAAGGCAGGAAAAGCATGAGGAGAGAGAACCAGAGCAGCATGTCTGAGTTCCTCCTCCTGAGGCTCCCCATTCAGCATGAGCAGCAGGGCATGCTCTTTGCCCTGTTCCTGGGCATGTATCTGACCACAATGCTGGGGCACCTGCTCATCATCCTGTTCATCAGGCTGGACCCTCACCTCCACACCCCAAGTACTTCTTCCTCAGCCACTTGGCCCTCACAGACATCTCCCTTTCATCTCTCATGTTTCCAAATATTCTGATGAACATGCAAACTGAACAACAATCTGCATGTTCATCAAAGATTCTGATGAACATGCAGACTCAACATGCAGACTCAACAGTTCCATCCCCTACACTGGGTGCATTTCCCAGATATATTTTTTTCATACTTTTGGTTGTCTTAACAGTTTCCTTCTCACAGTGATGGCTTATGACATGTATGTGGCCATTTGTCAGCCTCTCCACTACAGGACCATCATGAGGCAGGAACTGTGTGTCTCCTTAGCAGCTGGGTCCTGATTCCTCTGTTGTATCCATGCCCTATTGCACACCCTCCTCTTGGCCCAATTCTCCTTCTGTGTGGAGAATACCATCCCCACTTCTATAACCTCACTGCCCTCCTGAAGTTGTGTCGTTCAGACCCCTCTCTCAATGATCTGGTCATCTTTACTGTGGGATGAAGGCTTTTCATCCTGTCTTTGAGTAGTATCCTGGGCACATACATATGCATAGGGACCATGGTTCTGAGTGTCTCTTCCACCAAGAGTCTCTTTAAAGTTTGTTCCCCTCTCATTGTGGTGTCTTTATACTATGGGAAACTTGGTAGTATTTCCTTGTTCACCTCATTGTGGGACTCCAATGACAAAGACATAATCACTTCTGCTGTATATGCAGTAGTTACTCCCATGATGACCGCTTCATCTACAGCCTCAGGAACAGAGACATAAAACAGGCCTTAGAGATATTTGTCAATAGGGCTAACTCCTTGAAATGACAATTACTAAATCCTCTTATTTCAGTCATGAGCACAGTGAGCTATATCTCCTAAAATTGTCAAATGGTTCTAAACTCTGTATATTGAAACTAATATGTATTCATCCATCATTTATAGTGTTAATATGTTGATAAGGTCCAGTTTTTTCCTTGAATTGTTAATATTTTTTACATTTAATTTTGTCTTCCATTTCCTCATCTCTCATAAAATATGTGAAAAATCCTATACAAAATATGTAAGATAATTATAATTGTGGCTTTGTCTTTTTCTACTTTTAGATATGTCAGCTTTTGCTTATGTATTTTTATACTATGTTATTGAGAACACACCAGTTTAGCATTCAGTTCTGCTCCTTGTGGAATGATACTTCTCTCTCAGATGTGCTGAAATTGGCTTGCACTGGCTTCAAGCTAATCTTGAACATGTTTTTTCAACTACAATACAAAAGATACATGCCCCTTTGTTCTTAGAAACACTTTTCTCAATAGCCAAGACTTGGAAATAACCTAGATGTCCATCAAGACGTGAATGGACACAGATGTGGTATATACAGAGAATAGAATACTACTCAGCCATAGAAAAGAATGCAATAATGCCATTTGCAGCAACATGATGCAACTAGATAGTCTCTTACTAAGAGAAGTTAAGGAAGAAAGAAAAACATCATATGATATCATTTACATGTGGAATCTATGTCACAATCAAACCAATCTACACAATAGAAGCAGACTCATAGACATATAAAATAGACTTGTGGTTGCCAAGGGGGAGGAGGGGAGAATGATATGGATGGGGAGTTTAGGGTTAGTAGATGCAAAATATTGCATTAAGAATGGATAAGCAATGAGGTCCTACTGTATAGCACAGTGAACTATATCCAGTTTCTTGGGATAGACCATTATGGAAGAGAATATAAGGAAGTACATATGTGAACACACACACACACACACACACACACACACACACACACATTGAGTCACTTTGCTATCCTGCAGCAATTGGCCAACATTGTAAATCAACTATACTTTAATTTTAAAAGAGGTGAAAAAAATACATACCACTTGACCACTTTTTAAATATATACACACTCATGAAAACTATCAACACAGCCATCAATATCATGAATTTCCATGATGTCTACCCTCCTTTCCTCTCTTTTCTTCTATCATCTGTCCTCAGGGAACACTATATTGTATTTCTGTCATATGGATTAGTTTGCATTTCCTAGAAGATTACTGCAATGGAATTATACAGTGTGTATATTTTACTGCCATCTTCTTTCACTGAATGTATGCATTTTGAGATTCATTCGTGTTCTACTGTGTTCTAAGATTTCATTCTTTTTACTGCTGAGTACTATTCCATTGCATGGATATACCAGGGCGGTTGCATCCATGCACAATCAAATTTAAAAAAAAATTATTATTGTAAAATTTTTAATTATTTTTAATATATATTTCTGTTTATCTTTTTAAAACTTTAATTAGACTTATTTTTATCAAAATATAGTGCATTTACAATGTTGTGTTAGTTCAAAATGTATAACAAAGTGATAAAGTTATACACACACACACACACACACACACACGTATTCTTCTCAGATTCTTTTTCCTGATCATTTATTACAAACTATTGTGTATAGTTTCCTGCACTATATAGTAAGTCCATTCATTACTAACAGGAAGTCCATTGGTGAACATCTGGGATGTTTCTGTTCTGGATATTAAATACATCTCTTATGAATATTCTTGTATAAATCTATGTATAACTATATACGTTTTATTACCTTGGACAGATACCTACTCATGTGCTACATATATGTTTAACTTTTTAAAATATGTTCAAAGTGTTTTGTATTCCCATGAGCAGTGTACAAGGTTTCAGGTTCCCTCATATCTTCATTGATACTGGGAAAAGCATTATTTTCAATTTTAGTCAGTCTAATAGGGGTGTAGTGGTAAAACCAGTTTACAGACCTTGATCCTCTTGATTGAAAGGCTGTCTGTGTTCCTTTGGAAAGGAATCCTGTAGCATTGGGGTATTTTTTTAACTTCTTCAGTCTCCCTAGCTCCATGCATGATTCTTATCATTCCACAGCACCTTTCACCATTTACCTGTCACTCTTTTTGCAATAAATTTTTTTTCTGTGCCACCTCCAGTTTGTGTGTCTGTTCTAAGAGAGGCATTTCTGTTTATATTATTATCTGATATGTTATCTAGAGAATATATCAGTATTATATTTGTGGGAAACATAATGCTTATTTAAGTGAATGAGTGAAAGAATGAATGGAGGAATTCATTCAACATTTACCAATAAGGATTGCCTGTTGTGAGCCATAGCTGATCTCTAGTGATACCAAGACAGTGACATTTAGTAAGATTTCATTAGGTGATCATTAAACCATTCTTCAAACTCACACAAAGACTATGATTATGGTTTCCACTTTATATAAATTGAGTGTCAGTTTTTTTGGATAAATTGCTAAAGTAGGCTCTCTTAGCAGTGGAGGAACCCAGAGTCTTTTTTACAGAGTTTCATATTCAATCCCCCTTCTTCTAATAAAGGTATATAACATGCCCTACAACACCTTCCAGAGGAGTGAGGAAATGTGCACATTTTAAGGGGCTTTGTGTTCTAATGAAAGTCTGTGTTGGTGTTGAGGAACTTGCTGAAGCCCCTCCACTGCCTGTGCCACACACTGTCCTTGGGTTAAACTATGCTTGTGACACAGAGGCCATAGTAATGGGGGAACTCCTGCTTCTCATCAGAGACTTTACCAGAAGCCCAAGATACCACTCATATCAGGGATTCTTTTCTCCTGTGAAACCAGGTGCAGCTCAGCCCCTGTGGACCCTAATCATCCTTGTTCCTGAGAGGCCAGGACTGAGTTGGGCAGTTGCCCCAGTGGACTTCTTCTCTAGTTGGGGCCCAGTGGGGATTCCCTCTGGGGTCTCTTTATGATGGAGAAAAGGAGATCTCCTTGTGCATCATTTTGAAGCTGGAGAACTGACATGAGAGTCTATGAAGGTCTTCAAGCCACCAAGGTTTGCTTTTTTCTTTGGATCCTGGGTCTTCTGGACAGAAAGTGAGGATTCACATAACAGAATGTAGGAGAAGGTATTTGAACCAGAGCACAGGTATAGCTCAGAAAGAGCCCAGAAACCTCCCCAGTCATGCATGTGTGTCTGTGTGTAAGTGTGTGCATGACCATCAGAGAAGTTATGTGTATTTGTGTGTATATTGTGGTGTTCAAGTCTATGTGTGTATGTGTAACTGACAAACACACTGAATGACACACACTAGGATATACAGAGGTCAGAGAAGCCTGGGAATTTCCTCAGTGTGTGCTTATTTTTCTTGCATCTGCTGCTTGCATGATGTTGTAAGACCTTGTGCACTGCTTGTGATTCAAATATGAATGACTTCTTGTGATGATAACTCCTCTGGTCTATGATGCTTGAAAGTTCTCTGTGTGTAGCTGTGTTGTATATATGAATTTTGTTTTTGAGTTTTGCATATTTTATGTGTAGCTGACTCACACCCTTACTGTTTTTTCTAGTGAGAGTATAGGCCAGAGGAATGTATAAATCTCCATTTGATAAGTGCATGTCTTTGATGGTGTGTTAGTCTTTTATGTAATAAACCCACCCTTTAACTTCTCTCACATAGAAGGTGTAAATCTGTGTGTATGTGCGTGTGTGTCTTTGACAGTTTCACATTTTTTTTACTCTCCACCTGCCTGATATTAGAATCCACACAGGCAGCTCCAGAGGAAACTGACTTTGCAGAGCTATTGGCATCCATTTTTCTGTAATTTGACTACTCCAGCAGGATCCCTGGAAGCCCAATGTTTTTGACACTCTGCTTTAATTTTGGCCTAACTCTTTTAAATGAAATGCTTATTTCTGGAATCATGTACTTTGACACTCAAATCTTTATCTTTTCCCCACTTAATAGCTTGGTGGCCTTGGATTTGGCCATGTGGATTCTCAGCATCCACCACTGTTACATGGGATCATGTTAATTGCTGACAGATCTTGCATGTAAGGTGCTTAAGAAGCTGGGTACATCATAAGTACTTAGTTAATTCTAGCCTATTGGAGGCCCAAACCCCTGACTCTCCATGTCCTGATTGTGGAGGTGCCAATATTTGGTATGAAGACAGGATTATCAGCCCCACCCATAGGCTCTCTCAAAATGAGAGCCCTACCCCACCCCCAGGTCACAAATGTCTTCCCCTCCTCACTACTAAGCAATATCTCAGCCACCTCTTTGCAGACAGTTCACTTCTGATCACATTGAAGCTCCTGGGTTTTACCTCTGGTCTCCTGCAGGAAACCTGAGAGATCCTGAGCTATGTCTGCCCTAGCTGCTTTTGGTGAGAGGATTGTGCTTAGCAGAAGGGTCAAGTGTCTGGTACCTCTTGTGCCCTGTGAACCCCGAGCAACTCCCTGGTCTGGAGCAAGCATGTGTGGACATATTCTTAGTGTTAATGTCAGTTTCCTCTCCTGGGCATATTTTAACATTTACCTTTTCACTTTTAACATTTCACCTTAGCCTCTCCACAACCCATAAAGAAAAATGGATGGATTCTCTCTGTAGTAAAATGATGATTAGAAAATCAATATTTGAGACCTGATTCCAGTATGCAATATCTATTGTGAGATTGTTTAAGCAATTTAACTACTTCTGTTGGTAAAATGCAGGGAAAGAAGACTGTCTTCTCTGCTTCACAGATGCAAATATATAATGATGGATTGAATGAAATTGAAGGCATATATAAGACATTGGAAAACTAAAAGGATGCAAGCATATGGGTGTGGGCAGTTATATGAGCAGGTGGACTCCTTCAAATCCTGGAATATTTCTTAAGTTCCTGCCTATTTGTCTAACTAAAGATAGGAAGCAACACTAGGTCATAGGATCAAAGTTTCCAAGGTATTTTTAAAATCTTGGGAGAGAAATGTGACCACAGCTGTTACTATTCCTTTTGAGTATGCTCATTTCCTATTCTTTCTGAGCATGTTAATATAGAAGGTTTTTTTTATTTTTTAATTTTTTTTGGGGGGGTGTCACACCTGAGCATATGACAGTTCCCAGGCTAGTGGTTGAATCAGAAATTCAGTTGTTGACCTAAACCACAGCCACAGCCACACCACATCTGAGCCCTGTCTTGAGCCTACACCACAGCTCATGGCAATGCCATATCCTTAATCCATTGAGGGTGGCTTGGGATTGGACCTGTATCCTCATGGATACTAGTTGGGTTGTTAACCCACTGAGTTACAGTGGGAACTCCTGAGAGTAACATTTTAAAAGCACTTCCCTCCTTGGACTCTTTGAAACTTCCATGAGGCAGTCATGGAGGAATATATTTGTCTGCTATTGTGTTCATTGATGGTCACTTATCAGTGTCAAGATAAATATTGGGAAATAGTGTTAATCAATTAGGTCACTGACTTCTAAGAAACACCCCAGTCTTTCAGAATCTCTCAGTTCTCAGACCCCATCTCAGATCTCAAGTAGCTTCCTACTGATGAATAACCATATCTGAGCCAACTTGGAGGAACCAGTTTAGATGAGATTGGTACATGAACTGAATTAAGGTTTATTTCTTGGCAAGAAGGTAAACATGTATTTAGACAAGTTCCACAGGGAATTTACCCCAGCGATAGGATATGAGCTCAGAAACTCACCTTAAGAGTGTGAAATCTCAGATAATTTAACATAAATTTTAGGTCAGCTTCTTGTTCCTTTTTGCTGACCACCTCATAATACTGCTTTATGAAATTCCTAAACATTATACTAGTTTTTTGGGGGGATAAAGATACTCTCATCAAAATAATCTATGCAATTTTTGGTGTTTATTTGATGTGGGACAGTGTTTTTATATATTAATGCCTAATGAATTAGAATCTTTTATGTCCACTCCATACAAGTGTGATTATGTTCATGTTTAGAGGAACCACACAAGGCCAGGAGAGACCTAGCATCCCAAGTCCTAGAGCAAGAAAGTGGTGGGACCAAAATCATTACACAGCAAATTGGACTTCAGATTCAAACCTTTCCTTAGTCCTTAGTCAGGTGCACCCTTGAGAATTAGTCTCCTGAGGGAAGAGGTTCTGTATGTTGTAATTATTCTACTATGTCCAAATAATAGCTTAGTGTCAGAAACATGGTTGATTAAAAAGAAAAGAAGGAAAAATTTGCACTGCTTTTCCAGTGAAAGAAAACACGTCTAGTGTTTAGGGTGTTTCATTTGTTTGGCAATACTAGGTGATAAAAGAAATGCAGGCATTTATTCTTTTTTTCCACGAGAAGGTGAGAGAAGCTAGTGTGGTGGCCACAATCATGACTTCAGTGTCTCTGACATTTCCCACTCACCTGCTTCCCTAGCAGACAGGAAAAGAGCATGAGGAGGGAGAACCAGAGCAACATGTCTGAGGTCCTCCTCCTGGGGCTCCCCATCTGGCCAGAGCTGCAAGGTGAGTTCTTTGCTCTGTTCTTGGGCATGTACCTGACAATGGTGCTGGGAAACCTGCTCATTATCCTGCTGACCAGAGTGGATCCTCGCCTCCACACCCCTATGTACTTCTCCCTCAGCCACTTGGCCCTCACAGACATCTCCTTATGATCTGTCACTGTCCCTCAGATGCTGATGAACATGCAGACTCAGGATCAATCCATTCCCTATGCAAGGTGTGTAACACAGACATATTTTTTTTCATATTTTTTGCTTGCATTGATAAACTTCTTCTTACAGTGATGGCCTATGACAGGTATGTGGCTATTTGTCACCCCCTACACTGTGCCAGCATCATGAGGGAGAAGCTATGTATATGGCTGTTGGCTGGATCCTGGCTGCTCTTATGTGCTGATGCCCTGACCTACACCCTCCTCCTGGCTCGACTATCCTTCTGTGCTGACAACATCATCCCCCACTTCTTCTGTCACCTTGCTGCCCTCCTGAAGGTGAGCTGTTTAGACACCCCCCTCAATGAGCTGGTCATCTTTACTGTGGGAGGAACCCTTTTCATCCTGCTTTTGAGTAGTATCATGGGCTCATATGTTTGTATAGGGACCACAGTTCTGAGTGTCTCTTCCACCAAAAGATTCTTTAAAGTTTTTTCCACCTGTGGCTCCCATCTCTTTGTGGTGTCTTTATACTATGGGACACTTGCTAGTGTTTACTTTTTCTCCTCATCATGGGACTCCAATGACAAAGACATAATCTCTTCTGCCATGTATGCTGCAGTTACTCCCATGCTGAACCCCTTCATCTATAACCCCAGGAACAGAGACATGAAATAGGCCTTAGAGTCATTTGTCAGTAGGGCTAACTTCTTGAAGTGACAATCACTAAATACTCTTACTGCAGTCATCAGCACAGTGAGATTATCTCCTAAAATTAGCATATGGTTGCCAACTCTATAACTTCAAATGAATATGCATTCAGCTCTCTTATATCATATTAATAAGTAAATAAGGTCGTTTGGGATTTACATTGTTAAATATTCTCTATCATTAATTTTTTTCTGCTTCTTCATCATCTCTTATAATATGTGTGAAAAATCCTATACAAAATATGTCACATAATTGATTGTGGCTTTGCCTTTTTCTCCTTTTAGATATGACAGTTTTTGCTTATATATATTTTATAATATGTTATTGAGAACAAAATGTTTTAGTATCTTGTCCTGCTCCTTTTGGACTAATTCTTCTCTGTAAATTTTGCTGAAATTGACTTGCAGTGGCTTCAAGCTGATTGTGAACATCTCTTTTCAACTTCAAAGTCAATGACAATATTCTGGTTGAAATCAAACACAGTGGCTGTAAGTGAACTGTGGAAATTGTCAAGTTCTACAAAGTGATGCTATCCTATTTTTAGGAGCCTTGTCTCATCCACTGAGCAGCACACCATTGCAGTTATAGTCAGAGGAGATTTCTCTTTATCACCAGCTCCTACCCTCACATCTCATTTACTTCCTTTGCTATTACTATAGATGTAGCATATATCAGTTAGTTGGTGTTTACATGACATTTCTTTTCCATTATTTAAACATTTTATGTGCTTATAGCTGTAAAGCGTTAGTGGTTAACAGTATAAGATAGGTTTTACTCTTTTTATGTAGGTTGTCAGTCAATGTATTTCTGGGAAATTTGGTCTATTAACATCTGATAAAATAACATTGTTCTGAATTTATGTTTTCTGTGTTTTCTAATTGAGACATCTTATTTTATATGTTTTCTAATTGACATCTTATTTCATATTTTGCTCTTCTCTATCCCCTCAGTTTACTTATTAACCCTACATTATGATTATTTTATTATTCTTTTCTGTACTATATGTAGAGATTATGACTTGTTTTCCCTTAAAAATTTATTGCAGTATAATGTCCTACACAACATGAAATTTACAATTTTAACCCTTTGAGGTATACAATTAGGTGGAATTTAGTACATTCATCACTGCTATTTTATTCTAGGGCTTCCAAGGGAAACTCTGGTACATCAATGCAATTGAGTACTTTGTAGTTATGAAAAATAATGGCAAATGTACTTATGAATCACTATGGAGGGAATTCCAAGATATAGTATTAATTGGAAAACAGCAATGTGTAAAAGAGCATCTATAATATGCTACTTCCTATGTGAAAAAGAAGGGTAAATAATGTATATTTGTATATTCCCAATTGAAGAAGAAACACATGAATCAATTTGAAACTAATGAGACTGCTTACCTACAAGGAATGGAGTGGGAATAGTATAGAAAATGGGGAGATGAGTATATTTGTTTGTATAGTTTCAAATATTTTAACTTTCATCTACAAAAAATAGGAAGTTAATGGAAAATAAATGAAATAGAATAAAACAAAAAATGAGCCTAACTGTATTTTGAGTTAATACCATAATTTGACTAAAGGGGAAAATAAAGTAATTAAGTTATTATTGAACACTGAGTTTTGTCTAAAATCTAGTCTCAGAATAATGAAAGAACTGTAGGCACATTTTTTTGGTAAGCCAGTTTTATGAGCTGACGTTAATCTGTCATTAACCATGGTTTGGGTTCATGATTCTTAAACTACATGTATTCAAAGATTCAGTAAATAAGTAAACATGTCCTGGATAAAGAATGGCACCTGAATTGGGGAAAGATGCAATGTACGTGGAAAAAGAGAGGCTAGAAAAAACTCTATGGTGTCAAACTAGATTTGAAGATACTAACTTGAACTCATGGGCTGCAATGTGTATAAACATATTGAAATTATTTCTCAATATCTGTCTGGCCCCCATCTCCCATTCTGAACCATCTCTTATGGGTAACCATTCCTTTAGTTTGCTTGTTTCTAGTTTCTACATCCAGTGTTTCATTTATATACACTTCCTGTCTATATTCTCTGAGATCCCTAGGAAGCCTTGTAATCAACAAACACATGTCATGCCAGATTTGAGTTTTGAATATCAATATCCTCTACAAAGAACCAAAGTGACTTAGAAAAAATGGCTGATTCTAGAGCTGGGGCCAGGACACTACAAGACCAGGGAAAATTTGCTGAGCTTGAAAATTAAAAGTGTTCTATAATCATGGGGACACAGCTTGATGGGGCTCCCACTGGCCAAATCTGGAACAATTAGAGCTACAAAATGAATAACACCTGTAATGGGTTACAACTCAGATAATAAATAAGAATTCATGAGTCCATGATGATATAAATAAATCAATGAATAAATGAATGTAGAGTAAGGGGAAGTCCCTTCCTATAGGAGAATTGAGCTAATAAACATAGAGGAAATAATCAAATTAGAAAAACACCATTTGGCCACCACATTTGCAATTGTTTTTTTCAAAAGGAGTCATCAATGTATGTTAGCTATAGAGAGTGAAACTGTATTAAGAAAAGTGTTGTGATTATACATTTTCAAAATATCTACCAAATGGCAGTTAATTAAAAAGTTTGAAACATTTACTTGCTGTAGAGAGCCTGGAAGATACCATATTAATCAAATGATCAAGGACAAAATCACTAGTAATTGGAAAGAAATTATTTTTCTTTTTAGGGCCACACCTGTGGCATATGAAATTTCCCATACTAGGGGTAGAATTAGAGCTGCAGCTGCCAGCCTACACCACAGCTACAACAACAAGGGATATGAACCACATCTGTGTCTTACATTGCCAACTGCAGCAAAGCGGGATACTTAACCCAATGAGTGAGGCCAGGCATTGAACCTGCATCCTCAGGGATAGTAGTTGGGTTCTTAACCAAAGGATCCACTAAGGTAGCTCTAAAGAACACAAGTTCTTAATGGAGCTCTGCCATTTTTGAAAAAAATCTGGGAATGTACGGCTGATGTGTGGTATTAACTAGGAAGCATGGGTAAAGCCCTTAGCCTAGAACCCAGATATTTATTAAAATGTTCAGCATTCTAGCACCAAACAGCTTTACTTACATTTTTTATTGAAGAATTTTGCAGGGCCTATGTATCTCAGTCAGTAGAGCATCAGACTTGTAATCTGAGAGTCCAGAGTTCAAGTTCCTGTCCAGGGGCTGGGTGAAATATAGTTCATGAACAATATTACCTTAGCTTCAGCTGTATTACATGGTGATTTGACATTTTCATACATTATGAAATGATCACCACAATTATTAATCTAGCCACTATCTGTCCCCAAAAGTTTTGACAGTTTTATGGATCCTATTTTTTTGTGCTGTATATTAAATCCCCATGGTTATTTTATAACTGGAGGTTTGTTCCTCTTCATCCACATCACCCATTTCATCCCTCTCCCCATACACTGGACCTTCTGGCAACCACCAGTTGCTGCTCTGTATTTATGAATCTGTTTTCATTCTGTTTTGTTGATTTGTTGTTTTGATTTGATATTTATCATTGTCTCTTTGTCTTATTTCACAGAGCATTATACATTCTAGATCAATCCATGTTGTTTGAACATGGTTGTGAATTGTGAGATGCACTTAAATAGCTCCCTATGGCCAAGTTTTTGCCAACAAAGGTGGAAAACATTTTTAGTTCCCAGGATGGGATGGCACAGGCAGTTGTTTTTACTGTTGGGGGTTCACTTTCACGGTTTTGTGTGTGGATATCCAGTTTCCCTGCACCATTTATAGAAGAGACTAAAATTTCCCCATTGTGTGTTTTTGGTTCCCTTGTCAAAGATCAATTGAACATACATGTTTGGGTTTATTTCTGGGCTTCATATTCTGTTACATTATTTTATAAATGACTAAATATGTATTTGTTCTAGTAAAATACCATTTATAGAAACAGACTGACTAAAGACGAGACAGCCGATCCTTTTCCATTTTTTATATGTCTTTTTTATGTCAGTACCATACTGTGTTAATTTCTAATTGTTTGAAGTACAGTTTGAAATCAGGCAGTGTGATACAGTTCTGTCCATTTTTCTCAAGATAGCTTTGAATTTTGTAGGTCCTTTATGGTTTCACCTGGATGGAATAAATGATGGTGATGGAATGTGAGCTCCAACACACTTCAGGGTCAGTGGTGTGGGATCTTAAGGGCTGGCCCTACTCTGTTTGGTCCTTTCTGCTGTGGATGGAGTGGCAGATTCCATTGTATATTCTTCAAATTCATGGATGTTCATGGGCCCTTCTTCTCCTTGTAGGCAGGCAGAAGGAAGACTGATATGTCACTGATATTAGAGACATCTTCTGGGACTCCTGTAGTTCAGCAACTTTGGTGCTTGCACTGGATCCATCTCAAGAGGAAGGGGAGAAATTAGGACATTAACTCCCTTGTCTTCTTCTCTAACCAGAAGCTTGGGGGGTGTAGTCTCTTGGGTCTCAGTCCTGTTGGAAGAGATCTCACTTCCAATATGAAAAAGCACTAAATGCCTGAATCTATAATTTCTGCATGACTACTATGTGCCAGGCAGTGTTCTACATTCTGAGAGTACAAGTTAAATCAAAATGTATTCCCTTGTAGAGTTTACATTCAAGCACTCCTAAGCCAGCTCATCATGCTCTTTTTTTTTTTTCCATAGAAGGTTTTAACCTTCTAACACACCATAAAATTTATTTATTTTTAATTGTAATTGTTTCTTACTGGGATAAAGGTACTATGGAAGATGTGTTTCTATGTCTGAAATAAATAAATTCTAAGTTTTCAGTAGGTAAAATTTTCTATGAATAAAGAAGTCATAAAAAGGGAGGAGCAAGGAGTTCCTGTCATGGCTCAGCTGTAACAAAGCTGACTAACTTCCATGAGGGCAAGGATTTGATCCCTGACCTTGCTTAGTGGGTTAAGGATCCAGCATTACTGTGATCTTCAGTATACATCTCAGTTGTGGCTCAGATCCCACCTTGCTGTGGCTATGGTGTAGGCAGAAAGCTACAGCTCATATTCCACCCCTAGCCTGGGAATTTCTCTATGCCAATGTGTGTAGTCCTAAAAAAGTAAAGTCAAAAGAATGGTGGGGGAGCAAGTGTGCTGGGGTGGGGTTCACAATTTCACACCATGTGTTCTAGGTAGAGCTCATTGGGAAGGTAGCATCCAAAGATGTATTGAAGGGACAGGGAAGTGATCCATGGGGTGGCCTGGGCAAAAGCATGGAGATCAGCACCTGGAAATACTCTGAGGTGAGATGGTGCCTGGCCTATCCCAGGGACATTAATGGAGCCTCTGTTCCTGGACAGGATTAAGTCAGGAGGGATAGTTGGTGATTAGTTCAGAGATATCAGAGGACCAGAGACATAGGACACTTAAGGTTACAGTAGGTGTATTAGTCAAGATTTTCCAGAGAAGGATAGCAAAGAGGGTGTTTCTGTGTGTATAAGGGAGATAGATTTATGGAGTTCCTATTATGGCATTATGGGATTGGTGGCATCTCTTCTGAGGGTTAAAGTATCCAGTTGCCACAGATGTGGCATAGGTTGCAAATAAGGATCTGATCTAATCCCTGGCCTAAGAACTTATGTATATCATGGAAGAAAAAAGAAAGAAATTTACTTTAAAGACTTGGCTTTGAATTCATGTTTGGCTCAGTGGAAATGAATCTGACTTGTATCCATGAGGATGTGGGTTCAATCCCTGGTCTTGCTCAGAGTGTCAGGGATCTGGTATTGCTGTGAGGTGCAGTGTAGGACAAAGTTTTAACTCAGATCCCACATTGCTGTGGCTGATTCATAGGCCAGCAGCTGCAGCTAAATGTGAATTTCCATAGGATATGTGTGTGGCCTTAAAAAGCAAAAAAAAAAAAAAGAAAGGAAGGAAGGAAGGGAGGGAGAGAGAGAGAGAGAAAAGAAAGAAAGAAAGAAAGAAAGAAAGAAAGAAAGAAAGAAAGAAAGAAAGAAAGAAAAGAGGAAGGAAGGAAAGAAGGAAGGAAGGAAAGAAGGAAGGAAGGAAGGAAGAAAGGAAATTGACTATTATTATTGTGGAAGCTAGCAAGTGTAAAGTCAGTAGGGTATGTTGGCAGGCCAGAAACCCAAGGAAAAGTTTCAGTTTGCATCTGAAGGCAGGCTGCTGACAGAAGTGTTTCTTCTCTGTGGGAGGTCATTCTTTTTCCTAGTGTCCTTAGGTGATTGAATAGGCCCACCCTCAATACGGAGGACAGTTTTAGCTTTATTCAGTCTTTGGATTACAATGTTAATGTCATCCACAAAGATACCTTCATGGAAACATCTAGAGTTATGTTCTACCAAATATCTGTGAACTGTTTCCTAGCCAAGTTGGCATATAAAATTAACCATCATGATTGAGTTTTTGGTTCTAAGTCTGATTTGGGAACCTACTGGAAGGGATTTCATGGAGGAATAACATGGTCATACTTAATTTTGTTATGGTTTCCTTAAAGTCACCCAGATTTGTTGAGGTATAAATGACATACAATAAACTTCATATACCTAAAGTATACCATTTGACTCAGAAAACTGAATATAGGACTACCATATGATCTAGCCATCCCACTCCTTGGAATATATCTAGGTGAAACTACAATACAAAGAGATCCATGAACCATTATCTTCATAGCAGCACAGTTCACAATAGGCAAAACTAGAAAATAATCTAGATGTCCATTAAGCAATGAATGGATACAGAAGATATGGTACATACAGAGAATGGAATACTAGTCTGCCGTAGAAAAGAATGCAGTAGTGCCATTTGCAGCAATCTGATGCAAGTAGATAGTCTTATAATAAGTGAAGAATGACAGAAAGACAAAACATCATATGATGTCACTTACATGTGGAATCTAAAATATGGCACAAATGAACCTATGTACAAAATAGAAGCAGATTCATAGACATACAGAACAGACCTGTGCTTGCCAAGGGAGAGGAGGGAGGAGTAGGACAGATGGGGAGTTTGGGGTTATTAGATGCAAACTTTTACATTTAGAATGGATAAACAGAGAGATCCTTCTGCATAGCCCCTTGAACTATATCCAGTCTCTTGGGATGGCCCAAGATGAAGGAGGATATAAGAAAGAGAATATATATGTATAGGACTGGGACTCTTTGCTTTACTGCAGAAATGGTCACAACATTGTAAATCAACTTTAATTTTTAAAAAGGTAAAAAAATTAAGTATATAATTTGAATAATTTTGGCAAATGTACATACCCATGAAATTACCACCACAAGACATCAAGATCAGGGGTTTCCCTGGTGATCCTGCCCTCTATTTGCTCCTTCCCTGATGATCCTGCCCTCTCTTTGCTCCTCCTATCACTCCTCCCATCTGTCTTCAGTAGAACACTATTCTGTTTCTGTCACATGTATTAGTTTGCATCTCCTAGAAGCTTATTTCAGTGGAACCGTACAGTGTGTATTCTTTTCTGGCTGCCTTCTTTCACTGTGCATAAGTATTTTGAGAGTAATTCATGTTGTACTATTTATCAATAGTTCATTTTTTTAAAGATGAGTAGTATTCCATAGTAAGGATATAAAACAGCTATTGCATCCACTCACATTTAAAAATTTTAATTTTTTTATTATTTAAAAATTTTAATTCTTAAAAATTTCTATTTGTGTTTCATTAGAATTTATTGTTTATTGAAATATAGTTAATTTACAATGTAATGTTAGTTTCCAGCGTACAGTGTGATTCAGTTATAAATATACTCATATATTTTTCCCTGATAGGTTGTTACAAAATATTGAGTATAGTTTCCTGTGCTATATTGTACATCAGTTCACTTACTAACAGTAAGTCTGTGAATGAACATCTGTGGTATTCCTAGCTTTTGGCTATTAAATAAAGCTCTTATGAACATTTTTGTATAAATCTATGTATAACTATATACATTATTTTACCTGGTAACATTCTAAGTATATGTTTAACTTTTTAAAAAAATGTTCAAACTGTTTTGTATTCCCATGAGCAGTGTATGAGTGTTCCAGTTCCATCATATCTTCAATGACACTGAGAGCAGCATTCTTTCCAAATTTAGCCAGTGTAATAGGAGTGTAATTGTGTAAACCAATTTACAGACCAGGAACCACTTGATTGAGTGTTGCCTGTGTTCCTTTGGAAAAGAATCCTGTAACACTGGGATATTTTTTTAACTTCTTGAGTCTCCCAGCTCCATGCATGATTCTCATCAGTCTGCAGCACTTGTCACCATTTACTTGCCACACATTTTGCTTTAAATTTTTTTTGCATCACCTCCTATTTGGATGTGTGTTATAAGATAGGGCTTTATGATTATATTATTATCTGTTACTCTCTTATGCCTCTAGAGAATATATCAATATTATATTTGTGGGAACCTTAATGAGTATTTAAGAGAATGAGGAAATGAATGAACAGATGAATTCATTCAACAGTTACCAAACACAATTGCCTGTTGGGAGCCATAGCTGATCTCTAGTGATACAAAGACATTGACAATAAAACTTAACATTTACTAAGCTTAAATTACATGCTCATGTGATCATTCTTCAAACTCACACAAAGACTATGATTATGGTTTCCACTTTCTAGAAATGTGTATTGGCCTTGGAAAAATTGCTCAAGATGATTTCTTATCAGGGAAGGAACCCAGAGTCTTTTATCCAGAGTTTTATATTCAATCCCCCTTCTCTTGCACAAGGCAAAGACAATGGCCTACAAAAACCTTCCAGGGCAGTGGGAAGACATGAACCTTTTAAGGTGCTTTATGTTCTAATGAATGGCTGTGTCAGTGTTGGGGGCAGAAGCCCTTCGACTGCCTGTGCCATTCACTGCTGTTGGGAGAAGCTGTGCTCATGACACAGAGGCCATGAGCAGTGGGGGAACTCATGCTTCTCATTAGAGACTTGACCAGAAACCCAAGATACCACTGATATGAGGGACACTTTCTCCTGTAAAATGAGGTACAGCTCAGCCACTGAGGACCCTAATCATCCTCCTTCCCAAGGGGCCAGGAGGGAGTTGGGGAGTTTCCTCAATGGACTGCTTCTCTAGTTGGGGACTGAGGTGGATTCCTTATGGGGTATCTTTAGGATGAATAAAAGGAGATCTCCTTGTGCATCATTTTGAAGCTGGAGAACTGACATGGGGGGCTGTGAAGGTCTTCCAGCCACAAAGGTTTGCTCTTTTTCTTTAGATCCTGGGTCTTCTGGACAGAAAGTGAGGATTCACATAACAGAATGTAGGAGAAGGTATTTGAACCAGAGCACAGGTATAGCTCAGAAGGAGCCCAGAAACTTCCCCAGTCCTGAATGTGTGTCTGTGTGTAAGTGTGTGTGTGACCATCAGAGAAGTTATGTGTATTTGTATGTTGTGGTGTTCAAGTCTATGTGTGTATGTGTAACTGACAAACACACTGAATGACACACACTAGGATATACAGAGGTCAGAGAAGTCTGGGCATTTCCTCAGTGTGTGCTTATTTTTCTTGCATCTGCTGCTTGCATGATGTTGTAAGACCTTGTGCACTGCTTATGATTCAAATATGAATGATTTCTTGTGACGATAACTCCTCTGGTCTAGGATGCGTGACAGTTATGTGTGTGTAGCTGTGTGATGCATGTGTATTTTGCTTGTGAGCTTTCCATAGACTTGTGTGAAGCTGACTCACACCCTGACTGTATTTATTAGTGAGAATATAAGCCAGAGGAATCTATAAATCTCCATTTGGTAAGTGTGTGTCTGTGATATTGTCTGAGTTCTTTTTGTAACAAACCCACACCTTGACCTCCTTCACATGGAGGAGGTTAATATCCGTGTTTGTGTGTGAATGTGTGATATTCTCACATGTTTTTTTTTTAACTCTGTGCCTGCCTGAGATGAAAATTACAGAGTTAGAGCATAGGAAACAATTTACAGAGCTATTGGCCTGTGATTTGCCTCCTCCAGCAGGGCCCCTGGAAGCCCAATATTTTTGATGCTCTGCTTCAATTTCATTCAATCCATTTAGAAATGAAAGACTCACATCTGGAATCACGTACTTTGACACTCAGATCTTTATCATTTCCCCACTTAATAGCTTGGTGGCCTTGGGTTTCCCCACGGTGATTCTCAGCATCCAGTGCTCTTATGTGGGATCATGCTAATTGCTGGCAGATCTTATCTGTAAGGTGCTTTAGAAGCTAGGTACATCATAAATACTTATCAAATTATAGCCTCATGGAGACCCAACCTGTCGCAAGACATGTTTCTACAATATTTCTTAGCCTCTTAATCAGCTACCAGCTATGTGACTGTTAAAATAATTTATAAAATCTATATCCTGCACCTACAACCCCCTCCTAACTTGATGTAATCCTAAAGGGCACAATAAAAGCAGTGTGGTTTTTTGAGGCAGGGCTTTTGGTCCCTGAGACCTTGAGTCACCCTGTTCCCATTTTGATTAAGATAAATGTCTCTGTGTCTTGTTTTATGTTAATTTTTTCCTTAAGATTCACAGCACCAGTTCTTCAGCCCTCACCTGCTGAGCTGGTCTTGGAACTTACCCCCTGACTCTCAATATCCTATTTTGCAGGGGACACTTTTTTGTATGAAGACAGGAAAAGCAAGCCCATCCATAGGCTCTGTCTCAATGTGCCACCCCTAGGTCACACACCGTCTCCTCTTCACTATTGAGCAATTTCTCAGCCACTTCTTTGCACATTGCCGATCCTGGGTGTCATTAGTAACTCTGGTTCTCCTTCAGGAGATTCATGATTTCCTGGGCTAAGTCAAACCCTGCAGTTTTCACTGAGAGGCCTGTGCTTGGCAGGAGGATCAAGTGCCTGTTCCCTCCTTGTGCCCCATGAACTGAGTCAGTTAATAATCCTGAGCAACTCCCTGGTCTGGAGCAAGCCTCTGCTGACAGATTCTTACACAGTGTTAATGTCAGTTTACTCTCCCAGGCATATTTTAACATTTACCTTTTCATTTTAACATTTCACTTTAGCCTCTCTACCCCCCATAAAAAGAAATGGGTAGATTGTCTGCAGTGAAAAATGACCAGAAAAATCAATATTTGAGATCAGGTTCTAACATGCAATAACCTCATGAGCTTGTTTAAGTGATTTCACTACTCAAGTTGGTAAAATACAGGGAAAAAAACACTGTTCTCTTCTTCCCAGGCAGAAATAAACAGTGATGGTTTGAAAAATCTTGAAGCCACATGAAAGCCCTCGGCAAATTAAAGGGCTGTAGGATTATGACTGTGGACAGTTATTTGCGCAGGAGCACTCCTTCAAATCCCAAAATACCTCTTCTTAAGTTCTTGCCTCTTTGTCTAACTAAAGAAGGAGGAACAGTAGAGTCATAGGATCAAAATTTCCAATATATATTTAAAAGCATTGGAGAGAAATGTGACTGGAACCGTAACTAACTCTATGATCATGCTCATTTCCTACTCCTTCTGAGTATGTTGATAGTGTAGTTTTGTATTTTTAATTTTTTTTAAGGCTGCCCTGTAGCATATGGCAGTTCCCAGGCTAGGGGTTGAATAAGAGCTTCAGCTGCTGGTCTACCACAGCCACAGCCATGCCAGATCTTAGCCCTCTCTACAACCTACACTGAAGCTCATGGCAATGCTGTATCCTTAGCCCACTGAGCGAGGCCATTGTTCAAACCAGTATCCTCATGGATTCAAGTTGGGTTCTTAACCCACTGAGCTACAGTGAGAACTCCCAATGGTGAATTTTAATAGCATCTCCCTCATAGGACTCTTGAAAAGTTCAGTGATAAAATGATGGAAAAATATTTTTGTCTACATTGTGTTCATTAACTGTCAGTTATTTTCAGTGTGAAGATCTATATTTGGAAATAGTGCTGGTCATTCAGGTCACTGACTTCTAAGAGACACCCCAGTCCTTCAGGATGTCCCAGCTCTCAGACCCTATCTCAGATATCAGGTATCTTCCTAATGATGACTATCCAAATCTGAGCCATCATGAAGGATCAGATGTAGATGGAGATGCATGGAGATCCATGCACTGAAGTAAGGTTTATTTCTTGGCAAGTAGATAAACATGCATTATAAAATGTTCCATTTGGGAAATTACCTCAGTGATAGGATATCAGCTCAGAAATTCACCTGGAGAGTGTGAGAGCTCAGGTAAGTTAACATAAAAGTTAGGTCAGCTTCTTGGTCCTTAAAGGTGACCACCTCATAATACTTTTTTATTAAATTCCTGAACTTGATATTTTTTGGGGGTATACAGATACTCTCATAAAAACTATATATGCAGTTTCTGAAATTTATTTTATGCAGGAAAATGTTCTTAGGTATTAATTCCTAATTAATTAGAATCATTTTTTTAACCTCTAAGAAGGTGTGATATTTGTATCTTCATGTTTTAGAGGGACAACCTGAGGCCAAGAGCAATTTAGTATCCCAAGTCCTAGAGGAAGAGAGTGGGGGGACCAAAATCATAACACAGGGAATCTTGCTTCAGGTTCCCACCTTAATTAGTCATTGGTCAGGTGTTTCTTTGAGGGATAGTCTCATGAGAGAAGAGGTGCTGTATGTCGTATTTATCCTTCTATGTCCAATTTGAAGCTTAGTATCAGAAACGTGGTTGATTAAAAAGAAAAAAATGAATTTCCTGGTTTTCATCAACAGGAATCATGGTTAAAGTTGGGGTATGTCACTAGTTTTGCAACACTAGGTGATAAAAGAAATTCATTTATATTTTTCTTCATGAGAAGTTGAGAGACCTAATGTGGTGGCCACAATTGTTACTTCAATGTCTCTGACATTTCCCACTTACCTGCTTCCCCAGCAGACAGGAGACGAGCATGAGGAGGGAGAACCAGAGCAGTGTGTCCAAGTTCCTCCTCCTGGGGCTCCCCGTGCAGCCAGAGCAGCAGTGTGTGTTCTTTGCCCTGTTCCTGGGCATGTACCTGACCACGGTGCTGGGGAACCTGCTCATCATCCTGCTCATCAGGCTGGACCCTCGCCTCCACACCCCCATGTACTTCTTCCTCAGCCACCTGGCCCTCACAGACCTCTCCTTTTCATCTGTCACTGTCCCTAAGATGCTGACAAACATGCAGACTCAGGATCAATCTATTCCCTATGCAGGCTGTATAACACAGACATATTTTTTCTTATTTTTTGTTTGCATTGATAACCTTCTTCTTACAGTGATGGCCTATGACAGGTATGTGGCCATTTGTTATCCTCTACACTATACCATCATAATGAGGGAGGAGCTGTGTCTGTGTCTTTTGGCTGGATCCTGGCTCCTCTCCTGTGCCTATGCCCTGACCCACACCCTCCTCCTGGCTCGACTATCCTTCTGTGCTGACAACATCATCTCCCACTTCTTCTGTGACCTTGCTGCCCTGCTTAAACTGTCCTGCTCAGATACCTCTCTCAATGAGTTGACTATATTCACTGTAGGGTCTGTGGTTCTTATTTTTCCCTTGAGTGGCATCCTGGTCTCTTATGGTCGCATAGGGCTCTCCATCCTGAGGGTCCCCTCTACTAAAAGGTTCTGCAAAGCCTTGTCCACTTGTGGCTCCCACCTCTTTCTGGTGTCTCTGTTCTATGGGACAAGTGCAGCAGTTTACTTTTCCTCCTCATCAGGCCAGTCCCATGACAAAGACATCATAACTTCTATGATGTACACAGTGGTCACACCTATGCTGAACCCTTTCATCTACAGCCTGAGAAACAGAGACATGACCTTTGCTCTGGGGAATCTTTTCAGAAATAGAAACATTTTTGCCAAGTGATAATCACCTAATCATATTCTTATTTAATATACTGCCGTTGCTTTAGAAATTTTGATTTGAGCACCCGTGTCTCTAGCACTTATCATCAATGTCCAATGGTCATTTTTTTTTTTGGATCAATGTCTTTCATTTAGGTCATATCACTTGTCCCTTTATTCCTCCTTAGCCCTAAATATGTCATTACCCACCCTACACAAATTTTCATCTTCATGTCATCAAACTCTTTTGTGTATACTTTTGTCTATGTATGTAAGTTTGTTTAAATTTTTTTATTTCAATGTGTTATATTATTATTATGTTTGGTTTTTTACAACTTTTTAAAGTGTGTGTATGTATATATGTGTGTATATATATATATATATATATATATATTTAAGTCTTCTTATGATCATTTATTGGGCCTTGGTTTTCAAATATTTACTTAATTACATAATTAATTTGAAGTATAGTTGACCAACAATGTTGTGTTAATTTTAGGTGTAGAGCAAAGTAATTTCATATTTAAATATGTTATATACTATATATATTTTTTCAGTTTTTTCCCCTTATATGTTATTACAAAATATTGAGTATATTTCCACATTCTATAAATTGGTATGCATTAGTTATCTATTTTATGTATAGAAGTGTGTATATGTTAACCCCAAACTCCTGAGTTGTACCTCCCCCATTTCCCATTTTGGTAACTGTAAGCTTGTTTTCTATATCTGTGTGTCTATTTCTGTTTTGTGTATAAGTTCATCTGGATGTTTTTTTTTTTTTTAGATACCACACTTAAGCAATATCATATGATATATGTTTTTTTTCTGTCTGGTTTACTTCATTTACTATGATAATCTCTAGCTCCATCCATTTTGCTACAAAAGGCATTATTGCATTCTTTATATGGCTGAGTACTATTCTATTAAATACATGTACCACTTCTTCTTTATCATTTATCTGTTGAAGGACACTAATATTGCTTCCATGTCTTGGCTTCTTGGCTTCTAAAGCTACAAACATTCAGTTCTGATTGTATTGTTTACTTTTAGAAAACTCCAAAGTGCTTATCTTTTCAATGCATATCAAGTTAATAAACTACATTTGATAGTTTGTTATGTTGTGATTCCACATGTTGCACTTAATTGTGTGTATCTTGGCACATTGAAATAATGTATAGTTTTGTTTTCCTATGGTTAAAATGTGCATAAGAATATTTGTTTATGCTACAGAAATTTAATTTGAAAGTGCATGTTGGAGTTCCTATTGTGGTGCAGTGGAAATGAATCTGACTAGGAACCATGAGGTTGTAGTTTCAATCCCTGGCCTCAATCAGTGGGTTAAGGATCTGGCATTGCCATGAGCTATGGTGTAGGTCACAGATGTGGCTCAGATCTGGTATTGCTGTGGCTTTGTCATAGCCAGCAGCAACAGCTCCAATTAGATCCCTAGCCTTGGAACCTCCATATGCTGTAGGTGAGGCCCTAAAAGGACAAACAGCAAAAAAAGAAGAAAGTGTGTGTAAAACATTTTGGACCATGCCTCAAACTATTGACATTGTCTTGGAAGCCTGGATTGAACATTTTTGATAATAGGGGATATAAAGTGACTCAAAACAGGTAGGGTACAGCAAACTACACTGAAGGCCCATGGCATAGATTCAATAATTCTCTTCAAATGTAAGGAGTTTCATGTCCTTTTTAAGAGATGAAGCATACTTTGTGCTCTTTTCCCATTTTCATCTTAGAAAATTACAGAGGTTTGAGCCTAGCTTGAGGTAAAAATATAAACTTGAACACAGAGACTTCTTAGTTCTTGTTGACATATTTCTAATCAATAGGGGACAAAGCAATGGTTCAATAACTATTTATTGAATGAAGAATAAATGTCCCTGTGTTTAATTTCAAAAGTCTTGCTTAATGTGAGTGGTTGATGTATTGTTGGAACCTTGACAATTTCCTTCTCACAGTGATGGCTTATGATGGGTTTGTGGCCATTTGTCAGCCTCTCCACTACAGCACCATCATGAGGCAGGAACTGTGTGTCTCCTTAGCAGCTGGGTCCTGGTTCCTCAGTTGTATCCATGCCCTGTTGCACACCCTCTTCTTGGTCCAACTGTCTTTCTGTGCTGACAGTACCATCTTCCACTTTTTCTATGACCTCACTGACGTCCTGAATTTGAGCTGTTCATACACCTCCCTCAATGAGCTGATTGTCTTTCCCATGGGAGGAACCCTTTTCATCCTACCTTTGAGTAGTATCTTGAGCTTATATATTCATATAGGGACCACATTTCTGAGTTTCTCTTCCACCAAGAAACTCTTTTAAGATTGTTCCACCTGTAGCTTCCATCTTTTTGTGGTGTCATTTTACAATGGGACACTTGCTAGTGTTTGTTTTTTCTCCTCATCATGGGACTCCAAGGACTTCCATCATGTATTCAGTAGTCATGCCCATTCTGAACCCCTTCAACTACAGCCTCAGGAACAGAATTATAAAACAGGTCTTAGAGATATTTGTCAATAGGGCTAACTTCTTGAAGTGACAGTCACTAAATCCTCTAGTGCACTAATGAGCACAGTGAGATTAACTACTAAAATTATCACAAATTTGGCAACTCTGTAATTTTAAATGAAATGCATTCAGCCATCATATATAGTCAATATGTCAATCAGGCCTGATTTGTTACTTGAATTCTGAAATATTCTTGATCTTTAATTTTTTCTTCTTCATCATCTCTTATCAAAAAGTGAAAAACCCTATACAAAATATGTGACATAATTACAATTATGGTTTTGTCTTCTCATTTAGATATGTCAGTTTTTGCTTATATATATTTTTTGGGTTTTTTTTTTTTTTTGGTCTTTTTGCCATTTCTTGGGCTGCTCCTGCAGCATATGGAGGCTCCCAAGCTAGGGGTCAAATCACAGCTGTAGCCACCCGCCTATGCCAGAGCCACAGCAGTGAAGGATCCGAGACACATCTGTGACCTACACCACAGCTCAAGGCAATGCTGGATCCTTAGCCCACTGAGCAAGGTCAGGCATTGAAACTGCAACCTCATGGTTCCTAGTCGGATTTGTTAACCACTGAGCCACGACAGGAACTCCTGCATATACATTGTTACTGAGAACATACTGATTTAGCATCATGTTCTGCTACCTGTGGACTGATTCTTCTCTGTAAAATGTGCTGAAATTGGCTTGCGTTGGCTTCAAGCTGATTGAGAACATCTCTTTTCAACTCCACAGTCAATGACACCATGCTGGTGGATTGAAATCAACCACGATGGGCCAAATTACACTAAGGAAATTGTCAACTGCTACAAATTAATGCTCTCCTATGACAAGGAGCCTTTTCTTGTTCATTGAACAGCACCCCATTGCATTTATAGTGAGGAGGCCTTTCTCTTTTGCCATGGCTTCTAGCCTCAAATCTCATTTATTTCCTACTGGTGTGAGGGGGTATCTCATGGTAGTTTTGGTTTGCATTTCTCTAATAATCAGGGATGTTGAGCATTTTTTCATGTGCTTGTTGGCCATCTGTATGTCTTCCTTGGAGAAATGTCTATTCAGGTCCTTTGCACATTTTTCAATCGGGTTGTTGGTTTTTTTTTCTGCTGTTGAGTTGGATAAGATGCTTGTATACTCTAAAGATTAAGCGCTTGTCAGTTGCATCATTTTAAATTATTTTCTCCCATTCTGTAAGTTTTGTTTCTCTTTTTGGTATCCTTTACTGTGCAAAAGCTTCCCAGTTTGTTGAGGTCCCATTAGTTTATTTTTGCTTTTATTTCTATTGCTTTGGGAGACTGACCTGAGAAAATATTCATAAGGTTGATGTCAGAGAATGTTTTGCCTATGGTCTCTTCTAGGAGTTTGATGGTGTCTTGTCTTATATTTAAGTCTTTCAGCCATTTGGAGTTTATTTGTGTGCATGGCATGAGGGTGTGTTCTAGTTTCATATATATGCATGTAGCTGTCCAGGTTTCCCAGCAATTCTTGCTATAAAGACTGTCTTTTGTCCATTTTATGTTATTGCCTCCTTTGTCAAATATTAATCTACCATAGGTGTCTGGGTTTACTGTTGTCTTCTCTATTCTGTTCCATTGGTCCCTCTGTCTGTGTGGGTACCAGTACTTCACAGTCTTGAAGACAGTGGCTTTGTAATACTCTTTGAAGTCTGGAAGAGCGATGTTCCCTGCTTGGTTTTTGCTTCGCAGGATTGCTATGGCAATTCTGTTTTTTTATTTGTGATCCATATAATTTTTTATTGTTTGTATTGTGAAAAATGTCATGAGTAATTTGATAGGGATTGCATTGAATCCGTAGATTGCTTTGTGTAGTATGGCCATTTTTACAGTATTAGTTTTTCCAATCCAGGTACATGGAGTAACTTTCCATTTCTTTACATCTTTAATTTCCTTGACTAATGTTTTATAGTTCTCAGCATATTAGTCCTTTACATCCTTGGTAAGATGTATTCCCAGGTATTTGATTTTTGGGGTGCAATTTGAAAGGATATTGTATTTCTGTATTATTTTTCTAATATTTCATTGTTAGTATACAGAAATGCGACTGATTTTTCAATGTTAATCTTCTATCCTGATACTTTGCTGAATTTGTTGATCAGTTCAAGTAGTTTTTGGGTTGAGTCCTTAGGGTTTTCTGTGTATAGTATCATGTCATCTGCATACACTGTCAGTTTTGCCTCCTCTCTTCCTATTTGGATGCCTTTTATTTCTTTTGTTTGTCTATTTGCTGTGGCAAGGACTTCCAATACTATGTCGAACAGCCATGGTGTGTGTTGGCATCCTTGTCTTGTTGAGATTTTACTGGGAAATCTTTTAATTTTTCAACATTGTGTATTATATTTGCTGTGGGTTTGTCATAAATGGCTTGGATTATGTTAAGGAATGTTCCCTCTATACCCACTTTGGTGAGAGTTTTATCATAAATGGATGTTGGGCTTCATCAAATGTGTTTTCTTCATCTATTGAGATGATCATATGTTTTTTGACTTTTATTTTGTTAATGTGGTGTATGTATCCTTTGTTGGTTGGTTTGCCTATGTTGAACCATACTGTGTATCTGGGATGAATCCTATCTGGTCATCATGAATGATATTTTTGATATGTTGTTCGATGTGGTTGGCTAAGATTTTGTTGAGAATTTTTGCATCTATATCCATCAAATATATTGGCCTATAATCTCCTTTTTGGTGATATCTTTGGTTTTGGAATTAGGGTGATAGTGGTTTCATAGAATGTCTTTGGGAATATTCCTTCTTCTTCAAACTTTTGAAAAAGTTTAAAGAGGATGGACACTAGTTCCTCTATGTATATTTGGTAGAATTCACCTGTGAAGCCATCTGGTGTTGGACTTCTATTTTCAGGGAGAGTTTTTAATGATGTATTTTATTTCATTTCTTGTTATCAACCTGTTCAGTTTGTCGATTTCTTCTTGATTCAGTTTTGCAGGATGTAAGACTCTAGAAAGTTGTCCATTTCTTCTAGATTTTCAAATTTGGGGGCATATAATTTTTCATAGTATTCTAGCTTGTTTTTTTGTATTTCTTCAGTATCCTTTGTGATTTCTCTTTTTTTCATTTCTTTCTTTTTTTGTTTGTTTGTTTATTTGGGTTCTTTCTCTCCTCTTCTTAGTCTAGCTAGAGGTTTTTCAATTCTGTTTACCTTTTCAAAGAACCAGCTCTTGGTTTTATTAATTTTCTCTATTGTTTTCTGAATCTCTATTTTATCGATTTCCTCTTTGATCTTTATGATTTCCTTTGTTCTGCTGACTTTAGGGTTATTTTTTTTTTCTTTTGTTTTTCTTTTTCTAATTCATTTAGGTTGTGGTTTAAGTTGTCAATATGAGAACTTCTTGAGGAAGGCATGTATTGCTGTGAATTTCCCTCTGAGCACTACATTTGAGGCGTCCCACAGATTTTGCGAGGTTGTGTCCTCATTATCGTTTGTCTCAAGGTATTTTTTAATTTCTTTCTTGATTTCCTCATTGACCCATTGGTTTTTTAGCAGCATGTTGTTTAGTCTCCATGTAGAAGGTTTTTTCTCACTTCCTTTTCTGTGGTTGATTTCTAGTTGCATGCCATTGTGGTCAGAGAAGATACTTGAAGTAATTTCTATACTCTTAAAATTGTTGAGGTTAGCTTTGTGCCCTAATATGTGGTCAATTCTTGAGAAGGTTCCATGTGCACTTGAGAAGAATGTGTATTCTGATTTTTTTGGACGTAATGTCCTAAAAGTGTCAATTAGTCTAATTTTCTATTCTTTCCTTTTTGATCTCTTTTTTTTTTATTGGTTTTCTGTCTAGAGGATCTGTCCATTGATTAAGCGGGGTGTTAAAATCTCCTACTATGATTGTATTCCCATCAATTTCTCTTTTATGTCTGTTAGTATTTGTTGTAGGTATCTGGGTGCTCCTATATTAGGGACATATATATTGAGGATTGTAATTTCCTCTTCTTGAATGGATCCATTAAGCATTAATGTCCTTCTTTGTCTTTCTTTTTATGGCCTTAGTTTTAAAGTCTATTTTTTCTGATATAAGTATTGCAACTCCTGCTTTCCTGTCATGTCCATTGGCAAGAAATACCTTTTCCCACCCCCTCACTTTCAATCTATATGTGTCCTTTTAACTAAGGTGAGTTTCTTCTAGACAGCAGATTGAACGTTTTTCCTTTTTTATCCAATCAGCCAATCTGTGTCTTTTGATTGGAGCATTTAATCCGTTGGCATTTAAGGTGATAATTGATAGATATATATTTATTGCCATTTTAAATTTCATTTTCCAGTTGATTCTATGATTCTCCATTTTTTTTTTTTTGGTTGTATGGTCTCCAATTTTTTTCTGCTTGAGTATTTTTCTTTTCATTTTTTTGTGAATGTAATATATGGTTTTGATTGGTGGTTGCCCTGTTTTTTAAGTATGTTAACCTCTTCTTAGTATTGTGTGTTTTAGCCTGATAGTCCTATAGGTTCAAACACTTCATTACCATAAAAAAAAGGTATCTATTCATTCCCTTACTTCTCTGTCCACATTTTATGATTTTGATGGTTTTTTTACAATTTTATTTTATTTTAATCATATTCATAATTAGAGCTCTATGCTGGCTTTAGTGATTGCTCTCTGATTGTGGTTTCCTCCACCCTAGTGCTTCCTTTTTTTTTTTTTTAATTTAGGGAAGCCCTTTTAGTATTTCTGTTACAATGGGTTTTTTATTGCTGTATTCTTTTAGTTTATTTTTGTTGGAGATATTTTTAAATTTCCCCTTCTATTTCAAATAATATTCTTGCTGGATAGAGTATTATAGGTTGCATATTTATTTTCTTTTCAGTGCTTTAAATATCTCCTGCTATACCCTCCTGGCTTGTAGAGTTTCTGTAGAGAAATCAGCTGATAGCCTTATGGCCTTATGGGGCTTCCCTTGTAAGTGACACTTTGCTTTTCTCATGCTGCCTTTAGGATCCTCTTTATCATTAACTGTTGCCACTTTTATTATAATTTGTCTAAGTGTGGGTCTATTTGGGTTCAATTTGATGGGGCCCTCTGTGCTTCCTTTGTCTTGAAATCAGTACCCTTTAAATTTGGAAAGTTTTCAGTGGTAATTTCTTCAAATATATTTTCAATCCCCTTTTCTTCTCCTTCTGGAATTCCTCTTATGCATAGATTGGCCTGCTTTATATTATCCCATAGGTTTCTTATATTGCTTTCATGTTTTTTTCATTTGGTTTTCTGTGTGCTGTTTTGTTTGGGTGATTTGCATTATTCTATCTTCCACATCACTAATTCATTCCTCTGCATTATTCATTCTGGTTTTTACTGCCTTTCGCTCCATTTGAATCTCTGCAAATGAATTTTCTAGTTTTTCTTGGCTTCTCCTTATATTTTCTGGTTCCTTTCTGAGGGAGTCTATGTTACTGTTCATATCTGCTCTTAATTCCTTCAGTATTTTCACTATCTCCCTTTTGAACTCCAAGTCTGTCAGACTGCAGAGATCTGTTTCATTGTTGACTGTTTTAGGTGAGTTCTCCTGTTGGTTTAAGTGGGAGTAGTTTCTGAGCTTCTTCGTCTTGCTCATGTTTTTCTTTTTCATCATGAAGGTGCACTCTCTGTGGCTGGACAGGGCTTGCCCTGGTGCTCCTGGTCTGCAGAGCTCTTCCAAAGAGTGTACAATGCTGGGAGTATTTCTCATCAGAAGTGCAGCACTTCACTAGGGATGTTGGGACTATTGGCTTGCTCTGAGGCAAAGGAGCACTTCCTGAGCATGGGCAGGACTGGAAGGTACACACTGTGGTGTAAGTGCACTTACCATGGCTGGGCAGATCTTTCCCTGGTGTTCCTGGGCTCTGGAGTTCTCCCCGAGTGCTGAAGTTGCTGCACAGATTGCTCCACAGGAGTGCCCAATTTCTGAGGGCCAGCAGGGCTAACTTGCTGGCTCCCTGGCACAGAAGCACTTCCCAAGTGTGGGCAGGACTGGAGGGTGCACACACAGTGTAGGCACATTTCTCATGGCTGGTCAGGTCTTTCCCTGTTGCTCCTAGGCTGTGGAGTTCTTCCTGAGGGTGAATGGTCCTTGGAGGCTTGCTCCATTGAAGTGCAGTGCTTCCTGAGGGTGGGCTGGGCTAACCTTCTTCCTCCAAGGCAAAGGAGCACTTTCTGAGGGCAGTTGGGACTGGTAGGTATGCACTGCAGTGTAGGTATACTTCCCCTTGCTGGGGAGGTCTTGCCCTGATGCTCTTGGGCCATGTAGCTCTTCCTAATGGTGGACAGTGCTGGGAGGCTTTTTTGGCAGAAGTGCAGTGCTTCCTGAGGGTGGGTGGGTGTAGGTGACTCCCTCCAAGGCAAAATAGCACATCCCAAGGGCATGCAGGACTGGCAGGTGTGCACCGCATAGTAGGCACACCTCTTGTGGCTGGGCAGGTCTTGCTCTGGTGCTCCTGGGCCATGGAGCTCTTCCCAAGGGCAGATGGCACCAGAAGTCTTGCTCTGCAGGAGTGCAGTGCTTCCTGAGGGCTGGCAGGGCTACTGCTAGCTCCAAGGCAAAGGAACATTTCTGGAGGGTGGGTGAGACTGGCAGGTGCACACCACAGTGTAGGCACACTTCTTGTGGCCAGGCAGGGCTTGCCTTGGAGCTCCTGGGCCATGGAGCTCTTCCCGAGGGTGAGCGGTCAGGCGCAGCTTACTCTGCAGGAATGAGGTGCTTCCTGTGTGTGGGCAGGTCAGCCAGCGAAAGTTGTGGTGGTGGATGGCTTCCCGAGGGTGCTGAGGCCAGTCTGCTGGGATAGAAGGTGGCTTCTGGCCAGGCATGTGTGGATTGGGGGAGGGGGATGTGCTGGGAAGCTCTGCTCTCTGCTAGCTGGCCGGCAAGTGTGCATACTGGGATGCGAGCAGTATTCTATGGGAGTCCACCCCTTCTCCTCTCTCCTCCCCTCCCCTCCCCAACAATAGTGCCTTGTCTCTCCTTCAGGTCCAGACTTTCTCTCAGGTTTGCTCTGTTGTGGATTTCCACTCCTCAGCCCTTAGCGCATTGCTCCCTCCACCTGTGACACACCACTTCCTAATCCCTCAGGCTGTCTCCACACTGCCAACCCCAGCCTACTCACAGGGACTAACCTCTAGGGGCCTAGGTCTTGTTGCCCATCCCCCACCCAGGCATTTTTGTTTTTGGTGTCTGTGCCAGTGATTCAGGTGATCTGTGTGGCTCTCACTCTGCTTTTTAGATCTCAGACTGGCTGCTGTACTTTTCTTGAAGTCTGGAGCTCCCTCTGACTTCGTTGCTCTTTCCATTGGTTAGGTGATTTTCCAGGCTGTGGATTCCCCTTCTCCTTCACAGTTCCCTCTTGGGATTGCTAGTCCAGACCTGATTCCCCTTTATTATTTGCTTCTCTTTATAATTTGGTATTACATATCCCTTCCATTAAGTTATTAATCATACATTATTATTATTTTATTATTTTTCTCTGTGCTTTATGTAGAGATTATGACTTTCTTTTTCTTAAAAAAATTTACTGTGATATAATGTGCCACCCAACATGAAATTTTCCATTTTAACGATTTGTGGTATATAGTTAGGTGGCATTTAGTACATTCATTACTGCTACTTTGTTGTAGGGCTTTAAATCTATGGAACCTATGCATTTGAGAACCTGACAGCTATGAAAAAATAATAGCAAAGATACCTATGAGTCAATGTGGTAGGATTTCCAAGTTACACCAATGTGGTAGGATTTCCAAGTTACACTATTCAATGGAAAAAACAATGCATAAAAGAGCATCTATAGCATGCTACTTCCTATGTGAAAAAGAAGGGAAACTATATACCTGTATCTTCCCATTGAGAAGGAGTAACACATGAGGAATCAGTTTGAAACTAATGAAACTGCTTACCTACAGGGTTTGGGGTGGGAATAGGATAGAAAAGATTGGAAGATGTGTACATTTATTTCTGTAGTTTCGAGTGCATTATCTTTCACCTACGAAAAAATAAAAAGAAGGAAATGGAAAATAAAGCAAAATAGATTAAAACCAAAAAATGAGCCTAACTGTATTTCAAGTTAATATCATAACCAGAAGGGGAAAATAAAGTAATTGGGTTAATATTCTTTTTTTTTTTTTTTTTTTTTTTGTCTTTTGTGGGCTGAACCCATGGCATATGGAGTTTCCCAGGCTGGTGGTATAATTGGAGCTGTTGCAGCTGACCTATGCCACCACCACAGCAATACCAGATCTGAGCCACCTCTGCGACCTACATCACAGCTCACAGCAACACCGGATCCTTAACGCACTGAGTGAGGCCGGGAATTGAGCCTGCAACCTCATGGTTCCTAGTCAGATTTGTTTCAACTGCACCATGACAGGAGCTCCTAATGTTATTGTTGAATACCAAATTCTGTTTATAAAATTCTCTCATGATAACTAAAAAAAGTAAGCATATTTTTTGTAAGCAAATTTTTTGAGCTGAAGTTAGTTCATCATTAACAGTGGTTTAAATTCAAGATTCTGAAATTACATGTATTCAAAGATTTAGTAAGTAATTAAACTCATCCTGGAAAAGGGGACTGACTTCCTACTGGGGGAAAGGTGCAATGTACATGGAAAAAGAGAAGCTATAAAGAACTCTATGGTTCAAACTAGAATTGAAGCTGCCAGCTTGAGCTCATGTGTTGTAATGTGTATTAACACATTGAAATTGTATGGAATACTACACAGACATAAGAAAAATGACATAATGCCATTTGCAGAAACATGGATGAAAAAAGGAACTCTCATACTGAGTGAAATAAGTCAGAAAGGGAAAGACAAATACCATATGATATCACTTATAACTGGAATCTAATATACAGTACAAATGAATGTTTCCACAGAAATGAAAATTATAGACTTGGAGAATAGACTTGTGACTGCCAAGGGGGAGAGGAAAGGAGTGGCAGGGTTTGGGAGCCTGGGGTTAACAGATGAATACTATTGCTCTTGGAATGGATTTACAATGAGATCCTTCTGTGCAGAATTGAGAACTATGTCTAGATACTTCGCAACACAACAATGGGAGGAAAATTTATGTATACATGTATGTGAAATTTGGCCCCCATGCTGTACAGTGGAAAAAATAAAAAAGAAAGAAACCAAGGCACCTATAGTCAATTAATATTTGACAAAGGAGGCAAGAATATAAAATGGGAAAATGACAGTCTCTTCAGAAAGTGATGCTGGCAAAGTTGGACAGCTACATGTAAATCAAGGAAACGAGAACACATCCTCATAACATGCAAAAAATAAACTCAAAATGGCTTAAAGACTTAAACATAGACAAGACACCATAAAACTCCTAGAAGAGAGCATAGGCAAAACTTTCTCTGACATAAGTTTTACAAATATTTTTTTAGGTCAGTTTCTCAAGGCAAGACAAATAAAAACAAAAATTTTAAAATGAGACCTAATCAAACTTTCAAGTTTTTCAAAGAAAACAATTAAAAAAAATAAAAGACAGGAGTTCCTCTTGGGACTCAGTGGTAACAAACCTGACTAGAAGCCATAAGAATGTGGGTTTGATCCCCAGCTCCACTCAGTGGGTTAAGAATCTGGCATTTCCATGAGCTGTGGTGCAGGTCACAGATGTGGCTCAGATCTGGCATTGCTGTGGCTGTGGTATAGGCCAGCAGTGGTGGCTCCAATCCCTTAGCCTGGCAACTTCCATTTGTTGCACCTGCCACCCTAAACAAAAATGAGAAGACAACCTTCAAATGGGAGAAAAAAGTTGTGAACAATGCAAATGACAAAGGCTTAATCTCCAAAATATACAAACAACTCATACAACTAAACAATAATAACAATAAAAACAATCAACCCAATCATAAAATGGTCAGAAGACCAAAGGAGACACTCCCACATTTTCACTCTGGGGAATAAGTTGTTGTCAATATAGGAACCTTGTCTAGTTAGTCAGATGACTGAATTCTGATATAGGTCTTTGGTCATACAGCATCTGTAATATATCAGCTCTCTGGTCACCTCACTGGGCAAATTCACTTGTCCCTAATTTTGCATGCATGCTCAGAACTGAGCCATTTTAAAGCCATGGTGATTGAAGTCCAGAGAGAGACAATGGCAGATATGAAGGAAGATATTTATTTGGAAATTTATTTAAAAAAGCAAGGAGTGAAGTTCTGTGGACCAACTAATCTTCAAAGGGTGTCCATGGTCTGGACCTGCACTGTTTCCTGGATGTGAGAGGCAGACCTCAGAAGTAAACACACATTTCAGGGAGTTGCTTGATCTTGTCTGATGGCCTCCTGTATCTTTGTCATCTTTAGTTCCTGATGCCTGCTTACTCATCCTGCCCAAATAATGAGCTGATTTATCTATTTTGGGGGTCCTTCTCATTTTGATTGCTATTTTCAGTCAATATTTATTGAATTGTGATATAGTTTCTAAACTTGAAATTTTTGTTGTTCTAAAATACATGTAACAAAATTTAATACTTAAATATTTTTGTGTACATTTCTGTGTCACTAATAATTCATGTTGTTTTATAACCATCACCACCATCCACCTCCAGAATTTTTTATCTTCCCAAATGGAAACTCTGTACCCACTGAACAATAACTCCTCATTTTCCTCCCTTCACCACCCTCTGGCAGTCACCATTCCATTTTTGTCTCTATTAATTTGAGTATTCTAGGAATCTCATATGAATGGAATCTTACCATATTTACACATTTGTGACTGCATGATTTTACTTAGCATACTGTCTTCAAGGTTCATTCATGTTGTAGTTGTATCAGGATTTCTTTCCTTTTTAAGGCTGAAGAGTCTTCCACTGTATGTATTGACCACATTTTATTTATTTAATCATTTGCTAAAGGACATGGGTTGTTTCCATCTTTTGGCTACTGTGAATAACGCTCTTTTAAATATGGATGTATAAATACCTCTTTGTCCCCTGCTTTCAGTTATTCTGTGTATATAAGCAGAAGTAAAAATCCTTCATCAAATGGAAATTCTACTGAATTTTTGGAGGAACTTTCTTAATATTTGTCTTTTCCTTCCTCCCTCATTCCCTTCCTTCCCTTTTTTTTGTTGTTTGCTTCCTTACTTCCTTTATTTCTTCCTCTTTCTTCCTTTATTTCTTCCTCTTTCTTCCTTTGTTTCTTCCTCTTTCTTCCTTTATTTCTTCCTCTCCTTATTCTTTATTTTTAATTCTTGTAGTTATCCTGATGATAAAAAGTAAGTTAATATGTTGATAAATTTAGTTTTTACATGGTACATTAGTCTTCCAAGTAGTGCTTTCATTGGTGTGTGTGTGTGTGTGTGTGTGTGTGTGTAAGACAGACACAGTACCTATGCAGTCTGACAGTAGAGCCATGGAATTGACTATGTCCTTTTTATTACTCCCTCCCTTTTGTCTATCATGGTGTCTCCACTTTGTATGAAAGAGAATGAGCAATTCCATATTTCCACTGAAGGGTTTGATTGAAGTCATATACTTTCTTCATGTGACTGTGTCAGTGTTCAGAAAATTCATGTTGTGTTTCACTCACCAAACTGGATTAGGCATCAGTGTGTGAGTGGAGTGTAGTGAGACCTGTCTGTACACTGACATAGTCATTCTGAGAAATCATGTGACCACGTGGTAACTGCTAATCTCAGTACTTCTAAGTTCCTGGCATTTCCCATTTCCCCTCAGCAGCAGCATGAGGAGGGATAACCAGAGTCACATGACCAAATTCCTCCTCCTGGGGCTCACCATCCAGTCAGAGAAGCAGTGTGTGTTTTTGCCCTGTTCCTGGCCATGTAACTGACCACATTGCTGGGGAACCTGCTCATCATCCTGCTCATCAGGCTGAACCCTCACCTCCACACCCCCATGTACTTCTTCCTCAGCCAATTGGCCCTCATGGTCATCTCCTTTTCATCCATCACCATCCTAAGATGCTGATGGACATGCAGAATCAAGATCAATCCATTTCGTATGCAGAGTGTGTAACACAGATGATTTTTTTCATATAATTTGCTTGCACTGATTACCTTATTCTTGCAGTGAAGGCCTGTGACAAGTATGTGGCTATTCATCACCCTCTACACTATTCCATCATCATGAGGGAAGAGTTGTGTCTCTGTCTGTTGGATGGATCCTGGTTCCTATGCTGTGCCAATGCCTTGACCCACACCCTCCTCCTGTCTCAACAGTCCTTGTGTGCTGAAAACCTCCTCCTCCACTTCTCCTTTGATTTTGCTGCCCTGCTTAAGCTGTCCAGCTCAGACACCTCTCTAAATGAAGTGGTCATATGTACCGCAAGGGCTGAGGTTCTACTTATTCCACTGAGTGGCATCCTGGTCTCTTATGGCCACATTGGGGTCACCATCCTTAGAGTCCCCTCTACTAAAGGTATCTGCAAAGCCTTGTCCACCTGTGGCTCCCACCTAGCTGTGATGTCTCTATTATATTGGGACAATGATGGCCCTGCACTTTTCCTCCTCATCAAGCCAATCCCATGACAAAGACATCATTGCTTCCGTGATGTACACAGTGGTCACCCCCATGCTGAACCCTTTCATCTACAGCCGAAGAAACAGAGACGTGACATTGGCTATGGAGATTCTTATCAGAAACTATAACCTTTTTGCCAAGTGAGAATAACCTAACCATATACTTATTTACTCACTGACCATGTCAGTAATGCCTTAAAAAGTTGTGTGTTGACCATCGATGTCTCTAGCACTTCTCTTCACTGTCCTTTAAATAGTCATTATTACTGGATCAATCATTTTCCCTTTGGTCATACCTCTTATCCATTTATTCCTCCATAACTCTAATTATATCAGTAGCAACAACACATATTTAATTTTTTGGTTTTCAAAGCATCAAACTCATCTGTTTGTATGTGTATTTGGTTTCAATTTTTTCCATGTGTTATATTATTATTACATTTGTGTTTTTACAGCTTTTTTTTGTTTAATATTTGACCATATCTTTTATTTCAAAGCATTTCTTTTTTTTTAATTTATTTTCCCACTGTACAGCAAGGGGGTCAGGTTATCCTTAGATGTATACATTGCAGTTACAGTTTTTTCCCCCACCCTTTCTTCTGTTGCAACATGAGTATCTAGACATAGTTCTCAATGCTACTCAGCAGGATCTCCTTGTAAATCTATTCTAGGTTGTGTCTGATAAGCCCAAGCTCCCGATCCCTCCCACTCCTTCCCCCTCCCATCAGGCAACCACAAGTCTCTTCTCCAAGTCCATGATTTTCTTTTCTGAGGAGATGTTCATTTGTGCTGGATATTAGATTCCAGTTATAACTGATATCATATGGTATTTGTCTTTGTCTTTCTGGCTCATTTCACTCAGGATGAGATTCTCTAGTTCCATCCATGTTGTACAAATGGCATGATGTCATCCTTTTTATGGCTGAGTAGTATTCCATTGTGTATATATACCACTTCTTCCGAATCCAGTCATCTGTCGATGGACATTTGGGTTGTTTCCACGTCCTGGCTATTGTGAATAGTGCTGCAATGAACATGCGGGTGCATGTGTCTCTTTTAAGTAGAGTTTTGTCTGGATAGATGCCCAAGAGTGGGATTGCAGGGTCATATGGAAGTTCTATGTATAGATTTCTAAGGTATCTCCAAACTGTTCTCCATAGTGGCTGTACCAGTTTACATTCCCACCAGCAGTGCAGGAGGGTTCCCTTTCCTCCACAGCCCCTCCAGCACTTGTTCTTTGTGGATTTATTAATGATGGCCATTCTGACTGATGTGAGGTGGTATCTCATGGTAGTTTTGATTTGCATTTCTCTTATAATCAGCGATGTTGAGCATTTTTTCATGTGTTTGTTGGCCATCTGTATATCTTCTTTGGAGAAATGTCTATTCAGGTCTTTTGCCCATTTTTCCACTGATTGATTGGTTTTTTTGCTGTTGGGTTGTATAAGTTGCTTATATATTCTAGAGACTAAGCCCTTGTCAGTTGCATCATTTGAAATGATTTTCTCCCATTCTGTAAGTTGTCTTTTTGTTTTCTTTTGGGTTTCCTTTGCTGTGCAAAAGCTTTTCAGCTTGATGAGGTTCCATGGGTTTATTTTTGCTCTAATTTCTATTGCTTTGGGAGACTGCCCTGAGAAAATATTCATGATGTTGATGTCAGAGAGTGTTTTGCCTATGTTTTCTTCTAGGAGTTTGATGGTGTCCTGTCGTATATTTAAGTCTTTCAGCCATTTGGAGTTTATTTTTGTGCATGGTGTGAGGGTGTGTTCTCGTTTCATTGCTTTGCATGCAGCTGTCCAGGTTTCCCAGCAATGCTTGCTGAATAGACTTTCCTTTTCCCATTTGATGTTCTTGCCTCCCTTGTCAAAGATTAATTGACCATAGGTGTCAGGGTTTATTTCCGGATTCTCTATTCTGTTCCATTGGTCTGTCTTTCTGTTTTGATACCAGTCCCACACTGTTTTGATGACTGTGGCTTTGTAGTGTTTTTTGAAGTCTGGGAGAATTATGCCTCCTGCTTGGTTTTTGTTTCTCAGGATTGCTTTGGTGATTCTGGGTCTTTTGTGCTTCCATATAAATGTTTGGATTGTTTGTTCTAGTTCTGTGAACAATGTCATGGGTAATTTGATAGGGATTGCATTGAATCTGTAGATTGCTTTGGGTAGGATGGCCATTTTCACAATATTGATTTTTCCAATCCAGGAACATGGAATATCTTTCCATTTCTTTACATCTTCTTTGATTTCTTTGATTACAGTTTTATAGTTCTCGGCATATAGGTCCTTTACCTCTTTGGTCAGGTGTATTCCGAGGTATTTGATTTTGTGAGGTACAATTTTAAAAGGTATCGTATTTTTGTATTCCTTTTCTAATGTTTCATTGCTGATATACAGAAATGCAACTGACTTCTGAATGTTAATCTTATATCCTGCTACTTTGCTGAATTTATGAATCAGTTCAAGGAGCTTTGGGGTAGAGTCCTTAGGGTTTTCTATGTATAGTATCATGCCATCTGCATACAGTGCCAGTTTGATCTCTTCTCTTCCTATCTGGATGCCTTTTATTTCTTTTGCTTGTCTAATTGCTGTGGCCGGGACTTCCAAAAATATGTTTGAAGAGCAGTGGTGCGAGTGGGCATCCCTGTCTTGTTCCAGATTTGAGTGAGAAGGCTTTCAGTTTTTCCCCATTGAGGATTATATTTGCTGTGGGTTTATCATAAATGGCTTGATTATATTCAGGAATGTTCCTTCTATACCCACTTTGGCGAGGGTCTTGATCATGAATGGATGTTGAACTTTGTCAAATGCTTTTTCTGCGTCTATTGAGATGATCATATGATTTTTGACTTTTTTTTTGTTAATGTGGTGTATGATGCTGATTGATTTGCGTATGTTGAACCATCCTTGTGAACATGGGATGAACCCTACCTGGTCATGGTGTATAATATTTTTGATATGTTGTTGGATTCGGTTGGCTAAGATTTTGTTGAGAATTTTTGCATCTATATTCATCAATGATATTGGCCAATAATTTTCTTTTTTGGTGGTATCTCTGTCTGCTTTTGGAATGAGGGTGATGGTGGCCTCATAGAATGTCTTTGGGAGTATTCCTTCTTCTTCAACCTTTTGAAAGAGTTTAAGGAGGATGGGCACCAATTCCTCTTTATATGTTTGATAAAATTCACCTGTGAAGCCATCTGGTCCTGGACTTTTTTTTGTAGGGAGTGATTTTATGACCTCTTCAATTTCATTTCTAGGGATCGGTCTGTTCAGTTGGTCTGTTTCTACTTGATTCAGTTTTGGCAGGCTGTAAGATTCTAGAAAATTGTCCATTTCTTCCAGATTGTCAAACTTGTTGCCATACAGTTGTTCATAGTATTCTCTTATGGTTTTTTGTATTTCTGCTGTATCCGTTGTGATTTCTCCTTTTTCATTTATAATTTTGGTGATTTGGGTTCTTTCTCTCCTCTTTTTAGTGAGTCTGGCCAGGGGTTTGTCAATTTTGTTCACCTTTTCAAAGAACCAGCTCTTGGTTTTATTAATTTTCTCTATTGTTTTTTGAGTCTCTATTTTATGGATTTCTTCTTTGATCTTTATAATTTCCTTCCTTCTGCTGACTTTAGGACTTCTTTGTTCTTCTTTTTCTAATTCGTTTAGGTGGAGGGTTAAGTTGTCAATTTGGGATCTTTCTTCTTTTTTGAGAAAGGCCTGGATTGCTATAAATTTCCCTCTGAGCACTGCTTTCGCATCCTCCCATAGATTTTGAGAGGTTGTGTCTTCATTATCATTTGTTTCAAGGTAGTTTTTAATTTCCTTCTTGATTTCCTCATTGACCCATTGGTTTTTTAGTAGCATGTTGTTTAGTCTCCATGGAGTAGGTTTTTTCTCTTTGCTTTTCCCATGGTTGATTTCTAATTTCATGGCATTGTGGTCAGAGAAGATACTTGAGATAATTTCTACGCTCCTAAATTTATTGAGATTCGCTTTGTGTCCCAATATGTGGTCGATTCTTGAGAATGTTCCATGAGCATTTGAGAAGAATGTGTCTTCTGATTTTTTTGGATGTAGTGTCCTGAAGATATCAATGAAGTCTAAATTTTCTATTGTTTCCTTTAGGATCTCTGTTGCTTTATTGGTTTTCTGTCTATAGGATCTGTCCTTTGAGGTGAGGGGGGGTATTATGTCTCCTACTATGATTGTATTCTCATCAATATCTCCCTTTATGTCTGTTAATATTTGCTGTATGTATCTGGGTGCTCCTATATTTGGGGCATATATGTTGACGATAGTAACATCCTCTCCTTGGATGAATCCCTTAATCATTAACTAGTGTCCTTCTTTGTCTTTCTTTATGTCTTTTGTTTTAAAGTCTATTTTGTCTGATATGAGCGTTGCAACTCCTGCTTTTCTGTCCTGTCTATTGGCGTGAAATATTTTTCCCCACCCTTTCACTTTCAATCTATATGTATCTTTTGTCCTAAGGTGAGTTTCTTGTAGGCAGCTTATTGAAGATTTTTTTGCATTTTTATCCACTCAGTTTATATTCCCATCAACAGTGCAGGACGGTTCCCTTTTCTCCACACCCCCTCCAGCACTTGTTATTTGTGGCCTTATTAATGATGGCCATTCTGACTGGTGTGAGGTGGTATCTTGTGGTAGTTTTGATTTGCATTTCTCTTATAATCAGGGATGTTGAGCATTTTTTCCTGTGTTTGCTGGCCATCTGTATATCTTCTTTGGAGAAATGTCTATTCAGGTCTTTTGCCCATTTTTCCATTGGTTGATTGGTTTTTCTGCTGTTGAGTTGTATAAGTTGTTTATATATTCTAGAGATTAAGCCCTTTTCTGTTGCATCATTTGAAACTATTTTCTCCCATTCTGTAAATTGTCTTTTTGTTTTCTTTTTGGTTTCCTTTGCTGTGCAAAAGCTTTTCAGTTTGATGAGGTCCCATGGGTTTATTTTTGCTCTAATTTCTATTGCTTTGGGAGACTGACCTGAGAAAATATTCATGATGTTGATGTCAGAGAGTTTTTTGGCTATGGACTCTTCTAGGAGTTTGACTTATATTTAAGTCTCTCACCCATTTGGGGTTTATTTTTGTGCATGGTGTGAGGGTGTGTTCTAATTTCATTGCTTTGCATGCAGCTGTCCAGGTATCCCTGCAATGCTTGCTGAATAGACTTTCTTTTTCCCCTTTTATGTTCTTGCCTCCTTTGTCAAAGATTAATTGGCCATAGGTGTCAGGGTTTATTTCCGGGTTCTCTCTTCTGTTCCATTGGTCTGTCTGTCTGTTTTGATACCAGTACCACACTGTTTTGATGACTGTGGCTTTGTAATATTTCTTGATGTCTTCGAAAGTTATGCCTCCTGCTTGGTTTTTGTTTCTCAGGATTGCTTTGGCAATTGTGGTTTTATTGTGATTCCATATAAATTTTAGGATTGTTTCTTCTAGTTCTGTGAAAAATGTCCTGCATAATTTGATAGGGATTGCATTGAATCTGTAGATTGCTTTGGGTAGTATGGCCATTTTGACAATATTGATTTTTCCAATCCAGGAACATGGAATATCTTTCCATTTCTTTACATCTTCTTTGATTTCTTTGATTAAAGTTTTATAGTTCTCGGCATATAGGTCCTTTACCTCCTTGGTCAGGTGTATTCCGAGGTATTTGATTTTGTGAGGTGCAATTTTAAAAGGTATTGTATTTTTATATTCCTTTTCTAATATTTCATTGTTGGTATACAGAAATGCAACTGACTTCTGAATGTTAATCTTCTATCCTGCTACTTTGCTGTATTTATTAATCAGTTCAAGTGGTTTTTGGGTGGATTCCTTAGGGTTTTCTATGTATAGTATCATGTCATCTGCATACAATGACAGTTTGATCTCTTATTATTTGGATTTTTTTTGTTTGTTTGTCTAATTGCTGTGGCTAAGACTTCCAAAACTATGTTGAATAGCAATGGTGAGAGTGGGCATCCCTGTCTTGTTCCAGATTTGAGTGAGAAGGCTTTCAGTTTTTCCCCATTTAGGATTATATTTGCTGTGGGTTTGTCATAAATGGCTTTTATTATGTTTAGGAATGTTTCCTCTATACCCACTTTGGCGAGGGTCTTGATCATGAATGGATGTTGAACTTTGTCAAATGCTTTTTCTGCATCTATTGAGATGATCATATGATTTTTGACTTTTCTTTGTTAATGTGGTGTATGACATTGATTGATTTGTGTATGTTGAACCATCCTTGTAAACCTGGGATAAACCCTACCTGGTCATGGTGTATGATCTTTTTGATATGTTGTTGGATTCAGTTGGCTAAGTTTTTGTTGAGAATTTTTGCATCTATATTCATCAAAGATATTGGGCGATAGTTTTCTTTTTTGGTGGTATCTCTGTCTGGTTTTGGAATGAGGGTGATGGTGGCATCATAGAATGTCTTTGGGAGTATCACTTCTTCTTCAACCTTTTGAAAAACTTTAAGGAGGATGGGCACCAGTTCTTCTTTATATGTTTGATGGAATTTGCCTGTGAAGCCATCTGGTCCTGGACTTTTATTTGTAGGGAGTGTTTTATGACTTCTTCAATTTCATTTCTAGTGATTTGTCTGTTTAGTTGGTCTATTTATTCTTGAGTCAGTTTGGCAGGCTCTAAGATTCTAGAAAACTGTCCATTTTTCCATATTGTCCAATTTGTTGGCATATAGTTTTTTATAGTATTCTCTTATGGTTTTTTTTTTGTATTTCTGCAGTATGCGTTTTGATTTCTCCTTTTTCATTTCTGATGTTGTTTGTTTGGATTCTTTCTCTCCTCTTTTTAGTGAGTCTGGCCAGGGGTTTATCCATTTGTTTACCTTTTCAAAGAACCAGCTCTTAGTTTTATTAATTTTCTCTATTGTATTTTGAATCTCTATTTTATTGATTTCTTCTTTGATCTTTATAATTTCCTTCCACCTGCTAACTTTAGGTCTTTCTTATTCTTCTTTTTCTAATTCGTTTAGGTGGAGGGTTAAGTTGTCAATTTGGGATCATCCTTCTTTTTTGAGAAAGGCCTGTATCACTATAAATTTCCCTCTGAGCATTGCTTTTGTGGCATTCCATAGATTTTGAGAGGTTGTGTCTTCATTATCATTTGTCTCAAGGTAATTTTTTTTTGTCTTTTTTTTTTTTTTTTTTTTTTTTTTTTTTGCTATTTCTTGGGCTACTCCCGTGGCATATGGAGATTCCCAGGCTAGGGGTCGAATCGGAGCTGTAGCCACCAGCCTATGCCAGAGCCACAGTAACACGGGATCCGAGCTGCGTCTGCAACCTACACACAGCTCACGGCAACACCGGATCATTAACCCACTGAGCAAGGGCAGGACCAAACTCTAAACCTCATGGTTCCTAGTCGGATTCGTTAACCACTGTGCCATGACGGGAACTCCTCAAGGTATTTTTTAATTTCCTTCTTTATTTCCTCATTGACCCATTGGTTTTTTAGTAGCATATTTTTTAGTCTCCGTGTAGTAGGTTTCTTCTCATTTCTTTTCCCATGGTTGATTTCTAATTTCATAGCGTTGTGGTCAGAGAAGATACTTGAAATAATTTCTATGCTCCTAAATTTGTTGAGGTTAGCTTTGTGTTCCAATATGTGATCGATTCTTGAGAATGTTCCATGTGAACTTGAGAAGAGTGTGTATTCTGATTTTTTTGAATGTAGTGTCCTGAAGATGTCAATTAAGTCTAACTTTTCTATTGCTTCTATTAAGATCTCTGTTGCTTTTTTGGTTTTCGGTCTAGAGGATCTGTCTATTGGTGTGAGGGGGGTATTAACGTCTCCTAGTATGATTGTATTCCCCTCGATTTCTCCCTTTATGTCTGTTAGTATTTGTTGTATGTATCTGGGTGCTCCTATATTTGGGGCATATATGTTGATGATAGTAACATCCTCTCCTTGGATGAATCCCTTAATCATTAACTAGTGTCCTTCTTTGTCTTTCTTTATGTCTTTTGTTTTAAAGTCTATTTTGTCTGATATGAGCGTTGCAACTCCTGCTTTTCTGTCCTGTCTATTGGCGTGAAATATTTTTCCCCACCCTTTCACTTTCAATCTATATGTATCTTTTGTCCTAAGGTGAGTTTCTTGTAGGCAGCTTATTGAAGATTTTTTTGCATTTTTATCCACTCAGCCACCCTGTGTCTTTTGATTGGGGCATTCAGTCCATTGACATTTAAGGTGATAATTGATATATGATTATTTTTTGCCATTTTGTACCTCGTGTTCCAGTTGATTCTATGGTTCTCCATTCTTCCTTTCTTTTTTTTTTTTTTTTTTTTTTTTGGTTTGATGGTCTCCTGTTATTATCTGCTTGAGTGTATTTTTTTTTTTCATTTTTTGCAGATGCAATATTTGGTTTTGGCTTGTGGTTGCCCTGTTTTTTAAGTATGCTAACCCCTTCCCATTATTTTGTGTTTTAGCCTGATGGTCCGGTAAGTTCAAACACTTCATTACTATATTAAAATTAAGACGAGAGACATACATATAAACAAAAAGGGTTATTTACCTCCTGACATCCCTTGCCCACATTTTATGGTTTTGATGACTCTTTTTGATTTTTTTCTTTTTAATTTTATTTTGTTTGAAGCATGTTCATGATTAAATCTGTATGCTGGCTTATTTGAGTGACTGCTCTCTGATTGTGGTTTCCTCAGTCCTAGTTCTTCCTCTTCTTCTTCTTTTTTTTTTTTTTCTTTTCTTTTTTCTTCCCTTTCCTTCCTTTCTTTTTGGTTTAGAGAAGCCCTTTCAATATTTCCTTTAACCTGGGTTTTGTGTTGCTGTATTCTTTAAGTTTTTGTTTGTTGGGAAAAATTTTTATTTCCCCTTCTATCTTAAATGATATTCTTGCTGGATAGAGTATTCTAGGTTGCATATTTTTTCCTTTTAGCACTTTAAATATCTCTTGCCATTCCCTCCTTGCCTGTAGTGTTTCTGTAGAGAAATCAGCTGATATTCTTATGGGGGTTCCCTTGTAGGTAACATTCTGGTTTTCTCTTGCTGCCTTGAGGATCCTCTCTTTATCACTAACTTTTGCCATTTTTATTATGATGTGTCTTGGTGTGGGTCTGTTTGGGTTCAGTTTGTTTGGGGCCCTCTGTGCTTCTTGTATCTTGAATCCAGTATCCTTTAGACTTGGGAAGTTTCCATCGATAATTTCTTCAAATATATTTTCCATCCCCTTATCTTTTTCTACTCCTTCTGGAATTCCTATTATGCGTAGATTGGCCCGCTTTATATTATCCCATAGGTCTCTTATATTGCTTTCCAGTTTTTTGATTCGGTTTTCTGTCTATTGACCAGATTGAGTGATTTCCATTATTCTACCTTCCATATCACTGATTCGTTCTTCTGCATTATTCATTCTGGTTTTTACTGCCCCTAGTTCAGTTTGCATCTCTGCAAATGAATGTTCTAGTTTTTCTTGGCTCCTCCTTATATTTTCTAGTTCCTTTCTGAGGGTGTCTGCATTACTGTTCATATCTTCTCTTAATTCCTTCAGTATTTTCACTATTTCTCTTTTGAACTCCAGGTCTGTCTGACTGCAGAGATCTGTTTCATTGTTGAGTGCTTTAGGTGAGTTCTCCTGTTGGTTTGACTGGGGGTGGTTTCTCAGCTTCTTCATCTTGCTTGTTGTTTTCTTTCTCCTGAGGGATTTGTACTCTCCGTTATCGGGCAGTGTTTGCCTTGTCACTGCCGTGGAATATTTCCTGAGGGCTGGCATTGTTGGTCAGTCTTTTTTGAGGCAGTGTGGCTTTTCTGGGGTGTTGATGCAGCTAACAGTGTTTCCTTGAATAAAGGAGGACTTCCTGAGGGCAGACAGGACTGGGAGGTCCACACCACGATGGTAGCAGATTTCACTTGATCATGCAGAGCTTGCCCTGGTGTTTTTAGGCTGTGGGGTTCTTGCAGGGGGTTGGCGGTGTTGGGCAGCTGCTCTTCAGGGGTGTGTCACCCCCTGGGGGCTGGAGCAGCTATCTGGGTCACCGAGAACCTAAGAGGCTCTTCCCTAGGGTAGCCCAACTCAGAAGGACAGCCTGAGAATATAGGTGGAAGTTTTCACAATCTGGCTGAGCTTGTTGCAGCTTTTCTGGGCTGCAGGGGCTCTTCCAGGGTGCTGGTGGTGCTGAGCAGTTATTTCACGGGAGTGGGGCACCCCCTGGGGGCTTTGGCGGGTAGCAGGGCCGTTGGAAACCCAAGAGGCTCCTCCCCGTGGCAACCCAACTCAGAAAAACCATCCGAGAATTAGGCCGATCTATTCACAGCCTGGCTAAACTTGTTCTAGCTTTTCTGGGCTCCAGGCCTTTTCTCGGGGGCTGGTGGTGTTTGGTGCTGCTCTGCGGAAGTGTAGCCCCTCCAAAGGGCAAGCAGGCCTGTGCAGGGACAGCCCCTGTGGTGGTAGGCTTCAGGCAATTGTTGAGGCCAGCCCTCCTGGATGGCAGGCAGCCCCAGGTCCATGAGAGCGTAGGGCGTGGCGGGGGTGGGGGGAGGGGATGCACTGGGAAGCACAGTTTTCAGCTAGCTAGCGGGCCTGTAAGCTTGCTGTGGCATGGGGAGTATTCTATGGGGACCCACCCCTTCTTTTCTCCCCTCCCCAGCACGGGCACAGACCAGGCTCTTCTCCCAGGTTCCCTCTGATGTGGCTTTCCACTTCCCCGCCCCTGGAGTATTGCTCCCTTCCTCTGCGACAGCTTTGTTTTCTAGTCTCCCAGGCAGTCTCTGCCCCGTCAAATGGTTTCGAGACCTCCCAAGCAGTTTCTTCTCTGCCCCGCCCCCCTAGCCGGGGGACTAATCTCTGGAGGCGAGGTCTCCGGTGCCCAGCCCCCACCCAGGCAGCACCCCCCAGCCCTTTCTTGGGGACTAACCTTCTGCAGCGAGGTCTCGGTGCCCAGCCCCCACCCAGGCGTCCCCCGGCCCCCTCTCGGGGACTAACCTTCAGAGGCGAGGTCTCCGTGCACAGCCCCCACCCAGGCGTCTCAATTTTTGGTGACTGTGCCCGTAGTTCAGATGGTCCGTTGGGTTCTTAATCGGCTTTTCCGTACTCCAACTTACTGCTACACTCTTCTCTGCATCTGGAGATTCCTCCGGTTCGTTTGATCTTTCGCCCGGTAGGTGACTTTCCAGGGTGCGGGATCCCTTTCTCCTCCGCAGTTCCCTTTCGGGAGCGCCCGTCCCGCTCGGATTCACCTTCTCTCACTCTCCTCTTTTCTCCCGTTCTTCCCAATAATGTCACAAATTTCTTGCCGTTATTGGAGTTTGGGTTCCTCTGCCAGTGACTGGTTGCTGTTCTGTGCGAGTCATTTATTCTGTAGATGTGCATTTTTTGTTGTGTTTGTGGGAGAGGGTGAGCGTGTCCTCCTACTCCTCCGCCATCTTGTCCTCCTCTTTTACAGCTTTTTAAAGTGAATATATATATATATATATATAAAATTCATGTTGTGGTCACCTATTGGCCATTGGCTTTCAAATTTTTAATTAATTATTATGATATGTAGTTGACTACAATGTTGTGTTAATTTCAGGTGTAGAGCAAAGTGATTCACTTTTAAATATATTATATATATTTTATATTTTTTCAGATTGTTTTCCCTAATATGTTATTACAAAATATCTAGTATATTTCCATGTGCTATACATCTGGTCCTTGTTCATTATCTACTTTACATATTGTACTGTGTATATGTTAACCCCAAACTCCTAATTTGTCCCTACCCCCTTTCCCCTTTGGTAACCATTTTCTCTATCTGTGGTTCTATTTCCATTTTGTGTAAAGCAATTTGTATCATTTTCTTTAGATACCACATATAAGCAGTATCCTATGATATATGATTTTCTCTTTCTGGTTTACTTGATTTAGTTTGATAATCTATAGTCTCAACCATGTTGCTACAAGTGGCATTATCTTATTCTTTATATGGCTGAGTAATATTCTATTATATTATGTACCACATCTTCTTTATCATTCATCTGTTGATGTACATTGAGTTTGTTTCCATGTCTTGGCTTCTTAGATTCCAAAGCTACAAACGTTCAGTGAAGTTTCTAATGTTTAGTTTTAGTGAAGTCCAAAACTCTTATCTTCTCAATCTAGTATCAAGTTAACAAAGTACTTTGTTCATTCTCTAAACCTAAATAAATTTCAATTTGATTGTGATTCAACAATAGGGGAGCACACAGTAGTCAATCCATTTACCAAATTTCCACAGTCCTGTAAGACTGATTTCCCCCCTTAAATTGGATGCTTGTGTTGAGAATGCTCTATAGCTCTTGGATTAATTTTCATCTTGGAAATGAGTGTCGTCTTTTCCCCAGAGATCTCTCTTCTAAAATGAAAAATCTTAATGCATGAATTTACAACGTATGTATACCAAAATATCTATTTCATTACCACTATGTACCAGGCAATGTTCTACATTCTGAGAATACACATTAAAAAATGTATCACCTCATAGAGTTTACATTTGAGCACTCCTGTTCCAGCTCATTATGTTCCTTTTATTCCATTCCAGGTTTTAACCTTCTAAAACACCATAAAATTTTCTTATTTTTAAAGTTGTCACCATTTTTTTTACTGAGATGAAAATTCTATGGAAGATGGCTTTCTTTGTACAAAATAAATTCTAAATTTTTTAAAGCTAAAATAGTCTATGAATAAAGCAGCCCTAAAAAGGGGGGAGGAAGGGGTTCCTGTCTTGAGCCAGTAGCAACAAGCTCAAAAATTATTCAGACACAGGTTTGATCTTTGTCATTGCTTGGTGGGTTAAGGATGCAGCATTGCTGTGAACTGTGATGTAGGTTGCAGATGTGGCTCAGAATCTGTGTTGCTGTGGCTGTGGTATAGACTGGCTACCATAGTTCCAATTCGAGCCCTAGCCTGGGAACTTCCATATGATGCGGGTGAGGCCAAAACCTCCAAAAAGTAAAGGGGGGTGGTGAGCAAGAGAGCTGAAGTGTAGTTCATAATTTAACAATGTGTGGTCTAGGTAGAGTTCATTGGGAAGGTAATATCCAAAGACATTAATGAGGATAGGTAAGGGAGTCATGGTGATATGTGGGCAAAAGCATGGAGATCTGCACCTAGAAAAACTGAGATGAGATGGCACCTGGACAATTCCAGGGACATTAATGGGGCCACTGTAGCTGGATGTGATTAAGTGGGAGGCATGGTGGGTGATGAGTTCAGAGATGCCAGAGGACCAGATTTGTAGGCACTTTAGGTCATGGCAGGTGTATTTGTCAAGATTCTCCAGAGAAGTAGAAAAAATATGGTGCGTGTGTAGTTTGTGTTTATGTGTGTGTGTATAAGAAAGAGTGATTCTTGGAGTTCTTGCTGTCACACAAGGATTGTGGCATTTCTGCAGTGTGTTAAAGGATGTGGTTGCCATAGCTGTGGGGTAGGTGGCAAATGTGGCTCTCATATGATCTTTGACCTGGGAACTTTCATATTCCATGGAGCAGCCAAAAAAGAAGAAAAAAAGTAGAACCACATTTGCCACCTCATCTCAGTTTTAAAGAATTGGCTAATATAATTTCAGAAGTTAGCAAGTGTAAAGTCTGCAGTGTAGGTTGGCAGGTTGGAAACCCAGGGGAAAGTTGCAGTTTGAGTTTGAAGACAGGCTGCTGCCAGAAGTGTCTCTTCTCTATTGGAGGTAATTCTTTTTCTTAATTTCTTTAACTGATTGGTGAGGCCCACCTACAGTATCAAGGACAGTCTGCCTTATTCAGAGTTTTAAGTTTATACTGTTATCTCATCCACAAAGATTCCTTTGTGTAATCATCTAGAATTATGTGTGACCAAATATCTGCATGCTGTAGCCTCACCAAGTTGACATATAAAATTAACCACTACAGTTGATTTTTTGATTCTCAGGCTGATTTGGGAACCAGATGGAAGGGATTCAGTACAGCAGTAACATGGCCATACTTGATTTTATTATTGTTTCTTTAAAAACACCCAGATTTTTGGAGGTATAAATGGCATACAATAAACTTGATATAGCAAAAACATATCATTTGACTCAGAAAACTGCATATGGAACTACTACATGATCCAGCCATCCCACTCCTGGGCATATATCTAGATAAAACTACAATTCAAAAAGATACATGCACCACTATGTACATAGAAGCACTTTTCACAATAGGCAAGACATGAAAATAACCTAAATGGCCATCAAGAGATGAATGGGTACAGATATGTGGTGTGTGCAAACTCTTACATTTAAAATGGATAAGCAATGAGGTCCTACTGTACAGCCCAGGGAACTATATCCAGTCTCTTCAGATAGACCATGATAGCAGAAAATATAAGTAAGGGAGTATATATATTTGTATGACTGGGTCACTTTCCTATACTGCAGAAAAGGGCACAATATTGTAAATCAACTATACATTAATAAAAAAGGTAAAAAAATGAAGTATACCGTTTGCCTTGTTTTGGTATATGTATACACTCATGAAACTATCACCACAGCCATCAAGATCAGGAATTTCTTTGATGTCTACCTTCTTGCCCTCTCTTTGCTCCTCCCAGCTGTCCTCAGGGAAACCACTGATCTATTTCTGTCATATGGAGTAGTTGGCATCTCCTAAAAGCTTATTTCAGTGGAATCATACAGTGTGTAATCTTTTCTTGCTGCTTTCTTTCACTCAGCATAAGCATTTTGAGATTCATTCATGTTCTACTGTGTATCAATAGTTCTTTCTATTTATTACTGTGTAGTATTCCATTGTATGGATGTACACAGCTGTTGTGTCCACTCACCATTTATAAGAACATTGAAAACAAGCTATAATGGAAAAATAATAATTATTATATATATAACTTTTTATTAGTGTAAAATTTTTAATTATTTATTTATTTTTCCATTCTCCTTATATATATATATATATATATATATGTATATATATATACATATATATATATACATATATTTTTTTTCCTGCTATAGAGCATGGAGATCAAGTTACTCTTACATGTATACATTTTCCCCCCACCTTTTGTTCTATTTCAATATGAGTATCTAGACAAAGTTCTCAATGTCACTCAACAGGAACTCTTTGTAAATCTATTCTAAGTTGTATCTGATAACCCCAAGCTCATGATCCCTCCAACTCCCTCCCTCTTCCATCAGGCAGCCACAAGTCTTTTCTCCAAGTCCATGATTTTTTTCCTGTGGAGATATTCATTTGTGCTGGATATTAGATTCCAGTTATAAGTGATATCATATGGTATTTGTCTTTGTCTTTCTCATTTCACTCAGTATGAGATTCTCTAGTTCCATCCATGTTGCTGCAAATGGCATTATGTCATCCTTTTTTATGGTTGAGTAGTATTCCATTGTGTATATATACCACATCTTCTAAATCCAATCATCTGTTGATGGACATTTGGGTTGTTTCCATATCCTGGCTATTGTGAATAGTGCTGCAGTGAACATGCGGGTGCATGTGTCTCCTTTAAGTAGAGCTTTGTCCGGATAGATGCCCAAGAGTGGGATTGTGGGGTCATATGGAAGTTCTATGTATAGATTTCTAAGGTACCTCCATACTGTTCTCCATAGTGGCTGTACCAGTTTACATTCCCACCAACAACGCAGGAGGGAAAAGTTTCAGTTTATCTTTTATTTTATTTTGACTTCATTTTTTTATTGAAGTATACTTCATTTACAATGCTTTTTTAGTTTCAAGTGTAAAACAAATTGATTAAGTTATGCACACATACACAAACACACATCCAATTTACATATTCTTTTTTTTTTTTTTTTGATCTTTCGTCTCCTTAGGGCTGTACCCACAGCATATGGATGTTCCCAGGCTATGGGTCAAATCAGATCTGTTGCTGCTGGCCTACACCATAGCCACAGCAATGCCAGATCCTAGCCACATCTGCAGCCTACACCACAGCTCACAGCAATGCCAGATCCCTAACACACTGAGTAACTCCAGGGATCAAACCCAAAACCTCATGCTTCATAGTTGAATTGGTTTCCACTGCTCCATGATGGGAATTTCTATAATTCTTTTAAGATTATTCTCCCTGAAGGTTATGAGAAAATATTGACTATATTTTCCTGTGCTATATTGTAGGTCCATTCACTTACTAACAGTAAGTCCATTGATGAAGAGCTGGGCTTTTCCTGTATATTACTATCAAATAGAGCTGTCAAGAACATTCTTGTATGGTCTATGTGTAAATATATACATAATTTTTCTTTGTAAAAATACCTAGTCACATGCCAAGTATATGTTTAAATTTTTAAAAAGTGTTCAAACTTTTGTATTCCCATGAGCAGTGTCCAAGTGTTCCAGTTCCATCATGTCTTCAGTGATACCGAGAGCAGCAGTCATTTCAATTTTAGCCAGTCTAATAGGTGTAAACTAGACTACAGATGTGGAGCCACTTGATTGAAGGGGTTTCTGTGTTCTTGAAAAAGAATCCTGTAACACTGGGTATTTTATGTAATAGCTCCATGCATGATTTTCATCATTCTGCAGCACTTGTCACCATATATATGCCATTAATTTTGCATAAATAATATTTTATGCACCCTCCCCACTTGTATGTGATTTCTAAGAGAGGGATTTCTATGTATATTATTAACTATTATATCTCTAGAGAATATATCTGGATTACATTTGTGGGAACTTTAATTCTTATTTAAGTGAATAAGTGAATGAATGAGCTGAATTCATTCATTCAACAGTTAGCAATCACATTTGCCTTTTGTGAGCCATAAGTGATCTCTGGTGATACAAAGACTTTGACAATATAAACCTTAACATTTAGTAAGCTTTCCTTAAGTGCTCATTTAACCATCCTTCAAATTCAAGTGACTAGAAAAATTATTATTTCCACTTTGAAGAAATTGAGTCTCAGTGGCCTTTGATAAACTGCTCAATTATGCTCTCTTAGTAGGTAAAGAACACAGAGTCTTTTTTTCCAGAGTTTTATATTCAAGCCCCCTTCTCCTGAACAAGGCATAGAGCATGCCCTACAACACCTTCCAGAGGAGTGTGGAGATGTTCACATTTTAAGGGGCTTTGTGTTGCAATGAAAGACTGTGTCACTGTTGGGGAACTTGAAGAAGCCTTTCCACTGCCTGTGATATACACCACCCTTGGGAGAATCTGTGCATATGAAACTGAGGACACGGGGAATGGAGGAACTCCAATTTCTCACCAGAGACTTGACCAGAGCCCAAGGTACCACTGATAGCAGGGACACTATCTCCTCTGAATCTAGGTCCAACTAAGCCCCTGTGGACCCTAATAATCCTCCTTCCCAAAGGGGCAGGAGGAAGTTGGGCAATTGCCCAGTGGACTCCTTCTCTAGTCAGGGCTGGTGCTGGATTCCCTCCAGGGTCTTTATCAGATGGAGAAAAGGAGATCTCCTTGCATATATTGTTCAAGCTGAGAACTGATATGAGAGTCTGTCAGGTCCTCAGGCCATTGAGATTTGCTCTTTTTATTGGATCCTGGGTCTTCTGGACTGGTCTTCATTCAGGTAACAGAATGAAGTAGAAGGTATTTGAACCCAGAGCCCAATCAAGGATATGTGTTACTTCCAGTCATCTTGTTCCCTTCCAGTTTCTCTGTGAGGACTAACACAGTGTATTTCAGGTATAGCTCAGAAGGAGCCCAGAAACCCCATCGTCATGCAGGGCTGATAAGATAGTTATGTTCCTCAGGGCCAACAGTTAATGAGAAGCATAGCCGAGACCCAGGTCTTCTGAGTTTGAGCCCAAGGACTCAATCTATTTCATCTATGTTTTCCTGGAAAAGTTTCTGGCAAACCTTCATGTTTACTGGTTAATGTGTGTTTTCATGTATCAATCTCTATTCAGAGTCTGAGTTCATACATCTGATATGTGCATTTTGGTGTCCTTGGTGGTTTTATGTTTGTTGAGGTTATACAGGAGTTGTTTATTCATAGTTATGTGGATTATTTTATGTGTACCATCTTGTGTCTTATTTAGGAATTTATTTTTGTGAATCTTTGAGTAACTTAGCCATGAGCTATGGTTACTGTCCTATAGATCACAGGTGGTGAGAAATTACAAATCAGTAATTTAAGTGTGCACATTAGTGTGTGTTTCACACACAAGTCTTAGTGACATCTGCTTTAATGCCCATGAGCCCAAATAATCCTCCAACTATCTTTCAGCAGTGGCTGCATCACTGCATTGGTGATTAGGTTAACACTCATTTACACCCCTGCATAAGTGCTGTGTACTAATGGATATGAGCTTCGTGTCTGCACTGTGTCAGACTGGGGCCCAATCCTCAGGCTGCTCCTTAAATGTTTTTGTGATCTTAGGAAGTGACTTCAATTATCTGAGGGTCACGGGTCCTCACAGGTGCAGAGGAAGTTACTCTTCCTAAATGACAGTTTTATTTTGAGGAATAAGTGAGAAAAGCATACAAATTATTCAGCATGAAGCCTGACACATAACTGGTACTCAGTATAAAGGAGGTATTTTTATTACCTTGCTCCAATCTCCATGTTTCCATAATGGAGGTTTCTCTTTCATTCTGGTCTGGGGAAGGGCATGTAGAAGTCTGAGAAAACAGGTCCATCCAAAGTTTCCTTCTCAATCTCCAAGGTCACAGTCTGACCTATCTTCCAGAGTTCATGGCCCAGCTGCCTCCTTCACAATGTCCTAGCTGAATCAAGGATATGTGTTACTTCCAGTCATCTTGTTCCCTTCCAGTTTCTCTGTGAGGACTAACACAGTGTATGTCAGGGAATAGCCGTGCCTCTATAAATAGTCATCATTATCTCCCTTGGTGGCCAAGAACTGAAATAACCAGTGACCCAAGCAAGATCCTGGTTCTGTTACTCTGTCCAAACTTGCATTGCTTGCTTCATGAGAGGCAGGTAAATTGAGAGACCATTTGTTGGCACAAAGAATAGTGAATATATTTGGAAAGCCAGCAGATGGAGAAGACTGTGTCCCAAAGAACCATCTTCCCTGAGTTAGAATTCAGGCTTCTCTTCTCTTAAAGGGGGTAAGCACATGGGTGGTTTCTGAAAACTTCTTGGTGTTGGAATCTTTTCTTCTTATAGCTGTACATATAGGTCAGGTCACAATGCTCCTATAAACTTCCAAAGAGGCAAGTGTTATTCTTAGTTCTCCAAATTTTTATGTCCATATGAATGGGAAAGTGTCACACCTTTAAAGATCAAAGGCTTGCGAACAGGTTCTTCTGTATAATTCAGGATAGAGGCAATATTCCTCACTTGTAGCAAAAGGAATAGATTACAAGGGTGAACATACAAAAAACAAGTCAACATAGAGTCAGGTTTGTTCCTAAATTTCAGTCTCTGAGAGGTACTGGCTGTCCGGATGCTATACTTGAGTGAGAATGTCTGTCTTGAGTCCTTCTTCAGGGTTCTGTGGTTGGTAATCCTTACCTCTAACCTAACTTCTAAAGAATAGTAAACTGGAAACAACCATCAAAAAGCCAAGTCACTTGAGGTAAGTAATTTATCTCTTAGTCATACTTTCTACATTATAAAATGAAGATTTAAGATTCATCTTGTGTACCAGCAGTACTAAAGTATAATTATTGCTTTGAGAGGTTAAAACATGTGAAAATACTTTGTATGATATATAAACAGGAGTCATAAATTTTTCTTAGAGGGAGTTAGGAACATTTTGGAGAAAGGTAGCAGACATAATGCAGCTTCTATAGATATTTTAACTACTGAGGATATATTTTCCATGCCGAGTGGTTAAAAGCACAGATCTTGGTCAAACAGACCTGTGTTGTGATTCCAGCTGATGCACTTAATTGTGTATATCTTTGCACATTTAAATAATGTATAATTTTGTTTTCTTCTGCTTAAAATATGTGTAAGAATATTTATTAGCACTATTGTGAAGATATAATTTGAAAGTGCTTGTGAAACACAGTGCCTGGAACTACTGACATTGGTTTGGAAGCCTGGATTGGGCAACTTTATAACGGGGGATTTGAAGTGACTCAAAACATGTAGGATGCTGCTAAGACCCTGAAAGCCCATGACATAAATTTAGTAATTATTTTCTTATGTAAGGAGTTTGATATCTTTTTTTAAGAAGAAATGAATGACTGATTACTCTTATCTGGTGTCCTTTTCATATTTTTATTTTAGAACATTACAGAAGTTTAAAATTCTCTTGATGCAAAGATGTAAATATGAACAGAGAGATTTCTCAGTTCTTATTGACTCGTGTACTCAGTATGGGAGAAAGCTGTTGTGCAATAATTTTTTATTGAATGAAGAATAAATGTCCATTGGTTTCATTGGGAATAAAACTAGGTTAATGTGAGGGTTTGAAGTATTATTGAGGCCAGAATATGAAAGACTGATTAATTCACCAAGAATTAAGAGAAATAAAGAGCAATGTAGCCAAAATTGAGACTTTCCATAGTACAAACAAAATGATTATAATATTATGGTATGTTCATTGACATTTACCACTTTCACCAATTCTCCGCTGAGGCAAGAACAGCATGAGGAGGGAGAACCACACCTGAGTGTCTGAGTTCCTCCTCCAGGGCCTCCCCATCCATCCAGAACAGAAGGGCATGTTCTTTGCCCTATTCCTGGGCATGTTACCTGACCACAGTGCTGGGGAATATGCTCATCATCCTGCTTATCAGGCTGGACCCTCACATCCACACCCCCATGTACTTCTTGCTCAGCCACTTGGCCCTCACAGACATCTCCTTTTTCTCTTTCACTGTCTCAAAGATGCTGATGGACATGCACACTGAGTACAAATCCATCCCCTATGCTGCTTGCATAGCACAGATATATTTTTTCATGTTTTTACTGATCTAGACAATTTCCTTCTCACCTCAATGGCCTATGACAGGTAGTCCATGATTTCCTTTTCTGTGGAAAGGTTAATTTGTGCTGTATATTAGATTCCACATATAAGCAATACCATATGGTATTTGTCTTTCTCCTTCTGAATTACTTCACTCAGTATGAGTCTCTAGTTCCATCCATGTTGCTGTAAATTGCATTATTTGTTTCCTTTTTACGGCTGATTAGTATTCCATTGTGTATGTATACCACATCTTCCTAATCCAATCATCGGTCAGTGGTCATTTGGGTTGTTCCATGTCTTGGATATTGTGAATAGTGTTGCAGTTAACATACGGGAGCATGTGTCTTTTTAAGGACAGTTTTGCCTCACACCAGTTAGAATGGCCATCATTACTAAATCCACAAATAACAAATGCTGGAGGGGGTGTGTAGAAAAAAGAAACCTCCTGCAATGTTGGCGGGAATGTAAGCTGGTGCAACCACTATTGAGAACAGTGTGGAAGTACCTTAGGAAACTATACGTAGAACTACCATATGAATCAGCAATCCCATTCTTGGGCCAATATCCTAAACCTATTCTAACTATAACCAAAATTTTGACTCTTCTCTAACTCCTACCAGAGCCCTGAACTAATCTACCCTTGATCAAATTCTAATCCAAATGTTACAATTTTCAGACTGAGTTTATGTATGTTTTGTTGCTGCTTAGTATCATGAAAGGTGGAATATGTAGCCTAATAGGGATATTTGCCTCACCAAATTCTGTCCCACTCTTTGATATGAGAGGGTCTGAGGATCCTCTTTTGGGGTCCTTGACATTTACCACAGAGCAAAAATCTGCAGGCAATTGAGGCCACGAAGATCTTACCTAGTATATCTTGGAATCAGCCTCTTAGAAGTACAAGTAGCAGGAGTTCCCTTGCAGTGCAGTGGGTTAAGGATCTGGGGTTGTCTCTGTAAAGGTGGAGGTTGTACCCCTGTTGTGGGAACTTGTGTATGCAGTGGAGGTGCCAAAAATAAAAGAAAAAAAGGAAAAGAAAAGAAGAATAGTACAAATGGCAGGTAAACTGAGTATCGCACCTGGAAACAAGCAGGAACGTGTGTTTTTTGAACATTACTGACTCTAAGGTAGTTTAACAGCAAATTAATCTTGGTTATGTTGCTAGGTCTAGAATACTCCAGGTTCCTGCCACCTGTCTGTAAGCTTCCGTTTCTCCCCTTTGCAGCCACTCAACAATATAAGACACCCAGCCAGAGGACCATCCATCCTTTATCCATAATGACAGGGGCCAGGAAGGGCATCCTCATTTCTTCAGGATCAGTCCTAACCAACCTGCCTGGACCTCTGACCTGTGCACCTGCCACGGATAACAGCACCAGCTCTGGGACCTTCTGAGTGCCTCCTTGACCTCTATGTTGTTAAGGCTTCAGATGAGTAGGTGGAAGGTTGATATGGAAAGTGGGTAGAGCAGAGATGCCATCTTGTTGCTGTCCAGGGCATAGCTGGAGCTGGAATGCAGGTACATGAAAGTGAGTGTCCCGGACAGTATGGCCATAGCTGTGAGGTAGGAGCCACAGGTAGAGGCTGCTCACCAGCAGACATGGACTGACCACATGCATATCACAGCACTGGCAATGAACCCATAGGACACTGATATCCAACATCTTGGCTATTTGGATGAAGCTGCAGATAGCAAAAAGCAGTAGTTCATTGAGACTGCTGTGATTGCAAGAGATGGCCAACAGTGGAGGGATATCACACAAGAAGATGTTCACCTCCTAGGAGGCACAGAAGCTCAGGAAGAAGGTGAAGGTAAAGTGGACCATGGCACTCACTGCCCCTCCCAGGCCTGATGCTCCCAGTGAGGCCAGACACAAATGTGGTAACAATGTTGTGGTGTAGAGAAGGGGGTTTTCAATTGCCACATAATGGTCATAGACCATGGCTGCCAACAGGCAACACTTGAAATCTGCCATCCCAACAAACACAAATATCTATAGGGCATAGGCTGTGTAGGGGATGGTGGAAAGTGGCAGCAGCAGGTCCACCAGCATCTTGGGGCCAATGGCTGAGAATAGCAGGTGTCCAGCAGGGAGAGGTTGGCCAGGAAGAAGTACATGGATTTGTGCAGGTGGGCATCCACGTAGATCAGCAGCATCCTGCCCATGTTTCCCAGGAGCTCACCACATATAGGAGCAGGAAGACCAGGGAGAAGGTGTCTCACAGGTCCCAGAGATCTGTGATGCCCAGGAGGATGAATTTAGGGCACCCCTGGTCCAGTTGAAATTCTCTGGCCTCATTCAGCTGAACATAAACTGAGGAGAGACAAAGCAGAGGGAGGTAAGGGAAAGGTCATGACCATCATGGGGGAGAAAGCACTTTGTACTGGTATCAGGACTTGGGTGTTTGTCCTACCTGAAAACAAAATTGTTGTGTGACCTTAGACAAGCCATATCGCCTCTCAGAACCTTTGTTTCTAATGCCGAGAAGTCGCTGCCATTTAAGCTTCATGAGGGAGGAAATCTTGCCTGTCTTAATTTCATATCACAGTCCTGAGAACATAGCCTGGCACATAGTAAATGCTCAATTGTTTTATTGCACTTTGCTTTATTTAATTTTTCTTTATCATGCTTTACAGATAGAGCATTTTTTTGCAAATTAAAAGTTTGTGGCACCATTTTTTCTTTTTTATATTTAATTTTAAGAAAGTTTTATTGAAGTATAGTTGATTTCTGCTACACAACAAAGGGATTCAGTTATACATATATACACATCCACTCCTTTTCAGATTCTTTTCCAATAGAGATTATCATGGAGTATTGAGTAGAGTTCCCTGTGCTATTTAGGTCCCCTTCAGTGTGGCACCATTGTTCCCAAAGCATTTGCTTTCTTTGAGTCTCTGTGTCCTCTTTTGGTAATTCTCACACTACTTCACACTTTTTCATTGTTATTATCTTTGTTATTGGTGATCTCTGATGAACCACCTTCATTGATTCCCAAAAGGCTTAGATGATGGTTAGCATTTTTTTTTTTTTTTAGCAATGAAGAATTTTATTTATTTATTTATTTTATCTTTTTGCTTTTTAGAGCCACATCCATGGCATATGGAGTTTCTCAGGATAGGGGTCAAACTGCAGCTACAGTTGCTGGCCTACGCCACAGCCATATCAGATCTGAGCTGTGCCTGTGACCTATACCACAGCTCATGGCAACTCTGGATCCTTAACCCACTGATCAAGGCCATGGATCAAACCTGCAACCTTATGGTGCCTAGTTGGATTTGTTTCTGCTGTGCCATGACGGGAACTCCAGCCATGAAGTACTTTAAAGTTAAGGCACATACATTGCTTTTTTTAGGAATGATATTCGTGCATACTTAAGAGACTGCAGGATAGCATAAAGGTAATTTTAAATGACTGGGAAGTCAAAACATTGGTGTGAGTTACTGTGTTGCTATATTTCATTTGTCTGGAACTAAACCCACAACTGACTGAATTTGTTAAATGAATGAATGACGAGTAGAGTAGTAGTTAGTGTCTAGCCTAGGATTGAAAACCTCATGATTCTTTTTTTTTTTAACTTTTTGCAGCACACCTGTGCATACAGAAGTTTCCTGGCGAGAAAGTTAATCTAAGCTGCAGCTGGTGCCTATGCCACAGCCATGGCAACACCAGGTCCAAGCTGCATCTGTGATCTTTGCCTCAACTGTGGCAAAGCTGGATCCTTAACACAAAGAGCAAGGAGAGGGATCAAACCTGCATCTTCATGGAGACTATGTTGGGTCTTTAAATTTGCTGAGCCACAAGGGGAACTCCCAAACCTCATGATTCTATGTGCCTTCTCCTCTCCAGTTTTCCAAGGAGGAAAAGAGGCAATGAAATGTTCAGAGTCTCCTGATAGAAAAAGTAACTAGCTAGGAGACTTGAATTTCGCTGGGAAGACACCCTCCCATTGGAGTAAGAGCTGGGAAGGGATAGTGCAGCAGTGGCTGGCATCTGGGGGATATGACCAGGAGGGGAAAGAATAGATTTGAAAGTATTCCAGGACTGGAATCTTCTCTCCAAGCTTCAATTTTCTCATGTGTTTAATGAGGGAAAAAATCTGCAAGGATTCGATGAGATAATGCATGTAAAGTGTCTCACACAAAGTCTGCAACACAGCAGGCTTTTCATGAAGGGTAAGTTAATTGAAATGAATTGAGCTATATGTCTTGCCTTGATCCTTGAAGGAAGCTACTTGATGGCAACCAGAGGTACTGTAGTTTCCAGAAAATATACTGTTGCTTCATACTCCTGTGCTTTTTCACTTGTTGCTTTTGCCTAGAACCCATTTCCTCTTTTTGTGTTTTACAAAAAAATATTTTGGATGTAAAGCCTTCCTGCAAATGAATCAGAGGAAAGTAATCTTCTCCCTTCACTGTGCTGGCTGCACTGGAACTTATGTCTATCACAGTGTTTCCTCATTCTGTTGCACATATTACTTATGTGACTGTCCTGTGGGCTTTGAGCTCTTTGGTTCAATATTCATTCAACAAATGTTTATTGAGATCTTCTCTGTGCTAGGTATGGCCTTGTGATTTATTTTGTCCCTCTAGTGTCTGGTATGTAATCAGTGCTCAATAAGTATTAATTGAATATATGAAAGTGAAAAGAATGTGAACATTAATAGCATTCAGACTTGGCTTTAAGTCTGGGTTCCAACACTTTCTGGGGTGTGACTTAGGGCAGGTCACTTCTCCTTCCACAGGCTCTTTTCTCATTGTAAAGTGGGAGATGTAATATCTCTGGTGGAGGAAAGCAATGTGCAGCACCTGTAGCAGAGTAAATGCTCTTTCTCCTTCCCTTAAGTGTAAATTAGGAGTCCCTTGGTGGCTCAAAGTGTTAAGAACCTGGTGTTGTCACTGCTTTGGCTCAGGTCACAGCTGTGGCACAGGTTGGATCCCTGGCCTGGGAACTTCCATATGATGTGATTGTGGACAAAAAAACAGACTAGTTTAAGTGTGTGGGACCTTACCTGTGGCTGGTGAGAATGATGAATCTTCCTCCAGAGCACAGTTTGGATAAAAAAAAATTGATTGTATCGAGCTCCCATCATGGCTTAGAGGTAACAAATCTAACTAGTATCCATGAGGACTCATGTTTGATCCCTGGCATCCCTCACTGGGTTAAGGATCTGGTCTTGCCTTGAGCTGTGGTGTAAGGCACAGACACAGCTTGGATCCCATGTTGCTTTGGCTGTGGTGTAGAGTGGCTACTGTATTTCTGATTCAACACCTAACCTGGGAACTTCCATATGCTATGGGTACAGCCCTAAAAATAGACCAAAAATTGATTATATCACATGTTAGTGAAGTTGTAATGGTAGAATGTAAACTGAGAAATTTGAAGGACAGTTTAGCAATGAACTGCCCACAACCGTACATACCCTATGTCTTAGGCTGCTTGGACTTCTGTCAGAAAGTACCACAGACTGGGTGGCTTAAGCAACAGATATTTATTTCTTGCAGTTCTGGAGAAACCAAGGCTTGGAAACCAAGATCAGGGTTTCAGTATGGTTGGAGTCTGATTAGGACCCAATTTCAGCCTTTCTGATGGCTGCCTTCTGACTTTATCTCATATGAGGAGAGAGACAGAGAGCAGGCTGTCTAGACTCTTCTTCCATGAATTCCATCATGAGGCCCCCACTCTTCTGATCATATCTAAACCTAATTACCTCCCAAAAGCCCCACTTCCAGATACCATCACATTGGGGGTTAGGGCTTCAACATATGAATTTTGGGGGGTGGTGACATATTAAGTACGTAATAGCTTTTAACTCCACTTCTTGGTGTTTTGAAAAGTCTCCCACATGCACACAACTGGAGATGTGCACAAGGTTGCCTGCAGTCTTGGACTGTTTGTAATGGCCAAACACTAGCCATTATAACCTGAATGTTTGTCTGTAGGCTTATGGGAGTTAAATGTGGATTCAATGTCTATGTATCAATGTGGAGAAATCTCATAAATACATTGAGATAAAAACCTAATTTGTGGAAAAATATATACATTGAGGAAAAAGCACAAAATATATATGGTTTTCTTTGTACATCAAATGTACTGCTGGTTGCTCCAACCAGAGATGGGGTCCTAGTTTAAAGGGCCTCAGGACATCTCAAAGGATTTCATCAGCTTTGCCTCATCTCCATATTCATAGCCAATGCTTCTTCTCTGTTTTTCCTTTTTTTGGCCCCATCTGTGGAATGCAGAAGTTCCCTGTCCAGGAGAACCATGCCACAGTAGTAACTTGAGACAAAGCAGTGGCAGCACTGAATCCTTAACTTCTAGGCTACCAAGAAACTGCCTTCTTATCTTTTAAGACTCAGTGCAGAAATCATCATGTTTTCCAAGGAGACTTTATCTGAACATCCAGCCACCCAACCTCTCATTCTGAAGCCTCACTCACTGGGCTCTCTCTATTATAACCCTGCTTCATCATTTCAGAATTACCTAAGTGATGTTCCCCACACCTAACTGAACATTTGGGACCATGCACAATTCATTCCTCTACTCTTCATATACAGAATTTTAGAAAAAAAGAATTTTAGGTGTCTTCTTCTCCTCCTTGGTGGGGATCATTGCTAGAAGTCAGACAGTGTCTGGGGGTAGAAAGCTGTGGACCTGCAGATCCACTGAACCACATGTTTTCCACAAATAAAATCAGCTTGCCAGCTGAAGTTCTGCATCCAGAACCCAGCTGGAAGCAAAGCCCTTGTGTGTTTCCATCTGTTCACATGGAGGCAAACACTACTTACCATGACAAAGTGAGGAGCATTTGTAAAATGGGGATTATTATACTTCAAGGCTTTGAAATTGCTTTGAAATTTTGGGGTGCAAGGATCCCAAAACTTTAGTTAAGCAGTTACTATGGAGTGTGTGTATGTTCAGAAAACACAGAGTTAATTCTTTATTAATTTCTCTCTATTGCCTTACTGCCCATGGGGAGTAATCCTGACATTCAGGGCCATTCATTTTATTCCTTGCAGGAAAGAAGATGGAATTCCATAGAAAGAAGGAGATAAGACACACAGCTATGAAGGTATAGAGTTGGGGCTTGAACTCAGATCTGGCACCAAATCCAATTTTCTTTGTCTCTAGGCAGAGACCCTAATGAGATCTCCTTAAAGATTGCCAAGTTAGCATTGCCACTGTCCTGCCTCAGTCCTCTCATTTTTGGTGAAGCTGATTGGGCCAGATCAGGGGTTTCCAGTCTATTCTGTGGACCTCTGTCACTGGAGTTACTGGTGGAGTTTTGTGAAAAGCTGTATGGCTCTACACAGTGGTCAAAAACTCTGATTCAATTCATCTAGAGAAAGGCTCAGAAAACTGTACTTGTAAGAAAATATTCCAGGTGATTCTGATATGTAGCTTGATTTGGGACCCCAGAGTGTCAGAGCTTCTCAATCTTTAATGCACCTAGGGAGCTTGTTAAATGCAGATTCTGCCTCAGAAGGATGGCGAGGGACCTAAGATTCTGCATTTCTAACAAACACCTAGGAGACACTGATGCTGCTGGTTTGAATATCACTCTTGGGGTATTCAGAGCATAGGTTGTATTGGACAGTATTCCATGTTCTGACATATTTATTTCCCCCTTTTTTTTTTAACATTTTAAGGTTTCACCTGCAGTATATTGAAGTTCCCAGGCTAGGGGGTTGAATCAGAGCTGTAGCTGCTGGCCTGTACCATAGCCACAGTAACACCAGTCTGAGCTGCATCTGTGACCTATGCTTCAGGTCATGGCAATGCCGGATCCTTAACCACTGTGTGAGGCCAGGGATAAAACCCACATACTCATGAACTCTGTGGTGGGTTCTTAACCTACCAAGATGTCTCCTGCCTCTGACATCTTAAGATTCTAGCAAGCTGGATGGTTCTCAGCCTCCTCCTGCTAGCTCCTTTCTCTCTGCTTATGACTTTGTTTTGACTCCTCTTCTCTTCCCAGGCCCCACTATACTCATGAACACTTTTCAGTGTGGTGAGGCTGGACTTCTGGTATTTATCAGGGTATGGCCTCCCAATTTCCTAAGGAGCCTCTGTTCTTAGCTCTTTCACCCTCAGCACACAGACATTGGATATGTCTCAGGCTGCTGTCACTGTGATGGTGCAGGGTTAGGGCATTGGTAGGACATTCCTAGAAGCTGGAGGTGGGTGAAGCGTTCTTCCCACAGAGCAGCTTCAGTCCAGCCATGGGGTGATGATGGCAGGGGGAGGTGGCAGGGACATGCTCCACCCCAGATGTAGGAATTGGGGGACTTGCATTCTCCTTACACCTTGAGGGGAAGGTCTCTATTTGCCTTCTGACCCCTCCTCCCCCCCTCTGCTGTCTTAAACTCCATGGGTACTCCCTCTCCACAGCCTTTGGTGACTCCATGACAGCTCTTGGCAGGGGAATGCCCAGGATGATGCATACTTTGTAGCCTGTGGAGGTTGGAAAATTGTGTCTGGGTCCCCAGGCTCTGTGTGGGGAAAACAGTTATGCAGCTTGTTTAGAGGCATCCCCTTGGCTCCTTTCCCCCATCCATTCTCCCTGCCCCCACCCCAGACTCCAATCCATTTTGGGACTCCGTGTTTTTCTTGTGCTTTATGACCATTTACACAACACAAATTCTCCTAACACTTTACATTTTTCTTTTGCCTGGAACACCTAGCTGCTTTCTTTTTTCTTTTTTTTTATCTTTTTACACCCACACCTGTGGCATATGTGGCATATGGAAGTTCCTAGGTCAGGGCTCTTATCTGAGCTCTAGCTGACAGCCTACACCACAGCCACAGCAATGCCAGATCCTTAAGCCACTGTGCAAGGCCAGGAATTGAGCCTGAATCCTTATCAATACTAGTTGTGTTCATAACCTGCTGAGCTACAATGGGAACTCTGATGTTGTGTTCATTTCTGTTGCACATCAATGTGATTCAGTTTTACATATATACACTTTTTTTCATAAGTTTATCACAGGATATTGAACATGCTCCATTTTTTCATAAGTTTATCACAGGATATTGAACATGCTCTATTTTATTTGTAATTGTTTGCATCTGCTGATCCCAAACTCCAATCCATCTCTCCTCCACCCACTCCTCCTTGGCAACCAAAAGTCTGTTCTCTATGTCTGTGAGTCTGTTTCTCTTTTGTAGACAGTTCATTTATGTCGTATTTTAGGTTCCACATATAAGTGATATCATGTGGTTTTTGTCTTTCTCTTTAAGACCGCTATTGATACATTTGATATTACATGTACTGATCCAGAATTCTGGCCTAGAGCACACATAATCAATAACATTAGGCATGAGTATTCTTTTTATGACAATCACTGTATACAGACAACCCATCAAACTGTAGACCTGGGAAGTTCCTTGGTGGTTCCTTGGGTTAACCAACTGGCTTTGTCAGTGTTGTGGCATTTTCCTGGCCTGCAGCCCTAAAAAAAATTAAAAAATAAAAAATAAAAGATGGCCCAGACAACATTATCACTGCCTTGCGAGGAGGTGCTTGTGCCATTATCTGGTGGGTTGTGTGTTCATACTTGATGAGTGTATGAATGTATCATTTTATTAAATTACATGAGGGCACAAGTGACTATCCTGATTCCCCAGCCTAGGGGACTTTATAAGTGATTCAGACCATGGGCTTGTGGTGGAAAAATGTGTTACTTATTTTGGAAATCTTTATCCTAAACTGTGTTTTTTCATGCAAGACCTACACTGTTACTGTGATACCTGCCTCCAAATGCAGCAGATAGCCACCAAATGAGCCACCTCCGAGCCAGTGACACCCTTGCTGGCCATTCAGGGCACATTGCAGAAGAGGGAGACAAGTGGGATCATTGGAGCTGGTCACCAGAGTGTTGCTGTCACCAAGCCAAATTTTGGTCTGTTCACCTGTGGGAAGTAACGCCTCTCTTGACACTGGGTTGCCATGAAGGAAAGGGCAGCATTTGTTGCAGGGCACCAAGGTGGCTAATTCTCAAAAAACCCAGTGTCTGGGGAGTTCCCATCATTGCTCGGTGGAAATGAATCTAACTAGTAACCATAAGGACTCAGGTTCACTCCCTGGCCTTGCTCAATTGTTGAAGGATCCAGTGTTGATGTGAACTGTGGTGTAGGTCACAGATGCAGCTTGGATCATGCATTTCAGTGGCTCTGGCATAGGCCAGAGTCTACAGCTCCCATTTGACCCCATATGACACAGGTGTGGCCCTAAAAGCAAAACAATACATGATGGCTTTTAGGGAAATGTTTTTAAAGACAGAGGGAGGGAGAGGGTTGCAGGTTCAGGGCCAGCTGGCAGTCATTCCTCTGACTGATTGGTGGTGAGGTAATCAGGAGTCAACATCATCAGGCTTTGGGTTCCAACTGGTCCACGTGCTTGTGGTTAGCCAGCAGTTAACTTTTCCCATCTGGTAGGGGTTTCAGTGTCTGCCAAACAGCTCAAGGGATAACTCAGAATATTCCCTTTAGCCCTTGAGGAGGTTCTAAAAGTCCTTGGCTTGTTTCGTGGCTAAATGATTCTTTTTATTTTTATTTTTTTGTCTGCTTGATTGTTTCCCTTTCTTTATGTATTTCTCTCACTTCTCTGATTAAATGTATTCTTTGGAACTCAGGGAAGGCCTAGGAGGATAACCTTTGTCTACAAACCAGGAGCAGGCTGAGGACATGGGGTGGAGTCCTGGAGGGGAGCCTGTCCCAGGAAGACCCCTGGGGTCCTGTTCAGTTACATCTGGAGAGGTCATGGAGAGGACAGAGATGAGGTGACTGCTGACTGACCTGCAAGTTGGACTTGGCTGATTGGAGGCACCTTGACCCCACCTGTGTCCTTGAAATGTTCACTCTGCCCTCGATTCCCAGGCTGGGAGCCATTTTCGAGGAGGCAGCCTTGAAGCAACAGTGTGTTGCTGAGACTATCTGGATAACATGTGAGTCTGAACCCACTGAAAGCCTCTGTAAAAGCTTTCAAGATCCTGGCCAGCGGGGGTGGAGAGCTGATTTTGGCTACCAAGACAAGCCTTGTAAGTTCCCTCGCTTATTAAAACTGACTCCTACCATTCTGGGGCGGTGGGGATGGTGGCTGGCTCTTTTTGCAGGGGCCAGTTTGTGAAAAAACAGGTGGGTTTTGTACCCTCCTCCTTCATGGAAACTGAATTATGCTTTATGTGAATGGAGCGGCTTGTGTGGGGGTGTCTTTCCTATCCTCTTTATCTTTCAAAAGCATCTTCCCTAATATATTTTTCCCCTAATTAGGTTTTTGCTTTTGTTTATTGTGGTCCTGAACTGATACTACAGTTAACAGAAAATTTTCAGCAGTTGTGTGCTTTATTGAGTGGTTTCCACTCTTTGGTTCTTATGAATAGTGCTGCTATGACCATTCATGTACAGGCTTTTACGTGGATGTAGGTTTTCTTAGTTACATGCCTAGGAATGGAATTGCTGGGTGCTATGGTAACTCTATGTTTGAACTTTTTGAGAAACTGCCCACGTTTTCCCAATTGACTGCATTATTTTAAGCTCTTATTACCAGTATAGAAGGTTTCACCTTCCACCCGTTCCTTGCTAACATTTCGATACTTTCCATAATTTTTTTAATTTAACCATCCTAGTGGAAGTGAAGTGGTGTCTCATTGTGATTTTGATTTGTATTTCCTGATGATTAACAATGTTAAGTAATTTTCATGTGCTAATTGTCCATTTGTATTTTTTTAATTTATTTTTTTTATCTTTATTGTTATTTCAGCAATGCATTCGTTTTTTTTCTACTATACATCATGGTAACCCAGTTACACATACATGTACACATTCTACTTTCCCACATTATCATGCTCCATTGTAAGTGACTACACACAGTTTTCAGTGATACACAGCAGGATCTCATTGCTAATCCATTCCAGAAGCAGGAGTTTGCATCTATTAACCCCAAGCTCTCAATCGATCGAACCCTCTCCCCCTCAACCTTGGCAACAACAAGTCTATTCTCCAAGTCCGTGATTTTCTTTTCCATGGAAAGGTTCATTGAAACATGTCTATTTAAATCCTTTGTGCATTTTAAAATTGGGTTATTAGTCTTTTTGTTGAAGTGTAAGTATTCTTCACATATTCTTATACAAATATCTTATCAACTATGTGATTTGCATATATTTTCTACCTTTCAGTTGGTTGTCTGTTCACTCTCCTGATGGTATCTTTTGAAGTACAAAAGTGGGTGATTTTGATGAATTCCTATTGATCCATTCTTTCTATTACCGCTTGTGCAGACAAGCAGTTTGGTGTCATACCTATGAAACCATTGCCTAATCTATGGCCACAAGAGTCTCACTCCCATTCTTTTCTCCAAGTGTCTTGTAGTTTAAGCTCTTTCATTGAGTTCTATCATCCTTTTGAGTTAATTTTTGTGTGAAGTGGGAGGTGAAAGTCTAGCTTCATTCTTTTGCTTCTGACTATTCAGTTGTCTGAGCATGGTTTGTTGAAAGCACTATTCTTTCCCCCTTGAATTTCCCTGGAAGCCTTCTTGAAAATAATTTGTTCATAAATGTGAAGGTTTATTTGTAGACTCTTGATTTTATTCCTTAGGATTATGCTAGTATGGCATTGTCATTTAACTGAAGTAGAGTTTATGTGTGACAAATATATAACTTGCAGGTGTACACTATAGTGGTTAATAATTTTTTAAATGTTATACTTTTTTATAGTTATTACAAAATCTTGGCTATATTCCCCATGCTGTTCAATATATCCATGTGGCTTATTATTTTATTTTTTTAGCTGCATATATTTCAGTTTATTTATTTTTTTATCTTTTCTTTTTATATATATTTTTTCTACTGTATAGCATGGTGACCCAGTTACACATACATGTACACATTATTTTTTTCACATTACATGTTCCATCATCATCGACTAGAGTTCCCAGCGCTACACAGCAGGATCCCATTGCTAATCCATCCCGAAGGCCACATTCTGCATCTATTTACCCCAAGTTCCCAGTCCCACCCACTCCTGCCAACTCCCTCCCCCTCCCCCTTGACAACCACAAGTCTATCCTCCAAGTCCATGAATTTCTTTTCTGTGGAAAGCTTCCTCTGTGCCATATATTGTATTCCAGATATAAGGGATATCATATGGTATTTGTCTTTCTCTTTCTGACTTACTTCACTCAGGATGACAGTCTCTAGCCCATCCATGTTGGTGCAAATGGCCTTGTGTTATTCTTTTTTATGGCTGAGTAGTATTCCATTGTGTTTATACCACATCTTCCCAATCCAATCATATGTCAGTAGACATTATGGGTGATTCCATGTTTTTCCTATTGTGAATAGTGCTGCACTGAACATGCAGGTGCATGTGTCTATTTTAAGGAGAGTTTTGTCTGGATATATGCCCAAGAGTGGGATTGCTGGGTCATATGGTAGTTCTATGTATAGATTTCTAAGGTACCTCCATACTGTTCTGCAGAGTGGTTGTACCAGATTACATTCCTACCAAGAGTGGAGGAGGGTTCCCTTTTCTCCACACCCACTCCAATTTTGTTCTTTGTGAACTTATGAACGATTGCCATTCTGACTGTTGTGAGTTGGTATCTTGTGCTACTTTTGATTTGCATTTCTCTAATGATCAGGGATATTGAGCATTTTTTATGTGTTTGTTGGCCATCTGTATATCTTCCTTGAATATTTGTCTATTCAGGTCTTTTGCCCATTTTTCCATTGGGTTGTTGGCTTTTTTGCTATTGAGTATAAGTTGTTTGTATATTTTAGAAATTAAGCCCTTGTCAGTTGCATCATTTGAAAGTATTTTCTTCCATTTTGTAAGTTGTCTTTTTGTTTTCTTTTTGGTTTCCTTTGCTGTGCAAAAGCTTGTCAGTTTGATGAGGTCCCATTGATTTATTTGTGCTTTTCTTTCTGTTGATTTGGGAGTCTGACCTGAGAAAATATTTGTCAGGTTGATGTCAGAGAATGTTTTGCCTATGTTCTCTTCTAGGAGTTTGATGGTATCTGGTCTAGTATTTAAGTCTTTCAGCCATTTTGAGACTATTTTTGTGCGTGTTGTGAAGGTGTGTTCATTTCATTGATTTGCATGTAGCTGTCCAGTTTTCCCAGCAATACTTGCTGAAAAGATTGTCTATTTCCCATTTTATATTTTTGCCTCCTTTGTCAAAGATTATTTGAAAATAGGTGTCTGGGTTTATTTCTGGGTTTGCTGTTCTTTTCCATTGTTCTGTCTGTTTTGTACCAGTACCATATTATCTTGATTACCGTGGCTTTGTAATATTTCCTTATGTCTGGGAGATTTATGCTTTCTGCTTGGTTTTTATTCATCAGAATTTCTTTTACAGTTTTGGATCTTTTGTTGTTCCATATGTATTTTTACATTGTTTGTTCTAGTTCTGTAAAAAATGTCCTGGGTAATTTGATAGGGATTGCATTGAATCTGTAGATTGCTATGGGTAGTATGGCCATTTGTACAACATTAATTTTTCCAACCCAGGAGCATGGAATATCTTTCCATTTCTTTACACCTTCTTTAATTTCCTTGATTAATGTTTTATAGTTCTCAGCATATATGTCCTTTACCTACTTTGTCAGGTGCATTCCCAGGTATTTGATTTTTGGGGGTGCAGTTTTAAAAGGTATTGTGTTTTTATATTCCTTTTCTAAATTTTCATTGTTGGTATACAGAAATATGACTGAATTCTGAATGTTGACCTTATATTCTGCTACTTTGCTGAATTTGTTGATCAAGTAGTTTTTGGGTTGAGTCCTTATGGTTTTATATGCATAGTATCATGTCATCTGCATACAGTGGAAGTTTTATCTCTTCTCTTATTACTTGGATGCCTTTTATATATTTTGTTTGTCTGATTGCTCTGGCTAGGACTTCCAGTACTATTTTGTATAAGAGTGGTGAGAGTGGGCATCCCTGTCTTGTTCCAGATTTTAGTGGGAAGGCTTTCAGCTTTTCTCTATTGAGTATTATATTTTCTGTGGGTTTGTCATAAGTGGCTTTGACTATGTTAAGGAATGTTCCCTCTATACCCACTTTGGTGAGAGTTTTTATCATGAATGGATGTTGGACTGCGTCAAATGCTTTTTCTGCATTTATTGAGAAGATCATATGTTTTTTGACTTTTCTTTTGTTAATGTGGTGTGTGACATTGATTGGTTTGCGTATGTTGAACCATCCTTGTGTACCTGGGATGAATCCTACCTGGTCATGGTGTACGATTTTTTTTTTGATATGTTGTTGGATTTGGTTGGCTATGATTTTGTTGAGAATTTTTGCATATATATTCATCAAAGATATTGGCTGATAGTTTTCTTTTTTGGTGTTATTTTTGTCTGCTTTTGGAATTAGAGTGAAGGTGGCATCATAGAATGTCTTTGGGGGTTTTCCTTCTTCTTGCACATTTTGAAAAAGTTTAAGGAACATAGGCACAAGTTCCTCTATGTATGTTTGGTGGAATTCACCTGTGAAGCCATCTGGTCCTGCACTTTTATTTGTAGAGAGGTTTTTTATGACATATTCAATTGCATTTCTAGTGATTGGTCTGTTCAGTTCATCTATTCCTACTTGATTCAACTTTGGCAGGCTCAAATTCTCTAGACAGTTGTCCATTTCTTCTTGGTTGTCGTATTTGTTGGCATATAATTGTATTCTTGCATGGTTTTTTGCATTTCTATAGTATCCATTTTGACTTCTTTTTCATTTCTTATTTTGTTTGTTTGGGTTTTTTCTCTCCTCTTCTTGGTGAGTCTAGAGAGGTTTTTCAATTTTGTTTACCTTTTTGAAGAACCAGCTCTTGGTTTTATTGATTTCTTCTATTGTTTTTTGAATCTCTATTTTATTGATTTCCTCTTTGTTGTTTTGATTTCTTCTATTGTTTTTTGAATCTCTATTTTATTGATTTCCTCTCGTTTTTATGATTTCCTTCCTTCTGCTGACTTTAGGTTTTGTTTGTTCTTCTTTTTCTGTTTCATTTAGTTGGTGGTTTAAGTTGTCAATTTGAGATCCTTCTTCTTTACCAAAGGCCGGTATTGCTCTGAAGTTCCCTATGAGCACTGCTTTTGCATCATCCCATAGATTTTGAGTGGTTTTATCTTCATTATCACTTGATTAGAGGTATTTTTAAATTTCTTTCTTGATTTCTTAATTGACCCATTGGTTTTTTAGTAGCATGTTGTTTAGTCACCATATAGTAGGTATTTTCTCATTTCTTTTCCTTTGGTTTATTTACATTTCATGCCATTGTGGTCAGAGAAGATACTTAAAATATTTCCTATACTCTTAAATTTGTTGAGGTTATCTTTGATACTTAATATGTGATCAGTTCTTGAGAATGTTCCATGAACACTTGATAAGAATGTGTATTCTGATTTTTTTGGATGTAATGTCCTGAAAATGTTGATTTAGTCTAAATTTTCTATTGGATCCTTTAGGATCTCTGTTGCCTTATTGATTTTATGTCTAGAGAATCTGTCCATTGATATGAGTGGGGTGTTAACGTTTCCTACTATGATTGTATTCCCATCAATTTCTGCTTTTATGTCTCTTAGTATTTGTTATTGGTATCTGGGTGCTCCTATATTATGGGCATATATGTTGATGATTGTAATATCCTCTTCTTGAATGGATCCTTTAACCATTAAATAGTGCCCTACTTTGTCTTTCTTTAGGAACTTCTTTTAAATGTCTATTTTGTCTGATATGAGTATTGCAACTCCTTCTTTCCTGTCTTATCCATTGGCATGAAATATTTTTTCCTATCCCCTCAATCTCTATGTGTCCTTTGCCCTAAGGTGAGTTTCTCATAGACAGCAGATTGAAGGTTTTTGCTTTTTTATCAAATCAGCCGCTCTGTGTCTTTTTATTGGTGCATTCAATCCATTGACATTTAAGGTGATAATTGATGGAGTTCCAGTCGTGGCACAGTGGTTAACGAATCCAACTAGGAACCATGAGGTTGCGGGTTCGATCCCTCGCCTAGCTCAGTGGGTTAACCATCCGGCGTTGCCATGAGCTGTGTGCATTGCTGTGGCTCTGGCTTAGGCAGGCAGCTACAGCTCCATTAGACCCCTAGCCTGGGAACCTCCATATGCCATGGGAGCAGCTCAAGAAATGGGAAAAAGACAAAAAAATGAATAAATAAATACTAACTTGAATTAAAAAAAGGTGATAATTGATTATTGTTTATTCATTGCAATTCTAAACCTCCTTTTCCAGTTGATTCTATGATTCTCCATTCTTCCTTTCTTTGCTTTTTTTTTTTTTTTGGTTGTTTTGTTTCCTTTTATTACATGCTTGAGTACTTTTAATTTTTTGTGAATGTACTATTCCATTTTTTATTTTTTTCACCCTGTTTTTTAAGTATGTTAACCTCTTCCTGTAACTCTTTGCTTTATCCTGAGAGTCCTGTAGGCTCAAACACTTCATTAAAATAATAAAATGAAGAATCTATTTATTTCCTTACTTCCCTTGCCCACATTGTATGATTTTGATGTCTTTTTTTTTTTCCTTAACATCTTCATCATTAGATCAGTATGCCGGCTTATTTAAGTGACTGCTTTCTAATTGTGGTTTCCTACATCATAGTTTTTCCTCTTTTTTTTTTTTAATTTAGAGAAGCCCTTTCAGTATTTCTTTTAGAATGGGTTTCACATTGCTGTATTCTTGTAGCTTTTGTTTGTTGGAGAAATTCTTTATTTCCCCTTATATTTTAAATGATATTCTTGATGGATAGAGTATTCTAAGTTGCAATTTTTTTTCCTTTTAGCACTTTAAATATATCTTTCCATTCCCTCCTGGCCTGTAGAGTTTTTGTAGAGAAATCAGCTGATAGACTTTTGGGGTTCCCTTATAATTGGTGATTTGCTTTTCTCTTCCTGCCTTTAGAATACTCTCTTTATCATTAACTTTTGCCATTTTCATTATAATATGTCTTGGCATGGATCTATTTGGGTTCAACTTGTTTGGGGCCCTCTGTTCTTCCCATATCTTGATATCAGTATCCTTTAGATTTGGAAAGTTTTCAGCCATAATTTCTTCAAATGTAGTTTCAATCCCCTTTTTATTTTCTTTTTCTGGAATTCCTATTATGCGTTGATTGGCTTGCTTTATATTATCTCATAGGTCTCTTGTATTTCATGTTTTTTCATTTGGTTTTCTGTCTGCTGTCCTGTTTGGGTGATTTGCATTATTCTATCTTCCACATCACCAATTTGTTCCTCTGCCTTATTCATTCTGGTCTTTATTTCCTTTAGCACCATTTGTATCTCTGCAAATGAATTTCCTAGTTTTTCTTGGCTCCTTCTTTTATTATCCACTTCCTTTCTGAGGGAATCTGCTTTTCCATATATATTTTCACATAATTCCTTCAGTATTTTCACTATCTCCCTTTCGAACTCAGAGCCTGTCAGAGTACAAGGGTTTGTTTCATTGTTGACTACCTTAGCTGAGTTCTCCTGTTGCTTTAACTGGGAATGGTTTCTGAGCTTCTTCATCTTGCATGTATTTTTTTCCTGTGAATTTGGGGAGGTCAAAATGTAGTTTGGCACAGTCTTGGGCCCGCCTCAGCATTGGGGTGCTTTCTGCCACTGAGCAGGGCTAGCCAGGTTGCAACATGGTGGCGGGGTGCTTCCCAATGGTTGGTGGGGCTTCCCAGAGTGCACTGCAGTAGCTGGGCATTTTCCAAGGGTGGGTGGGGCTGACCTGAGCATTCAGTGGTGACAGGCCACTTTCTTGAGGGTTGTGGAGCTGATCTGCTCAGATGGCAGGAAGCTCCTGGATGCCAAGGGGGGCAGGGGAGATGCACTGGGAACACTCTGATTTCTGCTAGTTGGCAGGTAAGCATGCATGCTGGGGCACAAGGAGTTTTCTATAGAAGCCCACCCTTCCTCCTCTCCCCTCTCCAACAATGGTGCCTTGTCTCTACAGCAGGTCCAGACATTCTCCTGGATTCCTTCTGTCATGGCTTTCCACTCCCAAGCCCTTAGTTTATCACTCTCTCTGCCAGTCATGTACCGCTCCCTAGTCCCTTAGGCTGTCTCCACACTGCCAACCCCAGCCTGCTCCCAGGGACTGACCTCCAAAGTTTAGATCTTGGCACCCAGGCCCAACACGAACATATCAGTCTGTGCTGTCGGTGCCAGTGGTTTGGATGATCTGTGCCTCTTTGACTCTGCTTTTCAATTCTCAGACCTGCTGCACTTTTCTTGGCATCTTGGAGATTTCTCTGAATCAGCTGATCTTTCCATCAGTTAGGTTGCTTCCCAGAGTGTAGGTTCCCTTTCTCCTTCACAGCTCCCTATTGGGAATGCTAGTCCTGTCCTGATTGACCTTCTTTCTCTCTCCTCTCTCTCTGTTTCTGCTAAGCCATGATGGGAACTCCTTGCTGGATCAAATCTGAAGAAAAAGAAAGGATGTGAATGAGTTTGACAAACTTTAAGTGGAGGTAGAGGAGTAAGTTAGTGGTGTTGACTAGGTGTGGTGGCTGAAAGCGATTCTGGGAAGCATGATTTTTCCAGTGAACTGAGAGTGAATTATGCTCTATGATTGCACAGGTGCTATGTCCTTGTCACTGATGGGGCCCATGGAAGGGTGGTCTGAGACCCATTCTCCACAAAGCCTTCAGTCTGCACCCTTAGAGATGTGAATCCCAGAATAGTTTCCCTGCATGGTGATATGAAGATCCAGAAAGCGTATGGCAGAGAAGGATGCAGAAAAGAAAGCAAAAATGAAAAGGAAGGGGCTCTATGGGCTGTGTGCTTATTTGAGTGCATCTGCACACACATGGCCTTAGGTATACTCTGCTCCCTGTCCCCTTCCCTGTGCCTCTATCCTCACCTTGAGGTACTGTCCAGCCTCAGTCTGTGATACTTGCATGAAGGGGCTTGGGTTCAATGTCCTTTTGTCTTCCCGGGAAGACATGACTGGAGTCACACAGCCATTTATTGTGTGTAAGAACCATAGCGACTGAAGATTTAGGTCATTGGTGATGCCCCAGGGTCAGGAGCTGGGTAGAGCTACTGCATTTTCACTGGCAGTGTCTCCTGGGACCCATTCCTGGACCTGCTAGTTAGATATAGATGGGACAATTGTCCAATGTGCCAGATGTCACCTCTGGATGTTGTCCCCCTGTGTCCCAGCAGCAATGGTTATAATTCAATTCAGATGGACCAGACTGGTGTCTGTGGCCACACCCTGGTTTCTCCCCTGGGTGAGGAGCAGCCATGATCCATCCTCCCAGTCTTAACCCTGAACAGGTCCATTCATGGCATCCATGCTTCCTCATTAGTCCTGTCCCCATGGGTGAATACATTATGTCCAGGAAATAAGTAAAAGAATAAAGATAGACTAGTTCAGAGGTCACAATCATTGTTTTAAATGTCATGTAGAAGAGGAAACATTCTTATTTAATTATTTCAGAGAACTGAGATATGAATAATATTTAGATTCTGCTTTGGGACTAGCGATTCTGCTTTGGCTAATCATTTGTTTATAAAAATAAATTAATTTCTGGATAACTTCATTTGTTTTTGTTTAAATGTGTGCTAAACATGAAAGAGCATATGAAACATGTATGTTCTCTTGTGAATGTTAATAAAATCAATCCCTATTCTCCCATCACTCAGCTTAAATAGTATATGGGTCAATCCTTTATTTATTTGTTGCCATGAGTTAGGGTTTCTTATTTTTTTGAATATTATTAAAAATTTATTTACTTATTTATGTATTTTTTGGCTTTTTAGGGCTGTACCCATATGAAATTTCCCAGGTCTAATTGGAGCCACAGTTGCTGGCCTATGCCATAGCCACAGCAATGGATGATCTGAGCCACATCTGGGAACTGTACCACAGCTCATGGCAATACCAGATCCTTAACCCACTGAGTGAAGCCAGGGATTCAACCGATGTCCTCATGGATACTAGTTGGATTCATCTCTGCTTTGCTGCAGCACAATGAGAACTCCTAGGTTTTTTTTTTTAAATTAAAAAATTTTATTGTGATTGAACCTGATGCAGAATATTGTGAGAAAAAGAATGTATACATATTTGTAACTGAGTCACTTTGCTGTACAGCAGAAATTGACAAAACATTGTAAATCAGCTATAATAAAAAAATAAAAAATAAAAAGTAAGAAATAAATTTTTTAACAGAAATTTACAGGTCACTTTCCATCTATAGTTATCACAAATATTGGTACTATTCCCCATGTTTACAATGTATGCTAGAATCTCTCTTATATCCAATAGTTTGTGTCTCCCATTCCTCCACCCCAATAATGTCCCCTCCCCCATTGGTATCCATTAGTTTGTTCTCTATACCTGTGAGTCTGCTTCTGTTTTGTTTTATTCACTAGTTTGCTGTATTTTTTAGGTTTCACATATAAGTGATATCCCACAATATTTGTCTTTCTTCTGTCTTATTTCTCTCAGCATAATGCCCAAGAATTTCTTAGAAACCAATCACGTATGTATCAGTTCCCCAATTTAGGAGAGAATTATTACCAGCAGAGTGAATCTCCTTTTTTGTATTCTGTTAGTCATTCCCTTTCTCTTCTTCTCAAAGTAAAATAATCCTTACCATCTTGATAACATTTTAGTTAGTTTTGCCTGCCTTTGAGCATTATATTCATGCCCTCAAACAATATACATTCTTTTTTCAGGCTATTTTGTTCAAGCTTACTTTTGTGAGATCATCCAGATAGCCATATGGAGCTGTAATTTGTTCATTTCCATTGCTGAGTGTTGCCCTTCTCTCTCACACAATACTCATGCAACCTGTTCTTTAAAAAACTTGTTATAGTTGATTTACAATGTTTTGTCAAATGCTACTGTACAGCAAAGTTACCCAGTCATACATGACCTTTTTTTGTTGTCCTTTTAGGGCCACAATGGCATGGGGAGGTTCGCAGGCTAGGGGTCTAATTGGAGCTCTTGCCACTGATATACACCAGAGACACAGCAATGCCAGATCTGAGCCTCATCTGTGACCTACACCACAGCTCAGGGCAAGGCAGATCCTTAACACACTGAGCGAGACCAGGGATTGAACCCACAACCTCATGGTTCCTATTCAGATTCATTTCTGCTGAGCCATGATGGGAACTCCTATATATATTCTTTTTTCTCACTTTATCCTCCATCATGTTCCAACAAAAGTGGTCAGATATAGTTCCCTGTGCTGTACAGCAGGATCTCATTGCATATCCACTCCAAATGCCATAGTTTGCATCTACTCAACCCAAACTCCCAGTCCATCCCACTCCCTACCCTCCCCCTTGGCAATTGCAAGTCTTTTATCCATGTCTCTGAGTTTCTTTCTTTTCTAGAAGTAGGTTCATTTGTGCCATATGCTAGATTCCAGATATAGGTGATATCATATGGTATTTGTCTTTCTCATTATGACTTATTTCATTAAGTCTGAGAATTTCTAGTTCCATACATGTTGTTGAAAATGGCTTTTAGTTCTTTTTATGACTGAATAGTATTCCATTGTGTATATGTACATCTTAATCAATTCATCTATCGATGGACATTTGGGTTGTTTCCATGTCTTGGCTATTGTGAATAGTGCTACAATGAACATAGGAGTGCAGTATTTTTTCCAAGTAAAGTTTAGTCTGGATATATGCCCAGGAATGTGTTTGCTGGGTCATACAGTAATTCTATATTCAGTTTTCCAAGGTACCTTCATACTGCTTTCATAGTGGTTGTATGAATTTACATTCCCACCAAATGTGTATGAAAGTTTCCTTTTCTCCACACTCTCTCCAGGATTTCTTATTTGTAGACTTACTAAGGATGGCCACTCTGAGTGTGAATTTGACCACTCTGAGTGTGAATTGGTATAACTCTTAGAGGTTTTGATTTGCCTTTCTCTAATAATTAGTGATGTTGAGCATTTTTTCATGTGCCTGTTGGCCACCTGCATGTCTTTTTTGGAGAAATCTCTATTCAGGTCTTCTGCCCATTTTTCAATTCTTTTTTCTTTTTTCTTTTGTGCCATTGAGTCCTATGAGTTGTTTGTATATTTTGGAGATTAAGCCCCTGTCAGTTACATCCTTGGAAAATATTTTCTCCCATTCCGTAGGTTATCTTTTTGTTTTTGGTTGTTTGTTTTGTTTTGCTTTGTTTGCTGTTTAATTTGGTGTGCAAAAGCTTGTAAGTTTGATTAGGTGCCATTGGTTTATTTTCGTTTTTATTTCTATTGCTTTGGAAGACTGACTTAGTAAATCTTTTGTACAGTAAATGTCAAAGAATGTTTTGCCTGTGTTTTATTCTAGGAATTTTATGGTTCTTGACATATGTTTAAGTCTTTAAACCATTTAGAGTTTATTTTTCTGCATGGTGTGAGAGTGTCTTCCAGTTTCATTGATTTACATGAAGCTGTCCAGTTTTGCCAGCACCATTTGCTGAAGAGACTGTCTTTTTCCCATTTTATGTTCTTGCCTCCTTTGTCAAAGATTAATTGACTGTAGGTGTCCGGGTTTTTTTTCTGGGTTTGCTATTCTGTCCCATTGGTCTATATGTCTGGTTTGGTAACCAGTACCACACTGTCTTGATGACCGTGGCTCAGTAAGATTACGTGAAGTCTGGGAGAGTTATACCTCCTGCTTGGTTTTTGTTCCTCAGAATTGCTTTGTCAATTCTTGGTATTTCGTGGTTCCATATAAATGTTTGGATTGTTTGTTCTAGTTCTGTGAAAAATGTCCTGAGTAATTTGATAAGGATTTGCCTTGACTGTGTAGATTGCTTTGGATAGTATGGCCATTTTAACAGGATTAATTCTTCCAATCCAGGAGCATACACTATCTTTCCATTTCTTTGAGTAGTTTTTTGATTTCTTTGATTACTGTTTTATAGTTCTCCTTGGTCAGTTTTATTCCTAGGTATTTAATTTTGGGGGGCATGATTTTAAAGGTATTGTATTTGCATAGTCCTTTCCTAATATTTCATTGTTAGTATACAGAAATGCAACAGATATCTGAATGTTAATCATCTATGCTGCTACTTTGCTGAATTCATTGGTGAGTTTGAGCAGTTTTTGTGTGGAGTCCTTAGAGTTTTCTACTTAGAGCATTCTGTCATCTGCATAGGGTGACAATTTTACCACTTCTCTTCCATTTTGGATACATTTTATTTCTTTCATTTGTCTGATTGCTGTGGCTTGGATTTCCAATACCATGTATAGTAAAAGTGGTGAGAGTGGGCATCCTTGTCTTGTTGCAGAAATTATTTTATTTTTTTTTAATTTTATACATATTTTTGGCTTTTTAGGGCTGCACCCACAGAATATGGATGTTCCAAGGGAAGGGGTCTATTTGGAGCTACAGCTGCCAGCCTACGCCACAGCCACAGCAACACCAGATCCGAGCCATGTCTGCAAACTACACCACAGCTCATGGCATTACTGGGTCATTAACCCACTGAGCAATGACAGGGTTGGAACTTGCAACCTCATGGTTACTAGTCAGATTCATTTCTGCTGTGCCATGATGGAACTCCTTGTTCATTTTATTTTATTGGGAAATATTTCAGCTTTTCTCTGTTGCGTATTATATTGGCTGTGGGTTTGTCATAAATGGCTTTTCTTATGTTAAGATGTATTAACCCTCTATACCTTTGTTGATAATAATTTTTATCATGAATCAATGTTGCCTGCAACCTATTCTTTGTAAAATAATTGTTTTTTTGATTATTAGGAATAGCACTGTTGCAATCATTCCTGTATATGTTTCTTGGCTGCACATGTGCATTTCTTTATATTTTCTATATAACTAGGAGTGGAATTTCTTGGTTGTAGAATGTTTGCATCTTCAGCTTTAGTTCGCAATATGAAATTGACTTCCAAAAAGATTGTACCAAGATGCATTTCCACCGGTAATGTGTGAAGATATGGTTGTAGCTCATTCTTACAACACTTGTTGGTGTTACCCTTTTTCATTTTAATCATTTGCTGTGTGTATATTGAGGGTAATCTCCTGGTGGTTTGATATTGTGTTTCATTGATTAAAAATGAGATTGAGTATCTTTTAAACACTTAGCAATTTTTTTTTTGGTCTTTCTAGGGCCACACCCTTGGCTTATGGAGGTTCCCAGGGTAGGGGTCGAATCAGACCTGTCGCTGTTAGTCTATGCCACAGCCAAAGCAATACAAGATGCAAACCACATATGTGACCTACACATCCTTAACTCACTGAGCAAGGCCAGGGATTGAGCCCATGTCCTCATAGATACTTGTTGTGTTTGTTAAACACTGAGCCACAACAGGAACTCCCTTATTAGGATTTTTATTTTCTAATTTTAAAACTGCTCATCTAAATGTTCATTTTTCTATTTAGTTGTCTATTATATTCTAATTTATTGAGGGAACTATTTAAATATTCTAGATAGCAGTCCTTTGTGAATTGTATGTTTACAGATATTTTCTCTCTGTGGTTTGTTTTTTTCATTCTTATTACAGTCTTTTTAGCTAATACTGAAAATATTAACTTATTAATGTCATCAATACCTTTTTTTTATTAATGCTTTACTTGTGTCTGGCTTATGAACTCCATTCTTCCCTGAGTTCAGGAAGGGATTTTTCAGCACTTTCTTCTAAAAAGTTTGTAATTTTGCTTTTCAAAATTAGTGACAATATATCTGGAATTGATTTTTGTGTATGGTGTGACTTGATGGTGGGAGTGTCTTTTTTAACCTATTTTTGTTTGCATTGAGACAATGTTGACCTAAACAATGTACAATCTAATAGTTGAGAGTTAAGTTTTATTTGGGGCAAAATTAGGACTTAAGCCCAGGAAGCAGTATCTTAAGTAACCCTGATAAAACTGCTCCCAGAAGGCAAGGGAGAGTTAGGATATAGAGGAGTTAGCAACAAAGGACAGGTAGTAGGAACAAAAGATTACAGGAAAACAGATATCTCAAATTATGGAATGTAGTGCTTTTCTATGGGATGATGCAAAGATCTGGGCTCACAGAAATGATTCCTTTGACATGCTTCTCAGCTATCTGGGGCCAGCATCCAGTATTTTGACAGCCTCAGTTTCCCCAGAGTTTGCTGTTAGGAGTGGCTGTAGTCTGGTAGCTGCTAGATGGCAGGTATTCTTTGTTTCTTTCCTGAGTTCCCTCAGGGCTCACCAGCTCTCCCTTGGAGGTGCCTCTACTCACAGATGACTGTGACATCTTTTGTTTTGTCGAGTTAGCTACAGCCAAGGGGGCAGCATTTCAGGCAGCTCTGCAGTACAACCCCAAAGAGGAGAGGGGAAATATCAGGATGTGTGTGATAAAGGTGAAGGGGGAGATGCAGGCATCTATGCCTACATTTTACAGAGGTTTGTTGCTGGTTTCATGAAGGTTACTAGTAGTCATGAGGAGCAGACTTCACCAATTGGTGCTTTTCTAGGTAGGAGAAGATGCAAGAATTTGGCCTATAAAATCTTCTCCTAAAAATATGTAAGTATCTGAACATCTGTTTTACCAGTTTGCCCAGAGCACAGAGTGCCTCACTCCTGATCTCCACCCTAAGTTCCCCTCAGAGGACGTTGAGGGTCAGCAGCTACAGGGGCTCATGATTTAACCCATGTAGAGACAAATGGCAGGTGCCAAACTCCAGTTCACAGTGCTGCTCCGTGGTCATGAATACAACCATAGATTTAGGAGGCCTTTTATGACCATTTTGTCCTGTAGTGTCAGGAATGTTTATCCAAGTCTGGCAAAGATTTCATTGTGTGATAACTCTGTTCTCAGGTGGCTGTGGGGTGAGAACACTGAACCCTAACCACTTGAGGTAGGTCCCTAGAACTTGTACCTTTGGAGAAAGAATTCTGCAAAGAGGCTGAGGGTCATGAGGCAAATAGGTATTTATTAAGGAGAAGAGAGAGAAGATAGGTGTGGAAAAAGGACAAGAAGACTGGTGGGGGTAGGGAGAAAGAGAAAGAAAGAGGGAGGGAGAGACAGAGAAAGAGCAATATAGGAAGAGAGTGACACATGCTTTGGAGACATTGAAATCACTCGTATGGGGGCAGGCCTTCTGGGCTTCCTCTGACCAGTCATCTTGCTTTTTCTGGCTTTGGCCTGACTAAGGCCTTCCCTTGTTAATGTGTATTTTTCAACCAAGCCACCCCTCAGCATCTCCATGAGGAGGCCAACTGAGACCCCTAGTGTCTCTATTGATGAGGCATAGTCCCCAGTATTTTTTAACAGAACCCCCCAGTGTCTTCACTAGTAGGGTATAGTCCCCAGTATCTTTCATCTGAGCTTCCCCCAGTGCTTCCTCTGAGAAGGTGTTCCCCAGTGTCTTTCAACTAGCTTCCCCCCAGTGTCTCCTCTGAGAAGGTATACCCTGGTGTCTTTCAACCAGCTTCCTCCCAGTGTCTCTGCTGAGATATCCCCTCCCCTCAGTATTCTTCACTGAGGGGATATTTCCCCTGGTATCTGTCAAACAGCCCCCCACCTCAGTCTCTTTCAACTTATGGGCAGGTACCTATTACACACCACCAAATAAAACTCAGGATCATCGACTAATATGGGAGATCTGAGACCCAGAAGAGACTCATGCCAATTCATCTAGACTCCTCAAGGAGTTGGACAGGCAGAAGGGGCCTCTGCTGGTACCAAGGCTCTAATTCCTTGTAGAGTTCAGGCAAAGGAGAGAAGTCTGCTTTGGGTCTCTTTTTTCATGAACCCTAAAACTGTCTACTTAAAAAATGCACAACCTGAAAGTGGAGAGTCAAGTTTTATTTGGGGTAAAATTAGGACTTTAGCCTGGGAGGCAGTTTCTCAAGTAACCCTGAAAAATTGCTCCCTGGAGACAAGGGGGAAATCAGGATACATGGGAGGTTTTTGCAACAAAGAGTAGGTAGTAGGAACAAAAGATTACAGAAAACCAGATACCTGAAGTTAAGGAATTTAGCACTTTTCTATGGGAAGATGCAAAGGTCTGGGCTCATGGAAATCATTCCCCTGATATGCACCTCAGCTATCTGAGGCCAGTATCCTGTGTTTTCACAGCCTGAGTTTTCTTAGTGCTTGCTGTTAGGGGTGGCTGCAGTCTGATGGCTGCTAGATGGCAGGTATTCTTTGTTCCTCAGGGCTCACCAGCTCACCCTGTAGTACTTGCAGATGACTGTGACATCTTTTGTTTTGTCAAATTAAGTACTTTCCAGGAGGCAGCATTTCTGAGAGCTCTGCAATACCACCCCTAAGAGGAGGGGGAAATATCAGGGTACATGTGATAAAGGTGAAGGGGGAGGTGCATGCATCTATTGCCCACATTTTACACAGGTTTGTTGCTAGTCTCATGAAGGTTACTACTAGTCACAAGGAGCAGATATTACCAATTATTGCTTTTCTAGGTAGGAGAAGATGCAAGAATTGAGGCCATAAAATCTTCACCTAAAAATATCTAAGTATCTGAAGATCTGTTTTTCCAGGTTTGCCCAGAGCACAGAGTACCTCACTCCTCATCTCCACCCTGAGTTCCCCTCAGGGATATTGAGGGTCAGCAGTTGCAGTGGCTTTTGTTTTAACCCACCTAGAGACAGATGGCAAGTGCTGAAAACTCCAGTTCACATTAACAATGTCCTTTGAATTGCCATAATGTGGAACTGTCAGCTGTGAATAAAATGCAGTATTGTTTCTTTTCTTATAGAATTTATATCTTCTATTCATTTTTTTCCTATCCTGTGGCACTGGATGTGACCTTAAGTGCAATGCAGGATAGTTGTGGTAAGAGCTGGTGTTTTGTTTTGTTCCTCATGGGAGGGAAAGGAATTAAATGTATAACCATTACATATTATCTATTCTGTATGTCTGAAAAAAGAACTACTTTTTACAGGCAAAGGGAATGTTCTTCTATGTCCATTTGCTATGTGAACTGGAATTTGGCACTTGGCATCTGCCTCAACATAGATTAAATCATGAGCCAGTGTGGCTGCTTACCCTCAACCCCCCACCCCCAAGGGAGCTCAGGGTGGAGATGAGGAGTGAGGCACTCTGTGCTCTGGGAAAACTGGACAAAGAGGTCTTCAGATAATTAGATATTTTTAGGAAAAATTCATTGAACCCAATTTTTGCATCTCTTCCTATCAAAGAACTAAAATCCTTCATGGTGATATCTGTTCCTCATGACTAGTAGTAACCTTCACAAGACCAGTGGCAAACTTTTGTGAACTGTGTGCCTGGTTTCATGCACCTTCCCCTTCCCCTTTATCACACACATCCTGATGTAATTTCCCCTTGCCTCTTTGGAGCAGAATTTCAGAGCTTTCTTAAATGCTGCAGCCCAGGCTATTTAAAAAAACAAAACAAAACAAAGGATGTCACAGTAATCAGTAAGTGCAGCCACCCCCAAGGGTGAGCTGGTAAGCCCTGAGGGAACTCAGGAAAGAAACAAAGAATGCCTTCCATCTAGCAGCCATCAGACTGCAGCCATTCCTAACATGGAGCACTGAGGAAGCTCAGGATGTGAAAACACAGGATACTGGCCCCAGATAGCTGAGGTGCATATCAGAGAAATGATTTCAGTGAGCCCAGACCTTTGCATCTTCCCATAGAAAAATGCTAAATTCCTTAATTGGAGATATCTGGTCCTCTGTAACCTTTTGTTCTTACCACCTGCCCTTTGTTGCTAAAACTCCTCTATATCCTAACCATGACCCCACCCCCACCTCCCAGGAGCAGTTTTCTCAGGGTTACTTGAGAAGCTGCCTGTTGAGATTAGGTCCTTATTTTGCCCCATATAAAACTTAACTCTCAAATTTCAGGTTGTGCTTTTTTTTTTTTTTTTTTTTTAAGTGGACCACTAACAGAACTTTTTAACTAGCATGTGTTGAATTATAAATTATTTCTTGCTTTTGTTGAGCTGTTATTCTGGCATCATAAAATTTCTGTCCTTTGTTGTTATATTGACTTACTTTGATTTTTGAATGTTAAATCAATTTTGCATTCCTGGGAAAACTCACCTTGGTAACAATAACTTTATATTTTCTCTCATTTTTGTAGTAGTCTTACTAATATTTTACTTTGAATCAATGCATTTAATTCATGAATGAGATCAGACTATTCCTATTCTATTTTGCAATGTTCTTGTTAGTTTTAGGTATCAAGGTTGTGCTAATCTCCAAATGGGAATTGGTATGTGGTCCTTTAATTTCTAGTCTCTGAAAGAGTTTTGCAATCTAGAAATTCTTTCTTGAATGTTTATAAAATGCACTATTGCAGCCATGAGGGCCTGACATTTTCTTTGAAGAAAGGGTTTTGGTTGATTCAGTTTCCTCAAGAGTTGTAGATCTATTTAGGTTTTGTATTTCTTACTAAATTTTTTTGATGGGTTCTGCATTTTTTAATCTAAATTTAAAATTTACTTGTATAACATTATTCATGATATCCGCTTTATTTTAATATCAGAGGTAATGCCATTCTGTGTTAGAGAGAACCACTTTAATGATATAATTTCATTCCAAAATAACATTTGATTATATTAAAATACTATATTCTATAAGAAAATGAACAAAATTGAGTATTTGTATGAATTCTGCAAAGGGGGAGATTTTTAATTATAGCTCTAGCAGAAGGGTTACAAAGAAGTCTTGATTTGATAATGAAGTAAGAACTTCCTTTTGTTAAAAAAATCAGAAAGTTAAGAAGTAAAGAATTAACTAGGAACATTACCAAGGTGAAGAAGTCAAAGCTATAATGTCTTTAATATAAAAAGACCCATACTAGTCATAAAACTTCCCAGTAGGCAGATGACATGAATAAACAATAAGAGAAATATAAAAATTTGTTTTTTTATCCAGGAACATATTCTATTACCAATAATCAAAAAGCTTAAAACTAAAGCAAGGAGATACCATTTTGGCTATCATATTAGTTACATTTAATGGGAAATGTGAACATCAGTATTTGGACAGGACGTAGGCAAAAGGGCACAGTCATTTGCACATTCTGGCAGCATGGATAAGAAGCCTCCAGAATGTTATCCTTAAACATTCTACTTTTCAAAATATTGAAAGTTACAGATGATGAATATAAAAATCACTTCATTTCAGAGTCTTTCATTGCATTGTTATTTGTAATAGAGAAAGCTTAGAAAAGTCCTAAACATCCAACAATGGTGAAACAAAAATTAAGGATCTTTTCCCTATATAATATCAGTTAATAACATGAAGAGAGTTCTTTTATAAATTAAGCAAAAAACTTCTAACATTGTACATTGAGCATTTTCTGAACAAAGTAAAGGACAAAAAAAAAAAAAAAAAACAACTAGAGGGAGTTCCTGTTGAGGCTCAATGAACCAGACTAGTGTCCATAAGGATGTGGGGTTGATTCCAGTCCTCACTCAGTGCACTAACCATCTGTCCTTGCAGCAAGCTGCAGTGAAGTTTGCAGACATGGCTCAGATCCCATGTTGCTGCGGCTGTGGTATAGATCAGCAGCTGTAACTCCAGTTCGACCCCTAGCCTGGGAACCTCCATATGCCGCATGTGTGGCCCTCAAAAGTTAAAAAAAATGAGGGAAATAGTGTATAATATTACCTGTGATCATCTTTCAATGGAGAGATGGTGAGTGTTTCCTTTTCTTCTTTTTCCTATATGTACATTATACAAATTTACTGTAAGGAGTATATATTTCACTTAAGTATGGAAAAATGAAATAAGCCAGAATTTAAAAACTAAAAAAAAATCACAAACCTGTCTCAATAAATCTAATCACTCACTGTCACAGTCTTTGCTGTTTTTGTAGTTGTTTTGGGTTGCACTTGTGGCATATGGAAGTTCCCAGGCCAGGGACTGAGTCCAAGCTACAGCACGGAACTATACAATATCCTTAACCTGGTGCACCACAGTGGGAACTCCTCACAGTCTTAGCTCTAATCCCATCTGTGTGATTTTGAACCAGCCCCTGATCTGTCTGTGCCTAGTTTCCTCTCATAGAATTATTCTTGCTCGCTTATTCCCAGAAAATAGTGTGCATTCTTGGTTCACATTTCTCCCTGTGTAGCTTAATCTCCTTAAGTGAGGAGTTTCTAAAGCTGGGCTTGAAACAGCCCCTGAAATTTGGACAATTGACCCTTCCAGATATTGTCAACATTTCTTGTAGTGAATGGACAGGTTAACTATATACTGAATTGGTACTTGCGCTTCCTCCAAGAACTTACATTCTGTCTGATGTCATCTTTTGAGGATTCCACTCTCTGTTTCAAATCCAATTCACCATCAACACCCAGTAATCAAGTCATCCTGCAGGAGTTGCTGGCTACTCCTCATCCAGGTCTAGCTCTTTCCTTGGCCAGTTGATCCTAACCAAGTCTTGCCAAGTCAGGCATTATCCCTTTTTAAAACCAGCTTGGGATGCTGAGAACCATCCTGCTTTGAATTTGAGGTTTTCAAAGTCACAATGAAGAAATAGGGAGGAAGGCCTGTCACCGAGCCTGAGCTTCTAGTCTGGGAAAGGCCCTTTGACTGAGTAGAATTTTTCCCCAGTCGAAGAATCTGCACAAAGCCTCCTTCATGTCCCTGTTCCTCAGGCTGTAGATAAAGGGGTTCAGCATGGGGGTGACCACGGTATATACCACAGAGGCTGCCATTCCAGTGTCTGCAGAGTAGGAAGAGGAGGGCTTGAAATACACCAGAAAGAGGGTCCCGTAGAAGAGAGTGACGACTGTCAGGTGTGCGCCACAGGTAGAGAAGACTTTGTGCTTTCCCCCAGGAGAGGGGACCCTGAGGATGGTGTGGATGATGTGGGCATAAGAGACCAGGACACAGGTGAGAGGCACCACACCTGAGAGTGCTCCTGCTACAAACATCATGACCTGAAAGATGTGTGTGTCTGAGCAGGCAAGTTTGAGGAGTGGGAGAAGATCACAGAAGAAGTGTGGGATGGAATGGGAGGCACAGAAGGAGAACTGAGACATAAGGAGAGTGGGTGAGAAGGCCAGGAGGTGGGCACAGAGCCAGGACGTGGTGAGCAACAGCAGGCAGCGCTGGGGACACATGATCATGGTGTAGTGGAGAGGGAGGCAGATGGCCACGTAGCGGTCATATGCCATCACAGCCAGCAGGAAGTCATCCAGCAGGGTTAATGCCATGAAGAAGTACATCTGCACGAGGCACCCAGTGTAGGAGATGTTGTGGTGCTGCGTCTGGATGTTGACCAGCACCTTGGGGACAATGGTGCAGGAGAAGCAGGTGTCAATGAAGGACAGGTTGGCCAGAAAGAAGTACATGGGGGTGTGGAGGTGAGTGTCAGAGACAATCACTAGGATGATGAGCAGGTTCCCCAGCACAGTGATGAGGTACATGGCCAAAAAGAGCCCAAACAGCAGAGGCTGTTGGTCTGGGTGTGGAGAGAAGCCCAGGAGCAAGAAGTCAGAGATGCTGGTTTGGTTTCTCATTTTGTCCTAAATTAAAGAAATTAGAGCAGAATCTTCCTTAAATAACGAAAGACTTTCAGTGTTACAGAGTCCAAGGACTTCAGTCTTTTTTCTAGCAAGGGCAGTGATGTTACTGTCATTGTTAGTCACAAGTGATGAAATGTGAACGTGGGACACAGGATATAGTGACAAAGCTCTCGTGACGTGCTTTACTGCTCTGGTCCTTATGTGCCTTTTCAATTGGGGGGAGTTTTTAGTCCCTTTGAGCTTTGCTTTTCTCATCTATAAGATGTCAATAATACCCCTACCTGATAGGATTGTTGAAGAGACCAAAGGCTGGAACTCGTGTCAGTTTCTTCAGGAATCATGATGTACAGTTAAGATGTGGAATTCAAGTGACCTGTGTGATGGTGGGGGGGGTAATGTGACCAGTCAGTGGTAGCCATGTTTGGTTAGGGTCCTGAGTAAAAACATAAGATGCCTCTGGTGTCTGCAAGTTTCCCCCCTCTCTACTCTTCTTAAGACATTGTTATAGTAACAAAATCTTTCAGCTTCACTTTCTTCATTGGCTCAAACTGGATAATGATAGTGTTTATTGTATAAAGTGGTTATTATAATAAAATTTGATAATGATGATATGATATTTAGATCAAGACTGACCTAGTAAATGCTTATTAAATATGATCTGTTATTATTATTGCTTTTTTTTAAATGACGATGTTGGATTGTTTTTGTGGTCCTGGTCACTGACTGCACTTGGGCTTATAGATTGTGAGTTGTCTATATACAAAGTCATTCTCATCATCATCACCCTTATCATCAGCATCAGGACCACACTGGAAAGGTTTGGACCTCTCAGAACTACCAATGGCAGTGCATGTGTTTTGGTATTGGGAAACCAAGTGTAAAATGGGTCATATAAGTTAACCGTAAGAACCCCCAACTTATTAAGTCTACCATAGGAATAAATAACTGCCTTAGATAGTTATTTGCTGAATCAAATCTAAAGAAAAAAAAGGATGTGAATGAGTTTGACAAATTTTAAATGGAAGTAGAGGCATAATTAATGGTGTTGACTTGGTGTGGTGGCTGAGAGTGATACTGGGAAGCATGCTTTTTCCAGTGGACTGAGAGTGAATTATGCTCTGTGATTGCAGTGGTGTTACAACCTGGTCACTGATGGGGCTTGTGGAAGGGTGCTCTGAGACCCATTATCCACAAAACCTTCAGTATGCACCTTCAGGGATGTGACGAATCCCAGACTAGCTGCTTTGCATTGGTGATCAGAAGATCTAGAAGATGTATGGAAGAGAGGGATGTAGAAAAGAAGGCAGAAATGAAAAGAAAGAGGCTCTATGGTGTGTGTGTATTTGAGTGCACCTGAACACATTTGGTCTTAGGTAGACTGTGCTCCCTGTTCCCTTCCCTGTGCCTCTATCCTCACCTTGTGATGCTGTCCAGCTGCAGTCTGTGACACTTGCATGAAGAAACTTGGGTTTGATGTCCCATTGTCTCCCTAGGAAGACATGGCTGGAGTTGATCCCTTCCCTGTGTGTAGGAACCAGAGAGACTGAAGACTTAAATCCCTGGTGATGCCCCCAGCTTCAGGAGCTGGGAGGAGCTGCTGCCTTTTCACAGGCAGTGTCTCCTGTGGCCAATTCCCAGACATGCTAGTTTGAGATCATATGGGACAATTGTGCAACATGCCAGCTGTCCCCTCTGGATGTTGTTCTACTGTGTCCCAGAAGCATCCGTGGTAATTCCATTCAGATGGACCAGGCTGGTCTTTGTGGCTACACCCTGGTTTCTCCCCTGGGTGAGAAGTAGATGTTATCAATCCTCCCAGTCTTAAATCCAAAGAGGACCACACTCTGTTCATGCTTCCTCATTAGAACAGGATCTTCATGGGTAAAATACATTATGTCCCAGGAAATAAGTAAAAAATAAAGAGAGACTACATCAGAGGTCACAGTCATTGGTTTAAAATGTCACATAGAAGAGGAAACATTCTTATTTAGTGATCTCAGAGAACAGAGATATGAAAACTACTTAGATATTGCATTGGAAGAGGGTGCCTAATGATTTATAAAAATAAATTTCTGGATAAGTTCACTTCTTTTTGTTTAAGTGTATGCTACATATAAAAGAGTGTTTGAAACATTAAGTTCTGATAAGAATGTTCATAAAATTAATGTGTATTCTCCCATCCCTCAGCTTAAATAGTATATGGGTCAGTCTTTTATTTATTTACCCAAGGTAGTTAGTTTAAAATTGTTTAATTGAAAATATTTTAATGCAATATTTAAAGCTTACTCTTCACTTATGTTATAAAATATTGCTCATATTCTCTATGCTGTGCAATACATCCTTGAACCTATCTCACACATGAAATGTTGTACCTCCCACTCCCATAACATAATACTACCCTTATCCACCCCTTTCCTGGTAACCACCAGTTTGTTCTCTATATTTGTGAGGCTGATTGTTTTTTGCTTTATTCACTTGTTGTATTTTTTAGATTCCACATATAAGTGATACTGTACAGTGTCTTCCTCTGTCTGACATAGTTCTCTTAGCATAATGCCCAAGAAATTATTAGAAACCAGTCACCCGTGTATCACTTCCCATGTTTAGAAGGAGAACGTTATTCCCAGCAGGGCTGAACCTTTTGTGTATCCAGTTAGTCATTCCTATTCTCTCCTCCAAGTAAAATAATCCTTATTGTTTTGCAAACATTTTATTTTAGTTTTACCCATGTTTGAATGTTATATTAATGCCCTCAGACATTCTGTGTTCTTTTTTATGGCTCCTTTGTTCAGTCTTACTTTTGTCAGGTCATCTAGGTAGCTGTATGGAATGGTAATTTGTTCATTTTTATTGCTAAGAGTTGCCCCACTGTAGGATAATCTTGTTCATTACTCATGCAACCTATTCTTTTTTTTTGTCTTTAAAATAGTTTTATTTTTTTTGTAGTTGATATTTTTTATTTATTTTATATTTCTTTGTGCTGTACAGTAAAAAAAATTGTTTGGGGAAACCTATTCTTGATAGAATGATTGGTGTTTGGTTATTAGGAATCATGCTGTGACAGTCATTCCTGTGTATGTGTCTTGGTGCACACATGCCTTTCTTTCTCTTTCCTACAGGCCTAGGAGTGAAATTTCTTGGCTTTAGAATGTCCACATCTCCAATTTTAGTCCACAATATCAAATTGACTTCCAAAGAGATTGTACCAAGTTGCAGTTCCACCAGCAATGTGTGATGGTGTGCTTGTAGCTTATTTTTATAACACTTGGTGGTGTCATCTTTTCTCTTTACAGTCCATTTGGTGTCTGTATGTTGGGGAGAGCATCTCCTGGTGGTTTGATTTTGTATTTCAGGGATTGATAATGAGATTGAGTACCTTTTAAATACTTATTAGCATTTTCATTTCCTAATATTGAAACTGCTTGTCTAAATTTATGTTTAGTTGTCTGTTATATTCCAATTTATTTACACAACTATTTAAATCTATTTAAATATTCTAGATAGCAGTCCTTTGTGCATTGCATGTTTTAAAGACATTTTCTCTGTTTTTGTGGTTTGTATTTTCACTCCTATTACAGTCTTGTTTGCTATATAAATGTTTAAAATTTTAATTGACTGACTTCAATACATTCCTTTCTTCTTAATGTTTTACTTCTTTCTGGCTTATGAAGTCCATTCTTCGCTGAGTTCAGGAAGGTATTTTTCAGAATTTTCTTCTAAAAACTGTATAATTTTGCTTTTCATAATTAGTGCTTTAGTGTACCTGGTACTAAATTTTGTGTGTGTTATGAAGTGATGCCAGAGCCATCCATTTGAAAAAAAAAATTTCTTTGTTTGCATCATGGCACTTAATAATTTGAATGGTTTCATGTATAGACTCCCTTTAATTGCATCAGTATGGAACTCTCAGCTGTGAATAAAATGCAGTTTTATTTCTTTTCTTAGAAAATGTTTATATTTTATTAATTTTTCTTATCCTACTGCTAAGACTGTGACATCAAGTGCAGTATGGGATAGTTGAGGTGAGAGCGGGTATTTTATCTTGTTCCTCAGGGGATAGGAAGGAATTAAGTGTATAACCATTACAAATTATCTCTGCTGTATGTTTGAAAAAAGAGCTCCTTTTTTTTTTTTCAGAAGAAGAAAATTTTCTTCTATGTCCATTTGCTAACAGACTTTTTAAACAAGCTTATGCTGAACTATATCAAATTATTTTCTTGCATCTCTTGAGATGTTATTCTTGCATCACATAGTATTTGTCCTTTGTTTTATCAGTATAGTAACTTATTTGGACTAATTTTTGAATGTTAAGTCAACTGTGTATTCCTAGGAAAACACAACGTGGTAACAATAGCATAGTTTCTCTGCATTGTTGTAATAACCTTACTAATATTTTACTTTCAGTCAGTGTGTTTAATTCATGGATGAGATCATCCTGTTCTTGTACCCCTTTTCAATGTTCTCCTTAGCTTTGGTATCAAGGTTGTACCAATCTCCAAATGGGGATTGCTGAGTGCTCCTTTAATTTCTAGTCTCTGAAAGAGTTTTGCAAGCTAGAAATTCTTTCTTTCTTGAATGTTGATAAAACTACTATTACAGCCATGAGGGCCTGAAATTTTCTTTGAGGAAAGGTTTTTGGTACTGATCCAATTTCCTCAATAGTTATTGGTCTATTTCAGTTTTCTATCCCTTACTAACTTTTGATGGGCTATATATTTTTTTAGAAATGTGACTTATTTAATCTAAATTTAAAATTTTCTTGTATAACATTATACATAACATCCCCTTTATTTAAAAATCAGAGGTAATATCATTCTGTGTTAGAACCACCTTAATGATATGATTTTGTTCTAAACTAATATATGATTATATAAAAATATTATATTCTATAAGAAAATGAAGAGAAAGTTGAGTATTTGTAAGAATTCTGCAAAGGGGAGGGTTTTAAATTATAGCTCTAGCAAAAGGGGTTAAAAAGAAGCTGTCTAAATTTGATAATGAAAGAAAAACTTCCTTACATTAAAAAATAGCACAAAGTTAAGAAGTGAAGAATTAACCAGGACAACACCAAGGCAAAGAAGACCAAGCTATAATGTTTTTAATATAAAAAGGCCCATACAAATCAATAAAACTTTCCAGAAGCTAATAGGCAGATGACATGAAAAAAAACAATAAGGGAATTTTAAAAATTTGTTAACAGATCCAGGAAAATAATCTCCTTAGACCAGTAATCAAAAAAAAAAAATTAAAACTAAAGCAAGGAGATACCATTCCAGCTATCATATTAGTTATATTTAAGGGGAGATATTAACATCAGAATTTGGAGAGGAAGCAAGCAAAAGGGCAGAATCATTTGCACATTCTGGCAGTGTGGATAAGGAGCCTCAAGGATTTTCTGCTTAGATATCCTACTTTTGAATATATTGAAAGTTCCAGATGATGAATATAAATATCATTTCATTTCAGAGTTTTTCATTGTTATTTGTAATAGAGAAAGGTTAGAAATGTCCTAAGCATCCAACAATGGAGAACCATTGTATAAGTAATGGGTCTTTTCTTCTGGTGTAATTTCAATTAAAAACATGAGGATAATTCTTGTTATAAGATTAACAAAAATGTTACAGAATTGTATGTCTATTATCTTCTTTTTTTTTTTTTTTTTTCTTTTTGTCTTTTGTTGTTGTTGTTGCTATTTCTTGGGCCGCTCCCGCGGCATATGGAGGTTCCCAGGCTAGGGGTTGAATCGGAGCTGCAGCCACAGGCCTACGCCAGAGCCACAGCAACGCGGGATCCGAGCCGCGTCTGCAACCTACACCACAGCTCACGGCAACACCGGATCGTTAACCCACTGAGCAAGGGCAGGGACCGAACCCGCCACCTCATGGTTCCTAGTCGGATTCGTTAACCACTGCGCCACGACGGGAACTCCTCTATTATCTTCTTAGTGAAGTCAAGGACAAAACTCATTAGAGAAAGAGGAGGGAAATAATGTGTAATATTACCAGTGGTTATCTTTAATGGAGAGATGGTGAGTGTTTCCTTTTCTTCTTTTTCCTACCTGTATATTTTGCAAGTTTACTCTCAGGAGTATGTATTTTTCTGAACTAAAGAAAAATGAGGTAAGCCAGACCCTTAAAAAAATCACAAGCCAGTTCCAATAAATCATAATCACTCATTGTCACAGTCTTAGTTTTTTTGTTTGTTTGTTTTTTATGTCCACACCAGTGGCATATGGAAGTTCCCAGGCTGCAGGGAAAAATGGGACCTGCAGCTGGGGCCTATGCCACAGCTACAGAAGTGCTGGATTTGGGCCTTATCTGAGACCTATGCTGTAGCTTGTGACAGACCTGGATCCTTAACCCCCTGATGCCAGTGAGGTGAGGGATCAAACCTGCATCCTCACAGACACTATGTTGGGTTCTTAACCCACTGAGCCACAATGGGAACTCCATATTTTTTTTTCTTTTGGCTGCACTCAGGGCACATGAAGGTTCCTAGACTAGGGATGGAATATGAGCCAGAGCTGGGACATATGCCATAGTCATGGTCCTGCTGGATCCTTAACCTACTGCACCATAGGGGGAACTCCTCACAATCTGGGTTCTAATCCCATCTGTGTGATTTTGGACAAGCCCCTGCTCTGTCTGTGCCTAGTTTCCTCTCATAGAATTATTCTTGATCACTATTCCCAGAAAATAGTGTGCATTCTTGGTTCACATTTCTCCCTGTGTAGCTTAATCTCTTTAAGGGAGGAGTTTCTAAAGCTGGGCTTGAAACGGCCCCTGAAATTTGGACAATTGACCCTTCCAGATATTGTCAACATTTTTTTGTAGTTGAACTGACAGATTAATTATAGATTGAGTTGTTACTCGGGCTTCTTCCAAGAACTTACATTCTGTCTGATGTCATCTTTTGAGGATTCCACTCTCTGTTTCAAATCCAGTTCACCATCAACACCCAGTAATCAAGTCATCCTGCAGGAGTTGCTGGCTACTCCTCATCCAGGTCTAGCTCTTTCCTTGGCCAGTTGATCCTAACCAAGTCTTGCCAAGTCAGGCATTATCCCTTTTTAAAACCAGCTTGGGATGCTGAGAACCATCCTGCTTTGAATTTGAGGTTTTCAAAGTCACAATGAAGAAATAGGGAGGAAGGCCTGTCACCGAGCCTGAGCTTCTAGTCTGGGAAAGGCCCTTTGACTGAGTAGAATTTTTCCCCAGTCGAAGAATCTGCACAAAGCCTCCTTCATGTCCCTGTTCCTCAGGCTGTAGATAAAGGGGTTCAGCATGGGGGTGACCACGGTATATACCACAGAGGCTGCCATTCCAGTGTCTGCAAAGTAGGAAGAGGAGGACTGGAAATACACCAGAAAGAGGGTCCCGTAGAAGAGAGTGACGACTGTCAGGTGAGCACCACAGGTAGAGAAGACTTTGTGCTTTCCCCCAGGAGAGGGGACCCTGAGGATGGTGTGGATGATGTGGGCATAAGAGACCAGGACACAGGTGAGAGGGATCATGCCAGAGAGGATGGCCTCAGTTAACATGGTGACCCGAAAGATGTGTTTGTCTGAGCAGGCGAGTTTGAGGAGTGGGAGAAGATCACAGAAGAAGTGTGGGATGGAATGGGAGGCACAGAAGGAGAACTGAGACATAAGGAGAGTGGGTGAGAAGGCCAGGAGGTGGGCACAGAGCCAGGATGTGGTGAGCAACAGCAGGCAGCGCTGGGGACACATGATCATGGTGTAGTGGAGAGGGAGGCAGATGGCCACGTAGCGGTCATATGCCATCACAGCCAGCAGGAAGTCATCCAGCAGGGTTAATGCCATGAAGAAGTACATCTGCACGAGGCACCCAGTGTAGGAGATGTTGTGGTGCTGCGTCTGGATGTTGACCAGCACCTTGGGGATAATGGTGCAGGAGAAGCAGGTCTCGATGAAGGAGATTTTGGTCAAGAAGAAGTACATGGGGGTGTTGAGATGTTGGTCAGAACCTATTCCCAGGATGATGAGCAGGTTCCCCAGCACAGTGACCAGGTAAATGGCCAAGAAGATCCAAAACAGGGGAGGCTGCTGGTCTGGGTGTGGAGAGATGCCCAGGAGCAAGAAGTCAGAGATGCTGGTTTGATTTTTCATCCCCATTTAAAGTAGGATAAATCATTGAAAATATTGTTTATATACCTGTAAAATCCAAAAAGTTGTATCATTCAAAGTCTTTTGTCTGTTTTCTGTGTTTTTTTCAAAGGTCACAGAGATGCTCACTTTTCTCTTGCTGGTGGCCATGCAAACATGTACAGAGATGAGAACTCAGTGCAATGATTAGGAGACTTGTTGGGGGTGGACTCCGCATTTTAGCTGTCCACTAGGTGGTCCTGTAGGCCTCTCAGAGGACGTTGAAGTGGAGGTTAGCTGGGAAGAGGATTCCTAAGTCTTCGTCCACGTTTACCTTTTTAAAATGGAAAGCTTAGTGTTTCATAGGCCAGTGAAGTTTAAATAAGATATCTGTGGGGATATGCATTTACTAGAAAATTCTTAAGAATAGTTCTGTGTGTGTGTCTCTCTCTTGAGTTTCTCTGTATGCATGTATACATGTGTGTTGTTTGGGAATAATGAAGAGATGATCATTACATAGAAAGGTCATAGTAGCCCTCAGATATTCTTGGCATGGTGGGATTATTTGTACTCTTTTTCTTTTGAAGAGCCATCAAATGATATAATGTAGATAAAGTTATCTTATAAATTCAAACATATTTTACAAACAAGCATTCCTACCATCATCATCACCATCATCATTATCAGCATCAGCCTCATTATCTTCATCATCATCATGAATGCCAACATTATCTAACCCTCAGTCTTCAGAATGTTGTCTTTGGTGTCCTATAGACTAGTTGGGAATCCTTTCTTGCTGTTTATCCTCTGCCACCTACACATCCTAAGATCCTCTTTTTGCTTCAGTTTCCTCATCTGTAAATTTTGTGCATACTTTGTATATTTATTGTAGATAATCAGTGAGATGACATATTCAAAACACTAGCATGGAGTAGGTCTTCAATAAATTGTGGCAATTGTTACTAACATTGCTAGAAGCAGTAGTAGATAACATGGAACCTGAGGTTCCTGAGGCACCAAAAAAATAAGCCCTAATTTTTCTTTTATATTTTGGGTAGATTATTTACTATCCCCAATCTTCTAGATGAGACATAAACCTACCATATAGGATGACTGAAAGTTATCAAAATGCCAGAATCATTTAAAGGTTTTATTTAGGACCTGGGATGCATAATCCAAAATGAGAGTTTCTGCATTTGTATGCATGGGAAGATGTGTCCACCAACAGGCAATGCCAGCCAGGCTCATGCCATGATCTTTGACATGGTGATAAAATGTATCCTTCTGGGTCTGACAGACCTTCACTTTCCACCATCCCCTTTGTGGGCTGTAATCTTGAACAAGTTTTCTCAATCTTTCTGACCTCTATTTCTGTATCTGCTCAAATAGAATAACTAACACAACCATATGATCCAGTAATCCCACTCCTGGGCATTTTTTGGGACAAAACTTTCATTCAAAAAGATACATGCACCCCTATATTAATTGCACCAATATTCACAATAGCCAAGACATGGAAACAACCTAAATGTCCATTAACAGATGAATGGATACAAAAGATATGGTACATAAACACAATGAAATATGACTCAGCCAAAGAAAAGAACAAAATAATGCCATTTGTAGTAACATGGATGCAACTAGAGATTCTCATGCAAAGTGATAGAGAGAAAGATAAATACTGCATGATATCACTTATATGTGGAATCTGAAATGGGGCACAAATGATCCTACCTAAAAAACAGGAACAGATCACAGACATGGAGAGCAGACATGTGGTTGCCATGGGGAAGAGGGAAGAAAGTGGGATGGATGGGGAGTTTGGGATTGGTTGATGCAAACTCATATTTAGAATGGATAAGCAATGAGGTCCTACTGTTACTACCTACAGGGAGGTAAATCCAATCTCTTTGGGTGGAACATAATGGAAGACAGTATAGGAAAAAGAATATATATATATACATATATATATATATATATATATATATATATACACACACACACACACATATATGTATGTACATATATGTGTATATGCATGTATGTATATATGACTGGGTCACCCTGCTGTGCAATTGAAATTGAAACAACACTGCAAATCAACTACACGCTAAAAAAACAATATTTAACTTATAATCTTGTAAGGACTAAAATAGATAAGGATTGTACAGAACCAGAATGATTACCGGTTTCTATCAAATGGTCACTAAATACTAGTTTCCCTGACATTATTGTTTTTTCTCTTCTCTCTCTTTTTCTCTCTTGAATTTGACAAAAGGATGATGCTTTGTGCGATAACCAACTAGTCCTCTATGTTTACCTAGGACTGTCCTGCTTTCAAAATGGAATGTCCCACTTCCAGAAAAATCTCTCAGTCCCGGGCAAATTGGACTTTTTCTTGTACATGGTCTGTTGGGCTTACAAAACTGTAAATTTATAGAATATCAACTACCAAGTTACAGATACTAAACTTTCAAGTTATAGAATTGTAAGAACATTGTCACCAGTGTCATCATCTTGAGCTTTAGGTGGCAATGGCTCTAACCTAGTAGTAACCATGACAAAGCACCCACTTTGACATGTGAGTCCCAGGTTTGAGTTACGGCCGTATCATCTTGGTCAAAGCATTTCACTTAATAGGACCCCAGTCTAAATAAGTCTAGCTCAAATCATTCTGAGACTCCAGTTAAAAAAGATGATATTTATGACTGAGTCACTTTGCCAAACAGTGGAAATTGACAGAACAATGTAAATCAATTATAATAGAAAAATACAAAGCTAACAATAAAAAAATGAAACAAGGCTTGCTGAACTATCCCTGAGTGTGGAAATAGTTGCTCTCCTTGGGTGGTGTCAGAGAAAGACTCTGAAAGCCCCTCAGGATTAAGTGGGCTGTGAGTGAATTGTCCAGGCACAGTGTAGGGGTCTTGAGCGCTGTTATAGCTGTTACAGTATCTCAGTCCCTGCCGTGGACTTGGGGACCACTGATCTGCACTGACTTAAGATTGGACTCTCAGAAAGTTCATGAATACTAAATCATGGTCCTTCTTATGGTGGTTAAGAGAGCCAGGGTGTATTTTTCTGAGAGTAAGGAAGGGGCAAGAAAGGAGAAAGGAATGGGGTAGAGGTGGGTGTGTGTGTGGGGGGGCATGTTTTGACCAATTCCTCCTGTCTCTACAACTCAGGTCTTAACTGGAAATTCTTACCATCCTCAGATTCTTGTCACCATCACCAGGTGTTGGGTCTGCCTCACCTGTTTGGTTTGCATACCCTTCTTTCTCAGTACGACTCACTAACATCTCAGTTTTCTTCCTTCTCTCTAGCAGCAGCACAAACCAAAGACCCAGGGCATGAGCAATCAATTCAGGGACAGCAGCCAGGAGAAGGTGTTGGCTTTTCACATGGAGTGTCTCCTGGGACCCAGCCTCTCATCTCCTAGTTAGAGACGAATCAGGGTAAATGTCCAACCCCTCAGCGTCCCCTCTGTGCCCTGAAGTTCTGAGCCTCAGTGGTGTCAGAGTGACCAGGTCTGGGAATCCTGCTCTTGGTAACACTCTCCTGGGCAGGGGAGTGGACGGGCTCCATCTCCCTGAACCCTAACCTTCTATGGAGTTCACATGCTAATCAGACCCAGAGCCTCATAAAGGAAACCTCTCATCTCTTAGCAAATAAATAACAATCAATGAGTTGAACAGTTTCAATAAAGGGTGGCCCATACAACCATCATCTTCAAAGTTCTACAGTAGGATATGTAGAAAAAGTGAATAGGCTTGTTCCCCGTGACTCCAGGATGTCAAGATAAAAGTCTGTCCCAGAAATAGGGGTACTACTGCACACAGGATTACTTTATACTTTTAGTTTATATTTTTTTAATTGTGAATTATATCATACATAAAAGAGTATAAAAATATAAAGGAATGGTTTTCTTACAGTTTTGCTACAGACCTAGCACCAACTATGCACATACAGATTAATCAGGTATTGTTTATATTTCCTTATGTTTGTCTTTGTCATGAATGGAATCATTTAGCTTCTTTCCATCAATATTGTGTTTTTGGGAACATTCATTTGTATTAGTACTTGTAACTACAGGTCATTCTTTCTCACTGCTGTCTAGTAAAGGGTCACTGTTGTACTTAATATCTTGAAGGATATTCATTTTTGAATTCAGAATGTCTCTAATTTTAGAACAAAATAATGTACATGTATCATTATTTATGTGATAACATCGATAGGTTCTAGTATTTCACGTTGTAACTAAACACAGTAATATGCTGGAAAGAAACTGTGTAAATATTCATATCAACTGAAATAAATGCATTTTTTAAAATAGCCGCATTCACTTTAGGTCAGTTTTTGGTACAAAATGAGTTTGCTGAAACTCTATAAAATACCTTTCATTGATTTTTGAATTTTAGAGACTGCAGTTAAGGGAGTATTACTTAAATTCCATTGTGGATTGTACCCTAATGCAGTTATCCATTCTAGTGTTGATGGCTTTTTGAGTTTCCTGACAGGTTTTTGCTATCCCCCACTCCCTGCCCCAGTTGTTTATTGTCTCAAGTAAAATTCCTCCTACTCTCATTAAAACATGAAAAATTGACATTTTGAGTAAATGTGACCTGATCTTCTCCACTGTTCAATTTTTCTTACGAAAAAGTTTCTGTGTACAAATTGGAAAAAGTTTTATTTTTATTTACTTTATAATGGCATGTTTTGGTTTCAGGGGAGGTGGGGCAGTGGGCATACCCATAGCATGAGGAATTTCCCAAGATAGGGTTTGAACCCATGCCACAGCAGTTATAACACTAGATCCTTTCTACTTGGCCACCAGGGTACTCTTGGAGAAACTTTTAGACCACCATCCTCTAAAGAGAACGTCTCCACAATAACAATCATTTATCATTCCTTTGTTCTACTATTGATATTTTAGTGATTGCCCGAGTTTTATTATTTCAAAAGAAATGTCTAGAGAACTGGGAATTATTACTCCTTTCTTTTCATCAAGTTGTTACATTGCTTTCATAGGTGAGAGAGTAAAACCACAATAAATGAAGTCAAAACATCATTTGATTCTGTTTTGAACTGCTAGACTCATGAACATTCATGAACCTTCTCCTGGTGTACCCATTCAGGTTTCTCTATGGTTATCTGCCAAGGAATAGAATTGTTTGCAAGGTATTGGTTAATGCTTTAGTTTGGGTCTTATGAGAAGTAGATGTCAAGGTGGGATTTAGTGTGTAAGAGATGCTCTGAGGAGGGGGCAGGAGAAATCAGGGAGTGCCTTCAAATTCTGATGCAGAGACCTGTGGAATAAAAGAGGGAAGGAAGAAAGCATGGGTGGTAAGAGGCCCAGTGTACAGCCAGATCCACCAAGAAAATCTTAAACAGGCCAGTGTTTGGGGGGTGAACCTAAATCAAAATCGTCCATTAGCAGATTCTTGTAACACTCTGAAAATAAGCTTGTGTCGGTACCACTGTCACCCTGAATCATTGTCCAGGAGCAGCCTGTGTAAGCATGGCCTTTGTACTGTGGACTGAAAAAAAACAAGCACAACCTAAAATTAGAGAGTTATGTTTCATTCAATGAACATATTGAGGACTTAAGCCCAGGAGGCAGCTCCTCAGACAGCTCTGAGGGACCACTCCAAAGTGGTAAGGAAGGAGCTGGGACAAATAGGAGTTTTTGCCAAAAACCCAAGAATTCAATACATCAAAAGATTGCTGTAGGAGTTCCTGTTGTGGTTTAGCAAGTTTAAGGACTGATGTCTCTGTGAGGATGTGGGTTGAATCTCTGCCCTTGCTCTATAGGTTAAGGATCTGGTGTTGCCACAAGCTACAGCATAAGTCTCATTAAGACCTACAGTGTAAGTCTCATTATTAAGGCTGGTGGCTTACCTGCCCACCAGAGGGTCAGCACCAGTCTCAGGACCCCACAGTAAGTCAGCAGTTGCACCAGTTCCCCCAGGGCTCATAGCCAGAGGTCCGTGGACATAGCCCTGACTCTCAGTGGGCCAGTATCCCCCTCTTGAGGCAGGGCTTTGTAGCCAGCCAAGCCTGTCTGGGTCTGGCCTGCTACCAGCACTGGCTGCAAAAGCCAGCCGCACTCTGGCAGAAGAACCCATGCAGCCCACATAAGAGGCACTCTTAGAGCATATAGCTCTAGTGGAGGGAAGTATACTGCTTGGTGCCATTGGACATCTCTGTGTAAGGCCAATTCTCCAAGATGAGGAAATATAACTGACCTCTGTAGTACACAGAAATTAACACAGAGAGTTAGGCAAAAAGAGGAGACAGAGGAATATGTTTCACATGAAGGAACAAGACAAAGACCCAGAAGAAGAACTAAGAAAATGGAGACAAGAAATCTGTTGGAGTTCAAGGCAATGATTATAAAGGTGCTCAACAAACTTGGGAGGAGAATGGATGAAGAGAGTGAGAAGTTTAACAAAGAGTGAGAAAGTATAAAGAAGAACCAAACAACATTGAAGACTAAGTTAATGAATTTAAAAGTATACTAGAAGGAATCAATAGTAGGTTAGATGATAAAATGAATGGGTCAGCAAACTGGAAGATAACATAGAAATCACTGAAGCTGAACAGAAAATAAAAAAAGTTTTAAAAAATGAGGGCAGTTTAAGAATCTCTGGGACAACATCAAGCATAGTCAACATTCACATTATATGGGTCTTAAAAGGAGAAGAGAAAAAGGCAGAGAATTTATCTGAAGAGATAATACCTGAAAACTTCCCTAACCTGGGAAAAGAAATAGACCTCCAGGTCCAGGCAGCACAGAAAGTCCCAAACAAGATAAACCTCAAAAACATCATCTCAAGATTCATCATAATTAAAATAGAAACAATTATAGAATCCCACAAAGACCCAAATGATGAAAGAAACCCTGAGGAAACAAAGCTGGGTATTATGTTCCCTGACTTCAGACTATATTACAAAGCTTCAGTAATCAAAACAGCATAATACTGGCACAAAAACAGACACATAAGTCACTTGAACTGAATAGAAAGCTGCAGAATAAACCCACACATTTATGGTCAATTAATCTATGATTAATCTATGATGCCTGAGGCAAGGATATAATGGAGAAAAGACAAATGTTCTTTTCATTAAGTGGTGTTGGAGAAACCAGACAGCTACGTTTAAAAAAAAATGAGATTACAACATTTACTCACATCATATAAAAAATAAACTCAAAATGGATTAAAGCCCTAAATGTAAGACCTGAAACCATAAAATTCCTAGAAGAAAACATAGGCAGAATACTCCTTGACATAAATTGTAACAATATATTTTTTAGACATCTCTCCTGAGGCAAAATAAATGAAATGAAAATAAACAAGTGTGACCTAGTTAAACTTAATATCTTTTACACAGTAAAGGATATTATTAACAAAATGAAAACCTATGGACTGGGAAAGATATTTGTAAATGTTGTGACCCATAAAAGGTAAATATCCAAAATATATAAAAAATGCATACAACTCAACATCAAAAAAGAAAACTTGATTTAAAAATGGACAGAAGACCTGAATAGTCATTTTCTTAAGACATACAGATGGCCAACAGGCACATGGAAAGATGCTCAATATCATTACTCATCAGAGAAAAGAAGATCAAACCTGCAATGAGATATCGCCTCCCACCTGTCAGAATGGCTATCATCAAAAAGACTACAAATAGGAGTTCCCATCATGGCTCAGTGGTAATGAACCCCACTAGTATCCATGAGGATGCAGGTTCTATCTCTGGCCTTGCTCAGTGGGGTAAGGATTAAGCGCTGGCCCGAGCTGTGGTTGGGTTGCAGACATGGCTCAGATCACATGTGACCGTGGCATAGGCCAGCAGCTATAGCTCCAATTTGACCCCTATCCTGGAAACTTCCATATGCTGCAGGTGTGGCCCTAAAAAGTGAAAGCAAAAAAAAAAAAAGTCTACGAATAATAAGTGTTGATGAGGATTTGGAGATAAAGGATCCCTTGTACACTGTTGGTGGTAATGTAAATTGGATAGCTACTATGGAGAACAGTATAGATGTTTCTCAAAAAGTTAGTAGTAAGAGCAATCCAGTTTTACACGTCATCTAGCATTCCACTTCTGAATATTTTTCAGAAGAAAACAAAAATGCTAACTTGGAAAGATACATGCAACTTGTACATTCATTGCAGCATTATTTACAATAGCCAAGATATGTAAACAGCCCAAGTGTCTATTGATAGATGAATAGATAAAGAAGTTGTGGTGTATATATACAATGAAATACTAACCAGCCATAAAAAAGGAATGAATTTTTGCCATTTGTGACTATATGGATGGACCTAGAGGGCATTATGCTAAGTGAAATAAGTCAGAAGAGAGAAAGAAAATTATTCCATGTTTTCACATATATCTAGAATCAAAACAAAACAAACAAACATAACAAAACAAAACCAAACTCATAGATAAAAAGAACATACGTGTTGTTGCTTGAGGGTGAAAATGAGTGAAAAGAGTAAGAGAGATGAAGAGGTATAAACTTCCAGTTATAAAATGAATATGTCACAGGGGTGTAATGTACATTATGGGGAATATAGTCAATATTATTGTAATAACTTTGTATGGATACAGATGGTCACTGGACTTGATCCTTTTGGAATGCATACAAATATTCAAATAATATGTTGGACAACTGAAAGTAAAAATACTTTAAGCCAATCTACTTCAGTAAAAAAAAGAACACATTAAAAAAAAACCATAGAGTTACCAAGTAGTAGATTTGGAATTTTTTCATTTGACAATCACAAACTTGGGGTGAAGTCATTTATTGTATCTGTGCTACAGATGAGAAAAGTGAGGCTTAGATTGATTGACACAGTCACACAAATTGTGAGATTGAGTTGTAACTTATGTTGTGTCACTCAGATATTTAGGATCTTATTATTATGCAATTACAGCAGCCTCCTGTGACCCAGTTGTGAAGAGCTTTGGAGAAGTCATGAGCTGTTCTCAAGGTCACAAGAGAACCCACTAGCCAGACCCAAAGGGTTGGTGCCTAAGATTAATAACTTCTATGATGGGAACAGTGACCTCTTGAGGCTTCATGTAAGCTGACCTATATAATGAACGATTAAAAAAACGTTACTAGAGAAGTTTTTCCTTGCTGTTCATCAGGAAACTAGAGCACAACACTGGTTGTTGATGTGACACACATGACCCAGACATGGCAAAGGAAAAAGAAGGAAACTGTGTACAATATAGTAAGATATCAATAACCATGTCTCATTTCATTTTTACAAAGAAAGTACAATAGTCTTATATTGCAGTTGAATTCTCTCCCTTACTGACCTGTAATTACTTTTTCTTGGCCATACCCTCAGCATGTGAAAATTCCTGGGCCAGGGATCTGACCAGGGCAACAGCAGAGACTCCAGCTACAGCAATGACAATACTGGAACCTTGACCAACTGAGCCACAAGGAAATTCATGTAACTAATTTTGAAGACAGGGGCCCTGATTGATATATCTTTGTAACTGATGTAGTTCCTAGTACCTAGCATATGTTTCATGAGTCCTTATCGAATGAGTGAATGCCGAGATATACCACACATGGGTTCTACAATTCTGTCTTCCTCATCAGCTTGTTCAAGGCCTGCTTCATGTCCTTATTCCTAAGGCTGTAGGTAAAAGGGTTCAGCATGAGGGTAACTACTGTATAGATAACAGTGACCACACTATCTTTTGACACTGAGTAGGTGGACCAAGGGCGGATATACACAGATATTATGGTTCCATAGAATAGTGACACAACTGTGAAGTGGGATCCACAGGTGGAGAAGACCTTGAACCTGCCTCTCCCAGAAGGGACCCGCAGAACAGCACGGGTGATACACACATAAGAGACAATGATGAAGAGAAAGGGGCTCATGATCACAAAGGAGCCCTCTGTGAAGGCCAAGAGCTCATTGACAGAGGTGTCAGAGCAGGAGAGCATCAGCAGTGGCTGGACATCACAGAAGAAGTGGTGGATGATGTTGGGCCCACAGAAGGAGAGGCGGGCCATGAGGATGGTGTGGGTGAGCGAGTGGAGGTGGGACACCAGCCAGGATGTGATCACTAGCAGGAGACAGCGCCTGGGGTTCATGGTTGTGGTGTAATACAGTGGGTTGCAGATGGCCACATAGCGGTCAATGGCCATGGCAGCCAGGAGGAAGCTGTCAGTGATCACACTGGTCACAAAGAAATACATCTGGGCAAGGCTCTGGGCAAAAAAGATGGTCTTTCTCTGAGTCAGCATATTCACCAGCATTCGTGGCACAATGACAGTGGTAAAGCAGACGTCCACCAGGGAAAGTTTGGAGAGGAAGAAGTACATGTGGATGTGGAGGTGAGCATCCCCCTGGATGGCTGCAATGATGACTGAGCTGCCAGCCATGTTGACCAGGTACATGACCAGGAAACTGGCAAAGAGCCACACCTGCTTTCGGGGGTCACTGGTCAGTCCCAGAAGGAGGAATTCAGGCATATGGCTCAGGTTTCCCCTCATCATTGGTTTCCTGAAATTAAAATATATCAAAGAACATTAGGTGCATTTTTTTTGCTTGGAGTCTTCAATCTGGTGGAGGATATATGGTATAACTTATTCCAGCTTGTGCATTACGTAAATTCAATTATTCATGTAGACTGCACCATAGAGTCTATGATATATTTTCATATGATTGGCCTTGAAATGCCTGATTTCAATGAGAAATTGCATCTGACTAGTTTTGTTAATTTCAAGAAACTTCAATTCTTATTCCTTGTCCAAAAGACAAAACTTCTATATTCTTAAGGGAAATTGTAAAGGTCCTAGGAAAAGTCTTCAGAAAATAACTATTTGGCTTGATTTCCCCAGTTGTATCTAAGACATCCTTTTGCTCTATCTGGCCTCTGTTAGTAATCAGCCTGCTACCCTTTAGATGATTCTGGCCAAGATTTGTCTCTTTCTGATTCCACTATGTCAGGAAAAAATATCCTAATTCTCCCTACAGAAATCACACAAGCACAGTAGAGATAGTATTCCTGAATCCGACTTTTCTTGAAAAAGAAAGTAGTTTGGAATACATTTAGGAGTTTAGTTTTGAGCAGGAAGTTCTGACTAGGCATGGCTGGCACTAGGAAAGTTGACATGTCCATCAAGCTGGGGAACTGTCTAGGGTGAGTGGAGCACTGAAGAAATGTTTCTGGCAGGGGAAGCCTATTTACCCAACATTGAACTTGGTGGTTTGGGCACGTGGGTGGCATCATGGAAGAAATAGAGGAAATAAGAGGCAAGAGCAGTGCCAAGGTGTGGTAGTGTGAGCAAAGGAAATGTTAGAAGATGAAGCATTCAGAAAAATCAGAGGCATATTAATAGGAAGATGCTGAGGTTCAAGAATATGTTTTTTTATGTCCCTAAAAGGCAAAAACAGAGGAGAAAAAGCCAAGGCTCCAGTCTGGCAGGAACTGCTCATCTATCTGCCAAATAGAAGCTCAATTAAAATAAGACCAGAACTATTGGGGCATAGAGTTAGAACCAGCCACTTGCCATCTAGGGCTGATAGTGGGACCACTGAGTTAACAGAACTGGTGCTCCTTCTGCCCACCTGCCTAGGGACAGGATTGGCTTCAGAGAAGACAGAAAAGAAAGCCCACAAGTAGTGCTCCAATCATCCCAGATAAGTGAGGGTAGAGTTAGCAATGCATATTTTGTATTAGAGCAAGTCCATATCCTGTACTTCCATGTCCTCATAATATTTCTGGTCCTTTTGAAGAGTTAGAAGCAAACCTAAGTATTAATGATATATTTTTGATGCTTAGTGATCTTGAATGAAGCTCAAGTTCCTGCCAAGGAGAACTCAACTCAGATTTTGAATTTAACACTTTCACATGTATGTACCTAGAGAAGCATACTTTCTTGAAGCATTTCCTTTCGCTTTGGGGTATTTGATGCTTGGTCCAAATTGGAAGGGGACCACTGTGTCATGGACAATATCTGGAGAGGTTTATGATGAGAGCACTCCCAAGGCAGGGTTCACATCTGCTTTCCTCCCCATTGTTTTCCAGTGAGTTACATAGTGCCTGGTTCATAGTAGCTATGTAATAAATACCAGCTGAATGATTGAACCAGATATATCACCCCTGATTACGCCTTGCAAGATTGTGGGTTTAATACTAGAAACTAAACTAGTAGTTGGAAACTAGTCTCCATGGATCAGGAGTTGGGAGAGAGGTTCCTGGTTTGATGGGAGAAATTTATGGTTTGGCAATTAGTTCTGGTTCATAAATTTATGAGTTGTTTCTCCTTGGAATATTTCTTTTTTTTAATTTTCAGGTCTGTATCCATAGCATATGGAGGTTCACAGGCTAGGGGTCAAATCTGAGCTATAGCCCTATCCTATGCCACCACCACAGCAACGCAGGATCCGAGCTATGTCTGCAACCTACTCCACAGCTCATGGAAACGCCAGATCCTCAACTCAGTGAGAGAGGCCAGGGATCAAATCTGTGTCATCATGGATGCTAGTCACATTTCCACTGAGCCATGATGGGAACACCCTCCCCTTGGAATATTTCTATATTTCCTTTTTTTTTCTCACCTTAAAAATGGGGAAAATAAAATGTCATCTCTAGAAGTTTATTGTTAAGTTGCAAGAAGATCACATATTTGCAAAGTATTTGAGATCTACCATGTGCTATGCAAATGTTGCTTAGACCACTACTAATTGTTCTTTTTTGTCTTTTGTACCCAACTGAAGAGAGCTTAAAAATAGTAGGTGCAATCTAGAGGAAGCCAGAAGAGGTTAAGGGGTCTAGTGTTTTTAGCGGTGGATGCTTAAGTGGTCACTGGAAGGAGTGTGAGTGCTAAGCTGACAGTGACAAAAGACCAACAGGGTGCACACCTAGGACAAAACTGGTCTTTCTTGGAAAACAAAGTGTTAATTCATTAGGAGTTCCCATCGTGGCTCAGCAGTAATGAACTCAACTAGTATCTATGAGAACTCGGATTTGATCCCTGGCCTCACTCATTGAATTGAGGATCCAGCGTTGGCATGACCTACGTTATAGGTTGAAGATGAGACTCAGATCTGGTGTTGCTGTGGCTCTGGCATAGGCTGGACACTATAGCTCCAATTTGAACCCTAGCCTGGGAACTTCCATATGCCATTGGTGTGGCCCTAAAAAACAATAAATATATAAGTAAAATTAATTAGTTAGTTGCAAAAAATAGAAATGATAGCCAAAACCAATTTCCTCTTGAAAAACCTTAGACCCAAATACATTTAAAGTGAATTCTTATTTATTTATTTATTTTGCTTTTTAGGGCTACACCTGCAGCATATGGAGGTTCCCCGGCTAAGGGTCTAATGGAGCTACAGCTACAGGTCTACACCACAACCACAGCCACAACAATGCCAGATCGAGCCATGTCTGCCACCCACACCACAGTTCACAACAATGCCGATCCTTAACTCAGTGAGGCCAGGGAACAAACCTGCAACCTCATGGTTCCTAGTCAGATTTGTTTCCACTGTGCCATCACAGGAACTCTGATTTAAGGTGAATTCTATAAAACATTGAAGAATATTTCATGACCCATCAACCCTGTTCCTAGATGGATGTCCCAGAGAAATGTCCATCCAGGTTAATAAAGGCTTGGGCATGATGGTGTTTTGTCATACTCATTTGCAGTCATGGGGAATTTGTGGCCATCTAAGTATCCATCACTGGGATGGTAAATGGACAGAAGCTCACCAAGGGTACCATTCAGCTGTGTAGAAGCAAATGATAAAGTATTTTTTTGTTTTTTGTTTTTGTTTTTATGGCCACACCTGGGGCATATGGAAGTTCCCAGGGCAGGGGTTGAATAGGAGCTTCAGCAGCCTGTGACCTATGCCACAACCACAACAACACTGGATCTGAGCCGAATCTGTGACTTACACTGCAGCTTGTGGTAATTCTAGACCCTTAACCCATGGAGCAATGCCAGGGATTGAACCAGCATCCTTACAGAGATGGTGTTGTGTCCGTATCCCACCAAGCCACAATGGGAGCTCCCTGACTAGAAGGATTGATGGCAACATTGTTAGACTTTAAAACCATGATCTGAATGCAAAGGAAAGAAAAGCAATAAGTTCTGTAACATAAGAAGATGTATACAAATTAAAAACGCAACAAAGTGGTGATCATCACAGTGTGTACACATATCAAAACATCACATTATACAACTTAAAGTATTTAGAAATTCAACAAATCAACAAGCATGTCCATACACAGTTAAACATTAAGCATATTAGAATGGAGGAAGGCAACAGGAGTGGGGAGGGGGGGTATAAAAATACATACACGAGTGAGGAAGCCAACAAAATTAAAAAGGGCCCTAGTGTTGGCAATATGTTATGAAGTGAGGTGTGTGGTTAATTCAATCCTTTGCCTCTGAACTCTGTGAATAAGAGAAAGAACTTCAAGGCTTAAACAACTCAGGGGATTTCTCTCCTTCTAGTTCTCACAGCATGAAGCCATCCGGAAATACAGATGTTATGCCATTGAAATTTACTGAAATATTGCTAGTAAGAGAGGGCATGGTCACCTAAATGTGTCCCTTGGTTCTTTGTAATAAAAATTGGATTTTTTCTATATATTGGAATGAAATGCAAGAGCCAAGGATTCTAAGCCTGGCAGTATCAGTATCTTCTGTTAGCTGCCTTTATTCTGTACAGTGATGTTGGCTATGCTTTTCTTTGATGACTTAATTTAATGATTTACAATTCACTCAAGACATTTTCACTGAGTGACAACCAAGGGGCTCAGAAGAAATAGGAAAACCATTCCGATGTTTGAAAACAGGGACATGTGCCCAGGCTTATCATCTCAGTGAAATTTCCCATTTCTTCCAGGTCTGACCTAAAAGGACTTGGAATTAAATCATCCCACCTGAGCTGTGGTCTCCTTTTTAAGCTACTGGCTGGCATGGCTCAAGCTCCCTGTGTGATGGTCATGTATTTCCTTTTATCTTGTAAATTATTGGGGGACATTTGTAAACTCAAAGGTTGTTGGAGATGGAAGTGATCTTAAGCATTTATCCATGTGATAGATTTCCACAGCATGCTTCCTTGGGGGGACTCAGAGACCAGCCCAGGAGAGGTTGGGATCCTGAAGGGAATACTCAATGGTTGGGACTCTAGATCCCTTTCTTGTTAATCAGAGCAATTCTGCTATCTAGTGTTTTACATATTATATTACTTGAAGAAATATTATGAAGATATAGTTGAAAACAGCATATCTTGAATCTCAGCAGAGAGTGATTTACCCAATACAACAATCTCCCCATATCACGTCCATATGTCAGCTCAGGGCATGTTGTTTGGAAGATATTCAGAGGTTGGTGTGAGGCTGGAGCATCTGGAGCCTTCCACAGTAGGCCTGGCTTTGGGGATGACCAGGGGTGAGGCTGGGGCAACAGAAGCTGGGTCCCATCTGACAGTGTTGGGGCAGTTACATCTGTCTCATCCCCAGAGCGGAGCCTCCTTCCTAGGGGTCTTACTCTCCAGGGATAAATTCTTCCTGTGTTATGTAAATGGGGAGGGGGAAACAGAAGTGTGGAGAGGGCATTGGAAGTTTGTAGTCTCTGCTATGCTGAGCCTTATGATTCACACTTATAAAAAGCAGATGTTATGCAAAATGCTTTCTCAGTTTCTAATACTCCAGAATTCGTAGGACTTGGGCATAGTGATGGGGTGGGAGATGATGGCTACTTACTCAGAAAAGGGCTGGTGACCCCTGGGGTGGCCATCAGAATGTCCAAGCATCTCCTCCATAGCTTCATTGGCCTTGGTGATGAGGGGAGGAACGTGAGGCTGGGGACGTAGGTATAGCTCTCATGTTGAGTGAAGGAAGAAAGGTTCTAGGCTTGGTATGGGAGCTGTGCATGTGATACCCCCTGAGAGCTGTGCATGTGATTGTCATCTCAGAGGCTGCTCTCTTGCCCTTTAGAGAAGAAATCTTTCAGAGTAGCCCAAGTCTGTCTCTCATCCGCAGGAACCATCACTGGCCTCTGCAGATTCACTTGAATGATGAGGAAGAGTAGGGATCTGGAAGGAGGTGGTTACCCTTCATGTAACCTCTCCCCAAGGAGGCACTCTCTTTCCATCTACCATCTCCAGGGGGCTCATTAAGAAGGAAACTTGGGAGAAGAGTAAAGGCAATTGAAACTCAAGGTTCCATGGTGACAAGTTTCTTTGAATCTGATAATTAGTGGCTTATTGTGATGTTGAAAAAGGTTGTTATAGGTAATGAGAGAAGCCCTAGACCTGCAGCCATCCCTGGTCTCTTGGGGGATGAGGTACCATGGAAATTGTCCCAAGAATGAATATTCCTGGGTTCTGTTTAGCCGATTAGTTGTGATGTGGGTCAAACTATTAGCCCATTTGTATTTTAGGATTGTCATTTATAACATGGGTTTTTTAGTACTTGTGTATCAGAGTGGGTTGCCTAGAAGATAAATTAAGCTCAAGAAAGAGAATATGTTCATTTAATAATAATAACAATTTTTGAACAATTACATGGCATTTTATATACAGCTCTTCAAGTGCAGTGTCCTGATCTTTACAGATGAGGCAAATGAGGTTCAGTAAATAACTTGCCCAAAGTCACATAGTTAGGAAGTACTGCAGATAAGCTCAAATTCATGGTTGTCCTGCTCCTGAAGTCCACACTTTGTCTGCTCTGTTATGCAGAAACTTCACCTAGGAATGTCATGGATAGCTCCATCCGATTCTCTCCTCCAAGGTGCTAGCCCACCTTTTACATCTATAAATTTAGTCACCACCCCCCATTCTTGTAGTGCTTATCACACTGGCTCTCTATTGGTCACAGAGCTCAATGAGATAGGGCCGTATCTTATTTTTAGTTCATGGACGCACCCCCCCACCCCGCCCAATATGTAATGCAGAGTCTGGCTCACAGTGAACATTCAAAACCATTTGTTAAATAAATAAACAACATACACAATATTTTTTCTTGAAAATGTTTTGAAGATTTTAAAAAGTAATTCTAAGCTGGATTAGTTCTTGTTGCTATGCTACCAACATGGTATTTCTAAGTGTTTTAAGACTCAAAATAAAGGAATGCCTTAATGCCCAGAAATAGCAAAAACTTAAAAGACATTCCTACCATCACTGATATAAGTCATCCACTGCATCAATCAGCTTCTTAGAATGAGGAAGTCAGAAACTACCCTGAGAGAGATTTTTTTCCTCTAATCATGTTGCTTCTTTGATTAAAATCTTCAATTCATTGATTCACTCAATACTGTGTTAGATGCTATACACCAGAAACCAATAAGAGTGAGTCCCTATTCTTACAGTCTAGTGGGGGAGAGATATGTAACCATGTAGTTACACTAGGGAGTGGTCCATCTTCCTGCTATGTAGCACTGGGAACTATGTCTAGTCACTTATGAGGGAACATGATAATATGAGAAAAATGAATGTATACAGGTGTGTGTAACTGGGTCACCATGATGTACAGTAGAAAAAAAAAGGAAAAAAACAAAAACAAAAACACTGAGTCCATCCCAATAAAACGAGCAGCTGTACAGGGGAAAAAAAAGAATGTGTAAGGAGTCTTGATTGTACAGAATAGCAAGCATTGGATTGATGCTTGTGTGAGACTAGGAGGTTATGAGTGGGTTGAGAAAACCATTTCAAGTAGAAATTACTTGAGCTGATTATTGAAATCATAAGTAAAAGATGGCCTGTGACTCAAGCGGGAGAACATTTAAGGCAGAAGGACAGTCTTGTGGTTAGGCATGTTCGGTCTGTCAATAGATCTGTCTGGGGATTTATAAATAGACAAATATGATTCAAGCTGAGAGTGAATATATTGGAGTGACCAGAGAAAGACTGGAATATTAGCCTTGCTACATTTATTGAAAATGATTCCAACTCCTCAGCTTGCCATTCATAGGTTTGTGTGGACTAGCCCTATTCCTGTATTTAAACATCTATGAGGACTTCCTGAGGCTAGAGACATCCTTGTATTCTTGCTGTCTGTAACATCTGACTGCCATGTGAATTTTGATGTGCCATTCATCACTTATCTACAGAGCCTCTCTCTCTTTGATTGCTGAGTCTGTCCTTCCTCTCACATGAAGTCTTACCATATTTGCTTACCAATTTGCTCACCTTTAGATTTGATTCATTTGGTACCTCCTTGGATTCGTGTAGTTATGGCTTCTCTCCACAGTCACATGGAGATTCCCTCCCCACAAGGTATGCTGTTACCTATGCTACTGCCTCATCTCTCCTGAGAGATCACCAGCTTGGGGTGGGGGAAGGGTCCATCAGAGTGGGATGAAGCAGACACTGCAGATTGGGGCACCCAAGACTCAATCAAGTCATCATTCTCCTTGTTGGCCTATAGAATGAATACAGGCTGTACAAATTATAATCAGACTTTCAGCTACTGTTTCAGCTGGAGGAGGCCATTTGCCTTAGTCTCAGGCAATGAGAAGATGTAAACATAAGTCATGTGTTACTGTCTCTTCTTGTCCCAACCTCCCCCCACCCTTTTTTGCCACATTCATGGTATATGGAAGTTTCAGGGATTGAATCCAATATGAGGCTGCAACCTTCCCAAAGTCATTCTTCTGAGTCAGTATAAATTAGAATACCTGATAAAGGATTAAAAAATTTAGTTAATAAATGCTTAACTGTCCGTTAGACTCTAGACATGTCTACCATCCTGCTAAGCAAATGAGCTGTAAACCAGGTGAGTGACAGTTCAAAGGGAGACTAGAGCAGCTTGTCCTGCAAAGCACAAAGGATAATGTTTTCAATGGTTGAGGAGCTCAGTCTCCACTTTGACAAGAGAACAAGATTAGGACAATTCCAGACACATGAACAAGTCCCAGTGCTGCTAAATATGGATAGGCGAGTCTGGACAGAAGTCAGCTTTCCACCACAGGAGGTAGACCAAGTGTCTTAGTCTGATGGCAAAACAGGTATCTCATGAGTTTTCACTGATGGCCTGGAAAGACCAAAAAGGCTGAGTAAGGGAGAAGGGAGCCAGTCAGGAAGAGGGCCCTCTAAGCCTGTCTTCAAGCTGGGACACTGGTCTTCTCCTGTCTTTGGACTCAGACTCAAACTGGAACTCTACCATTGTCTCTCTGACTTGCCAATGGCAGATCTTGGGACTGATCATCTTCCATAATCGTATAAGTCAGTTCCTTATTTCATATCTAGGTGTCTGTATTCTTGTGGTTTTGTTTCTCCACAGAACCTAGACTAATACAGAGTTCAGGCAGAGTGCAGATAGCATCTATGCACAGGACAGCCAGGTATAAGATGATAGAGCCTGAACAAAGCCGGAGGGTTTCCAAGATGAGGACAACCTGCTGTGAGATGTTGGATTCCATGTAGAGTGAGCAAGAGGTCTTCCCCGGAGCAGGGAGGCCAGTGGGAGGAGTTCAGGTAGAGACAGGTGTCACTATGAGGAGCTAACCCAGGATGGGGAATCAGAGGTTAAATATGGTAAGAAGGTTGCCCATACCTGAGAGGGACACCACATTACATGAGAAGGACATCTGTGTGAAGTTGGTCCTAGAGAGGGGAGTCAGATCTCCAAATGGGCAAGGAGTAAATTGGCACGTACTATCAGTGTCTGGTAGGCTGAAGCTGGCATCCACGTGGGGAAGCCAGATTTTAAAGAAATGACTGACTCTAGGACTGGAGCAGAGAAAGTACAAGTCTGGAACAATATTTTTGTCTTTTTAGGGTGGTACCCACGGCATAGAGAGGTTCCCTGGCTAGGCAGGGCGAATTTGAGCTGTAGCTGCCAGGCTGTGGCACACCCACAGAGTGAGGCCAGGGATCAAACCCACATCCTAATGGATGCTAATTGGGTTCACTAACCACTGAGCTATGGCAGGAACTTCTGGAACATCTTGATGGGATAGGAGATAAGAAAGTGCTCAAAGAATGGTAAGAACATATCGAAAGGACACAGGTGTACTAACTTATAACTCACTGACTAAGAAAATATAATTTGATACCAAGATAGGTAAATGAATGGATGGGAAGACATTTGATGAAGGATGAGATGCTCATGTTATTTCAGACTACTTCCCCATAAAGTCTTTATTGCTTATTCTTTTCTCCCGGCCAGCTTCCTCAAGGCGTGTTTCATGTCCTTGTTCCTAAGGCTATAGATAAAAGGGTTCAGCATGGGGATTACCACAGTATAAATGACAGTGACCACACGGTCCTTTGTCACTGAGTAGGTGGATGAGGGGCGGATGTACACTGAAATGGCTGTCCCATAGTACAGTGTCACAACTGTGAGGTGGGATCCACAGGTGGAGAAGACCTTGAACCTGCCTCTCCCAGAAGGGACCCGCAGAACAGCACGGGTGATACACACATAAGAGACAATGATGAAGAGGAAGGGGCTCATGATCACAAAGGAGCCCTCTGTGAAGGCCAAGAGCTCATTGACAGAGGTGTCAGAGCAGGAGAGCATCAGCAGTGGCTGGACATCACAGAAGAAGTGGTGGATGATGTTGGGCCCACAGAAGGAGAGGCGGGCCATGAGGATGGTGTGGGTGAGCGAGTGGAGGTGGGACACCAGCCAGGATGTGATCACTAGCAGGAGACAGCGCCTGGGGTTCATGGTTGTGGTGTAATGCAGTGGGTTGCAGATGGCCACATAGCGGTCAATGGCCATGGCAGCCAGGAGGAAGCTGTCAGTGATTGCACAGGTCACAAAGAAATACATCTGTGTGAGGCACTGGGCAAAGGGGACATTCTTGCCCTTGCTCAGTATGTTTGCAAGCATCCTTGGCACAATGACATTTGTAAAGCAGATGTCCACGAAAGAAAGGTTGGAGAGGAAGAAGTACATGGGGGTGTGGAGGTGAGCATCCCCCCAGATGGCTGCAATGATGACCGAGTTGCCAGCCATGTTGACCAGGTACATGGCCAGGAAGCTGGCAAAGAGCCACACCTGCTTTCGGGGGTCACTGGTCAGTCCCAGAAGGAGGAATTCAGTGATGTGAGTCTCGTTTCCTCTTGTCATTGCTGAGAAGGGATCCAGTACTGCCGAGTAGGTCACTGCTGTGGCTTGGATTCAGTCTCTGGCCCAGGAACTTCCATATGCTGGGAGTGCGGCCATAAAAAAAAATAATAAAAAAAAAAGCAGTTAGGGTCATCATAATATGCACGCAAATCAGTTAGTAATTTAGGTGGCACAGAATGAGCTTCTGATAAATGTCAACTTTAATTATTTCTGCTCTTTAACAACATTAATTAATAGGTTTGTGTATATAAACCTCAGGAAACTGGCACAAAATAGGTGTTCAAAAGGTACCTGAAGAAATGTGTATAGACCTGAATAATCTCAGAGCCAGAAGAAAACTCAGAGATCATCCTTTCCAAACCATCACCCAGAGCAGGAACCCTAGAATAGCCTTGACAGTGGTCTCCTGGCTTGAATACATCTAGAGACAGAGAACTCACTGCCTTCTAACTTCATGGAATCATAAGGAGATACATCTGTATTTTTGGTGTTAAAGCCATCAGTCAATAACTCTAAACCTCACACTTCTAATAGCCTTCTTTTTTTGTTTTTTAATATTTTAAAAATTATTGTTGATTTACAACACTGTGCCAATTTCTGCTGTGCAGCAAAGTGACCTAGTCATATATACATTCTTTTTCTTCTATTATCTTCCATCATGGTCTCTCCCAAGAGATGAGATATAGTTCTCTTCAGTTATAACAAATGACCACAATTTTGCTTTTCTCCTTCCTATGGAATTATTGATTTGTTAAAAATTAATCAAGCACTTCCTGAGTGCCAGCAGTCACTAGAGGTCCTGGGACACAGAGGTGAGGAGACACCAAGTCAGTCTACAGATGTTTAAGGATGATGATTACATATTCCTGAGCCTCCACTTTTCCATGTCATCTGTCTCCTGTGTTCACTGACACCTGTCCCCCTGCCCCCAGAACAGAGGTTCAAATATTCCCACATCTCTTGTCCCATTCTTCCTCTCACCCATGGTTGACACTCCTGTGTGATGGACATGTCACTAGTGAGACATAGTGTGAACAGTAAGCCTTAGGAGTCCCAGAATTCTTCCTTTTTATCCAGAAAAATTCTGCTTTCATGTGTCTTACAGATTTTGTTTTAAAGGATAATTTTTAAGACAAGCTTTCAGTGCTAAAGAAAATTTCCAAACCTAAATTCTGACCTAAATGATGTGTTTCCTGAGGCCCAGTTGAGGCCTCACAGAGGAGATTTTGGAGGACATTCTGGGATGACAGAAGCTGGGCTTTTACCCCTCAGCATCCTCAAGCAACACTCTTCCTATGAAAGGGTCAGTCCCTTTGGAGCTTCACCCACTCAGAGCCAATGCTCCCTCACTTTTGTGAATGGAGAAGGGAAAGAAGGTGTGTGGAGGAGCTTGAAGCCCTCAGATAAATACAGGAGGCAGAGCGGGAAGGATGATATAACCCCTTTTGTAGTCCAACCATGGCATTTACATGCTGCATGTAATTGGACCATTAGTTTTCCTTCTCGGTAAGAATGAATGTATCAGATAGGAAGGTTTGAAAGTTTCTAACACTCCAGGTTAGAAATACTCTAAATATAGAGTTGAGGATACCAGCTACTTACTCAGGTAAGTGTTGGTGACTGCCAGGGTCACCTTCTCAGCCTTATTGTCCTGGTGTCTAGAGGAGTATTGGAGGGCTTGGGGTGTAGAGGGAATGTTCAGAGCAGGCCAAGAAAAGGAAAAAGCCCGATTCCAGAGGTAGGTGTGAATACCTGCAATATTGAGTGCCTGTGCTTGTTGCTTCAGCCTAGAAATAAGGTTATCAATTCCCGAAGTGGACACTTTTCTTCTCCTTCCTGAGAGGTGACCCTTCCACGTAGCCCCTGGCACTGGAATCATGATCCATCCATTCATCCCCAACTATCCACCACCTGCCACCTTCAGGCTCCATCAGGTGTTGATAGATTGGGTAGGGGCTTGGAAGTACCTGATTGTCCTGCATGTGACTTCACTCCAAGGAGACAGGAAGCCTCCCCAGGTACAAACCCCAGGGAACCCATTAAACACCTTGCTTGGGGAGAAGTAGAGACCTCTCCACAGAGACAGTTTCCTGGTGGTGTAGAGGTTAGGATTTGGTACTTTCACCACTGTGGCCCAGGCCCAGTCCCTAATCTGGGAACTGAGACCTCTCTGTAGAGACCAAGGAAACCCAGGCTATCATAGCATTGGTTTTCTTAGCATCCCAGATAATTAGTCCTTTTTAGTTTAGTGATTTTTAAGGAGACAGAGGCAAATGCATACACAGAGCCTGGGGCTTCTCCCAAGACGTGGGGGAGAATGTAGAGGGTCAAGAGAAGAGTCCAGGTCTTCACATAAAAGTTCTTTGGTGAAACTTAAAAAATGTTATTTGTTGATTAGTTGGTGCTCATATAGCCACACCTATCAATTCATCCATTAAAACTAATTTAAAAAAACTACCCCTGACATAAATTTTACCATTTTAACCATTTTCAAATGTATAGTTCAGTGGCCTTAAGTACATTGATAGACACTTAAGTTTTCCATATCTCGGCTTGGAGAAGAGTACTGCAATATTCCATTGTATATGGCGGAGATGATGGGGGCAGCAGAGAGGGACTCAAGTGGCTGGCATCAGGAAGTGCAAACACATGTGGGGCAAAATTTAGTGAAATTTGCAGGGGGTCTTGATGGCTGTGCCAGCCATGGATTTCTTCAGCAGAGAGAGCTGCTGGGGTCACTGGCAGAGCAGGTCCCTGGGAACTGTGGTCTCTCTTACTGCATGGCTGTTCTGCAAGCCTCGATTTTCCTTCTTTCTTCCTAGAAATCTCTATATGTCTCAGCTTTGCAGATCTCTAGGTTGGATGAAGCTGGATCCTCAGCTTGTGTCCCCAAAGGCTAGGGAAGCTAGTTACTCACTTACAACTCTTCCATATCCTGAGAGGGGAATGCTTTCCCGCTGGTTTGTTCCCCTTGGCACCAAGCAGTGCCAGACTATTGTATGGGCTTATGCAGGCAAAATGAAGCTGTTTGTCCTTCCCTTTTGGTGCTTTTATTCTCAAGGTTTTTGTTTGTTTTGTCATTGTGTTGTTGAAGTCTCTCTCTCCGTCCCTCCCTCTCTCTCTCTCTCTCTCTCTTCTCTCTCTCTCTCTCTCTCTCTCTCTCTCTCTCTCTCTCTCTCTCTCTCTCTCTCTCTCTCTCTCTCTTTTTAGCTGCACCCATGGCACATGAAAGTTCCCAGTTCAGGGATCAAACCCATGCCACAGCAGCTTCAGTGTCAATGCCAGATCCTTAACCCGCTGAGCTGCAGGAGAACTCCTGAAGTCTCTTAAGTAGACTCGGGAGCTCTCTAAGAGCTGTTTTTGTTGGTGGAGAGCTGTCTAGTTGCTCATCTTTGTGGATGAGGGGTAGATGCTGGGATCTGCTCCTCCACCATCTTGGTGACGTCACTCCATTTACTATTAGTTCCACAGGTAAATATGTGCTTTCTATTTGTCACCTGTTCTTAAGTTGCTGTCTGTTGAGTCATCTTTATTTCTGAAACTTGTGTTGTATTAGGTTCCTCAGAAGAACTTGAATAGTGAAAGAGGTTTTCATACTGAAAGTAATTTTGATGGGATATGAAACCTTAGCTCATATATTCTTTCTTATCTCAATTTGTGTTTGTGTAATTAGCTCTTGTTTCATAAGATTTTCAAATATAGGGTCTTTCACTTTCTGAGCTATCTGGTTCTTTCCCTCTTTTCTACTTTTATTTAGACCTTCTTTTTTTCCCTCTTGTATTATTATTTTTTAAAAATTGTGGTTAAAACTTATGTTTACCAAAGGGGAAATGTGATGGGGGGTTAAAGGCAGTGGGTATTGATATACACATACTACTATATATAAATAGATGGGGAACAAGGGCCTACTGTATAGCACAGGGAAAGTTACTCTATGGGAAAAGAATAACCTATATGGGAAGAGAATCTGAAAAGGAATGGATATATGTATAATTGATTTACCGTGCTCTATGCCTGAACTTAATACAACTTTGTAAGGCAACTACATTCCAATAAAATTTTAAAAAATTGTGGTTAGAAAACATGTAACATAAGATCTATCTTCTTACATATATTCAATTTCAGGGTACAGTATTAATGGTAAGCACAATCATTGTACAGCAAGTGTCTAGAACTTTTTTCATGTTATATGACAAATTCTTTACCAACTGAACAGCAATACCTCATTGCCCCTCCTCTCAGCCCCCAAGGACGAACATTCTACTTTCTGTTTCTATGAATGTGCCTGTTTCATCTACTTCACATTAATGAAGTCATACAATTTTTGTCCTTCTGCCACTGGCTTATTTCACTTAGGATGGCGTCTTTGATATCTATCATGGTGTCATATATTACAGAATTTCCTTGTTTTTTAATGGCTGAGTAGTATTTCTTTGTAGATATACACCATATTGACTTTACCCATTCATTAATGGATAATTAGGTTGTCTGCCTATGGTGGACATTGTGAAAAATGCTGCATGAACATGGGCTTACAAATATATCCTTGAGATTCTGATTTCAGTTCTTTTTGGACTAATACCCAGGAGTTGGATTGTTGGATAATGTGGTAGTTCTGTTTTTAATACTTTGAGGAAACTGCATCCTGTTTTCCATAGGGGCTGTATCATTTTGCAATCCTATCAATATTGTAAAAGTGTTCCAATTTCTACACATCCTCATCAATGCTTGTTATTTGTTTTGTTTTGCTTTGTTTATTGATAATGATCATTCTAACAGTTGTGAAGTGTTACCTCATTTTTATTTTGATTTGCATTTCCCTTATTGATTACCTACTTTGAGTGTCTTTTCACATACTCATTGGCCATTTGTATGTCTTCTTCAGAGAAATGTCTGTTCAAGTCCTTTGCCCATTTATAAATTCAGATTACTTGGGCACTTTTTTGCTATGGAGTTGTAGGAGTTCCTTATATCTTTTGCAGATTAACATCATATCATGCATTTTTCCTCGCAAATAATTTCTCCTATCCCCTAAAGCCTTATTCACGCTGTTGTTTCATTTTCTTTGTAGAAATTTTTTTAGTTTGAGGTGTTCCCACTTGTCTGTTTTTGGTTTTGCTGTCTGTGCTTTTGGTGTCATATCAAGGGCTAACATCAAAGAACTTTTCTTCCAAGATTTATATTTTAGGTCAAATATGTAAATCTTTATCAATTTTAAAATGATTTTTGTAAATCATTTAAAATAAAGGTCCAAATTAATTCCTTTGCACACGGATATCCATTTTTCTCAACACCATTTATTGATGAGACTCTACTATCTTCATTGCATATTCTTTTTTCTTTTTATTTATTTATTTATTTATTTATTTATTTATTGACCATGGCTATAAATGTTCATGGGCCAGGGATCAAACCTGCACCATAGGAGTAATATGAGCCACATCAGTGACAATGCTGGATCCTTAACTGGCTGCACCACCAGGGAATGCTTGATTATATTTCTTGATGCCTTTGAAAATTAGTTGTTGAGAGAGTTTCCATCATAGCTCAGTGCTAACAAACCCAGCTAGTATCCATGGGGGTATGAGTTCAATCCCTGGCCTTGCTCAGTGGGTTAATGATCTGGCATTGCTATGGCTGTGGTGTAGGCTGGCAGCTATAGCTCTGATTTGACCCCTATCCGGGGAAATATGCCACAGGTGTGGCCCTAAAAGATGAAAAAAAGAAAGAAAATTATTTGATGGTATGTATTTGGTTTTATATCTGAGTTCTCTGTTTTGTTCTATTTGTCTTTATGCCAATACCATACTATTTTGATTACTGTGGCTTTGTAGTATATTTGCAATACATGGGGTATGACACCTCCAGCTTTGGTTTTTATTCTTAAGATTGTTTTTGACACTTTGGGTCCTTTATAATTCTATGTGAATTTTAGGAATTATCTATTTCTTTTAAAAAGACAGTTGGGCTTTAAGGCTTTTATAGAAATTACATTGAATCTGTGGACCACTTTGTACATTATGGACATTTTAATAATGCATGATCTTCCTATTCATGAAGTCTTTCCATGTATTTGGGTCTTACTTAATTTCTTTTATCCAACATTTTTGTTTTACAATGGATAAGTTTTACCTCCTTGGTTAAGTTTATTCCTAAGTAATTTTGATGCTACTGATGGGATTGTGTTTTTAAATTTACTTTTAAGATTGTTCATTTTTAATGTACAGAATCACAAGTGCTTCCTTAACCCACTACAGTCTTGTTTGTTTTACATTCCTCCATTGAAACCTCATTGCCAATGTCACCTTGTCATTAAAGTCTCATTACCTAAAACCTCATTACCAATGTTATCCTTGTCATTAAAGCTGATGGACAATCTTCTAGTCTTATTTTGCTTAAACTTTTACCGTATTTTGATGAGGATTAATAGCCATTGCCTCTTTAAACTTATTCTATTCTAGGCTTATATATCTACTTCTTTTCAGTCCTCTGGATACTACCTCCTCTATCAGCCTCTTCAATGTCAGAAATACTCATCCCACTTCCCTAGGCCCGCCTCAGATTTTATACAATCCTTCTTCTTTATGTCATTCACTCTGATCAACAGGCAAAATAGGTTCAAAGAACTCAATTTTTCTTAATTCAATATTATGAAAAATTGTCAACATTTACATATATGTGAGCCTACAGCAGAAGAACCCCAGTCCATTTCCCGCCACAACATTCTCATCCAAGGATGTGATTACAGCAATATTATTCCACTGTTGGGGTGAGCCAACCTCCCAGGTGTCTGTATGGTAGAAGGAGGACTGTGAAGAAGTTTCCTGGTCTCCCAAGGGCCGTACAGAAGCAGTTTGTCTAACCTGGCAAGGTGTTCAGAAAGTCTGCTAGGATCTTTCTGATTATATCTACTTTCAGAAAGGACTTATTCTTACCAGTGCTTATTAGCAACCTCCAAGGTCAATTTCTGGGCTTTCTTGTTTGGATAGCAAACCTTTTATGAAAGTCTCCAAACACTACCTTCCCCTGAACAGGACGTCTTAAGGGCATTGCTTCATATTCTGAAAAAGACGACAGTCTCATTCTGACAGAAGTTTAGGGCTAATTTTTCCCTCGAATGTGTTATTGAATGGTCAATAATTATGTATTTCTCATTATTTGAGCTTTTCGGAATATCTATGAGTGTTTAAGTAAAAGATCTCGATTTCCTAACAACTATGTGTTCCTGAGAAAAAGGAGTCTGGTTCTAATAGCAGAGGGAGGTTTGAACTAAAGAACCATTAGGTTTCCTGGGACCAAAAGACTTAATGAACTTTATAAATTATGGAAGCTATCATTAATGAATTTATTTATTTAATATATGTATTGTTCATATTCTAAAGTGATTTATGTATGTGGCTGAGCATGAGTGCACTAGCACATAAATAAAGGAAGTGGAATGGGTAGAGATCTTCCAGGCCAGCCTCCCCAAAACTGAGTGATTGATGGGCGATAGTGGTGAAATCCAGGGGTGCCTGTGCAAATAAAAATGCTTTTGCGAAAGGAGTGTGTTTCCTGGATGGTGATGGCTTCTTGAAAATTGGAGGTGAACATAGTGACAGCAATGTCAAGGACTTTGCTGTTGGGTCCCAGGCGTCCCTGTGTTTCATTAGGTTGTTGTATACCTCTTGTTAAATCTTTTTTTTTTTTCTTTTTTTGCTTTTTAGGGCTGAACCCATGGCATATGGAATTTACCAGGCTAGGGATCAAATTGGAGCTACAGCTGCTGGACTATACCACAGCTCATGGCAATGTCAGATCCTTTAACCCACTGAGTGAGGCCAGGGATCAAATTCTCATCCTCATGGGTACTAGTCAGATTTATTTCCCCTGCACTCCAATGGGAACTTCTCTCTTGTTTTATCTTTAAGCCCAAAAGATTTGTATTCAACTTCATTTTCTGCGTTCTTATCTTGACTGTGACAAGTTGCTTATCCAGGACACAATGGGCATTTCAGTAAGGATTCTGGCCCCATGGAGAAAATAATTAAGAAGGAAGGGAAAAGGTGTTGAGTACTGTGAATTCACACTGTGATGACACTTTGGTGTTGGGGGAAGTAAATCTGTTTTATAGATTCTTCTGCCTCCCCCAGCCCATCCTATTCTCCCTGATCTCAAATTGATGAAGCCCCACAGGGCTTTTCACCATCTCTCACACACATTCCAGTGTTTATTGCTTTTACTTGCTTGGATAGTTTCCATATTTGAAACACTCTAGTTCCTTGTCCTTTTAACTTTCATCTGTCCAAATTCAATTCATCCTTAAGGACTATTCATGAAGTCTCTTCCTATACTCTGTGGAGCCCATGTAATGTCTTATAAAAATGAATAGGATTTTCTAGTTCCTTGAGTACTGACCACTGTCAAATGTATGGAAGAATTATTTGGAGATACTTTTTTCCCCACTATTTGGGCAGCAGAAACTTTTCTCCTGAAATCTGAATTCCGAGCAGTGATTAGCCTGGGACTGATCATATGTCCAGTCAAGGTCACTGTAGAGACCACATGATCCTGCTTTGAGGTCAGTGCTCTCACTGGGGTTCAACACCACCTCTTATCACCTCTTTGGGTTCCATGTGAAAATCGGTAGGAAGGAAGGATAACCTGATCACCTCTTAGGTCACCTCCTAATTGTGATATTCTATCATGTTCATTCAATGAGTTAATTCTGTCCCTTAGTTTCCTCAAACCCCCCTTCATATCTTTGTTCCTCAGGCTGTAGATGAATGGGTTTAACATGGGTGTCACTGTCATGTACCTAACTGTAGCCACCAGGTCCTTCACCATTGAGTACATGGACAGAGGTATAAAATAGACATAGATGATACTTCCATAGAACAGAACCACCATAGTGAGGTGGGGGTCACAGGTAGAGAAGACCATCCACTTCCCAGCTACAGAGGGGACTCCTAGCACCATGACAATGATTGGCATGTAGGAGAAGAGGGTGCACAGGAAAGGGGTTGTGATGACAGCCAGGGTCTCAGTCATGACCACCATTGGCTGGAGGAGGTGTCAGAGCAGGACAGCTTTAGCATAGGCTGGGTATTGCAAAAGAAGTGCTTGATGATATGGGGGGGGGCAGAAGGACAGGTGGGACATGAATAGCACATGCAGCATGGAGTGCAGGTGAGAGATGGTGCAAGAACCCAGCAGCAGGAGGAGGCAGTGCCGTGGGCTCATAGCCATGTCATAATGGAGGGGGTTGCAGATGGCCACCAGCCTGTCTATAGCCATAGAGGCCAGCAGGTAGCTGTCAGTGTTTGCAAAGGCCAAGAAGAAGTACATCTGGACCAGGCAGCCCACATAGGACATGGTCTTTGTCTATGAGAGTAAGTTCACCAGCATCTTGGGCACAATGACTGTGGTGAAGCAGATGTCCTAGAAGAACAGGTTGCTGAAGAAAAATACATAGGGGTGTGGAGCCGGGCATCAGAGTGGATGGCCAGAAGGATAAGTACATTGCCCACCAGGGTGACCAGGTACATGATGAGGAAGACAGCAAAGAGGGGTTTTTGGAGCTGAGGGTTGGAAAAGAACCCCAGAAGGACAAAGTCTGACATGCTGCTGCTGGTGTAGTTCTTTGTCTCCATTTCCATACCCTTGACCTCCTTTACAGAGTTTGGAGGAGCCCTGGGAGAGATGTGAAGGGCAATTTGACCAAGATGGAGTGTTCTCTACCTTCCAGCCTATAAAAAAAAAAAAAAAAAAAAAAAAGCCTGCTGCTCTTTGTTAGGATATTTACTTCAAGAATGTACAGGGGTAAAATCCATCAAGGGGAAATTTAAATACTTCCAAGGTACTCCCTACATGAGAAAGTAAATTTTTCTCAGACGTTGTTAGGAACTTCTAGGTTGCCTCATTTTTCTGAGTTCTTCTCGATACTCTTTCTAAAGATTCTTTTGAGGTTGCTGCTTGATGCCCTAGACCACCCCCCAATTCCTTTTGCTCCCTTCTTGTCTTAGGGGAAGGGGCTTCTGGGTCACACCTTGAATCAGGATGCTTTAATACAAGAGGTCTCCATGAATGAGGTCCTCTCACCATGATCCTCTCCTACTCATACATCCAGAGGTGATGGTTCACGTGGTCAGGGGATGGGACAAAAGTAAGTACTGGATTTAATCAATTCTCTTTGCTCCCAGAGAGTTCATCTGAGACTTTTTTATCACTTAAGAGCAAAATCTCCTTAATATTTATTAGCATTTCTATTTGGCTAATAGTGATCTTGACACTTGAAGCTTAAGTTTTTGGTCGAGGGATGCCACTCAAAATAGGAACAGAATTGACCACTGAACAATACAGTTATACCATGCAGATCCACTGACGTGTAGATTTTTGCAATAAATACAGCGTATAGTACTACTTCATCTCTGGGTTGGTTGAATCCATAAATTCAGAACTTGTGGATATGGAGTGCTGACCATGAAGTTAAATGGGAATTTTGCCTGCAGGAGGATTTCGTGTTTCTTACCCCCATGTTTCTTTAAGGGTTAACTGTCCTACCAGGTATATACTATGGTACTGAGTTTATTTTTTCTTTTTTTGTATGTGTCTTTTTAGGGGTGCACCCAAGGAATATGGAGGTTCCCAGGCTAGGGTTCCATTTGAAGTCATAGCCACCTGCCTACACCACAGCCACAGCAATGCCAGATCCAAGCTGAGTCTATGACTTACACCACAGTTCACAGCAACCCCAGATCCTTAACCCACTGCTCAAGGTCATGGACCAAACCTGCGACCTCATGTTTCCTAGCCAGATTCGTTAACCACTGAGCCACGATGGAACTCCATTTTTTAAAAATTTTAAATGATTTTTTTTCATTATAGCTGGTTTACAGTGTTGTGTTGATTTTCTACTGTATAGCAAAGTGACCCAGTCACACATAAATATATACATCATTTTTCTCACATTATCCTCCATCATGCTCTATCATAAGTGACTAGATATAGTTCCCGGTGCTATACAGCAGAATTTCATTTCTTATTTTTAATTTTTTTACTGTTATTTCCCCATTATTTTTTTCTTTTCTACTGTACAGCATGGTGACCCAGTTACACATATATGTATACATTATTTTTTCTCCCATTATCATGCTCCATCATAAGAAACTAGACATAGCTTTCAGGGCTACACAGCAGGATCTCATTGCTAATCCATTTCAAAAGCAAGATTTTGCATCTATTAACCCCAAGCTCCCAATCCATCCCTCTCTTCCCCCTCCTCAGGCAACCATAAGTCTTTTCTACAAGTCCATGATTTTCTTTTCCATGGAAAGGCTCATTTGTGCTGTATATTAGATTCCAGCTACAAGTGATATCAAATGGTATTTGTCTTTCTCTTTCTGACTTACTTCACTCAGTATGAGAGTCTCTAGTTCCATCCGTGTTGCTGCAAATGGCATCATTTCATTCTTTTTTATGGCTGAGTAGTATTCCATTGTATGTATGTAAATGGCATCATTTCATTCTTTTTTATGGCTGAGTAGTATTTCATTGTATATATATACCACATCTTCCTAATCCAATCATCTGTCAATGGACATTTGGGTTGTTTCCATGTCTTGTCTATTGTGAAGAGTCCTGCAATGAACATGCGGGTGCATGTGTCTTTTTCAAGGAAAGTTTTGTCCGGATATATGCCCAAGAGTGAGGTTGCTGGGTAATGTGAGGTTGCTATGTATAGTTTTGTAAGGTATCTCCATATTGTTCTCCATAGTGGTTATATCAGCTGCCATTCCCACCAACAGCGCCAGAAGATTCCCATTTCTCCACACCCCTTCCAGCATTTGTTCTTTGTGGATGTATTAATGATGGCCATTCTGACTGTTGTGAGGTGGTATCTTATGGTAGTTTTGATTTGAATTTCTCTAATAATCAGGGATGTTGAGCACTGTTTCATGTATGTGTTGGCCATTTGTTTATCTTCCTTGTAGAAATGTCTATTTAGTCCTTTTGCCCATTTTTCCCTTGGGTTGTTGGTCTGACTTTTAAAAATAGTCATATATGTGTAGCACAAAATTATATACACAGATTTTTATTGTAGCACTCCTTATAATACCTCATAAAACAATGCAAACAAATGAACAAAACAAACTACCCAAGGATGACACAACCTAAATATCCACAAATAGTTGAATTATTAAAATAATTTATAGTGAATTTGTATTACTTCATATCACACAGTCTAAAGAATTTAAATGAGTAATGCTAGTAAACACTTATTAGCCCTCAATATATGCGACACACTTTACTAAGTCTTTACACGTCTTTCATCATTTTATTGTCTCCAAATCCTAAGAGATAGGCACCATTTTATCTCTATTTTACAGATTAAAAAAGATGAGTTTAGTAAAGTTAACCAACTTAGTAAGTAGTAGAGCTGGGATTTGAGTTCAGGTCATCTGATGGCAGAGCAGGAGCTATTCATTGCTGAGCTATTTCACCACCATTACACTGCTGTCTGTGATAATTTAAGTGAGAAAAACAAATTGCAGAACAATGGATATAGAATAATCTCATTTTTGTCCAGAAAGATGTCCCCTTTCTCTGCTGTGTTTGTTGTTGTGTGTGTGTTTCTGTGGTGTCATTGCCTCCTGAAGCGAGACTGAAGGGACAGAGTAGGGAGTTCCTTCCATATTTAACTTTAAAAAAATAAGGGACACATGTATCTTTCATTAATTTTATAATGAAAAGGTGAAAGTTCCCTGAAATTCCACTTCTCAGAGAACTAGAGACATAGGCATATTTTAAAGTTATTTTCTCTGTCTGGACTTATATATACAGAAATGGGGTCATTTATCCATAACACTTTTTCCTCCCATCAAAGACAGTGTTGAAATGGATATTTTTGTGCATAAATATTTTGCATCAAAGAGAGTTTTCTAAGGCAGCATAGAGTACATTTTGGGAGATGGACAGCTGAGGTGGAGTTAAGAACCTAGAATTTTTCTGTTTTTTTTGCACTTTTTGGGCTGCATCCAGGGCATATGGAAGTTCCCAGGCTAGGGGTTGAATGGGAGCTACAGCCACTGGCCTATGACACAGCTCACAGAAATGCCAGATCCAAGCCGCGTCTGCGACCTACACCACAGCTCATGGGAATGCTGGATCCCTGACCCACAGAGTGACGACAGGGATCAAACCTGTATCCTCATGGATACTAGTTGGATTCATTTCTGCTGAGCCACAATGGGAGCTCCCGGAACACAGACAATTTTAGTAGGTACCCCCAATCTGAGGCAATTATCCTTTATCCCACTCCTGGGAAATGTATTGATTTGACTCTGGACTCTTTCCCCATGTCTTTCCCTTTGTCTTTTAGCCTCAGTTCTGGGGCTTTGTTTGCCCTGGTGGTGAAGGGCTATATGACTTCCTTGGTCCTGAACTTGGAATTCTTCAGATCTATGTGACATTTCTCAAACAGTAGGTACCCTCCTTTCCATTTGGCTGAAAGTGATTACATTGTATATTTCCTCATGCCTTGGGCAGCTCTATTCCCCTCCATGTACCATCAATAAAATGGAAGTGTTTTATTAATATGACTTGTAAATCAATCATACTTCAATAAATCTGTAAAAAAAGGAGTTGCTGTTGTGGCTCAGCAGGTAATGAAACTGACTCTTATCCATGGGAGTGTGGGTTCGATCCCTGGCCTCTTTTAGTGGGTTAAGGATCCCACATTGCTGTGAATTGTGGTGTAGGTTGCAGATGTGGCCTGGATCCTGCATTTGTTGTGGCTGTGGCTTAGGCCAGCAGCTGCAGTTTCAATTTGACCCGTAGCCTGGGAAATTCCATGTGCCGCAGGTGAAGCCGTACCAAAAAAAGCAAAACAAAAAAACAAACACCAACAAAAACTGTCAAAAAAAAGAAGCATTGCAGAGCCTGGAAGGTTTGCAGACTTAATACTCATAGATAATGAGTACCCTGCTGTATTGACTGTCTCTGAAAACTTTTCAGAGGTAGACCTGGAAAGAATTCAGTGATTTTTGACTGCAGTTGGTTGAGCAGTTTCATGCCTATAAGTCAGTTTCCACTTACCTGGAATACCTGTTTCTTGCCCCCAAAGCATAGTTCAAGGAGCTAAACTCATGTTATCTGATGCCAGATCATGACAGATGTTACTTATTTTGGTGTGAACATGCAGGGTCCATGAATGAGAGTGCTGGAACTCAGAAATGAACTGCCTGTTCCCCTTCCTAAATATTTAGCCTCTCCTTCCCATGCATTTGGTTTTGCATGACCTGTATTAGGTAGAGGTAGGATGCTGCTTTATTAAGACTTGGTGACGATTGAGAAGAAACATGGGATTTTGGTGCACAGTCAATTTAAGAGTACAAAAGGAAGCACTTTTCATTTCTTTTTAAGCACAATTATAATGGCTTGATTGGATTATATGACTACTTAAATTTATTATTATTTCTATACATTCATTCACCATCCTCCTGTTATTTAAATAAGATAATACATGCTAAGATATTTTAACATGGTATAGCACTTTGTAAAGGAATATGATTATGGTTAGTAATAAAACATTTTGTGTTACTGGCAAAATAAAAAAAAAAACATTGAGTGAGAATTTGGTAATGCTTTCCATAATGCTCTGTACTATTGTTGCTTATACAATAAGCTGTAGAAACGACATTTAGATGGTGGCGCTTGTCTCCTGTCTGTGGCTGGGAAGGACTAAGAGGGACCGGTACCTCTCCAACTCTTTTAATCATACTATCCCTCCTTAAAATGTATTTATTCCCTTTTTTGATAGATAGGAAATAGACTGTTTGTATACTTCTCTACCTTCTCCTCTGGAATTTTCTACTCTGTGGACATTTATCATTTCAGATTGATTTTCCCTCCCTTGATTCCTAACCACTTATGCAAGGTCTTTCACTTCACCACCAGTCCTCTTGAAACCAAGGAATGGAAACTTGGAGCACAGAGTGCACTATCTAAATGGGATAGAAACTTTTTAGTGGGTGAAACACTGGTGCAAAATTATCCATCATTCACGTGCCTGCTCCTATGAATGAGCAAGGGCAGTTTAAAAGTGACCACAGTGAAAGAAAATGTAGTGGACACACACTGGAGAGATTCTGTGCTCAGCACTTGTGATGTTAGTAGCATTACTATCCTTTTTTTGTAGATAAAGAGACTGAAGTTCGGAGGGTCACACAGTCGGTGTATCTGAAACATAAATCTAGGAATGCCTGATTTCAGACTGTGTGTTTCAAATGACTTGATCAAACATCTCTCCCAGACCATCATTTGCGTAGAGAACTAAACTGGCATATCTTTTGCTGGCAGAAGTTCTCTGCCTACCAACAGACTGAAGCCTCCTTGCTGACCTGATCCTCCTCCTCCATCCTTTGCTCCTCTCATCCCAGTAAGCCAGAGGCTCTGCTATCTTCCTTGCCTTCAGGTCAGAACAGTTGTGTAGTCTGTGTACCTCAGCTCTGGCAGATTCTGAGCAAACAAATGCTCTCTGCTTTCCCATCATCAGTATCTGACCTTAGAATCTTTCCTGAGCTCCTTTTTATATTTTCTTTTTACAGCCAATCTGGGGCATGTGGAAGTTCCTGGGCTAGAAGTAAAATCTTAGCTACAGCTGCAAACTACACCACAGCCACAGCAACACTGGATCCCAGCCACATCCGTGACCTATGCTACAGCTTGCCATAACACTGGCTCCTAAACCCACCAAGCAAGTCCAGGGGTTGAACCTGAATCTTTACAGACACTGTGCTGGGTACTTCACCTGCTGAGTCATAATTGGTACTTCCCAGTTTTTTAAAGTGTTTCTTATTTTTTTATATTTCAAAGAATTTTATTGAAGTATAATTGGTTTACAAGGTGGTGTTAATTTCTGCTCTACAGCAAAGTGATTCATTTATACATATAAACATATCCATTTTGTTTCAGATTCTTTTCCCATCTTGGGTATCACAGAATATTGAGTAGAGTTCCCTTTGCTGAACAGCAGGTCCCTTTCACCACCCATTCCATATATATCAGTGTGCACATGCCAAACCCAAGCCCTCAATCCTTCCCTCCCTTTCTTACTTGGCAACCAGGAGTTTGTTTTCAAAGTCTGTGAGTCTATTTCTGTTTTGTAAATAAGTTCAGTTGTATCATTTGCAGCAACATGGATGGACCTAGAGATCATCATACTAAGTGAAGTAAGCCCAAGACAAGTATCATAGAATATCACTTACAGGGAAAGCTAAAAAACTGAGCCCAGGTTTTCTGAAACCCAGCTTCTCCTTGTCTCCTCTCTTCCCACTGCCAGCAGTAAGAAACAGGTGTTCAGCCTACTGAACAGGGATGTCCTGCTCTGAGGTTTGCAGGGCCCTTTTCAGGATGGTCTTTCCCTCCTCCCCTTTCTGAACTCTCCTTTCTGCTGAGGTTTCACTCCTTTTCCCATTAAAGCTTTACCTAGCCCCTGTTATTGTAGATGTCAAGCAAGTGGAATTTTACAATATACCCACTGGAATCCTTTTTGTGAATAATTGTCTTCTCTCTGTCTTAATATACTTTGGTATCCATCTGATCCCCTAGACGGGCTTAAACTAGAATTTTAGTGGAAAGCCAATCTCTTGTGTCCACTGTTGAGCTGGCCATGCCTCACTCAGGTATCTCCACTTGAGACCCCTACTTCATTGCAGCCCCTTCCCACGTGTATTCTCAATCCCAGTCATGTTCTAGCTAAGAATCACAGTGTTTACATGTGCCAGATGCTACTCTAGGAACTTCACATACACTGACTCATTTAGTCTTTACAGACCCCACTTTACAGATAATGAACATGAGGGAAAAGGATTGAAGTGACTTCTGAGGCCACACAACTAGGTGGGGTGTAGTCCTGTGGCTTCAGAATGTGTGCTCTTAGCCCCTTCCTGATCCTAAATTTTTTGTTCACCTGTTCCCTTGCTGATTCATCTCCTGGCTGAATAACTGTGTGGCTCTGGGTTGTAGGATATGGGTGATTCTCTTTAAGGCAGGAGCCAGTGCTTCACCCAGAGTAGTTTCTCCAAAAATGTGTGATCTCTGGTTCAAAGGAGAGAGAGAAAAACTAGAGTAGTGTCAATGTTTCCTGGCTTTTGAGATGAAGGAGGACTTATAGGGTTAGGAAAATATCACAGAAAGATGTTATCCCCTAGACTCTGTTGCCAAAGACCCCTCAGCCTGCCTCCCTGTGGGCTTGACAGAGGAGATTCTGGGTCCTGACCAGGCCTGGGGTCCTGCTGACAGGTTGTGATCAGGCTCTGAATCTCTGAGGCAGGAGGCAGCTTGATGTGCTGCTCTAACTTAAGGACCCTGCTGGTTCTCCTCTCTGTACACAGTGGGAGTTGCTGACAGCAGGAAGCCCTGGGGGGTGTTTTCTCCCCAGCCCCCAGCCAGCCAGAGCCCTGGGGAAGGATGCTTGCAGGCTTCCCAAGAGGGAGAGCCTTCCTGATGGCCTCAAGGAGCTCTGTGTCCAGGAGCCTGGGAGCCTGGGCTCCAGGAGTGTAGACTCTGCACCTGGGAAGGTCAGCAGAGCCATGAAGCCACAGGGGTGGAGGGGTGTTCATGCAGGTGCATGTGCACTATGCACGTGTGTGTGCTGGTCGACTGTATGTGCTGTTTGGACATGCTTGTGCTCCTGTGGGTTTCAGGGTGTAGTCATGATGGAGAAGTGATGACCTCTGACCTCTCTGAGCATCTGTGTCTGCATGGATGATGGTATATAGGTACAGGTGTCATATTATGGGCAAAGGATTAAAGTACAAGCTATGGAGACAGACAAATAGATTCATATGCTGGCTCTACCTCTTACATGCTGTGTGATCTTTTGCAGTAGTCATTCTTCTGAGCCTCATTTTTTGTTGCTGTTTACCTTTCTTATATATTTTGCTGTTTCATTTTCTTAAGCCAGACTTCTTACTTTTGAATCCCAGTTTCACCATGACTACATGGGCAAGTTATTTAGCTTCACTAACCCACACTGTCCTCATCTGTATTTTAAGACAACTTTTGGGTTGATTTTTTAATTTTTTTCTACTTTTTCTTCTTTAACTCAACTTTTCTTTTAGAGCAATTTAGGTTCACAGTAAAGCTGATCATAAAGAACAAAGTTGCTCATATCCCTCCTGTCCTCATACACACAGTCTCCCCTGTTGTTAACATCCTGCATCAAAGCAGTACATTTGTTACAGTGGATGAGCTCACCTTGGTGTATCTTTGCCCATAGTCCTCAGTTGATATTAGGGTTCTTTCTGAGGTTGTGCATTCTGTGGATTTGGTAAATGCATAATCATATGTAATGACAGAGAAGAGTTTCATACAGATCGTTTCACTGCTGTAAAAAATCTCTATGCTCTGCCTGTTCACCCCTTCCTCCAAACCCTGGCAACCACTCCTCATTTTTACTGTCTGCATAGTTTGCCTTTTCTAGAATGTCATTTTTTTGGAATCATATATCATACAGTATTTTTGGATTGGCCTTTTTTAGTTAGTGATAGGCATGTAAAATTCTCCCTCTCTCTTTGTGACTTCATAGTCCATTTCCTTTTGTAGCTGAATAATACTCCACTGTCTGATGTCCCACAGTTTATTTATACATTCATCTGCTGAAGGACATCTTGCTGGCTTCCAACTTTTGGATATTATGAATAACCCTGCTATAAACATCCATGTATATTTCATGTGAACATGAGATTTCAACTCCTTTGAGTAAATATCAAGGGATACAATTGCTGGATAAGAGTGTGTTTAGTTTTATAAGAAACTACGAAACCACCAAACTGTCTTCCAAATGGCTGTATCATTTTGCATTCCCACCAGCCAAGGATGAATGTTCCCTGCTGCTCTGTGTCTTCATCAGCTCTTGGTGTTGTCAGTTCTTAATTTTGGCCATTCTAATGGGTGTGTAGTGGTATCTCCTTGTGGTTTTTATTTGCATCTTCCTAATAGCATATGATGCTGAGCATCTTTTTTGTATGTTTATTTGCCATATGTATGTCTTCTTTGGGGAAGTGTCTGTTCATGTCTTTTGCCATTTTAAAAATTGGGTTGTTTGCTTTCTTATTCTTGGGTCTTAATTATTCTTTGTAGATTTGGGCTAACAATCCTTTTTGAGATCAGACTTAGGGTTACCAAAGGGTAAACCATGGCAGAGGGAGAGATAAATTGGGAGGATGGGATTAACAGGTACATACTACTAAATGTAAAGTAGATAACTAACAAGGACCTACCATATAGCCCAGGGAGTCTTTCCTGGCATATAATTATTCCTCAACAAATGTTAGTGATATGATGATGATGGTGTACATGTCCCCATGTCCTCAGTATCCGTATTCTTGCTGGTTTCCATTCCCTTCTCCATCCTACTGAGCTCTGTTGATGGGGCTGTGATGCATCTTAAGAACCATGCGTGCTCCTATGGTGACAGGCACTGTAGGTACTGGAATCGGAGATGTTTCCTGAGCTCTAGGCAGGCACATCCATCTGTACTCCTCTAGACTATCCCATGGGCAGCTCAAAAGGATACATTCCCAGTGGAATGTACTTCTCAAACTTGCTCCTTTCTGTTTCAAAAACTTCTGCTTTATTTTTTAAGGTTTAGTTTAGATACCATCTCTCTTGTAATGTTTTTCTGAACGTTTTAGATAAACTAAGCAAATATTGTCTCTAGCCTCCTACAGCAGTTTGCTCCCTTGATATCACATTGTGTTGTAGTTGTCTCTGTCCCACCTGGTAGATGGAAACTTCCCACCAGGCTGTGAGGCTTTTTGAGGGCAGTGACTGTGTCCTGTTCATATGTGTATCTCCAGTGCTGAAAATCCCATGTAACACCTAGTAGGGCAATCAATAATTATCTGTTAACATGAATGAGACTGGAATCCAGAATAAAACCTACATAAAAAGAAATTTAGCCTTTTTTTGCCATTTAGCCTTTTTTGTTTTGTTTTGTTTTGTTGGTTGCTTCTTTTTTAGGGCTGCACCCAAGGCATATGTAAGTTCCCAGGCCAGGGGTTGAATATAAGCTGCAGCTGCTGGCCTATGTCACAGCCACAGCAACACCAGATGTGAGTTGTGTCTGTGACCTATGCCACAGCTTGTGGAAATGCCAGATCCTTAATCCACTGATCGAGGCCAGGGTTGGAAATGGCATGCTCATAGATACTAGTTGGGTTCTTAATCCTGTGAGCCACAATGGGAACTCCGATTTAGCCTTTTAGCATCTGGTGGAAAAGAAAATTGTGGGGTGACATTCAGTTGGAAGAAAATATTTTTAGATCTATACTGCATGCCACATATAAAAAATAAATTCCAGATGAATTTGAAGAGCTTATTCAAAAATATATAAAATTGTAGCAGGATAATATAGAATATTTTTTATAACTTTGGGATGGATCAACCCTTCCACAACAAAATATAAACTCTGAAACTCTAAAGGAAAAGACTGATAGATCAGACCACCTAAAATTGAAAACATGTGGTAAATGATTCCATGATATAGTTAAAAGAGAATTAAAAGACTTGGAGAAAATATTGATCTATATAATATATCCATTCAATATAATGCATATAGTATCTGCACAATACAAAGAGTCCGAATAACTCAATAAGAAAATGATAAACATTCCAGTTGTGGCAAGTACAGTGATATTTATCAAATATTCCATATAAAATCTTCCCACCCCCTGCAGTTTTATATGAACCCTTTTATATATAGAAGGCATAAGGTACATTTGAACAATATATATGCAGAGATGTTCATAGAAATATTAATTATAATAGAGACAAGACAAAATAGAATCTCTCTAATGTCCAAGAATAGAGAAATGGTTAACTAAATTGTAGTAGCTTCATATTATAAACTGTTATTAAAATACTGTAGAGGCAGTTCCTGTTTTGGCTCAGAGATATCAAAACCGACTAGTGTCCATGAGGACGTGGGTTCGATCTCTGGCCCTGCTCAGTGGGTTGAGGATTTGGCCTTGCCATGAGCTGTAGTGTAGGTCACAAATGCTGCTCAGATCCCATGTTGCTGTAGCTGTGGTGTAGACAGGCAGCTACATCTCTGATTTGACTCCTACCCTGGGAACTTCCATATGCCATGGATGGGGACCTAATACAAAAAAAATACTACGCAACAGTTAAAAATAATAGCGTAGATTGTATATAGTAGTGACCTGGAACTGATTCATCCCCAAGACATCTCGTTAGATGAAAATTCATGTTGCAAGATAATATATTTATGTAGTGTGATTTCAATGCTAGGAATCTTTAAATGTGCTGACGTGAAAATATATTTCTACATGTGAGAGATTTGTGGGTGGGAGTCAGAAGGGACTTTCAGTTTGAATCTTAGAATTTGACTGTATTCATGTGTTATCAATGTCCTTAGGAAATAAAAATTGTAAAATAGAATGAAAGATCAGAAATATAGAAATAAAATATTTTTAATAGAGTCCCTTCTTTATGTTGTCCCTCGGCATCAATTTTTTTTTTTTCTCTCTTTGGTCACACCTGCAATGTGTGGACATTTCCAGGCCAGGATCAAACCTGTGCAGATCCTTAACCTGCTGAGCCACAAGGGAATTCCACAGCATCAAACAATGACACATTGAAAAAAACCTCTTATGATATATGAAAACATACCTAGGATAGAGGTATATTAATTTGCTGAACCCTAGAATCACCATATTGGCTCTAACAAATTTCAAGATAACTGGGGTCCTCCAAAGAGGTCAGTGGTTCTTAAACTTGGCTGGCGATTGGAATATCCTTTGAGCCTTAAAATTACAGATACCAGGGTGGCATCTCAGAGATTCTGATTTAGTTGGTGTGGTTTGTAGTCCTGGGCTTCAAGATTGTTTTAAAATTCCCCAGGTGATGCTAAATGCACAGAAGATGCCTAGAACTGTTGCTTTTGATAAAGTAGACACTATCACAAAGGTTTTTCATTAAGAGACCTAAAGGAATAGGAGAACTGAATTGTATGCATCAAGGATAATGTTACCCAGGGAATAACAAGGGAAAAGGGCCCTGGGTAGAACTGCTTTAAATATCCCCTCCCCCAAGTAGGATGGACTGGGAATCAGGGAGTAAGAGGTGCAAAGTATTGCCTTTGGAATGGATAAGCAATGAGTTCCTGCTGTATAGCACTGGGAACTGTATCTAGTCACTTATGATGGAGCATGATGGAGGATAATGTGAGAAAAAGAATGTATATGTGTATGTGTGACTGGGTCATTTTGGTGTACAGTAGAAAATTAACAGAACACTGTAAACCAGCTATAATGGAAACAATAAAAATAATTTTTAAAAGCCTCTCCCTCTAAAATGTTATTCAGTAGCTTCCTTCAGTTCTGCCCTTGAGGAATGGTCTCAGATGAGAGGAGGCAAATCCTCAGAGTTATGGTATCCTCTTTCATCTTTCTAGAATTAAATCAGAATGTGGCCCCTTGAGAGCAGCACAGGAGGAAAACCAGGACATCTCATTCATAATGATGTGTCAGGAAAGTTTCTGAGCCACTGACACTGCAGAAGCTCCCTCAGAGGGATGAGATCCCATCTTTGCTTTTTAACAAAGCTCAAGGGAGATCTTGCAGGTGAACCTCCAGGCTCCTTTCCTTTGATGCTAATTAACCACTCAGGGCAGCTCCTTACAGCCTAATCAAATAGAGTCCAGAGGTAAAATTTGGCTCCTCTTTGTGCATGGTTGATTGGGAATCAAGCCTGGACTCCCTTAGCACAAGTCAGTCTCAGTGTATCCATGGGTCACAACTGATCCCAACACAGACCTTGGTCAGAGAAACAGACACCCCCATCCCACTGTCTAGTCAGAAAAACATGCTGTTTCTCGAGGGCCAAAGTGTTGATCTGATCACAACGTTGGCTCATCTGGTTGAAAACTCTTCCATAATGGAAGCCAAATAAAGGCTCTGGGGAAGGTCATGGTGGTCCTTAGTGAAATCCTCATGCAGGTTAAGGCATGACCTCAGACAGTGCCCACTTATCCCCCTAGTGTTTGGCTTTGCAATTGGGACTTCACATTGATCAACTCTGAGTTTGAGTCCTGCTTACTACTTACCTGCTCATGAGTTGGACAAGTCACTTCGCCTCTTTTAACTTCAGTTTCCTCATCTTTGCTTTTTTTTATTTTTCCTGCAACAGGTTTATTTGTACAAATAGCACAGGAGGACAACAGACCCATATAGACAGCAGCCCAGGGATCACACAAATGCTTCTGTCCTCACATTGGCAGATAAATACCTCTAATGTGGAAACTTTATTGAGGATTGGGCACATTTGGATCTCTGGAGCCAGAGCCAGAGCTGAACCTACAGCTGGACCTCCAGCTGCAGCCTTGGCCTTGGTCTGAGCCTTGGCCTGGGACTTTTGCAGGAAGAGCCTGAGACCCTGGGCCATGAGGGCATGAGCACATTTCCCAAGCTTGGGGTGAGCAATGTAGGCAAGTCGACTGAGCTTGTGGCTGCCACCCTAAGGGATGTTGGGCTTGACCTCCTTGCGTTTTACAAAAGCCTTGATAGAGTCAGCACGTGCATGCATGGCCTTGGCATTGTTGGCCTGCATCTTCATTAGGCCCTTCTTGTTATGCTTTCTGGAAAAGTGCATGTTCCTCAGGAACTTGGGGTCCACCCCCTTAAGGGATTCATATCATTGTGATTGGGGTTTCTTGATGTCATTTCTGTACCACTTTTGAGATTGATTATTTGTGATGTGGTTCTTGGACTTTGCTATGGCTGCACCAAGGTCAGCTGACCCTAAAGTGCCTGTGGCCAGAAGAGAAAGAGTGGTTTCCTCATCTCTGAAAGGAGTTCATAAAATCCCATCAGTCAGAACTGGAGGTGGTTGATTTGTACTAGTTCCCTTCCCTTGACCGTGATAATCTACGGCATGTACATCAGCTAGCATCTTTAAATTTATATACAAAGAAATGATTAAAAAAGTATATTCTAGCTCACCAGATGATGGAAATTAAGAGAGGGCATTATGGCCAAAGAACTCAGGAAAAATTGCATCCCACTCAGGTTTCTAAGGAAAAGGCTGCCCAAGGAAAAATGGCAAAGTTCAAGCTTGACCCGAAGAAGGCTCTCTCATATTTCCCACATAATTTATGGGGATTATGGCAGGGACATCGCCAGATGTCTTTAGGTTATAGTAATTCTTTATGTCCTTAAGGCTTCAGTTTAAATCAGGGTTCCCTTGTCATTTTGTTTTCATGCTGACTTTTTCACCCCAATCTCTTGCTAGTTGAGTTCTACGTCTTATTCTCAGACAAGCTAGAGGTTATGGAAATTTCCCAGTTATATTCTCCTGGATAATCTAGAAATCAGAGATGTTCATGTTTAAAAAACTAATTTTCTAGCCAGCTTGGAAGACATGTGGGAAGACTTTGTTGTGGATTAAAAAGTTGAGACCTTAACTACCATTTACTTTTCAGTTATCACCAGCAAAATTATCAAAAATGTTGTGTTGGGAGTTTCCATGGTAGCTCAGTGGTGGCAAAACTGACTAGTATCCATGAGGACTGTGTTTGATCCTTGGCCCCGCTCAGTGGGTTAAGGATCCAGTGTTGCCATGAGCTGTGGTGTAGGTCACTGACATGTTTTGGATCTGAGGTTGCTGTGCCTGTGGTGTGCAGGCTGGCAGCTGCAGCTCTGATTTGACCCCTAGGCTGAATTTCCATATGCCTTGGCTGAGGCCCTAAAAAGACCAAAAAAAAAAAAAATTTGTCTTAGTTTGCTGGGGCTGCTGTAACATAGTACCACAGACTGAGTGGCTTAAGCCACCAAAATTTATTTTCTCACAATTCTGGATGCTAAAACTCTGAAACCAACATGTTGACAGGTTTGGTTTTTTTTGAGGCCTCCCTGTTTGGCTTGCCATCTTCTCCCTGTGTTTTACTTGGTATTCTCTTGGTGTGTGTCTGGGTCCTAATATTTCCCTTTTATAAAGGCACCGGTCATATAGTATTTGAGCCCACCCTAATGACATCATTTTACCTTAATTACCTCTTTAAAGAACTTCTCTGCAAATAAGTCACATTCTGAGATGCTAGGGATTAGGATTTCAATTTATGAATTTTGAAGGGGACAAAATTCATTCTAAAAATTAAAAAAAAAAGGAGTTCCCATCATGGCTCAGAAGAAATGAATCTATCATTCATGAAGACACAGGTTCAATCTCTGGCCTCACTCAGTGGGTTAAGGATCCAGCTTGCTGTGAGCAGTGGTATAGGTCACAGAAGTGGCTGGGATCTGGCTTTGCTGTGGCTGTGGTTACGGCTGGCAACTATAGCTCCGATTCGACCCTTAGCCTGGGAACTTTCATATGCTGTGGGTGTGCCCCTAAAAAAGCCAAAGGAAAAAGAATAAAAGAAAATGATGGTGTTTATTTGTATCCAGAGTACTGGATATTGTCCTAAGTACTTTCCTTGAGGTAATCCAAAGGTTTTCTCTTTTTTTAAATTACTTGATTATAGTTGACTTACAATGTTGTATTAGCTTCTGCTGTGCAGTAAAGTGAATCAGTCATAAAAATACATATATCCATTATTTTTTTCTGTATAGGTGATCACAAACTATTGATTAGACTGTCGTGTGCTATGCGGAAGGTTCTGGTTAATCATCTAGTTTATGTAATAGTCTGTATATGTTACTTCCTCTCTCCCAGTTCTTCCCTCCCCCCAGTGGTTTCACTTATGGTAACCTTAAGATTGGTTTTGAAATCTCTGAGTTTGTTTTTGTTTGTGTGTTTATTTAGGGACGCACCAGTGGCATATGGAGGTTTCCAGGCTAGGGGTCAAATCAGAGCTGTAGCTGCCCGCCTAGACCACAGCCACAGCTATGTCAGATCCGAGCCATGTCTGTGACCTATACCACAGCCCACTGCAGTGCCAGATCCTTAACCCACTGAAAGGGGCCAGGGATCATACTTACATCCTCATGGATATTAGTCAGATTTGTTTCCACTGAGCCTCAATGAGAACTCTTCAGTTTCTGTTTTTTAAATAAGTTATTTTGTGTTATGTTTTATTGGATTCCACACATAAATGATATCGTGTGATATTAGTCTTCTTTTCAGACTTAATTCACTCAGTATGATAATCTCTAGGTCCATCCATGTTGCTGCCAATGGTATTATTTCATTCCTTTTTATGGCTGAGTAGTATTCCATTCTAGATATGTACCACATGTTCCTTAGCTACTCCTCTTTTGATGGACATTTGCATTGCTTCCATGTCTTGGCTCTTGTAAATAATACTGCAGTGAACATTGGTATGACTATCTCTTCAAATAGAGTTTTTTTTTTTTTCCTGGATATGTGCCCAGGAGTGGGATTGTTGGGTCATATAGTAGTTCTGTTTTTTAATGGCTTTTATTTTTTCCATTATAGTTGATTTACGGTGTTCTGTCAATTTTCTACTGCAAGGCAAAGTGACCCAGTCACACATACATGTGAACAGTCTTTTTCTTACATTATCCTCCATCATGCTACATCACAAGTAACTAGATATAGTTCCCAGTGCTATATGATATTTCTATATTCAGTTTTTTGAGGAACCTCCATACTGTCCTCCATAGTGGTTGCACTGCTTTACATTCCCATCAACAGTACAGCAGGGTTCTTTTTCTCCACACCTCCTTCAGCATTTATTATTTGTAGACTTTTTGATGATGGCCATACCAAGGGTCTAGAGTGGCTCATTCAAATTAGAGAATGAATGAGAACAAAAGCCAGGCTGGTAGGGAGTAGAGAGATGAACATCAAAGGGACATGGTAAGACCCACTGCATGGTGGCTAAGAATGGCATCTCCATTGGATCATCATCTCACAGTATAAAGAGTAATGAAAATCAGTCTCCATCCTCAAAACCAAGTCCTAGCTGCCATGAATGGTGACAAATGAATGGAACAAGGTCAGATGTCAGCCACAGATTCTTGTGTAGGACCAAAAGATAGACCAGTCTGATAAAATAACTGCTTTCTCTTTGGATAGGTGTGGAGAAAGGTGCATAATCCATGAGCATTTAGAAACAGAACTTGGAAGGAGCAATGATAGCCATGAGAAGTGGGAAATGAATGAATGGGGCTAAATTACAAATCAAAATCCACTGAGAAATTGTTTTATTGGGTTTAAAAAGGCAGAATTGAGTTACAGTTACCAAAAAAAAAAATTAGGGGTTCCTGTTGAGGCACAGTGGAAACAAATCTGACTAGTATCCATGAGGATGTGGGTTCCATCCCTGGCCTCACTCAGTGGGTCGGGGATCCAGCATTGCCATATGTGGTGTAAATTGCAGATATGGTTTAGATCCTGAGTTGCTGTGTGGTGTAGGTCAGCAGCTGTAGCCCCAATTTGACCCCTAGTCTGGGAACTTCCATATACTGCAGGAGTGGCCCTAAAAAGCTAAAATAATAATTAAATTAAAATAAATATTAAAATGAAGGTACAGAAACAAAGTTATGATTTTGCTTGCCCAGGTTTTGAGGCCTATGGTGACTGAAAATTCACTTGTTATATGTACTGATGCTTCTTGCACCCACATCCATAGCAGCCATCGTAATCCATCTTTATTCATCCTTCTTCATTCATCCCGGAGGGAGGCACAAGTTTTCTCACTGCATCAATGCAAGAAGTTATTATCAATTGTTGAGAAATGTCATTAAAGTTAAAACTTACATTCTACATATGTAATAAAGGAATAAAACTGAGTAATAAATCCTTACCCACACTCTGCCCTACCCTAGGTTAAGGCTGACTGAGGCAAAATCAAAGTGATTTAAAGATTCCTATTCTATCATTTAAAACTTCAAGTACCTCCATTAAGTCCTTGCCTAAAATACCATGAAAGATTAATTTGTTTAATTAGATATTTCTATCTACTAAAATAAAAATACCAGAAGAGAGAATCATGCAAACTGCTGTTTTTCACAACACAGTACAACATAATTCATCCGACTGCTGCTCTTATTTTATTGAGGTATAGTTGCATTATATTAGTTTTAGGTGTACAACCTAGTGAGTTGATATTTTTATAGATTACATACCATACAAAGTTATTACAGTGTTACTGACTATATTCCCTGTGTTGTACATTACAGTCCTGTGATTTACTTTTATAACTAGGAATTTGCACCTCTTAATCCCCTTCACCTATTTTGCCCATATCCACACCCCCACCTCCCACAACATCCCCTTGCCTGTGGCAACCACTGGTTTGTTTTGTTTCTATTTTGTTACATTTATTCATTTGTTTCCACACATAAGTGAAAACTATGGTATTTCTCTTTAGCTGATTCTGAATGTTTTTCTGTATAATTCATTCTTTACCTCAACTGAAAGTGTCTTTCATATCAGACATTTTAAACCAAAAGCTTCATACTATTAACTTACATCCATTGATTTTTTTAAAATTGAAGTATATCTTTTTTCTTGACTCTGCCTCCAGTGGCCATAGGAAGCATTTCTGATTAAACAGAATAAATAAACCTTCCTTAATTCTGAAAAGAAATCAACAGATGAAAAGATACAGGAAAACAGGCATCTCTAAGAGAAAAGAACACACAGTCAAGGAGACCCAGAAAGAGCCAAGTGATGAATTCACTCTGAGCACATGGAGGTGAGGAAGAGTAGAGACCAAAACATGTGTAAAGGCACAGAGCTGGCTAAATCACAGTCAATTAAGTGATTTCTTTGTTGCAAATATTATGACCCCATAGCCCAGAATAGCCATAGGATATCCATACTGGAAGTATTTTTATAAAGGGACAATAGTTCTATCACCACATGCCTGGGGAACACACATGCTGCAATTGGGAAGCATCTGGTTTGATTTGGAGGTCACACACACATACCCACACCTGCAAAAACTTCTAGAAATTTAGAACAGAATGTTTATGTATGCATAAGTAACTTTGCATGCATATAGATTTCTACACAGATGTATACAAAAATTTAAGTGACCAAATTTGGCTGGAGTTAAAAATAGATGGAAATATGGGAGGTTCTGAATAAATATGGAAAGAGTAAAGGGAATATGATTTTCTAGAAAGGAGAGGTATTATGGGGTGAGTATGTCATTGCAGCATATGAATCAAATCATGGTTAGAACTGTCCAACTGCAGCATAACAGAGACCAAGGGGTGCAAAATGACAGGGTGTGGTTCCAGTTGATGAAAGAATATTTCTCCATGGAAGACTTGCTCAGAGGCTGTGTGTGTGCAGGAGTGTGCATGTGTGAATACACCCCACCCCCACCCCCACAATTTGTAATCAGGGTCCACGATTTTTTTTTTGGCTTTTGCAGTAGAAAACCTATCCATAAGGGATGTAATCCTGCTTATTAGTTTCTCCAAGCCCTGTTTCAGGTCTTCATTTCTTAAACTGTAGATAAATGGGTTCAGCATTGATGTCAGTACAGTGTAGATGACTGTTGCTATTCGGTCCTTGACAGTGTAGCTGGACAATGGCTGGAAATAGACATAACTAATACTCCCATACAACAGAGTTGCCACAGTGAGATGGGAGCTGCAGGTGGAGAAGGTTTGTGTTTTCCAGAAGCTGAGGGGATTTTGAGGATGGCTATGAGGATTCTCAGGTAAGAGATGACAATGCAGCCAAATGGGGCCATCACAGAGGCCAGCCCTTCTGTCATGGCAACAACTCTATTGACAGATGTAGAAGAGCAGGCCAGCTTCAGAATGGGGTTCACATCACAGAAGAAGTGATGGATAACATTTGATGCACAGAAGGTGAGCCGACTCACCAGGAGGACATGTAGGAAGGAGTGAAGGTAGGAGAAAGCTGTGAAGGCAGCCAATAGCAGCACATAGCGTCTGTGGTTCATAACAGTGACATAGTGGAAAGGGTTGCAAATGGCTACATAGTGGTCAATGGTCATAGCTGCCAGAGATAGCTGTGCCAGACATTCAGTGTAGAAAATGGTCTTTGTCTCTGATAAGAAGTTCATTGACATCTTGGGGACTATAACTGTTGTGTAGCAAATATCAGCAAAGGACAAGATGCTTAGGAAAAAATACATGGGATTTTGGAGTTGAGGATCAGAGTGGATAGTCAAGACGATGAGCAGATTTCCCATCAAGGTGACCAGGTACATGATAGAAAGAGGACAAAGAGTGGTTTCTGGTCCTCTGGGTGAAAGGAGAGTCCCAAGAGGATGAATTCAGAGAGTCTTATTACATTGGACATCCCCATGGATGTGTATGTACCTACAGATAAACAATACTGTCAGTTGATGGTTCTTACATTATGAAGGACATGGATTTTTTCCATCTTGTCCTTACACTGAATAGGTATTAATAGAGTTTCTACTGAAATATTTTTCCTCTTGAACATGGAAAAAATCAGAGCCAATTGTGCACTTTCATTTGTTCTATTAAAATCTTTGAGATAATGATGTATAGAAAACAGATACGGGGCAGTGTTGGTGAGAAAGGGAGAGAGGAAGAGAGGAAGAAAGAGGGATAAGGGGGTTGAGAGTTTGATTTCCTTTTTCTCTTTCCTGCTCCATGGCTGATGATCACAGGAACCACAGAGGCAGTCTGCCAAGCACATTTAGGTCTGCCTCTGATTAAGGATTATCAGTGACTAACCCACATCTATATTATCATAAGATAAATTACCTAACTTATGGTTGATGAATAATCATCTTTTAAAATCAAGATGCTTCTTTCCAAATCATTTATGAAGGAAGCAAGAAAGCCATTTAAAGAGTATCGAATTGCATGTAGGCATTCCCACTGTGTCAAAACAGGATCAGCAGGCCTCTCTGGAGCACTGGGATGAAGCTTTGATCCCTGACCTTGTGCAGTGGATTAAGATCCAGTGCTGCTGATGCTGTGGCATAGGTCACAACTGTGGCTCGGATCTGCTCTCTGGCCCAGAAACTGAGAAAGAGGAAGTGAACTTGGGTGAGAAAATTCTCTCCCAATTCTCCCTATTCATCAGCTGATAATACAAATCCTGAGGTCAGCAGAGTGTGACTCAAAAGCAAAAGGTAAAGGAAGATTCACCTTTGGAGTAGAGATTGAAAACCTTCACCTTTGGCATGAACATAAGTTAGGTCTCTTATTTAGCCTCCAGTGATGACCATTTCTCTGAGATCAGAGATTCACATCTTCTCATCAGGCATTCATTCTCAAAGCTGATTTCTTACCTGGGAAGAACATGGATGTCCTGCTTCATGTATTTATTCCACTCTTCCCTTCTTTATGCTCCATGAGATGATTAGTCAAAAAAGAAGACAAAATTGAGCCAAGAGACAGCATAGAGCAAAGGCACCTGATTAACTGCAGACAATCTTCTAGTGCTTCTCAAAACTGATGCCCCTTCCTTGGATTCTTGTGGTCCTCTGCCAGGTGTAGATACCGTAGATCCTGCTTTCCTCATGGGACCATCCTATACTACTTTGTCACTAAGTCCCTGGTGTTAGGTGAAGGGCAGAGTATGCACACAAGCACCCATTATCTATGTGCAGGACTTTCTCCACAGATTCAGAGGAATTACAAGTCTTCTCCCTCCCAGGTGGCCCCACATCCCTTTTTTTGAACTTCTGGGTGTAGTGCAACTTCTGCCTCATCTGACATAGGTGTCCAAGAGGGACAATAATGTTCCAGACCTGGCTCTTCAAACCCCTGTGAGGACTTACCTGGGAGATGTTTCATGTAGTCCTGAGGCTGGAGTACAAGGCAGGGACATCTGGGTCCAATTTCCCCGTTGAACCTATAATGATTTCACTTGGCCTCCCCTGAATCTCTCCATTTCTCCAAAGGATAGCCACTCCCAGAGATCCCCCCTCCTGCAACATGTTAGGTATCTTCTGTCCCATTGCCCCAAGTTCAGATACAAATTCTAGTTTAGTAGCTGTGGCCTTATGCCTCTATCCTCTAACAAAAGTGTTTCCCAAGGCGAGCTCCGGCGGCCAGGGAGTGTACACTTTTTCCCTATAGGAGAGGGATGCAGTGTCGGTGAATGTACAATTACGGAGACAGCCTCTTTGTCCCTTCTTTCAGGGTGCTTGACTGCTCAAACTTTATTGGCAACAGTGGTTGATTATATAGAAAGTTGTTCACTACAGATTACATCACAGTGTTAAAAGTACATTGGTTAACTATTACATGGTGTAGCAGCTATGCATCCTGTTTGAAGATCTCTATCTTAACTCAAGTTAGTGAGTACTTTGAAGAGGCCATAGACACAAGAATTTGGCATTCACAAACCTTGTTTGTAGACTGGTGCTTATCTTCAAAGCATTATGGCAGGGAGATAGCAGAAGCAAATATAAACCAATTTAACTAAACTAGCCATCACTTAAAAGCTTTTAAAATCAAAGACAAAACTCACAGCTAGGTTTTTTGGATAATATATGTCTAACTTTTATGAACCTCATTAAGATCCTAACTCTAAAGTTTATATATAACCAGTTAATAGATAAACACTATGTTTTAACTAAGTTGGGTTAAAACAGGGGACAGTCCTTCAGGATGAAATTCTTATTATATTATTGTTGTAACTTTGTTAAATCACAAATCACCACAGGAAAATAAGAATGGAAAATAGGAATAATAAGTAAATAATCAGGAAAGACTGAGGAAAACTGAATAATAAAACAACAGGAAAGACTAGGTCACCAGAGAAACAATCCAAACTCTCCAGCACAAACATGGAAATTATTTTCCCAGGAAAGCCCCAATTCTTCCCCATCAACATCAAAATGAGAGCTGTGTAACCTGAGGCCTGCCCTTGGCTTGTAACATGCAGGTGGCTTTTTATCCTGAGCAGAAGCCCACCTTTGGCTTGTACCATTCAGGTGAGCTCCCTTTCTTGGTTAGGAACCTGCCTTCAGGTTTTTCTGCCATCAGGCAAGGTCCTTTTATTGAGTCCCTGCATCTTCTCAGCTCCCCGCACAAAAGGAAGGGTCATAACCTTGGAACCTAACATAGTTCACCCTTCCTTTATTAGCCAAACCCAAGTCTACTGCTCAGATATTGGTTTACCATTCCCTGCTACCACCCCTGGGGAAAGACACCAGCTTCAGACGTTTCACTCTTTAATAGATGAAAGCAAACAGAACCCACACATCAGGGTATTGCTTCCACATACACATTGCTCATTGCCTGTCACTTAGTGAATTTTTTTTTTCATCTTTTGTCATTTTAGAGTGGAACCCATGGCATATGGAGGTTCCCAGGCTAGGGGTCTAATCAGAGCTATAGCAGCTGGCCTACTCCACAGCCACAGCAACACTGGATGCAAGCTGCATCTGTGACCTACAACACAGCTCACAGCAATGCCAGATCTTAACCCACTAAAAGAGGCCAGAGATGGAACCCTCAACCTCATGGTTCCTAATCAGATTCATTTATGCTGCACCATGATGGGAATTCCCAAGATTTCTGATCACATCTTACAGTTCAACCACCTCATGTCCTTCTATTTCTCCATTCACCTGCTTCTCCAGGCTAAAATGCAGCATCCTACAGGAAGCATTCCTCGATGTCCTGATTAGAATGAAATATCTGTCCTGGCTGTCTTAGTCTTATATATGAATTTCTATTAAACACAAATCATGTTCATTGTTATATGATCTTTCATTTGAAGGCAACTAATATTTATGTACTCAGTAATTTGTAAGCCTTTCTCGCATGAAACACACAACAGACTCATAACATATGTCCTTATTGTCTCCCTTTTATGTGACTTCAAAAAATAAGGTAACTAGCAAAATAAAACTTGAACCAAGGACTGTTTGAAGCCAAACCACATTGTTGAATCACTGTGCTAAAAGGCCTCTCTCTTTTGCTTTGACAAAATTAAACATTTTTAGTTAAAGAACAGCTTTCAAATGACTTAGGGAGATGAAACTTTGCATTATTTCTTTCTTGCCAGATTAAGTTGAAAGTTCTTTGTTGCCCTGAATCAAATCCAGGCTTTATTTCAGACACTATGTGCTATATTGCCCATGGTGCAGATATTTTATCAATAAAACTCTATCTACCTATTGCTAATATATATAAATAGTATATATATATACACACACATAAATAAATGAGGAGAATGAAAACAGTGTATGAGAAAAATCAATTAGACACAAAAGAAGGAAGTAATGGGGAATTGAGAAACAAAAATATATGAAAGACATAGAAAATGAGTAATAAAATGATAGAAGTTAAGTCTTTCTTTAGCTATAATTACTTTAAATGTAAATGAATTAAGATATTCAATTAAAAGGCAGAGGTTGGCAGAATGGGTTTTTGAAAACAAACAACCATGATCTGACCATAAACTGTCTACAAGTGACTCAGATTCAGAGCCACAAATGAAAGTGAAAGATTGGAAAAAGATATTCATTGAAAAGAGTAACTTAAAGAAAACTGAGGTGGTTATGCTAATTATCAGAAATATAGACCTAGTAAAAAAATTGTAACGTGAGATAAAGAAGGACATTGTAGATTGATAAAAAGGTCAGTACCTCAAGAAGATATAAATTCTGTTCACACACTAGGCTGTACATTAGAACTCCAGAACTAATTCATCTTATAACTGGAAGCTTGTACTCTTCAATCAACATCTTCCCATTTCTCTCACTGCCACCCCCTACAGGTAACCACCAATCTACTCTCTGATTCTTTGAGTTGGATTTTTTTAGATTCCACATACAAGTGATATCACACAGTACTTGTCTTTTAATGTCTGCCTTTTTCTTTTCTTTTCTTTTCTTTTCTTTTCTTTTCTTTTCTTTTCTTTTCTTTTCTTTTCTTTTCTTTTCTTTTCTTTTCTTTTCTTTTTAGGGTTGCACCCACAGCATATGGAGGTTCCCAGGCTAGGGGTTGAATTGGAGCTGTAGCTGCCAGCCTGCATCACAGCTACAGCAACACCAGATCCAAGCCATGTCTGTGACCTACACCACAGCTTGCAGCCACCCCAGATCCTTCACCCACTGAACATGGCCAGGGATAGAACCTGTATCCTCATGGATGCTAGTCAGATTTGTTTTCGCTGAGCCATGATGGGAACTCCTGTCTGACATATTTCACTTAGCATAATGTCCTCAAGGTCCATCCATGCTGTTATAAATGGCAAGATTTCCTTCTTTTTCATGGCTGGAATCATATTTCATTGGATATATATACACCACATTTTCTTTGTCCATTCATTTGTCAACACTCAGGTTGTTTGTTGGCTATTGTGAATGATGCTGGAATGAACCTGTAGTTTTAATGTGTTACTGTATCCAGCACACAAGCAGGAGCTCACTTCCCCTTTTTACACAGCAGTTGCCTGAGCACTGACGTGGGTGGATGTGTTCTTTTATTCTTACCAACCCATGCACATTAGCCAGAAAGTCCTCATAGAGCAATGATCTAAGGCAAAATTAAATTGAAAAAAACAACCAAAATTTACAATTTAAATGTAAATAAAACTACAACACTCACTAAAATTCAAATGGACAATGTTAAGTTAATGTGATATATCTTGTTTTATTAAAATGAAATTGGCCTTATTAGGTATAATCGAGAAAGAAGTAGACATATCTTCTTATACTTTTAATGTTTCTATATTTTTGTTTAATAATACTTATATGCTGAATGGCTATTTAAAGAAGTAGACAAAAATGGTGTTAGTAGTATCAAGCTGTGTTTAATAACTTAGGAAGATCAAATATCATACTGAACTCAAATTGCCAATAAGGAATCCTAAAGTACCAAAATTATTAGAATGTCATTTCACAACTCTTTAAAGTTGTGCTGTTCACTTGAAAATTTTAGTATTTTGACTTTTTCTAGATCAGCATGGAAGGAGTAACTAGAGAGCTAATGGGATCTGATTAATCACAGTAGTAACAGCAATAACGGTTACCATTTATTGAGTCATTCACATGTGCTAGGCAGTGTCCTGCTGTCATCATTAACAGCATTTTATCTATTATCTCTTACTATCTGAATAGTACTTCATTATCTTTCTGCAGCAATCAACCTTAGCAGGATGGTTGTACTGTGTCTTAGAGGCACTGATGGTGATCTTTCTAACATGTAGCTACTACCATGACCACATGTCTGTTCTGGTGAGTGGGAGAACCCCTGAGCTTTTGTACTTGTCTACAGGAAAGGTGACAGGTAAACAGAAGTACAGTAGGAAGAATTCTAAAGTGAGTTTTCAGGAGCCCTGCCTCATGGTCTATATGCCTTGCATATTTTCTGGGACTGTGAATCTGATAGATTTTACTCCTATGATGAAGTTACGTTATATGGCTCAGGTGACTTTAAGAAAGATTATCTGAATGAGCTGGACCTAATCACAGGATATTCATTTAGATCTCAGTAGGAGGTCAGAGACATAAGAAGTCAAAGATTTGAAGCATGAAAGGGAGTCTAGGAGCCCCCAAGGACTTGGAGATAAAGGGGGCCACATGGCAAATATTGTGACTTCCCTCCAGGAGTCCTGGAGGCTGGCAGGGAGATGGGGCCCCTGTTTTGCAACTGCAAGGAACTGAATTTCACCAAAAATCTGAATGCGTTTGGAAGGATAGTTTTCTTCAAAGGTTCCAGAAAGGAAGGCAGCCCAGTCCACACCTTGACTTCAACCTTGTGGTATTCTTGTGATGCTGTAAACATGATTTATGACTATTGAAGTTGACCTTGATCTCCTGAATGAGGTATTGTTTGTGAGGCTTCTCCACTGTAGTTACCCCCGTCCCCACTTCATACTGTTTTCTTTGCACAGCCCACATGAAGGAGTGGGGAGGTATACACCCGTTCTGGGGAGTGGAACTGCCACAGGTTTATGTATTTCATTTTTATTTTTTTTCCACTGTACTGCATGGTGACCCAGTTACCCATACATGTATACATTCTTTTTTCTCACATTATCATGCTCCACCATAGCCAGATTCCTGCAGACTGACAGAAGGCTGGAGCCACAAAGTCCAGAGTCAGAGACATCCTTTCTTGCCAAATGAGGGTGTGGGTTGGGAAACTACCCTGATTCTACCTCCTGCTTCTCCTTGACCAATTCTTATCTCTATTAGATCTCTCATTCTGGTTCTCCTTTTTGTCCGCAGAGCCATGTCCCCTCTCTCTTCACCCTGAGAGTCTCTTCCACTAGCCTACATTTCTGTTCCCAATCTGATGCCCCATTTCTCACATCTGCCTACCTTTCTCTTTCATTTGAACCAGTATATGACCCCCTTCTCCATTCTGCTCTCCTTCTGCTCCTTCCACATTTCCACCTTTCTCTTCATCAGCATCCACATGCCTGTCTCCTCCAAATCCTTATTTCTGTTCATTGATTCAACCCCAATCATTAAAAATTTCCCATCCTCAAGTATGCTTTTTTTCTCTTCTCATTTCTAAAGTTCTTCCCCCTATTTCTTTATTGTTTCTCCATTCATCCATTTACTGTAGGACTCTCCATCCTTCATTTCCAGTCTCTCTCTTTTCCACTACTTTGCATTCTTTGTTTTCTCTTCCCATTTATTCTTTTCTCCATTGTGTCTTAATTTCTGTGTCATGCCTCACATTGTTCCATTCGGTCATCTCTTCATGGAAACTACATGAATATTTTTAGAAATAAAGAATTTCATTGTATGACATAAAGTGGTATAAAATTGTAAATCAACTATATTTTATTTAAAAATTAAAAAAGAAACATAGAATGTGAGGGATGGGAGTTTAGAAGAAACAGTAAATTGACAGTAAATTCTGCTTTTTAATAATTTTCTCAATTTTCATCATATACATGAAGATTATAATCAGTATACACACACATACATAGACACACACGCACACACAGTTATATCACACTCATATAACTCGTTCAGAATGCCAGCTGTCTGTCCTCTGAGTAAAATGGAGGACAGTTTTGGTGTCAACTAGGATAGTTTTTAACGGGTACACACTTATTTGATCTTGCTATTTCTTAGGAATCTCCTCATGACCTCAGCCTGTCTCCCACCTCACCTAAGACTGATGGGACCTGCTCCAAATAATTTCCACGAGCCCCTTTGCTTGTGTTCATCATATTACTTATCACAGTGCTTTTCATCCAAAGCTGATTTTTCTTTCTTTCCATACTGTGGTTTCCTCATTGTGTGGTTTGTCTTTTAATGTCCCATCACAAGCAAGAAATCAGTATTTGTAGAACAGATAATTTAATCAACAAATGGATAAAAAATGAATCCTTTTCAGGATCATGTGATTACCTCCAGCCCTCAGTCTATCCAAAAATTATTTCCTGAGAACAACAGGCAAATTAAGGTATTTAAGATTAATTTTTAAAAAATCACATCCCTTTTGTTCACCCTGCTCTCAGGTATTTCCAGATGCACAGATCTTTGTGAGAAAAAGTCTTTCCAATTGCATTTAGATATTATTAAAAATCCCCAATGTGAATGATTTGTAATAATTAGATCCACATTTTGTCTTCTTCATACTCCAGCCCTTCTGTGCTTTTCTTTTGATGGCTTTTGATGGTCCTTCTGTCTCTTTTTCTTTTCTGTCTCTATTACTCTCTTTGAGATCTTCATCTGTATTATTAACCATCCCTATATACTTTGCTTCATTATGTAGTTTTTTTTTTCTTACCAGAATGATAGCATGGATCTTTCATCCCTTTGCTGGGGAAGTGAGGTCAGCTAGGTGGGGAGGTGTGCATTTATTTTTTATTTTATTTAGTTTATTTCTTGTCTTTTTAGGGCTACACCTGTGGCATATGGAAGTTCTCAGGCTAGGGGTTGAATCAGAGCTCTAGCTGCAAGGCTGCACCACAGCTATAGCAACATGGGATCTGAGCTGTGTCTGTGACTGACACCAGAGCTCATGGCAGTGCCAGATCCTCAACCCACTGAACAAGACCAGAGATCAAACAAACATCATCTTGGATACTAGTTGGGCTCGTTGCTGCTGAGCCACGATGGGAACTCCAAGATGTGCATTTATGAGGACTCAGTATTAAGCTGGTCAATGGGGTTCTAGGATTAGATACATTCTTCAGGTTTACTCTTGAGGCCCCTTCATGGTGAAGGTATTATGAGAAGAGGATAAAAAATATAAATATAAAAGAGCTAACAACCGAGAGATGGAAGATGAAATTCATAATTTTACAATATGATGGAGATTGAACAAAAAACATGCCAGGAATGTGGGGGATAGTGGTTAATAATACCATCAGTAGAGCGAGAAAATTAAGAAGAGTTGATAGAAGTTGTCTTCAAGACATAAATTCTCTGTTCAAATTCCAGTTTTGCCTCTGACTACCTGTGCTAATTTAAAGCAAGTTGATTAATTTTTCTGTGCTTCAGTTTCTTCATCTGTAAGATGAGAAAAAATAATATCTACCTTATACAATACAGATTTTAAAAAAATACACATGTAGAGTGTTTGTGTTGTGTTTGGCACACAGCAAGGGCTCTAGAAATGCTACCTTTTACTCTATTACTACTACTATTGACATTGTCACACATCATTGTATGGGGTGAGGACTATTCATTGATAACCTTGGAGGCAAAAGTTTGAATAAATTATAAGTAAACTATAATTATCATAAATATAAGAAATGTAGCAAATAGTTGATAGAGCATAAGATATTATTTATAATTTTTAAACACTAATAAGCATTTTATTGTATTCTTCTAACAACTTTGAAAAAGTTTTATGTCCATTTTATGGTGGAGGAATCTGAGATTCAGAAAAGTGTTTAAAAACATATCAGGGAGTTCCCCTTGTGGCTCAGCAGAAACAAATATGACTAGTATCCATGAGGACACAGGTTCTATCCCTGGCCTCTCTCAATGGGTTAAGAATAGGCGTTGCTATGAGTCATGGTGTAGGTTGCAGATGCAGCTCAGATGTTGCATTGCTGTGGCTGTGGTAAGGCCAGTGGTTACAGCTTGGGTTCGATCCCTAGCCTTGGAACCTCCATATGCTGAGGGTGTGGCCCTAAAAAGACAAATAAATAAGTAAATAAATTAAAACATATCAGACCAGTCAAGACACTCATATAAAAGAGTTAGAAACTGGAGCCCAGAAATATAAACTTATATCAGTTTGGGTCTGTACTATGTAGCAGAAATTAGTCAACAACAAAATGTACATCACAGAGACTGGATAAGTACATTGTGGTATATTCACATGAAGACTATTATATAGTAACAATATATAAATGACCAAAATCTCTAGCCAATAGTATCAGCAAATCTAAGTAATATAATATTGAGGCATAAAATCAGGTCAACATACATTAGTTTGTTACACTTTTATATTTTTCAGATTATGTCAGACTTGACCGTATTCTTCTTGGAATACCTATAGTAGATATATATCAAAAATAAAGATATTAAAAAAAGAGAATGATTAACCTGAGATTCAGGAGGTTGACTACCTCAGGCAAGGAATGAAAGGGAGAGGTGATGGAGAATGTTCATATAAGTCTGCGACCTACACCACAGTTCACGGCAATGCCAGATCCCAACCCACTGAGTGGGGCCAGGGGTCAAAACTGTGTCCTCATGGATGGTAGTCGGGTTAGTTAACTGCTGAGCCACAATGGGAAATCCTGATTACTGATTTTCACCATTTTTTTGTGTATATTTTGTTATGTTGAGCTCCTATTTTTTGTTGGTTTTTATTTGTGGGTGTCCTGTACAGAGTGGCATCTGCAAGTCTTTGAGAAGAAATTTTGTGTTTGCTTATACAAGATACCCTCAAACTTTTACCAGTCTGAGTATGGTTTTTATGTTAGTCTATCAATTTGTATGTTTTAGGAGTATTTGTATTGTTTACATCAGATTTATCCATTCCATGTTCTGTACAGACACATATGCAGTCCCATGGGAGATAGTTCCAGAGGTAGATAGTTCTAGTTACATGTAGCAAAGGTTGAGAGATACTTTGGGTTTCCCATAGTGAAAGGTATATCTATATAGATATCTGTATCTATATAATCTCTATTTAGATATGTATATCTGTATATATATCTGTCTATCTGCCTATCTGCCTCTGTCTGTCTGTGTGCCTCTCTCTATATCTATCCATATATTTTTTTTCTTTCTTTTTTGACTGTACCATGACATATGGAGTTCCCATGCTAGGAATCAGATCTGAGCTGACCTACACCATAGCTATGGTAACCATGACATATGGAGTTCCCATGCTAGGAATCAGATCTGTATGCTGACCTACACCATAGCTATGGTAACACTGGACCCATTAACCATGCTGGGCTGGGATTGAACCTGCATCTGGGTGTTGCAGAGACGCCACCAACATTGTGCCACAGCAGGAACTCCTCTATACCTGTATTTATATCTACATGTATTTTCATATTTGTGTATGCCCACTCACCGAAAGTTTAGCCTTTTGACTGTTCTGAATTTATGCGGTGGTGTCTACCTCTTGTCTCACGCAGGTCTACACACTCAAGTCCTATCCCATATGGGGGGTAACACTTAAGCCTCTGGACTCTGAAGACTGATTCCATGTCCCCTCCCACTTACCTGTTACCACCACCACCATCACAGATGGTTTAGATGTTAGTTTTTCATATCACTCCTTGATTATCAACCCTTGTATTTCTCTAACATTCTTGAAAGCTCATTTTGAACTTAAAAGGATGATTATTGCATTTTTCCAAATTTCTTTCCATGTTGAGTGAGAGCATGTTATTTATGCTTCCTGTTTCAGGAAGGTAAAGTTAAAAAATAGCATGAGAAGTTCTACAGGAATATGAGAGCTTAGCATGCTCAGAAAACCAAATAAAAACTGTAAAGTACTGACAATGAAAATTGCTTTCAAGCCAGTTCCACCTATTTGGATTTTATTCTGAAGGAATTTGGAAATTTTACTCTGACATATATGTGTAAAATATCTACCAGGTGGGATAAGTAAAGAAACTAGTAATTAGACTATGAAAGTAGAACTGGCCAGAGATGCTGAAACTTAAATAATGTTAGAGGTCTGAGAGCAAAGGAAAACAAGTCAAGGAGTGATTGAATATGGGAAGTGAAGGGGAGATTCCTCAAGTTTTTGATTTGGGCAATCAGGTGGCTGATGATGCTGTTAACCAACTGAATCAAATAAAAAATAAAAAGTTATTTCATTACAACCTGAAGCAATTTCACTGCAACACCTAAGTACCTATAAAGAACCATTTCTGTCTATATCATGTATTAAATGGAATATCTTTTTCATTACAGGTTCAGATGGAAGAAATCATGAGAACCACCATGGGATGAACTGTGAGTAGAACATGAGAAGTTAAAGACAGTGAGTACAGGAATTATTTTCATTGTACTCTCCTACCTCTGCCCTGGGGCCACCATCCTGTTTGCCTTCAGTGGCTAGTCACCTCTGTGGGGTCTCCACCTGTGGGTCCCACCTCACCATGGTTGGCTTTCTCTATGTTACCATCATCTGTGTCTACATCAAGCCTCCTTCCCAGAACTCCCAGGATCAGGATACAGTGGCTGCCATGTTGTACACTGCCATCACACCTCTGGCCAACCCTTTTGTGTTCAGCTGCCACAGCAAGGACATCAAGTGTGCACTCCAAAGACTGCTTAGGGGAGGGAGGGTACACTCCTGATTAGCCTGCCTCATGCCATATTGGTTAAGTGAGGAGAGGTGGACAGACAGGAGCATGTCTAGTTTTGTATTTGCATGGGATGATTGTGTTGGACAATTTACGGAACTCCAGATTCAGCTCTTGTTGATACGGTACTCTGACAGCGGTGAACTTTACACATTCAGGCCAGGGTTTCCTCATCAATGTGCCTCTGGAACCTTCCTTCAGGCCATTTATCTTGACTTATCAAAGTAGATAATAATCCTGGATTATTTAATTACAATGTTTTGAAGAAGTATTGTGAAATTCTGAACTAAAGCAGAGACAGTGAAGTTAATTGCAGTCACCTTGAACTTGGTGTTCCTGCCTGTGGGAAGCATGTTGGTGTATATCAGAGAGTTAGTGGAAGAGACGAGTTGATGTAAATAGAGATGGCAACTTGCTACCTTTTTCTTTAAGTGAGAAAATATATGCCCAGAAGTGAGTGTGAATTTGGGGTCGTGATTTTGCTATTCCACATGTGAGCCCCAGTTTCCATGAGCCTCATAATGTGAGCATCTTAATTCTGATGCTTGTGAATTCTAGTTTATGTATGCTCATTTTAACTTACATTTCTTGAGTAAAATATATGGAAGAAATGCAAGCTAAATAATTTGCTGCATAAAACAAGGAACAGTGAACTATTTCAATAGTAGAGGGAAAAAAATGCTATACTTAGCTTTTTGGAAACTAGACATTGGGCTCTATTTTGTTAGCTCTTGAGAGATTTACAATGTCAATTAAACATTTTAATCAACATATAATGGACATGTAACATTGCATACAGTCAATGTGTTGACTTGATACATTTGTATATTGCAATGTGATTACCAGCATAGCGTTATCCTCTATCACGTCATATAATTATCATTTCTCTTTTGTGATGGTAACAATTAAGACCTAGTTTCATAGAAACTTTGAAGTTTATAATACAGTGTTGTTGTCTATAATCACTGTGCTGTGCATTATCTCCAAGACTTATTGAATCATAGGTTTGTACCCTTAAACAATATCTCCCCACCTCCCCCACTCCCTAGTTCCTGGCAACCACCATTCTATTCTCTGTTTTTGTAAGTTTGGTTTCTTTAGATTCCCAGTGTAAGTGAGATGATACAGTATTGTCTTTGTCTGACTTATCTCATTTAGCTTAATGCCCTGGAGGTCCATCCATGTTGTCACAAATGGGCAGGATTTCTTTCTTTTTAATGACCTAATAATATTCCATTGCAGGTATGTACCACATAGTCTCTATCCATTCATCCATTGACGGACACTTAGGTTGTCTCCAAATCTTGACTATTGTGAATAATGCTGTAAGAAACATGGGAGTGCAGATATCTTTTTGCAGATATCCTGTTTTCATTTCCTTTGGATATATACCCAGAAATGGAATTGCTGGATAATATGTGGATTATATTTTTAGTTTTTTTAAGAACCTCCATACTATTTTCTATAGTGCCAAATTATGTTTCCACCATCAGTCTCCAAGGGCTCCCTCTTCTCCACATCTTTGCCAACACTTGTCTTTTTGATGATAGATTCTAATGTGTGCAGTGCTCCTTTCATTGCCGTTTTTTTTGGCCACACACACAGTGTGTGGAGATTCCCAGGCCAGGGACTGAACCCACACCACAGCTGTAACAAGAGCCATGTCAGTAACAATGCCAGATCCTTAGCCCACCAAGGCACAAACACACTCCTTTATTGCAGTTCAGATTTGCATTTCCTGATGAGTATTGATGTTGAGCATGTTCTTAGCCATTTGGATATCTTCTTTTTTGTTTCATTTTTTAAAGTTTTATTGAAATATAGTTGATTTACAATGTTGTGATAATTTCTGCTATACAACAAATTGATTCAATTATACATGTACACACACCCATTTGCTTTTAGATTCTTGTGTCTACTCAGATCTGCTCATTTTTCAATCAGATGTTTTGGTTCTTCTTATTACTGAATTGTGTCAGTTCTTTATATATTTTGGATATTAACCCCTTTCAGATACATAGTTTGCAAATATTTTCTCCCATTCTGTAGGTTGCAATTCCACTGTTTCTTTTGCTTTGCAGAGGCTTTATAGTTTGATGTAGTCTCACTTGATTTTTGCTTTTGTCGTCATATCCAGAAAATCATAGCCCAGATTAATATGAAGGAATTTCCGTCCTGTTTTCTTTTAGGAGTTTTATGGTGTCAGGTCTTATGTTTAAGTCTTTAATACATTTTGAGCTAATTTTCATGTCTGGTGTAAGATAGAGTTTCAATTTTATTTTTCTATTTGGGTCTATCCAATTTCTCCAACACCTTATTTTTTGAAGAGATTATCTTTTCCCCACTGCTCTTCATTGCCTTGTCAAAAATTGATTGACAAATATAAATAGGTTTATTATTGGGTTTTAATTACAGTTCATAGTTTTATATGCCTTTCCTTTTGCAACTACCATATTCTTTTTATTGCTGTAGTTTTGTAATAAGTTTTGACATAGGGACAGATTAGTCCTTCAACTTTGTTCAAACCAACTTTGAGTTTTTTCAAGATTGTTTTGAGTACTCATAGTTCCATACACTTTCATATGAATACCTCGTTTGCTTTTTTCCATTTATGCAAAATAGTTCACTGGCATTTTGAGAGAGATTGCACTGAATCTGTAGGTCAATTTGTGAAGACTTGAATGAAATTACATAACTCAGAAGGGGGTGGGTCATGTTCCAATGAGGGACAAGCAGTATAGACTGGGAGATTCCAAATGCCAACAGAGCCATTTGGAGCAAAACGAGGAAGAGGAAACTCCAGGGGTAGTTCTTCCCTTGAAACACCAAAATAATTGGCAAATACCATCAGAATCAATATTATAGGAACTGCAAAAAAATATGAAGGACTATATGTCAACAACAAGAACAGAGAGTCAGTGATAAAAGCCACTGAGCCAATATAGAAGATCTTTGTGGAATTTTAAATTACCCAGACCAACCCCTACTTGTTCTTGGTCACAAGAGTCTGCATTCTGAAGAATCTCTCCAATTTTCAAACAATCTCAGTGTTTTCAGTTTGGTGCTCTATCTTCTGCTGTCATGTTTAAATCAAATATTCTGAAGGTGACTGTTCTAAAATAGAGAAGCAAAATATCTAGATGAAATCCAGCAAAGGATGCAATTGCTTGAGGGCAGAAAATGAGGAAGTCACTGGTGAGCAGAATGGAAACAAAGTGGCCATCAGAGTATAACATAAAACCTCATGCCTTTCAATGAACTGAGCTAAATTAAGATGTTTGGGTTAATAGCAAACACTCAACAATTATAGAAAGGATAGATTAGGAAAGATGGCTTCTTGAAATGATGAAATGGAAATTGAGTTGCCCTTAAGGTTGTCTTTTGCCTAACTGTTGACATTATGTGAAGCAACGGTGTCCCCCAAAGGATAGAACTTCTCTACAGACACAATTGTTTTCAGAGACTTTATGGTTTTTGCCTCAGTAACACTTAGATATAAAGATGGGGAAGGAGCAGGCACCTGTGTTACAATCCCAGTTGATCCTGGAAGGTATAAGGGTTCAACCCATTCTAATTAATGTTTTACATGAACAAAATTGGAGCCTCCAGGAGTTGGTAGAGTCCCAGAGGGAGTACACATAAGTGAGCCAGCCTCATTGGGACGAGCTGCTCTATAGAAAAGCTTCTATGGAAAATTATAAAAATGGAACCCTTTATTTTGTGCAAATGTGGAGAAGAGGGAACACAGCTCTACCCAGATTTTCTGAATTGAGTGTGTGATGTTAGATCCAGAGAAAAGGTGAGATTAAATTTACATTGTATCCTAGTAGTAAATAGAAAGGGAATATAAAACAAGGAACTGTCATCCTTTTGCAGAAAACAGTGTGACATTGGTACCCAAAATACTATAGAATAGAATGAGGTACAAGTATTAGTCAAGGAAAGCAATGGGATGGAGGAATTGTAAGTTATGACACAGAACAATATGTTTTTGAGTGAAAATCTGAAGGCTTAGTTGGAGAATATAGTCATGCAATCAGAGAGGTATAGAGAGAAAGGGCACAGTGCCAGGTGCAAGAAATGTGTGGCAGAGGACCTAATTTATTTTGTTAGAGTTTTGAAGATGTAGTCTTGAGACAGAGCATAGGTTCAGATTTATACATCTCTGATTCAACCTTTGCGATTCATCCACATAAGGGATCAGGGTAGAAATAGAATTCAGATCAAAGAGACATTATATAGAGCATATTCCTGACATTTAACTATGGATAAAACACTGAGGACTCATATGTTGCTTGGTGCTTTCATCAGAAAGGAAAGACAAGAATAAGTACAGTTTGTGCTTGGCATCCTAGTGCTCTACCTTCATCATGACGCTGCATGTCCCTGATGTACCAGGTGGGAACTGGGAAACCAGAGATGGTTTTCTGTATCATTCCCAGGAATTCTCTCTTTTGTTTTTTTCTTCCTAATTTCAGTATAGTTTACTGATCTGAGGTGCACAAGTCTATATATGTGTGTATACTCATATTTCTCCTAAAGGAACGACTCCCCTCTCTGTCTTCTCCTGCACCAGCATCCTGATCCCTCAAAGTCATCTGAACAGGATCCACAGAGCTCATATTCTGATGATAATTATATTAGGATATCAGAAAATAACAAAGAGACAGAGATGAGTACTGAAGAAGTCATCCAACAAGAGCACTACTTCTGCTTAGTACTGGTTTTGTGTTTAACTGGCTTTAAAATACTGTTTTGCTTTGCTTAAAAGAAAAATAGTCTTATCCTCATAATGGGTAAATCTATTGTCTTTGACTTTTTTTTTTCCTTCTTGAAGATCATTTTCTCTCACCTTTTCCCCATGACGGGACCTTTTTTCCCATTTCTTCTTCTCTTTCACCTTCATCTATACCTCTATTCAAATGCGTGTGTGTGGCCACTTCCTTGAAAGAAGGATAGGATCACAAGAGCATATCATTTGAGCTATACCCACTGGCACGGAGAAGGCTACATGAAGAAATAAAGATGAAAGAACAGACACTGGAAAACATAAGTTTTCTTTATCTTTTAAGCTCCTGCTTAATAGATGATCTTTAGAGTAAAGAAAGCACGCATGCACGCACACACACACACACACACGCACACATAGAGATGTTCTTAAAATAATTTTGATTCTTTATCTGAATGTTAGGAATATTCTCTTTTAGAGGGGTGGAACATTGGGCTCATAAAAGAGTAAATGTAGGGAGTTCTCATTGTGGCTCAGAGGATTAAGAACCCAGCTAGTATCCATGCGCCTGTGGGTTCAATCCCTTGCCTCACTCAATGGGTTAATGATATGGTATTTCCATAAACTGATGCGTAGGTCACAGATATGGCTTGGATCACACATTGCTGTGGTGTAGGCTGGCAGCTGGAGCTCAGATTCAACCCCTGGCCTGGGAACTTCCAAATGCTGCAAGTGTGGCCCTAAAATAAATAAAAAAAATAAAAAAGGGTAAGTGTAATCCTGGCACATTATTTGACTCTTCAGTGAAAAATACAGAGTTACTCTTGAATAAATGTTTACTGAGTTTCAGCATTTACTTGGAAGTCTTAACTATGGCTACTAATAATTTGTATGTTTTCAGTCTCGACAAAACACAAATCAAGGTGCAGCTTTTCAATTGTTGGGAGGGTGTAGGGGTGAAGAAGATAAGTGGAGTCTGAAGTGGATAGGATATAAATTGAGGCATAACTTTTATAAGCAGGAAAGCAACTAATCGAACAGCTAAAATCATCATTGAAAAAGGGGAAAGGAAGAAGAGATAAAACTTCATCTTTGGAAATGGAAACCTGAAAGATATTCTTAAACTGATACATAGATGTATAAGCAAGTAGATAGTATTTAGAGACATAGAGGTAATAAAAACCACCGCAAGTGGTAAAACTAAATATGGAGGTGTATTATCTTAGAGTAAGAGACCGCTACTTTTTATTGTATGTTCTCTTACACTCTACTATTTTAAAATTACTTTTCTCACCTTCATAAAGAAACAGATCCTTATCTGTAACGCAATCTCAAAAATTCACATCTTTGGTGTGCCATAACTCTGCTGATAGGGAAAACCTGAGCAGAAAAGACCTGAGACTCTCACCCACTGGCAGATTGTATTATTCCTTGAAAATGAATCATTAATAAAGTCAGTGATTATACGAATCACTGCTACCCTCATCCCAAGTAAGTTCAGTTGACTTAATGGAACAAGAGCTCCCCTACCAGAAGAACAGAACTGAGTTTCTGGACACACAAATCTGGGACCAGGTGTTCACTTCAGTCCCTCATCAGAGGTGTATAGAGACTCAGAATTCTGGCTGGAGTCTTGACATCTTCCCTTCTCTTTCCAACTCTGACAACTTGTGACGTGTGGTGCTTAAGTCCAGTAAAACTAAACAGGGTTACGTCCAGGGTTGAGTCTGTTGCTCAGACCCTAGAAGACCTTCACTAGAGTAGTCCCTCTGCTTTAGCTTTCTTATCTGCAGTGTGAGGCTGAAAGTAGTTTCTACCATTGGCACTGTTGTGAGGATCTAGTGCGTGATATTTAGTATGCTCTGTAACTCTCAAAAGCACCAAAGGAACTGTGTGTTTTGTGCTGTCTTCCTTGTTATACAGTGCATTTCATAAAAGCCAGGACCATGCGTGATTTCTCCTACTGTCATTATATCAGCCAAATTGAGAGATTTTTAAGTGGTCAAGAAATGACCCTGGAATATACTGAAGAGTAGGTGGGTAAGGTCGATGAATAATGGAAAGGGAAGGAAATGAAAGGAAAAAAAAAAACATTTTGTAAAACTGAGGACATCCATGCAAGAAAAGATGTTTCCTGAAAGTACCCCAGAGTAAACTTTAGCATTATTTGATCCTCACGCTTGCTCTTTGCAGGTGATGTGGATCGAGCCTCATGACCACTAGAAACAGGACGGAAGTAACTGAATTTGTCTTATTGGGCCTGTCCATCTGGCCAGAGATGCAACCCTTCATTTTTGGGATTGTCCTTATCATGTACTTGGTGGCAGTTATGGGCAATTCCCTGTTAGTAATCGTTGCCCTCTCAGACCCCAAGCTTCAGACCCCCATGTATTTCCTACTCAGTCACCTTTCTTTTATTGACATATTTCTGACATCCATCACTGTTCCCCAGATGCTGGCGCACATGCTGTCTGGGAATAGAACCATCTCCTTTAACTGCTGCATGATCCAGCTCTTCTTTTTTATGGCTGTGGGCAGCATGGAAGGCCACTTGTTGGCCGCAATGGCCTATGACCGCTATGTTGCTATCTGTGACCCCTTAAGATACTCAGCCATCATCAGTCATCGCCTCTGTCTTCGAATAACACTGACCTCATGGGTGGTCGTCAGCCTCAACAGCCTCCTCTACAGTGTCCTGGTCACCCGCCTAACTTTCTGTGGCAACCAGGTCACCCATTTCTTCTGTGACATCACACCCTTGCTGAAGCTCTCCTGCACCCGCCCAGTGGTCAATGAAATGTTAATATTTACAGAGGGTGTAGCTGTGGTGGTCAGCCCCTTCTTCTTTATTTTAGGTTCCTACACCCGCATTGGCATTGCCATAGCCCACATGCACTCAGTTGCTGTCCTGCGCAAAGCCCTGTCCACTTGCAGCTCCCACATCCTGGTTGTGCTGCTCCTGTATGGCTCTGTGATCCGCATGTATCTCCGACCCTCCTCCAGCTATGACCTGGACCAGGATCGCCAGGTTGCCATCTTTTATACAGTAGTTACCCCCATGCTAAACCCACTCATCTACAGCCTGAGGAACCAGGAGGTGAAAGGTGCTCTGCAAAGGCTTTTCAGGAAATTCTGTATCTCAGGAAACTTCCAACTGGGTTCTCAGGCAAAAAGTAAATGACAGCACATCTCCTGAAACGATGGAGCTAAGATCTAAATTGAAAGTGCCTCAGATAGATGGGTGATACCCCTCATAGCTGGTAAGTTTCACATTCCTGTGGGAAAATCTTCCCTGAGCCAGGGAAATGAATGCATGAATAAAGAATTATGGTCCCTGTTGACTGATTCTGAATAACATGAAATTGGAACTGAAAATATATTTTAAGATCACCAAATCTGAAGCCCTCATCTTTCAGATCTGATATTGGCATAGGGTATTACTAAGCCAAATGGTTACAAGTCAGTTTGACCTGTGGAAGTTGATGACTTCAGTGACGGAGTGGCATGTGCTGTTTTCCAGAGAGAAGTCAATGTGAGTTACTGCATCTTACATTGGAGTGATTTTTGAATAGACCATAGAGTCACCGAAGCATCTCTAAAATTTTAGCAATTTTGTGATCTCTTGTCCTTCTCAACTCACAGTTAGAATAAGCAGTTCATTACTCATAGTTGACTGAGTTATTTCATCTGAACTTTTGAGTCAATCCATTAAAGACAGCATAGGTCTCTGACAATGTAGACTGGATGGGGGATGGTTCACAGTAGCTCCAACACAAGGGTAGGTCGTCATATTTGGAACATATGGTAGGCAGAGTTGTTTAGACACACTGATAGCCCAGCTGTAATGTGTAAAGGAAAAAGAACAATCAAGGATGGACATGAAAGTTGGTGGAGTCATTTTCCATGAATTTATCTGTGGAAGTTTCTGCAGAAGTGTAGGGCATGTTGATTTGTTTTTTTTTTGGGGGGGGGAATTAATAACTCCATTTTGGCCATGATAATTTTGTGATATCTATTGAAATTAAGATATTTCAAAGGCAGCTGGATACATAATTACTGAAGCTTAGAGAAAGATCTTAAGATAGGAATGTCATAACAAAATGTACATGATGTTGAAGGCATGAGACTGAATAAAATTGCCCAGTAAGGAAATGTAGAAGAGAGAAGAGGACTATAGAGAGAGCTCTGAGTGGCGAGTTGTGCCCAATATTTCAAGGTCTAGGAGAAGAGGTAGCAAAGGAAACTGGGAAATTGCCATTCCTAGGAAGAAAGTAGGTAAGTTTGGTGTATCAGAAACCTATAAAAGAATATTTCCACAATATAGAAGAGATCACTCAGAGTTGAGAGGTTATTAAAATGAACCTTTCCACAGAAAAGTAAATCATGAACTTGGAGAATAGACTTGTGGTTGCTAAGGGGAAGTGGGAGGGAGTGTGGTGGATTGGGAGCTTGGGGTTAATAGATGCAGACTCTTGCATTTGGAATGGTTTAGCAGTGAGATCCTGCTCTGTAGCACTGGGAACTATGTCTAGTCACTTATGATGGAGCATGATAAGGTGAGAAAAAAAGAATGTATACATGTATGTGTAACTGGGTCACCATGCTGTACAGTAGAAAAGAAAAAAATAATGAATTGGGGAAATAAAAAAGTAAGACTTTCAAAAAAAAAGCAGATAAACAACAAGGAAAAAAGAACATATAATTGATTATTAGATTTGGAAAGTAATATCTTCTTTGATAAGGACAGTTCTGTGATGTTTTGGAGAGGAAATGCAATTACGGTTATTTTTTTGACAACATTGCAAGTGCGTAAATGGAGGCTGTGATGAAAGACACTTCCCCAATATAGGGTTTTTTTGTTTGTTTGTTTGTTTGTTTTTGGTAGGAGGTAGACAAAAAGTGGTGTGGACCTTGAGAAGGACCTGGGTAAAGGAAGAATTTCTTCTAATATTTATAAAGACTAATGATATTAAGCATGCATGTTTGCTGATAGAAATGATCTAATATATAATTAGAAATTAATGATTCAATAGAAAAAGTAATTGACTGTAAGAGTAATATTCTGGGAAGGGGATGAGCATCTATTAAGTGGATGACTTTATCAAAGGAACTGAGAGACTTCTTCCCCTGTAATAAAAAGTCAGAATATGTGGATTCAGATGTGGATTGGCTGGTGGAATTGATGGAAAGAACATGACATATACTTGGAGAGATTTCAACTGAGCATAGTGGGAACAGATGTGTTTTAGAAATTTCTAGAAAGGCATGAAGTATGCTAGAGCTTAAGAAACTGAAGTACCAGGAATGTTACAGTAAGCCCCAACTCTGCCGACATGAAGTGTCCATTTAGGTAATTTGTTCATGAGTATGAAAGTAGTCAAATCAGCACGGGTAAGTGATATTCTCCAATAATATTAATCTAATCAAATATTGTCATGAATAAAAAAAATGTTGGTCTTATCTAAGGCTGAGGCTTTGCCAGGTAGAGCAAAGGGAAACAAAAGAATTAAAGGCATTTACAGGAAGGTGGTTCTAGTTCTGGACCATAAAGTGTATTCTTATTAAATGAGAAAGAAGGGCATAAATGAGGTAATAGTTAAAAACAACTTCACAGGGTAATGATCTCATTGGTGCCAGAGAATTGTTGGAATTGGAAAACTAAATTTAAAGAGGTAAAAAAATAGAAGCCGATAAGATGTTAAGTTATTTAAAATGGAGATTTCACCAGATGTGCAGTGATTATAAGGGCAATGTCTAAGATATGACCACATTGGTGGGTGACTGAGCTGGGGGTCCAGTAAAGGATTTTTGAAGCTAAACAGTTCAGGAACTTAGCATCTAAGTTGTTAGCTACATAAACCATTTATATAGAAAACTGTATTTCTAAAAGTGACAATTAAGCAGTGGTGGAGAAAGTTAGAAAATCAGATGTCATCAGGGTTTGAGGGAGGAAGACAATAAAATTTCTTTATTTTTCAAATAGAAATTATGTATATTAAAGGAATACAGCATGATGATTTTGTATGATTACTATGATCAAGCTCATTAATGTATCATCTCCTCACATGATTACCATTTTGTGGGTGGTGAGAGCACCCAGAATCTAAAAACTCTTAGTGCATTTCCAGGATTCGGTGCAGTGCTACTGACTACAACCATCAGATTACACATTAGATCTCTTGATTTAACCCTCCTACACAACTTTGTATCCTTTGACCAACGTCTACATTTCCCCCAACTCCCTGACTCTGATAACCTCTGTTCTATTCTCTATTTCTATGTGTTTGACTTTTTATATTCCAAATAATGAGATATCATGCATTTTTTTTTCCTTTCTGTGGTATCTCTAATTTCACTTAACATAATGTTCTCTAGCTTTATCCATGTTGTTGCAAATGTCAGGGTATCCTCTTTTAGGGATGAATAATATTTCTTTTTTAATTTTTTATTATTGTTATTTCCCCAATACATTTTTCCCTACTCTACAGCATAGTGATCCAGTTACACATACATGTATCCATTCTTTTTTCTCCTATTATCGTGCTCTGTCATAAGTGACTAGACATAGTTCTCAGTGTTTAACAGCAGGATCTCATTCCTAATCCACTCCAAAAGCAACAGTTTTCATCCATTAACCCCAAGCTCCCAATCCATCCCACTCCCTCCCCCTCCACCTAGGCAAGCACGTCTGTTCTCCAAATCCATGATTTTCTTTTCTGTTGAAAGGTTCATTTGTGATGTATATTAGATTTCAGATATAAGTGATATCATATGGTTTTTGTCTTTCATTTTCTGACTTACTTCACTTAGTATGAGGAAATCAATAAGGAAATTAAGAAATACCTGGAGAAAAATTATAATGAAGACACAACCACTCAAACTCTATGGGATGCCACAAAAGTAGCGCTCAGAGGGAATTTCATAGCAATACAGGCCTTCCTCAAAAAAGAAGTAAAATCTCAAATCAACAACCCACCATCTAAATGAATTAGAAAAAGAACAAATAAAACATAAAGTCAGCAGAAGGAAGGAAATCCTAAAGATCAAATAGGAAATCGATAAAATAGAGATTCAAAAAACAATAGAGAAAATTAATAAAACCAAGAGATGGTTCTTTGAAAAGGTAAACATAATTGACAAACCTCTGGCTAGACTCACCAAGAAGAGGAGAGAAAAAAACCAAATAAACAAAATAAGAAATGAAAAATGAAAAGTCACAATGGATACTACAGAAATACAAAAAACCATGAGAAAATACTATCAACAATATATGCCAACAAATTTAACAATCTGGAAGAAATGGACAATTTTCTAGAATCTTAAAGCCTGCCAAAACTAAATCAAGAAGAAATAGGTAAACAGAACAGACACATCACTAGAAATGAAAGGATGAATAATATTTCACTGTCTATGTATAATATGCCACAATTTCTTTGTCCATTCATCTGCTGATGGGCACTTTGGTTGCTATTGTATCATTTCAATTGTGATTAATGTTATGATGAACATGAGATCACAGATATCTTTTAAAGGCTCTATTTTCATTCCCTTCTTTATATACTGAGAAAAGGAGTTGCTGAATCATGGGCTAGTTCTATTTTTAATTTTCTGAGGAATTTCCATAATGCTTTCCATAGCAGCTGCATCATTTTCCATTCTCACCAACAGGGTAAAATGATTCTGATTTCTCCACCCCTTCATCAACCTTTGTTATTTCTTACCTTTCTGAAAACACCGATTCTACCTATTATGAGGTAATTTAATTGTGGTTTTGATTTGCATTTCCTGGTGGTTAGGGATGGTAAGCACTTTTTCATATACCTGTTGGAAACTTTGTATGTCTTCTTTGGAAAAATGTCTATTGTGGTCCTTTGCTCATTTTAAAATAGGATTATATGTCTTTTTAAATTTTTTTTTCATTTTGTTTTGCTATTGAGTTGTATGAACTCCTTATATACTTTGTCTAGTAACCCCTTGTCAAATATATGGTTTGCAAATATTTTCTTTCATTCCATAGGTTGAAGCTTGTTGATTATTTCTTTTGCTGTGCAGAAACTTTTTAGACTGATATAGTCCCACTTGTCTATTTTTGCTTTTTGTTTGTGTTTGATGACATAGCCAAAAAATATTTCCCCCAAGACCAATGTCAAGAAATATTTTTACTGTTTTCTTCCAGGAGTTTTATGGTTTCATGTCTTATATTTTAAGTTTTTTTGGGGAGAGCAAGTTGGTCTAGTTTTAATACAGAGTCAGAAGAAAAATCTGGTTTTGCCCCCCAAAAACCCACTCCCCCCAAATATTTTGGTTAACTCATTTCAGAATTTTAAGTAAACAGTTGCTGAGGCTGGGTGAAGGTAACCCTGGATCCATCCACCAGGAAGTACTATTATTATCTGCAATGCCATCCAGCTCTCAGGGGGACTATAAGCTTGGATCTTTTCTGCAATTATTTCAGAGCTCCAATTTGCTCAAGGCGAGTCAAGATCTCCCCTCTTTTGTGCATGCTTACTAGATCAGTGCATGCACCTATACACTCTTTACCGATAAAGACCCGAGGTACCATTCTGGCTCCCATGAGATGTTGCAGACAAGCTTGAATCACATTGGTGTCACTGGTGGCTGAGATATCCACACATTCCAGAAGCCCTTCTTTGAAGGGAAATTGTCTGAGGAGCTCCTGGGTCTTACTGCAATAGGGGCAGGTGGGCTTGATGAAAACTACCACCTTCCTGGGCTGGATTTTGCTGCTCACAAATGCTTGAGCCATGCTGACTGGTGTCTGCCTCCCAGGAGGAAACCTCAATTGCAGGTATTGCTTTGGTGTAAAACTTGAAGTTTTTAATTCATTTCAAGTTAAAAATTATGTGGCAGATGTAAGCTAGAAGTCCAGTTTCATTCTTTTGCAGGTGGATATCCAGTTTTTCCAACACTAGTTACTTAAGTGACTATCCTTCCCCTTGTGTGTTTTGTCATTTTGTAAAAGATTAGTTGACGATATATGCTTGGGTTTATTTCTGGACTCTATTCTGCTCCATTGGTCTATGTGTCTGTTTTTATGCTAGTACCATACTTATTTTTAAAATTACTACAACTTTGTAATATAATTAGAAATCAAGAAACATGACATTTCAGCTTTTTTCTTCCAACTTGTTTTGGATGTTTAGAGTCTTTTGTGGTTCCACACATATTTTATATTTTTTTGAATTTTGATAGGGATTGTGTTGGATCTGTATATCACTTAGGGTAGCATGGATTTTTAACAATAGAAATTCTTCCAGTCCATGCACATGAGATAGCTTTCCATTTATTTGTGCCTGCTTTAGTTTCTTTCATCAATGTCTTAATGTTTTTATTCTAAAGATTTTTCACCATCTTGGTTAAACTTAATCCTAAATATCTTATTCTTTTTGATGTTGTTGTAAGTGGGATTGTTTTATTGATTTCATTTTTAGATGGATTGTTGGTAATGTAAAGAAAGGTACCCCTTTGAGAGATAAGGAGATGGTATTTATAATTACACTGAAAAAATAGAGATACGTAGTTCTTTTGTGCCAACATATGATCTTCAAATAATTTTCCTTAAATAGGTCAGAATGAAAGAAGTCAGAAGCCCAAGGGAAAAGGATAAAGGGCTTTGTTGAAGGTGGTATAGGGTACTGGTTAATGGGACAAACTCTGGTCACAGATACAGTGAATTAGAATCCCAACTTTGTCATTACTTGCTATATTGTTTTGTTCCTAGCAATAACCAGTAAGCTAAACTAGCCCCTGTGATTCTTATTATGATTGCAAGGTGCCCTTAGCAGTTCTTTGGTGATAACTTTGAAAAAACTGTATTTATTGCTCACAGGTCCTGGAGAGCACAAGGCACACCTGGGGCCATGCAATGTGGTTGCAGAAAGGGGGAGACAGTGTGGGTTTGGGGTTATGCTTTTATTGGGGTTGAATTTAGGGGCCTAGAATTTCCTAGGGTTACTTTTTATTGATTGATTTAAATCAAAAGAACAGGAATTCTCTGGTAGCCTAGCGATTAGTTATCTGGCTGGTCACTGCTGTGGCTCAAGTCCTTGTTGTGTCATGGATTCAATTCCTGGTTGGGGAACTTCCCCCTTTTCAAAGCCTCGACAAAAGAGCAAAAATTTAAAGCAGAAGAAGATGAAGAAAAAAAATCAAGTGGCCCAAATGACTAGTTCATTTAATCAATCAAGATCTCTAAAGAAAATGGGAAAGGGCAGATGGGAGCTGGCTTTTTAACATTTGTAGCTGGCTGTGTTTTATTCAAGGTTGCCTTTAAAGTGGATGCCTCCTCAATTAAACCTTAAGTTAGGCACTTGCATTATGAAAAACAAAAACAAAAAAACATATTTTTAGGCTTCCAATACAGTGAAAAAGTTGACAAATTTGCAAGTACTCTCTGCCTCAGCTATCCCTGTGTAAAGAATGGAGAAATGGTATCTATCATTAAAGGTTGTTGTAGGGATTTGATGAGTACAATATAGGTAAAACACCATAACAGGGACCAGTTCACAGTAAGTACCATTTATGAGTATTATTATTATTATTATTACTGCTATTATCAATAGCACATGCATGAAGAAATAGTGAGAGAAAAGGACAAAGAGTGGCTAGTAAGGTTTGGGATACCTATATGTGCCTCAGTGCTATTGATGAAATTTCAACAAGGCCAGGAATTAATCTTTTTATAGACTACACAATAATTCATAGTATATATATATATATATATATATATATATTGAATTGGTTGAGATTTACTTTGAAGTACTGAATAAGAAATGATCTAAAACAATAATTCTTTTTAAAGGCTGCACAATAATTCATAGCATATATGTGTGTATATATATATATATATATATATATATATATATATATATTTTGAATTGGTTGGAATTTACTTCAAATTACTGAATAAGAAATGATCTAAGAGTTTCCACTCGGTTAAGGAACCAGCACTGCCAGAGCTGTGGAGTCAATCATAGCTGTGGCTCAGATTCAGTCCCTGGGCCAGAAACTTCCATACGTTGTGGGTGCAGCCGAAAGAAAGAAAAGACACAATCTAAAACCTCCATGACATATAACAGACTTTTATTTCTCAGTCAAAATTGTGTAGGCTGAAAGAGGCCACTGTGCTTCAGACCCCAGGTCAAGTTCAGATCTATTCAGTTCAGGTCTATTTCTCTTTCTGAGATCCAAGCTAAAGGTCCCTAACTACATGGAATGAGCTTTTCTTCTCATGATGAAGGTTAGTGCTCAAGAGGGCAAACCAAATGTCTGAAACTCATTTAAAGCTCTTTATTCAAAGCAGCATTTGTTATCCCTGTTCATAAATTGCTGGCTAGAGCAAGTCCAACGTCAATGGGGTGGAGAGTTTTATTCTGCCCTCAGTGAAGCCATGTCAAAGACAGGAAAGGAAGGAAGATACTGAACAAATAATACCATCTATCTAGCTACTGAACACAATGAACCAAAATTCTGTTAGTATGCATGAATATTAATTCTAATTTTTCACTATCATAGACAATGATAGAATATGCAATATAAAATATATGTGTGTATATTCACTAGTATATATATTTATTGATTATATATACTCATTTTATGAGGTAAATTCCTAGAAGAGGAAGATATCTAAATGCAAAATTTTTGATGGAATTTCCCAACTGCATTTCAAAACTGTTGAATTAATTTTCTCTCCTGATCATTTCTTTACCTTAAGAAAGTTCTTTCCATGGGAGCAGGGGAGATTCCTAGAAAAGGCTAAAGTGATAAGAGGGGAGGCTTATTGTTGGTAAAGAGTGGAAATCAAAAACAAAACTACCACCTAAAGAAGGAGAAGGAAAAAGGTGGGTGTGGGAGGCAGAACAGAGGAAATATGAGAAAACAGGGAAATCCAAAAGAAAAGTACTTGGTATATGCATTCCTTTCTAGAAAATGTGAAGGGCCAGAGTTAACTAACCAAAAGTTGGCTTAATTCTTTGGTTACCATCACTTGACAAGTGCCAGGGCCCCCTTTGCCTTGAAAGAATTTATTATCCTGGTGCAGTCAAAGACTTGGAAGGTGAATAGCTTCTCAGATACATTTCAGAGGTGTAAACTTTGACCAAGCCTTATATATAGGCTCCAGGAAACTCTTCTTCTAGCTCTTTACACAAAAATTATTACAATTTTAGCTCATTCTTTACTCAGTGCCATAACACCTCAGATTCTTTAATAGAAATCTTTATCCAGACAAACGGACTGAATCAGCCCACACTTGCAACATCTGCCCATGTCCTGGGAGACCACTTTTACCTTTCCCTTTTGATCCTATAACCTTGAAACTGAAGAATCAACATTTTAAGAGACATCTTGGCTCTTGAACCTGCTCCCCATGTCCAGCACTGATTGGTCATCAAATATGTAGTCATAGACAAGTTCCACATCTCAACTATAGAAAAGACCAGGAGGATCCTGAGGCAGAAGGAGTGAAGTAATCCCAGAATAGTGCAGCTCCTGTGGGTTAAGAAAACACAAGTTGGACAGGTGTTTAAATTTGGAACATCCATATCTTTTCTCTTTTTTTTTTTTCTTTTTAGGACCACACCTGTGGCATTTGGAGGCTTCAGGCTAGGGATTGAATTGGAGCTACAGTTTCCAGCCTATGTCACAGCCATAGAAATGCAGGATCTGTGCTGAGTCTGTGACCTACAGAACAGCTCACAGCAATGCTGGATCCTTAACCCATTGAGCAAGGCCAGGGATTAAACCCGCAACTTCATGGACACCAGTCAGATTCATTATCGCTGAGTTGCAATGGGAACTCCTGAAATAACCACACCTCCTAACCCACTAGTGGACATTTGTGATTATATCCCTCTTCCCATTCTGAAGTCTTTCACTTCCTCCAACTTAGAGAAAATAAATGCAGCAGTATTGCTCTTCCAGTGTCCTTGAGAACTAGAGCACAGGCAATTGAACAAGATGTGGCCAATCAGATGCACTAACTTATGGATCGAGAGGTGTTGGTGCAAAAAATAAGTGGGCATTTCTCTCTGGAAGTGATCACACCTGGTTTCCAGGCCTCCAAGAACTATGCACAGTTGATGATTTCTGGTAGTGCTGGTGAGGTACAAGAGGCAGTGAACAGAGCTTGGTCGCTACAGTAGTGACCTCATCACACCAATGATGAAATATGATCTTTACTGTGGTTCTGCATATACGGTCTTATTCCTGTCCATTTTATTGAGCCAATTTTCTTAGCTTTCTTGGACATTCATCCATGAGTTTCACATATCCTTTCAACAACTCATTTCCTCCATGAATAACCAGAATTGGATTCTGTTGCCTACATCTAAAAAACCTGAGAGGTTGCCAAGGGGGAGAGGAGGGATTGGGATGGATTGTGAGTTTGGGGTTAGTAGATGCAAACTATTCCATTTAGAATGGATAAGCAATGAGGTCCTGCTGTATAGCACAGGGAACTATATCCAATCACTTGTGATAGAATGTGATAGAAGATGATATGAAAAAAAGAAAGTAAATATGAGGCTGATGTCAGAGAATGTTTTGCCTATGTTCTCTTTCAGGAGTTTGATGATGTCTTGTCTTATATTTAAGTCTTTCAGCCATTTTGAGTTTATTTTGGTGCATGGTGTGTGGGTGTGTTCTAGTTCCATTGATTTGCATGCAGCTGTCCAGGTTTCCCAGCAATTCTTGCTGAATAGACTTTCTTTATCCCATTTTATGTTCTTGCCTCCTTAACCATAGGTGTCTGGGTTTATTTCATCATTCTCTATTCTGTTCCATTGGTCTGTATATCTGTTTTGGTACCAGCACAACACTTGTTTGATGACTGTGGATTTGTAATATTGCTTGAAGTCTGGGAGAGTTATGCCACCTGCTTGGTTTTTGTGTCTCAAGATTGCTTTGGCAATTCTGGATATTTTGTGGTTCCATATAATTGTTTGGATTGTTTATTCTAGTTCTGTGAAAAATGTCATGGGTAATTTGATATGGATTGCATGGAATCTGTAGATTTCTTTGGGTAGTATGGCCATTTTTACAATATGAGTTTTTCCAATCCAGGAGCATGGAATATCTTTCCATTTCTTTACATCTTAATTTCCTTGATTAATGTTTTATAGTTCTCGGCATATAAGTCCTTTACCTCCTTGGTCAGGTGTATTCACACGTATTTGATTTTTTAGGGTGCAATTTTACAATGTATTGTATTTTTGTATTCCTTTTCTAAAGTTTCAATGTTAGTATACAGAAATGTGACTGATACCTGAATGTTAATCTTATATCCTGCTACTTTGCTGAATTTGTTAATTAGTTCAAATAGTTTTGGGGTTGAGTCCTTAGGGATTTCTTTGTATACTATCATGTCCTCTGCATACAGTGACAGTTTTACCTCTTCTCTTCCTGTTTTGACACCTTTCATTTCTTTTGTTTGTCTGATGGCTGTGGCTAGGACTTCCATTAAACTGTTGAATAACATTGGTGAGAGTGTGCATCCCTGTCTTGTTTCAGATTTGAATGAGAAGGGTTTCACTTTTTCTCCATTGAGTATTAAATTTGTTGTGGATTTGTCATAAATGGCTTTGACTATGTTAAGGAATATTCCCTCTAGACCCATTTTGGTGAGAGTTTTTATCATAAATGGATGTTGGACTTTGTCAATTGCTTTTACTACCTCTATTGAGATCATCATATCATTTTTGACATTTTTTTTTTGTTAATGTGGTGTATGACATTGATTGATTCCTGTATGTTGAACCATCCTTGTGAAGCTGGGATGAATCCCACCTGGTCATGGTGTACGATCTTTTTCATATGTTGTTTGATTCGGTTGCCTAGAGTTTTTTTTTGAGTATTTTTGCATCTGTATTCATCAAAGGTATTGGCTGATAGTTTTCTTTTTTTTGTGGAATCTTTGTCATGTTTTGGAATTATGGTGATGGTGGTGTCATAGAATGTCTTTGGGAGTGTTCCTTCTTCTTCCACCTTTTGACAAAGGTTAAGGAGGTGGGCACCAGGTCCTCTTTGTATATTTGGTACAATTCACCTGTGAAGCCATCTGGTCCTGGACTTTTATTTGTAGGGAGTTTTTATGACATCTTCAATTTCATTTTTAGTGATCAATCTGTTCAGTTGATCTATTTCTTTTTGACCCAGTTTTGGCAGGCTGTAAGATTCTAAAAAGTTGTCCATTTCTTCCAGATTGTCAAATTTGTTGGGGTATAATTGTTCACAGTATTCTCCTATTGTTTTTTGCATTTCTGCAGTATCTGTTGTTATTTCTCCTTTTACATTTCTAATTTTGTTTATTTGGGTTCTTTCCTTTCTTAATGAGTCTACCAGAGGTTTGTCAATTTTGTTTTACCTTTTCAAAGATCCAGCTGTTGATTTCATTAATTTTCTCTATTGTTTTTTGAATCTCTATTTTATTGATTTCATCTTCTATCTTTATGATTTCCTTCCTTATGCTGACTTTAAGTCTTTTCTTGTTCTTCGTTTTCTAATTCATTTAGGTGGTGGGTTAAGTTGTCAATTTGAGATTTTTCTTCTTTTTTGAGGAAGGCCTGTATTGCTATGAATTTCCCTCTGAGAACTGCCTTTGCATCATCTCATGGATTCTGAGAGGTGGTGCCTTCATTATCATTTGTCTCCAGGTATTTTTTAATTTCCTTCTTGATTTCCTCATTGGCCAATTGGTTTTTTAGTATCATGTTGTTTAGTCTCCATGTAGTACTTTTTTTCTCATTTATTTTCCTGTGGGGTTGATTTCTAGTTTCATACCATTGTGGTCAGAGAAGATACTTGAAATATTTTCTATATTCCTAAATTTGTTTAGGTTAGCTTTGTGCCCCTGTATGTGATCAATTCTTGAAAATGTGCCATGTGCACTTGAGAAGAGTGTATATTCTGATTTTTTTTGGTTGTAATGTCCTGAAGATGTCAATTAAGTCTAACATTTCTATTGTTTCCTTAGGATCTCTGTTGGCTTATTGATTTTATGTCTAGAAAATCTGTCAATTGATATGAGTGGGGTGTTAAAGTCTCCTACTATGATTGTAGTCCCATCAACTTCTCCTATTATGTCTGTTAGTATTTGTTGTATATAGCTGGTTGCTTCTATATTTGGGCATATATGTTGATGATTGTAATATCCTCTTCTTGAATGGATCCTTTAATCATTAAATAGTGTCCTACTTTGTCTTTATGGCCTTCTTTTTAAAGTCTATTTTGTCTGATATGAGTTTTGCAACTCCTGCTTTCCTCTCTTGTCCATTGGCATGAATTATCTTTTCCCACCCCCTCACTTTCAATCTCTATGTGTCCTTTGCCCTAAGGTAAGTTCCTTGTAGACAGCAGATTGAAGGTTTTTTATTTTTTATCCAATCAGCCACTCTGTGTCTTTTTATTGGAGCATTCAGTCCATTGACATTTAAGGTGAGAATTGATAGATGATTGTTTATTGACATTTTAAACTTTGTTTTACAGTTGATTCTATGATTCTCCATTATTCCTTTCTTTTTTTGGTTGGATGGTCTCCAATTATTTTCTGCTTGAATGATTTTCTTTTTTTTTTTTGTGAACGTAATATTAGGTTTTGATTTGTGTTTACCCTGTTTTTTAAGTATGTAAACCCCTTCCTATAATTGTGTGTTTTAGCCTGATAGTCCTGTAGGTTAAAACACTTTATTGCCATAATAAAACTGAAAAAAAAAGAAAATTAAAAAAGTATCTATTTATTTCCTTACATCTCTTACCCACATTTTATGATTTTGAAATCTCTGTTTTATTTTAATTGAATTTTATTTTAAACATGTTTATGATTACATCTGTATGCTGGCTTATTTGAGTGATTGCTCTCTGATTGCGGTTTCATCCATCCTAGTTCTTCCTCTTTTTTTTTTTTTTTTTTTTTTGATTTAGAGAAGCCCTTTCAATATTTCCTTTAGAAAGGGTTTTGTATTTCTGTATTCTTTAAGCTTCTGATTGTTGGAAAACATTTCATTTCCCCTTCTATTTTAAATGATAGTCTTGCTGGATAGAGTGTTCTAGGTTGCATAATTTTTTCCTTTCAGTGCTTTAAATATCTCTTGCCACTCCCTCCTGGCCTGTAGTGTTTCTGTAGAGAAATCAGCTGATATCCTTATAGGGTCTCCCTTATAAGTGACACTTTGCTTTTCTCTTGCTATCTTTAGGATCCTGTCTTTATCATTAACTTTTGCCATTTTTATTATAATGTGTCTTGCTGTGGGTCTATTTGGGTTCAACTTGTTTGCAGCTCTCTGTGCCTCCTGTATCTTGAAATCAGTATCCTTTAGATTTGGACAGTTTCCAGAGATAATTTCTTCAAATATATTTTCAATCCCCTTATCTTCTTCCTCTCCTTCTGGAATTCCTCTTATGTATAGATTGGCCTGCTTTATATTACCCCATATGTCTCTTTTATATCTTTTATGTTTTTTTCATTTGGTTTTCTGTCTGATGTCCTGTTTGGGTGATTTCCATTATTCTATCTTCCATATCACTGATTCTTTCTTCTGCATTATTCATTCTGGTTTGTATTGCCCTTAGGTCAGTTTGTATCTCTGCAAATGAATTTTCTAGTTTTTTCTTGGCTCCTCCTTATATTTTCTAGTTCCTTTCTGAGGGAGTCTACATTACTGTTCATATCTTCTCTTAATTCCATCAGTATTTTCACTATCTCCCTTTTGAACTCCAAGTCTGTCAGACTGCAAAGGTCTGTTTTATTGTTGACTGCTTTAGGTGAGTTCTCCTGTTAGTTTAAGTGGTAGTGGTTTCTGAGCTTCATCTTGCTTGTTATTTTCTTTTTTATGGTGGAGCTGCATTCCCTGTGGCCAAGCAGGTTTTATCCTGGCACTGCTCTGGAGTGTTTCCCAAGGGCTGGCTGTTTTTGCCAGCCTTCTTTGAGGCAGTGGGGTATTTCTTGAGGATGGGCATAGCAAGCAGGGTCACTCTGAAGTAAAGGAGGACTTCCCAAGGGCTGGTGGGACTGGCTGAACTGCATCTGGTGGTGGCATACTTCCCTTGGCTGGGCACGGTTTTTCCTGGTGCTCCTGCACTGTGGAGCTCTTCCTAAGGCTGGGTGGTGCTGGGTGGTTTGCTCTGCTAGAGTGCAGTACTTCCTGAGGGCAGGTGGCCTAGCCAGCTCGTTCTGAGACAAAGGAGCACTTGCTAAGGGTGGAGGGGACTGGCAGGTCCCCACCAAAATGGAGGCAGACTTCATGTGGCTGGACAGGGCTTGCCCTGGTGCTTCTGGCTGTGGAGCTCTTCAAGGGGTGGGCGGTGCTGGGAGACTGCTCTGTGGGAGTGTGGTGCCTCCAGAGGGTGGGTAGCCCAGGCTGGGGAAAGCCCTTGAGGTGATTGGCTTCCTGTGAGTGGTGAGGCCAGTCCTCTGGGATGGCAGGCAGCCTCATTTCAGGCATGCATGTGGTGGGGGAGGTGGGATGCACTGGGAAGCACTGCTCTCTGCTAGCTGGAGGGCAAGTGTGCTCACAGGGGTGCAAGGAGTATTCTATAGCAGCCCACCCCTCCTACTCTCCCCTCCCCAACACTGGCACCTTGTCTCTCCTGTGGGTCCAGACCTTCTGTCAGGTTCCCTCTGTTGTGGCTTTCCACTCCCCATCCCTTAGCATATTGTTCCTTCCACCGGAGATGCACTGCTTCCTATCCCTCAGGCTATCTCCACACTGCCAACACCAGCCTGATCCGAGGGACTAACCTCAGGAGCCTAGGTCTCATTGCTCAGCCCCTACCCGAGTGTCTCAGTTTCTGGTGACTGTGCCAGTAGTTCAGATGATCTCTTCAGCTCTCACTCTGCTTTTCAGATCTCAGACCTATTGTTGCACTTTTCTCAGTATCTGGAGCTCCCTCCGACTCAGTTGATCTTTCCATTGATTAGATTACTCTCTCTTTCTCCTTCACAGTTTCCTTTTGGGAGCACCAGTCCAGTCCTGATTCCCCTTCTCTCACTCTCCTCTTTTCTGTTGTTTTACCCAGTTATGTCAAGAGATTCTTGCCATTTTTGGAGGTTTAAGTTCTTCTGCCTGCATTCAGTTGCTGTTCTGTGTGGGTTGTTTAATATGTAGATGCATTTTCTTTTGTTGTGTTTGTGGGAGAGGACAAGCCCATTCCTCTACTCTTTCCCCATCTTGCCTCTGTTTCCCATGACTGTTATTGTTTTATAGAGGTATAGTGGACATATAACAGTATACTAGCTTAGGTTGTACAACATAATGATTTGAATGTGTATATTTTGTAATGAACACCACAATAACTCTAGTTAACATCTGTTCCTGCATGTCATTACAAAAGTTGTTTTTCTTGTGGTGAGGACTTTTGAGATTTACTTTCTTAGCAGCTCTCAAATATGCAATACTGCATATTTTGGGTATTTTGTGTATTTTATTTTGTTTTTGTGTATTTTGTTAGAAGGTACCATATTCTAGCAATAGTCACCATGTTGTACATTACATTCCTGTGATTTATGTATTCTATAACTAGAAGTTTGTACTTTTGTACCTTTCATTGATTTTACCTATTCCTCCTAACCTCCCACTTGTGGCAACCACCAATCTGTTATTTCTATGAGCTTTCATTTTTAAAAATTCCATGTATAAGTAAGATCACATGGTATTTGTCTTTCCTTGTCTGACCTGTTTCATTCAGCATGATGCCCTTAAGGTTCACTGATGTTGTTGTAAATGTCAAAATTTCATTATTTTTTAGATGGATGAATAGTATTGCATTGTATGTTTGCCATCCATTCAACCATTGATGGACACCAAGCTATTTCAGTGTCCCAACTACCACAAATAATGCTGCAATGAACCTAGGTGTGCATATATCTTTTAGAATTGGTGTTTTTGTTTACTTTTGATAGGTACCCAGAAGTGGAATTGCTGGATGGTATGGTATTTTTATTTTTATTTTTTTGAGGGACTTCCATACTGTTTTCCCAAAATGATTATTTTTATAGACTTGGATATCTGAGCAAGCTGTTTAGTTACTATCCCATTTGTGCTCTAGTGTAAACTACACATGGTGTAACATGGTGCTGATAAAGGAATCAAGTACTTTGGAATTTTCCAGAATATTGAGACATAGGTTTTTCATTGTCATTAACATCATACTGACATCATAGTTAACATTTACAGAGCATTTAATTTAATAAGAAGTTTGCTGCATTATTACATTTAAATATTATAATAACACCATGAGTTGATTATTATGATTCAGTTTTTCAAATTTGTAAACTGAGGTATAAAAAATTTAAACTCATAAAGGGCAAGATCTGAAATCATTGTCATATTTATCTGAGTTCAAAGCTTATGCGAGTGACACAATATAGCAAGACTGCACAAACTAGAACTAAGACATCCTGTTATAAGAAGACTTTTATTTATTTATTTATTTATTTGGGCTGAAGGTGCAGCATATGTAAATTCCCAGGATAGGGGTTGAATGGGATCTGTAGCCACAGGATCCGAGCTGCATCTGTGACCTACAATACAGTTCACAGCAACACTGGATCCCTAACCCACTGAGCGAGGCCAGGGATGGAATCTGCATCCTTACATATACTAGTTGGTTTCATTACTACTGAGCCACAATGGGAACTCTTAGAAGACTTGTTGGTGGCTACATAACCAAGGGACCTCTGTGTTAAGGGGTATTTTAGAGGTAATTTAGTTTAACTGTTTTTTTGCAGGGAAATGTATACCCATGATGGTACTTGGAGAGTTTTCAGAATCCACAGACATGGTTTTAGGAGAATCAGTTTCCAGATTCTCAACTTGTATATTTCTCTTTTCTAAAATCGGTTTTTCTTTATGATGTCATCTCATGCATTATCCTGTCTCCCACTTAGCAAATGAAAGGCTTACTTTCATCCATTCCAAATCTTACCAGATGCATTGGCTCAGGACATAAAAACCTCAAAGGAATTAAAGGAAAGTACAATTAGAAGTAAGAAAGTGAATTAAACTCAAAATGGCTGAAAGACTTAAATGTAAGAATAGACACCATCAAATTCCTGGAAGAGACCATAGGCAAAACATTGTCTGACATCAACCTTATGAATATTCTCTCAGTTCAGTCGCTCAAAGCAACAGAAATAAGGGCAAAAATAAACCAATGGGACCTAATCAAACTGACATGTTTTTCACAGCAAAGGAAACCAAAAAGAAAACAAAAAGACAACTTACAGAATGGGAGAAAATAGTTTCAAGGGATGCAACTGTCAAGGGCTTAATCTCTAGAATATACAAGCAACCTATACAACTCAACAGCAAAAAAGTCAACAACCCAATGGAAAAATGGACAAAAGACATGAATAAACAATTCTCCAAGAAAGATATATAGATGGCCATCAAGCACATGAAACAATGCTCAACATCCCTGAGTATTAGAGAAATGCAAATCAAAACTGCCATGAGATACCACCTCACACCAGGCAGAATGGCCATCATTAACAAGTCCACAAAGAATAAATGCTGAAGGGGGTGTGGAGAAAAGGGAACCCTCCTACACTGTTGGTGGAAATGGAAGCTGGTACAAACACTATGGAGAACTGCATGGAGGTACCTTAGAACATTACACATAGAACTACCATATGACCCAGAAGTCCCACCCTTGGGCACATATCCAGACAAAACTTTCCTTAAAAAATACACATGCACCCGCATGTTCATTGCAGCTCTATTCACAATAGCCAAGACATGGAAAAAAACCCAAATTTCCATTGACAAATGATTCCATTAGGAAGATGTGGTATATATATACAATGGAATACTACTCAGCCATAAAAAAAGAATGACATACTGCCATTTGCAGCAACATGAATGGAACTAGGAACCCTCATCCTTAGTGAAGTAAGTCAGAGAAATACAAATACCATATGGTATCCCTTATATCTGGACTCTAATATATAGCAAAAATGAGCTTTTCCACAGAAAAGAAAATCATGGACTTGGAGGATAGACTTGTGGTTGCCTAGGGGGAAGAAGTGGGAGAGATTGGGAGCTTGGGGTTAATAGATACAAATTATTGCTCTTGGAATGGATTTACAATGAGATTCTGCTGTGTATCACTGAGAACTATGTTTAGTCACTTATGAATGAACATGTTGATGGGAGAATAAAAATGTATACATGTGTGTGTAACTGTGTCACCATGTTATAGAGTGGGGAAAAATTGTATTGGGGAAATAACAATAAAAAAATTTAAAAAACAAAAAGAAAGAAAGAAAATGAATGACTTCACTGACCAGATTATAAATCAGAGGATTTCCACTTCTTTCCTAAAAAAAAAAAAAAGAAAAAAGAAAAACCTGAAAGAGCCTTAGTCTACTCCTCAGCACAGTATTAAATGTTCTTTTTATAAAAGTTTATATGTTTTTGATTATTTTCCTTATAGTTGATTTACAGTGTTCTTTCAATTTCTACTGGAAAGCAAAGTGGCCCAGTCAGAGATATATTTCTTTTTCTCACATTACCCTCCATCATATTCCATCATGAGTGGCTAGATTTGGTAAAAGTACTTTTTCATTACATGCAACATTAATGTTGTCACATTACTTGGACAGTGTTTAGTCCTCTGGAATCTCACAGAACAAGTCTATTATTCTTTGACAAGAAAGTACTTAAGAAATCTAAATATCAATTAACAAATGAAGCACTGTGCAGGGTTAAGAATTCTGGCTCTTTCATTTAATAGTTGTTTGACCTGAGGAAGTCACTTACCCTCTATGAACCTAGCTTTTATCCTTTGTAAAATGGGGGAATATTAATAGCACATCACTCCTAAAGTTGTTATGAGGATTAGATGATATTTTCTCATATTTGGCAAGCATTCAGCAAATATTGGCAATTATTTCCACTATTTTTTCAGTTTTGTCCTGCACAAAGTCAATAGGTTTTTCTAGGAGGATAGTGTGTCTGCCAACCAGAAACACTCTCCATGGTCAACCTGTTCAACTCTGTCCTTGTCTTTAAAATATAGTTCCCAGAACTAAGCCAAGTTTTATAAGTCTGGTCATTCATCATAGGGTAATCATAGTGGTTCAGTCAGGTCATCATTCACAGCCTTTTGGGTGGAAATAAATAAACAAATAAATAAATAAATAGAAATTTCCTGTTGTGGCTCAGCAGTACTGAATATGACTAGTATCCATGAGGATGCAGGTTCCATCCCTGGACTCAGTGAATTAAGGATCCAGCATTGTTGTGAGCTGTAGTGTAGGATGCAGACAAGGCTCAGATTGGGCAATGCTGTGGCTGTGGTGTAGGCTGGCATCTGCTACTCCAATTTGACCCCTAGGCTAGGAATCTCCATATGCTGCAGGTGTGGCTCCGAAAATAAATAAATAAATAAATAGTCTTTGGGTGGAGATCGCCATTGGAAGTCCATAGGTGAGCTGCATCCATGGCTATCCCAAGCATTCTTAAACTTCAAAATTAAGGTGTTGGGGGGAAAAACGTGCCCACAATTAACTGCCCCAGTGTAAGGCAATTTCATATGCTTTAACTCATATAACCCACATAGAAATCATGACTTACTTCTAGCTGCATCAAAATTACTTCTAATCCTCATTTCATAGATGAGTAGATGAAGGCTTAGGTAAGTGAAGTGATTTTCTCAGCAAATCCCAGTGGTAAGTGATCTGGCTGGATTTGACACTCATGTCCAGGCACCCTGAGTGCTTCTATGTGTCTGGATCCACAACGCTGCCCTCTCAGTTACTCAGCTTCTGCCCCACAGAAGTAGATTTGTTCATCATTCCTGGCCTACGTACTTTCATGTTTCAAGTTAAAGGGTATCACAATGGAAGCACTCAAGAGATGAATATTATATTTCCCAATGACAACCATGTGGAAATTCATAATGTGCTATGGAAATATCCTGAACTGATTTCAATATGGACTGATGATGAATGAGAACAGAAACGTATACCCAGATTTACAGAACACTAGCTATAAACCAGGGGTTATTCTAAGGAATTGCTTTACATATGTGTTTTTCATTTGGTTATCAGATCAAATCTGTGATACAGGTATTATTTTATAGATAAGAAAATGGAAGTTCATATGGGTTCTTACTAACTTTGTGGTCCCAGCCACAGAGTTAGTAAGAGGTAGAACTGGTTTTTGGATTCAGTTCCATCTGACCTCAATGTCATGCACTTAACATTGGGCTCTTCCATCTCTTAAATGTCCTACTCCTTCCACTCCTACTTTCCTGTTTGTTTCTTTTCCACTGAGCTGTCATGTGCATTTGGCCAGTGATAAATGTCTATCATTTTTTTCTAGCTTAATCCTCATGATTGAACTTAAGAGTAGATATTATTGCTCCCATTTTCAGATCATGAAATTAAGAGTATGATAACTTTCCCAAGGACACAGAGCATAGGGTTGGAGCCAGGTTGATCCTAGATATAACTCAGCAGCAATGCTCTTTCTGCTCAACTTCACCCAGCTACCACATGTGTTTCATTCTCTTCCTATGCCTGGTTCCTCGTTGTTTGTCTGTCATTGTAAATGAACTCTCCACATGGGATCAGGGAACCCTGAGTTTTTGGTTTTGGAAACATAGGACAGCTCATCTCAGTTCTTAGGGAAGGCTGGTGATGGCCTGAGCTCTATTTGACCATAACAGGCTCTGGCATCCACCTGGAAAAGTATCCATATAACTCCTGTGACAGCTGCTGAGAAGCTGGAGAGGCCCCAGAGGTGGGGGGAGGGTGAGCCTCCTGGAACCTTGGAGTCTTCTTCTCCCTCGTAGATGGCAGATCTCATCCTATCTGACCTGCAGTGCAACATGTCAGCAAGTCAGCACCTTCTGGGTGGAGGAGAATAGTGTGGTGTGTGAAAGGGGCTGGGAAGCCAGGAATGGGGAACTGCTAGAGAAGAATCTTGCTTCATGTAAAGATGTGGATAAAGAAAAAAAGCAGCAGGGTGTGCAGGAATGATTTTTGTTCCAGGAACTGGAGATTTGGCCTTTGGTCCAAAGTCATGGACCGAGGTCATGAACATTTTCTCTGAAACCCCAGGAAAATCATTTCACTCTTGGAGGCCTCAGTTTCTTCATCTGGGAAATGGGAAAAATAATACCTACTTTCAATCCAGAGGCTTTGTATGTAGCATAAGAGACTATGGATGTACGAGCCCAAGTCTTATGAAACAGCAAAAAGGTGTTTGTTTTAATTTAATGCTGGCTCTTGGGTTTCTATCTAGAATGGATCCTCATGGACTTCCCTGGTGGCACAGGTGGTTAAGGATCTGGCTTTGTCACTGCTGAGGATCAGGTTCCTTCCCTGGCCTGGGAATTTCCACATGCCAGGGATGCAGCCAGTAATAATAATAATAATAATAATAATAATAATAATAATAATAATAATGGTTCATCCATGCATCTGATCCACAGACTTTCTTGATAATAGAGTTGCCCCTCATTCTAAAGAGATTTAGGAACTTGGATCATATGACTTAGTCTATCCTCCAAGTTTCTCTGTGTGATAATTTATTCCCAGAAGTGGAAAGAAAAGCCTGGATCAGCTGTTAAACAAGACAGAATAGACAACCATGTTCAGGGGCTGATTTTTGGATCCTTCAAACCTGAATACCCACAATCCCTCCCGCACTGATTAAGCTCTCTGGAGTTCTGTTAGATATATTTTTTTTTTTTTGTAGCTTGGTTTTAATTAGGGGAGGGGAAATAATCCACAGAGTCAGAATACCTGAGGCTGGTGTAAGGAATAGACAGTATGAAGGGAAAGAGAAGGAAAAAGCTGTCTTGGGAAGTCAAAAATAAACTTCACAATATACACAATGTTGTGCCAAGGACTGAATTTGAGAAAGATGGTCCTCCATCCAGAAATTATGAGGAGCCTGTGTAGGAAGGGTCTGAGGTGCTGTGAGAGTGTGTGGTCCTGGGCAGCTGGGTACCCACCTTCCTGTGGACACCCGCTGGGCTGGAATGGGCTGGTATTGGTGCTTCCATCATCCCTCAGGAAGCAGGTGCCATCCTGATTTGAGAGCCACTCAGAGATGTCCACTCAGGGAAGACAGAGGTAGTTGCCCAGAATGGAAGAAAGGAAGGCATCAGGAAGGAGCTGAAGAGGTAGAGTGTTCAATCTCCTTGGGAGGCTTCTGCTTGTCAGGGCAGGAAGGCTTGTCTGGGAAAAATGCCGGGAGGTTTTTTATTACATGCATCTGAATGAATTCCATGGTTCTCTGAGCACATAGTCCCAAGTGTGTCATTGTCCAAAGTCACTGCCTTCTCTGGGGAAGTGGGCCCATTAAGAAGTGCTTCCAATATTACTGTTAATATTAGTGTTAGTGACTTGGCAGCTTGGCTGATCCCAGGAGCAGTGGCCAGGACCTGGGGGATCAGCCTATACATGGGTTTCTCTGATGTGTGCTTCAAGATTTGACTCTGAGGAGGAATCTCAGAAAAACCTAGATGTAGTCCTAGTATGAATGTGGTGTCTCCTTGCCCTGAGTCCTTGAAGAGCTAGCCTCTTGTTTTATATTTCTTTCAAGTAATACACACCTACTTAAAAATATTTAGCAGTGAAACATGTATAAAATTAAAATTGAGAGTCTGTTTATCCCCTTCCCCATTCCTCTCTAGGGGTAATTGCCGATAGTGTTTTGACATATACCTATTCAGGAACTTTTCTTATTTTTCTTTTTTTAAAATTAGAATGTAGTTGATTTATAGTGTTATATCAATTTCTGCTGTATAGCATAGTGACCCAGTCATTCATATATATATATATGATTAGTTGACACATATATATACACACACATACACACATATATATGTGTTTATGTATATGACACATTCTTTTTCTCATACTATCTTCCATCATGTTCTACCCCAAGAGATTGGATATAGTTCCCTGTGCTGTACAGTAGGACCTCATTGCTTCTTCATTCTAAACATAATAGTTTGCATCTACCAACTCCCATTTATCATCAGTATATCATGGACCTCCTATGTTACCATGAGACCTACCTCATTATTTTTATTTTTATTATTTTTTGGCTGTACCTGTGGCATGTGGAAGTTCATAGGCTGGGGATTGAACCTGTGCCATAGAAGTGACCTGAGCCAATGCAATGAAAACACCATTATGCAAAGTGAAAAACTCAGATAGAGAAAGATAGAAACTGTTAGATGTGGACTCTAAAAAAGCCATTCTCATAGAAACAGAGTAAGTTGGTGGTTTCCAGGGGCTTGGGACATAATGCACAGCATGGTGACTGAAGTTAACAATTCTGTGTTGTACACTTCAAAGTTGCTAAGAGTGTAGATGTTAAATGTTAACACACATACACATACAAGGTAACTGTGTGAGTTGATGGTTGTGTTAACTAACCTTATTGTGGTTATCATTTCACTGTGTGTGTATATATGAAATCATTAAGTTATACACCTTAAATTACACAATGTTACATGGCAATTACATCTCAATAAAGCTGGAAGAAATAAATAATGAAAAATTTGCAACAGGCAAAACCAAACTATAGAATTTAGCTACACGTGTAGTTGGCAAAATTGAAAGAGAAACATGGAAGTAATTGACATAAAAAGTCAAAGAAGAGTAGTTACTTTTATGTGGAAGAGAGGAACACACTTTGGATAGAGGTACAAAAGCAATTTCTGGAATGCTGGCAATGATTGATTTCTTGAATGAGTGGTAGATACATAGACATTTGCTCTGTGATAAATCATTAAACAGTAAAAAAAAAAAACTTAGGGATTAAAAAGAATTTTTTTAAATTCCTGAAAAAAATCAAAGTTCCAAATAGAACTATTCACGAATTTCTGTATTTATTTTTCATTCACTGATTTAGCAAAATCCTGTGGATTCAAGGGATGCTCTAACACATAAACCAGAATTCCTGCTTTCACAGAACTTAAAGCATAAAAGATGTTACACACCAGACTACAAGATACATGAATTCAGGGGCTAGATGTGCTGTGTTCTTCATGATAGACCCAGTTTCTAATTAAGTGTCAGGCACATAAGAGGAACTTAGTAAATATTGTAGAATGAATGGAAGAATAAATTAATTTCTTAGGCAATTTTATATTGAAATACCATTGAGATAAGTACATTGAAAAGTAAGTAGAGAGCTTAGAAAATGTAAATCACAAAGATCTAACCTAACTTTCCTTAGAAAGTGATGCTTCATCTGAGATCTAAGGAGTGAATGAGAGATAAGAGAGGAGGAGAAGGTGTTTCAAGCAGAAGGAAGTTGGGGGTGGTAGCACAAACATTACAATGTATTGGTACTTGATCCAAATTATTATGAGGAAATAAGGTTGCTGGTACTTAATAGGGGAAGGGAGGGATGTTTCTGGAACTCATGGGCTTCATAAAGGCCACAACCAGTGCTTCCATGCCTAGTTATGGCTGTGAATGGTTGTATGAATTAGACCTATTGTGGGTATTGTGGGCAGAGGATCCTGGCTTCTCCTGTTCATCTGATGACCCAGATTGATGATGAGTACAGGTACAGAGTTGATCAATGATAAAATATATTTGTATGAAGAATTTGGAGCATCTTCTAAGAGGAATCCCTTTTAGATAAATTCATATACAGTGTGAACCAACTGAAAATAAGGCACATGGTGCTGTGAGTTATAGTACTCAGCTGAAGCTTCAGGGGTGACTTTTCACCACCCCTTCTTGAAATGCTCAGGGAAGATGTGATTTACTGCCAAGAAGATAAGAGAAACAACTCTCTTAATTGGGGGACCTCTAGCATTATTGGAATTCAGATCCACTTCAATCACCATTTCCTCTTTCACATAATTTCAACAAGATCATTGGAATTGTAATGATGTTCTACAGCCACAGAGAATGGCAGCAAACAGCTAACAAGGTCCTGACAACCAGAGTCTGAGAACCTTATGTCTCAACTCAAATATCTACCTGGATGATCAGAAGTTCTAGACAATATAAGGGAGATGGAGGATGGGTAAAGAAGGGTGACACATCAATTACGACCTTGGGGCAGACTGCAGCAGTGGGGGCTACAGCCTGTTATATGAAATATTCTATTGTCTTGTCTCAAAAAGCAACTGTGGTTGGCCATATTTTATTTTATTTATTTTATTTTATTTTTATTTTATTTCATTTTATTTTATTTATTCCTCAAATGAATGTCACATCTGTAGTTGTATAATGATCATTCACAGGATTTCCATCCCATAACCCATGCACATCCCCCCACACCCCAAACTGTCTCCTCCAGAGACCATAAGTTTTTCAATGTCTGTGAGTCAGCATCTGTTCTGCAAAGAAGTTCAATCTGTCCTTTTTTCATATTGCACATGTCAGTGAAAGCATTTGATGTTGGTGTCTCATTGTATGACTGACTTTACTTAGCATGATCATTTCTAGGTCCATCCATGCTGCTAAAAATGCTAGTATTTCATTCCTTTTAATGGCTGAGTAATATTCCATTGTGTATATGTGCCACATCTTCTTGATCCACTCCTCTGTCGATGGACATTTAGGTTGTTTCCATATTTTGTCTATTGAAAATGGTGCTGCAATGAACATCAGAGTACATGTGTCTTTGCGAGTCATGGTTTTCTCTGGATATATGCCCAGGAGTGGGATTGCTGGATCAAATGGTAATTCTATGTTTAGTTTTCTGAGGCTTCTCCATCCTGTTTTCCACAGTGGTTGCACCAATTTACATTCCCACCAACAGTGTAATAGGGTTCCTTTCTCTCCATACCCTCCCCAGCATTTATTGCCTATAGACTTTTTGATGATGGCCATTCTTGCTGGTGTAAGGTGGTACCTCAGAGAGGTTTTGATTTGCATTTCTATAATAATGAGTGATGTTGAACATTTTTTCATGTGTGTTTTGTCCATTTGTATGTCTTCTTGGGGGAATTGTCTGTTTAGATCTTCTGCCCATTTTTTTGATGTTTTTTTTTTTTGTTTTGTTTTTTGTTTTTTTTTGTTTTTTTGGTATGGAGCTGCAAAAGGTGTTTATACAATTTGGAGATTAATACATTTCAGTCAATTCACTTGCAACGATTTTTTCCCATTCTGTGGATTGTCTGTTCATTTTGTTTAGGGTTTCCATTGCTGTGTAGAAACCTTTAAGTTTGATTAGGTCCCATTTGTTTATTTTTGTTTTTATTGTCAATATTTTAGGAGGTGGATCTGGGAAGATGTTACTGTCATTTATGTCAGAGAGTGTTTGGCCTAAGTTTTTCTCTAAGAGTTTTATAGTGTCTGGTCTTATATCTAGGTCTTGAACCCATTTTGAGTTTGTATTTGTGTATGGTGTTAGCGAGTGCTCTAATTTCATTCTTTTCCATGTGGCTGTCCAGTTTTCCCAGTACCACTTATTGAACAAACTGTCATTTCTCCATGGTATATTTTTTCCTCCTTTGTTATAGATGAGTTGGTTGTAGGTGTGTAGGTTTAATTCTGGGCTTTCTATCCTGTTCCACTGATCTATATTTCTGTCTTTGTGTCAGTACCATATGGTTGTGATGATTGTTGCTTTGTAGTATAGTCGGAAGTCCAGGAGCCTAATTACTCCAGCTCCATTTTTCTTCTTCAGGAGGTCTTTGGCTATTCTGGGTCTTTTGTGCTATTAAACAAACTTCAAAATATTTTGTTCTAGTTCTGTGAAAAATTTCCTTGGTAATTTGATAGGGATTGAATTGAATCTGTAGATCGCCTTAGGTAGTATAGTCATTTTGATAATATTAACTCTTCCAATCCATGAGCATGGTATGTCTTTCCATCTATTTGTGTCACCTTTGATTTCTTTCATCAGTGTCTTAAAGTTTTCAGAGTACAGGTCTTTTGTCTGTTTAGGTAGGTTTACTCCTAGTTATTTTTTTCTTTTGGATGCAATGGTAAATGGGATTGCTTCCCTAATTTCTCTTTCTGCTTTTTCATTTTTAGTGTATAGAAGTGCCATAGATTTCTGTGTATTAACTTTGTATGCTGTTCCTTTTCCAAATTCGTGGATGAGCTCTAACAGTTTTCTGGTAGAGTCTTTAGGATTCTCTAGGTATAGTATCATGTCATCTGAACATAGGGATAGTTTTACTTCTTCCTTTCCAATTTGGATTCCTTTTATCTCTTTTACTTCTCTGATTGCCGTGACTAGGACTTCCAGAACTATGTTGAAGAGTAGTGGTGAGAACAGACATCCTTGTCTTGTTCCTGATCTCATTGTGAATTCTTTCAGCTTTTCACCATTGAGAATGATATTCGCTGTGAGTTTGTCATATATGGCCTTTATTATGTGAGGTAGGTTCCCTCTATATCCACTTTCTGAAAGGTTATTATCATAAATGGGTGTTGGATTTTGTCAAAGACTTTTTCTGCATCTAATGAGAGGATGCTATGGTTTTTCTTCTTCAGATTGTTAAAGGGGTGTATCACACTGATGGATTTGCAGATATTGAAGAACCCTTGTATCCCTGGGATAAATCCCACTTGATCATGATGTACAATCCTTTTAATGTATTGTTGGATGCGGTTTGCTAGTATTTTGTTGAGGATATTTGCATCAATGTTCCTTAGTTAATTTGGCCTGTAGTTGTCTTTTTTTGTGTTGTCTTGGTCTGGTTTTGGTATCACGGTGATGGTGGCCTCATAGAATGAGTTTGGGAGTATCCCTTCCTCTGAAATGTTTTGAAATAGTTTCAGAAGGAGAGGTGTTAGCTCTTCTCTAAATGTTTGATGGAATTCACCTGTGAAGCCATCTTGTCCTGGACTTTAGTTTGTTGGAAGGTTTTTAATCACAGTTTCAATTTCAGTTCTTGTGATTGGTCCATTCATCTTTTCTATTTCATCTTGGATTAGGCTTGGAAGATTGTACTTTTCTAAGAATTTGTCCATTTATTCTAGTTTTTCCATTTTATTGGCGTATAGTTGCAAATAGCAGTCTCTTATGATCCTTTGTATTTCTGTGATGTCCATTGTGACTTCTCGTTTTTCACTTCTAATTTTTTTTATTTGAGTCCTCTCTCTTTTTTTCTTGCTAAGTCTGGCTTAGGGTTTATCAATTTTGTTGATCTTTTCAAAGAACCAGCTTTTCGTTTCATTGATCTTTTCTATGGTTGTCTTTGTTTCTATTTCATTGATTTCTGCTCTGAAATTTATTATTTCTTTTTTTCCAAAAACTTTCAGTCTTGTCTGATCTCTCTCAAGCTGCTTTATATGTAAAGTTAACTTGTTTAGTTCAGTTTTTTCTTGTTTCCTGAGGTGGGCTTGTATTGCTCTAAACGTTACTCTTAGAATGGCTTTTGCTGCATCCCATAGGTTTTGGAGTGTCTTATCTTTGTTGTCATTTGCTTCTAGGTATTTTGTAATTTGCTATTTGATATTTTTCAGTGATCCATTGGTTGTTTAGTAACATTTTTTTTAGTCTCCACGTGTTTGGTTTTTTGCAGTTTTTTTCTTGTTGTTGACTTCCAGTTGTATAGCATTGTGGTCATAAATAATGCTTGATATGATTTCAATCTTCTTAAAGTTACTGAGGTTGGATTTGTAGCCCAGGATGTGATCAATCTTAGAGAATGTTCCATGTGCACTTGAGAAGAATGTGTATTCTGTTGCTTTAGGATGGAATGTCTTATAAATATCTATGAAGTCCATCTGGTTTAATGCATCATTCATGGCCTGTGTTTCCTTATTGACTTTCTGTCTGGTTAATCTGTCCACTGCTCTAAGTGGGGTGTTAAAGTCCCCCACCATGACTGTGTTTTTGTCAATTCGTCCTTTTAAGGCTGTTAGCAATTGCCTTACATATTGTGGTGAACCTATGTTGGGTGCATAGATATTTAATATTGTTATATCTTCTTCTTGGATTGATTCTTTGATCATTATATAATGACCTTCTTTGTCCCTTAAAATATACTCCATTTTAAAGTCTATTTTGTCTGCTATGAGTATTGCTACTCCAGCTTTCTTTTGATCCCCATTTGCATGAAATATTTTCTCCATCCTCTCACTTTCAATTTGTATGTGTCCCTAGAAGTGAAGTGGATCTCTTGAAGACAACATATAGATGGGTTGTTTTTGCATCCATTAAGTCAGTCTATGTCTTTTGGTTAGGACGTTTAGTCCATTAACATTTAAGGTAACTGTTGATATGTATGTTCTTATTGCCATTTTATTAATTGCTTTGGATTTGTTTTTGTTGCTCTTTTTTCTTTATTTCTTCTCTTGTTCTCTCCCCTTGTGGTTTGAGGACTATCTTTAGTGTTGTATTTGAGTTGATTTTTTCCTTGTTTGTGTATCAATTTTAGATTTTTGGTTTGCAGTTATTCTGGTTTTGATGTAAGTGTCTATATGTATATGAGATTGTTTTAAGTTGTTGTTCTCTTAATTGCAAGTTCGTCTCCAGTGTCCTGCATTTGTACCTTCCTCTTCTCATGATTTCTGATTTTGGTTGTATGATTGTGCATGGATGATTTTGTATCTTTGCTATATATCTACCTTTACTGGTGAGCCTTGTCATTTTTGGCATTTTTGTTTCCTGTTACTATCCTTTCTTTTCTGCCAAGAGAAGTTCCCTTGGTATTTGTTGTAAGGCTGGTTTAGTGTTCCTGAATTCTCTTAGCTTTTGCTTATCTCTGAAGGTTTTGATTTCTCCTTCAAATCTGAATGAGAGCCTTGCTGGGTAGAATAATCTTGGTTGGAGGTATTTTTCCTTTCATCACGTTAAATATATCATGCCACTCTCTCCTGGCCTGCAGAGTTTCTGCTGAAAAATCTGCCAATAACCTTATCAGGATTCCCTTGTATGTTACTTGTTTCCTTTCCCTAGCTGCTTTCAAGATTTTCTCTCTGTCTTTAATTTTGGTCAGTTTGATTAAGATGTGCTGGGTGGGTGTATTCCTCCTTGGGTTTATTTTATATGGTACTCGTTGTGCTTCCTGGATTTGAGTGAGTGGTTCCTTTCCCATGTTAGGGAAGTTTTTGGCTATTATCTCTTGAAATATTTTTTCTGTCCCCTTCTCTCTCTCTCCTCCTCTGACACCCCTATAATATAGATGTTGCTGCTTTTAATGTTGTCCCAGAGTTCTCTGAGACTCTCTTCATTTGTTTTCAATCTTTTTTCTCTTTTCTGTTCCACACCCATAATTTCTACTAATCTGCCCTCCACCTCACTTACTCGTTCTTCTGCCTCCTGTATTCTGATATTATTTGCTTCTAGTGAATTTTTTATTTCAGTTATTGTATTTTGCATCTCTTCTTTTTTAAGTTTTATATCTTGTATCTCTTTGGTCAGTGTTTCTTGTAAGTTATCCATCTTTGCCTCCAGCTTATTCCCAATGTCTTGCATCATTTTCAGCATCAACTTTTAAGTCTTTTTCCTAGAGGCTGAGAATCTCCTGATAACTTAGCTGATTTTCTTGGGTTTTTCCTTTGTCCCTCATCTGGGTTATAATTCTCTGCCTTTTCATTTTTATAGGTTTTTGGTGTAGTGACCTTTTTACAGATGATAGAGTTGTAGCTTCTCTTACTTCTGGTGTCTGCCCTTCCTTGTGGCTGAAGTTGGTATGGGGGCTTGCTGTATGCTTCCTGATGGGAGGGGCTGATGCCTGCCCACTGGTAGGTGGAGGTGATTCTAATCCCTCTGGTGGGTGGGGCTTAGTCTCTGGATGGGATTAGAGGGAGCTGTTGCCTGAGGGGTCTTTAGGTAGCCTGTTTATTGAGGGGTAGGGCTGTGATCCCACCTGGATTATTGTTTGACCTGGGGCTTCTTAGGAGCTGACTGATGGGTGGGGCCAGATTTTCCCAAAATGGCCACCCCCAGAGAAAGTTAGCTGTTGAATATTCCTGAGAGCTTTGCTTCCAATGTCCTTCCCTCATAACAAGCCACATTCACCCCTGTTTTTCCAGGATGTCCTCCAAGAACTGCAGTCAAGTTTGACCCAGATTCCTATGGAGACTTTGCTTTGCCCTGGGACCCAGAGCACATGAATGTCTGTGTGTGCCTTTTAAGAATGGGGTCTCCATTTCCCCCAGTCCCATGGAGCTCCTGTGCACAAGCCCCACTGGCCTTCAATGCCAGATGCTCCAGGAGCTCTTTCTCCCAGTGCCAGATCCCCACAAATAAGTTTAATGTGTGGCTCAGAACTCTCACTCCTGTAGGTGAGTCTCTGTCAACCAGTTAGTTTCCAGTCTGTGGGGCTTCCCATCCCGGAGGTATGGGGTTGTTTATATCGCAAAATCATCCCTCCTACCTCTTGATGTGGCCTCCTCTTTTTCTTCTGGAGTAGGATATATTTTTTAAGGCTTCCAGTCCATTTGGGTGAAGATTGCTCATCATTTAGTTGTGAATTTTGTTGTTTTTAGGAGAGAAGTTGAGCTCCAATCCTTCTATTCTGCCATCTTAATCCCGTCTGGTAAAGAAGAAATGACTTGAAGTTCCCTTGTGGTCAGCAGGTTAAGGATCTAGCATTGCCACAGCTGTGGTTTCGGGTTTGATCCATGGCATGGGAATTTCCACATGCCAAAGGTTTGGGAACAAAGGGAGAACAATATAGAACAATGATTTTGGGAAACTGACCTGAGAATACATTTGTAAAGTTGATATCAGAGAGTGTTTTGCCTATGTTCTCTTCTTGGAATTTGATGGTATCTTGTCTTAAATTTAAGTCTTTAAGCCATTTTGAGTTTACTTTTGTGTCTGGTGTGAAGGTGTGTTCCAGTTTCATCGACTTACATACAGCTGTGCAGTTTTTCCAGCAACACTTGCTGAAAAGACTGTTTTGTTTTGTTTTGTTTTGTTTTCCCATTTTATATTCTCGCCTCATTTGTCAAAGATTAATTGACTCTAAGTGTCTGGATTTATTTTGAGGAGGGATGGATTTGGAGTTTGGGATTAGCAAATGCAAACAATTATATATAGAATTGGATAAACAAGCATGGGGAACTATATTCAATATCCTGTTATAAATAATAGAAAAGGATATGAAAAAGTATATATATATATATGCACACACACGTATATGTATAACTGAATCACAGCTGTACAATAGAAACTAAGACATTGTAAATCAATTTCACTTTAGTAAAATTTTTTAAAATTTAAAAAAGGAAATAATGAAAAGGCACAGTGAACTTAACATAGGGTATGAATGTTTCTCATTGGTGCAAGGGGTACACTCTAGCCAATGCTGTCATTGCCTTGCACATTCCCCTAATTATTAATTTAAGTCACATTGAGTGAAAGTCTGTGATTCCCCCACCTTCTTTCAGATGCCAGCACCTCCATCTTTTGTATGACAGCTGGTGGTGTCCTAGGAGTCTGAAGGGTTCCAGATATGCATGCAGAGCAGGGTAAAAAGTGCTAAGAAATGAATGTTCCCTGAGGGCAGCTGTCAACCTCAGCTGATGGGAGTTGGGTGAAAGAACTTAGATCTTTTGGGTGGGGTAACTCTGAAGTGTGTTTTCTGCACTGGTCCCAGAGTTCCCAACATATTAAGCTCCAAGAATTCAACAGGTAAGTGGCTTGATCATGGTTCTCTGTTGCTGGCCTTCCCCTTCCAGCCCTGGTTCCCTACTCCTTCCTGGTGTTTCCATCTCTCAAAGGAACTTCTTCCTTCAAATCTTTATCTCAGGGCCTCTTTCAGAGTGACCCCCAACCAAGATATATCCAGTATTATAGCTTAAAAACATCTTTTATTCCAACTTTAACTTTGGAATTATTTCTCAAGGAAACATTTTTGATGCTTTTAACATAAACCAAATTTATATTTTTTGCATTTTAGAAATAAGGGAACCAAGGCTCAGAGAAGTTAAATGGTTATCCATCTGTCATACAGTACACAATGAGCCCTGGAACCCAGGAATTAAAGTCCCATTCTTTTTTTTATGCAGATAATATGTTTTAATGTCTTATTTCAATTTAAAGCCCCATTCTTGTTCTTCTATAGAGCATTTCCTGTTTAAAATGAAAGTATCAGATTATTTCTTTTGTATTTCATCCTACTAGTCATATTTACTCCTGTATTCTAGGGATAGCTTCCATGGTTCTTTTCTGACTTGAGCTAAACAAAAATTTACACTTCATTTTCATTTCATAGATATATAAGCCCTGCCCCTGTGGGCTTCTCAACATTATCTAGTAAAATGAAACAAGAACTGTTTTGAAAGTGAGTAGCTGCCTATTCAGGGCATGGGCACTTCATGGAGATGATTAGAGGTTACTGAGAGCACTGGTCCCCTCCCTGTCTTCAGATGTCAAGCTGTATCTGAAAATGTAAATATGAGGGTAAAAGAAGTCTCAGGTTCAGGGAAGCTACAGTGGTTGAGCTCTTAGGATACCAATATTCTTTTTGTTTTGTTTTGTTTTATTTTTATTTTTTTGTTTTTTAGGGTTGTACTTGTGGCATATGGAGGTTTCCAGCCTAGGGGTCCAATTGGAGATACAGCTACTGGCCTATGCCACAGCCACAGTGATGCCACATCTGACTGTATCTACCACCTACACCACAGCTCACTGGCAACGCCAGATGCTTAACCCACTGAGCAAGGCCAGGGATTGAACCCACAATCTCAGGTTCCTAATTTGATTCTTTTACACTGTGCCACGACAGGAAAAGACCAATTTTCAACACTCAGCCCTGAGTCTTGGATTCAGGACTCTTAGGTTCCAAGAAAAAGTGTTAGAGTATGTTTCTTCTGAGTACTTTCCCCAGAGCCCCCTTCATGTCCCTGTTTCTCAGGCTGTAGATGAAGGGGTTCAGCATGGGTGTGACCACTGTGTACATCACAGAGAACACTCTGTCCTTTACAGCTGAGGGGGATGCTGGAGGACATAAATAGACCCCAGTAGCTGTGCCATAGAACAGAGAGACCACCAAGAGGTGGGAGGTGCATTTGGAGAAGGCCTTTTGCTTACCCTTCAGGGAATCAATTCTTAGGACTGCCAATGCAATGGAAAAGTAGGATGTAAGGATGCAGGCAAAGGGTCCAATTAACAATGTTCCTGCCACAAGGCTGAGCACCAGGTCATTGACATAAGTACTGGAGCAGGCCAACTTCAGGAGTGGGACCAGATCACAGAAGAAATGGGGGATGACATTGGGGCCACAGAAAGAAAGCCTGGTCAACAGGAGGGTGTGCATCAGGGCATGGAATGTAGTAGCCAGCCATGACCCAGCCACCAGCAGAACACAGCGTTGGGAGTTCATGGTCATGGCATAATGGAGGGGGTGGCTGATGGCCACATAGCGATCAAGTGCCATCACAGCCAGGAGAAAGTTGTCCAGATCTGCAAAGAGGCCAAAGAAGTAGAGTTGTGTCAGACACCCCCCATAAGAAATCAGTTTGCTTCCTGAGCCAAAGTTATCTAACATCTTGGGAATGACTGTAGAGATGAAACCAATGTCAGAGAAGGACAGATTGGCCAGGAAGAGGTACATGGGGGTGTGGAGGTGAGGGTCAGAGCCAATGGCCAGGATGATGAGCAGGTTCCCCAGCACAGTGACCAGGTACATGGCCAAGAAGAGCCCAAACAGGAGATGCTGCTGCTCTGGCCGCTCAGAAAGGCCCATGAGAAGAAATTCATAGGTGCTGGTCTGGTTTCTTCTGTCCATGTCTGGAATTCTGTATGAAATAAATTTTGTTACACTATAAATAGAAAAAAAATTAATATAATGCTGTGTTGAAAATACTCTGAATTCCTGTTTCAAAAAAAAAAAGACAATTCTGTTTTGGTAAAGCTTAAATTTATAATTATGTACATGTACTTTGCTGTGCAGCAGAAATAACACAGCATTGAAAATCAACTCTAGTTCAGAGAAATTTAATTAAAAAAGAGAAGATGTGATAGTGGGCAGACCAAGACCTGGAGCACTTGGAAAAACTATCTGGCCCCAACCTCGGCCTCATCACATATGTATCTCTTAACACCTTTCTACCATCATCACTGCTAAGGAAAAACTGTCCCCCTTGTGTCTCTGTTTAAGACTAACTCTTATTGTCACTTTCAGGGGCAAGTGCACTAAGCAAAATAATAATAATATTATTAATATAATATATAGTATATAATATATATTATAATATTTATTTATCAATATAATAAATATACTATTTTCTTGTTTAAAAAAGAATAAAATTATGCTATATAATATAAACAAAATTGTATGAAATTCCTATGACCCAGTGAGGAAGGAGAATGGAAAAATGGGTTCAAAAAATAAAACGAACATTTCAAAATCCAAAAAAAAAACACAGTTTGGATCAGACTATTGATAAAGTTATAGATTAAGGTCAGAATTCAATCACATGTCCAAGGCTCCTTCAAACTGTTTAAACTGTCCCCAGGAAACATGTCATCTGCCATGTAATTGTGCTTTGGGTTGTGGAGCCCATTGTCTTATTTGTGTCAGTTCCTTTTTTTATTTTCAATGAATAATAATGCAATCAATGAAAAATATTTTACTTAAACTAAAAAAATTAAAATTAATTTAACCTGGGTAATATACTGATATGTAGTAATTATAAATAAAATACCTATATAATTTAACATAATTATTTTCTTAATTTTCTTGGAGTGTAGTTGATTTAAAATATTGTATTAATTTTAGGTGTATAGCCAAGTGAATCAGCCACGCATATACATAGATCCATTCTTCTTTTCCATAGAGGTTATTACCAGCTATTGAGTAGGTATTCCTGTGCTATAAAGTAGGTTCTTGTTAATCATCTCTTTTATACAGGAGTGTGTACATGTTTTGCCCACCATTCCAACTCTTCCCTCCCCCTAATGATTTCACCTGTAACATAATTTCTAATAGGAAAAATGTCAGAATACCGTGAAGATTTTTAATTCAATTTTTTAAAATGAAAACATACATGTTAAAGAACACTGAGAGAATACGGGTTAAAAGTCAATGGTGTTCCCTTCTGGGATGTGAGTGTGGATAGAAAGGTGGCCTGTGCTTTACTCATTTTTTTTTTTTTTTTTTTTTTTTTTTGCTTTTTAGGGCTGTACCTGCAGCATATGGAGGTTCCCAGGCTAGGGCTTGAATCTGCACTGCAGCTGTCAGCCTACACCACAGCCACAGCAACACAGGATCCAAGCTGGATCTGCAACCTACACTGCAGCTCACAGTAATGCCAGATCCCTGACCCACTGAGCAAGGCCAGGGATCAGACCATATCCTCATGGATACTAGTCAGATTCATTTCTGCTGCACCACCACAGGAACTCCTGCTTTCTCAAGTTCTTACCATCACCTATTACATTTGTAATTAAAATATTGTTTTTAGAGTAAGATGGATACATTAGGTTGAATTAATCCAAGTGACCCTCCAGAAGGATATGGAGAACTGGGGAGACCCAGAGTCCGGACAGATAAACCAGGGAGTAAGTAATCTCTGCAAGGCAACTCTGACAATTTGGATAACAAATATTAGACACCTTTGATCCTGTGTGAAGAAAAAAATGTTATAGAGCAAGAATATCTCATCATATTTTACTCTGTCTAGGCAATACAAATGACCCTATCTTTCCCAAAGAAAAGGCTGTAGGACATGTATAAAATACTACATTAGTTGCCCCCAACATGGGTGGGAATTACTCCTGCTTTTTCTCTGACAACCGTGGTGCCCCTCACTTCCATGCACTTCACCTAATTTAGCACTTCTTCTGGCCCCTTAGATTTAAAAAAAATCTAAACTTTAGCTGTATATTCCAACACCTGACCCCCTCCTTGCTCCAACAGTACTTTCTTATATTTATTTATTTGATTCACATATTGCAAACCTAAAGAGAAGGCATTACACCCTTGGCTTGCTCTCCAGATTTCAATTCTCTAAGGGGAAAGATGTGTTAATTAACTTAATTACACAAGCATTAATTCAGGTGCTGTTCAGAGAAGAGGACTTGAGACCCGAATATCTTTGTTTTCCATCACTAGCCACAGTGAAGATACACCAGGAATCACATAACTGGGTGGTATTGGACGTGATACACAATCCATAGCCTTTCCCCTGACTTAGTGAAAACATCAGACTGGTACTCATGGCTGACATTGGCTGGGCACTGGCCATGAGCACCTGCACTGCATTCTGCTAAGTGAAAAGCTGTGCAGTGGGGCTGTGATTTTCTTTCTTTTAAAGATGTAAAAACCAAGGTTCAGGGGTTAAAAAACTTGCCAAAGGTACAATTTTAGGATTTGAAGTAAAAATTGTCTACATCAAAATTCTAAGTTTTAGTTCTGCTACACTCCTTTTCATTGTTCACCAAACTACTTTCTGACTATGGTCCAGCTTTATGCAAACTTTAAATAAGGAGAAAATGTACCATCTGCGTATTTACTTATTCCAATTTTATTAACATACACTTGACAGAAATTGTATATGTTTAAGGTAGACAATGTAATATGTGTGTATCACACAATACACCATTGAAATGATTACTGTAATTAAGTTAATTAACACATCTATCACTTTAGAGAACTTAAACATCCATTTAATCTGGCAGCTACATTTCCCATGGCAAATCAGCATACTGACATTTTTGGCTTATTCATTTTGTCTTTAATGAGTCCATTTGAGTCCAGCCCAATATTTGGATAAGATCCAGTGTCTCTACTTGCAAAGCTAGTGACTTCGGACCATGATATTACTATTAGAGGCTCAGATTCTTTCCCCTCTGCTATCTCTACCTCCCTCACACCCACTTGTACCCAAGTCTGGACTGATTAGCAAGATGTAGCAAATGGCAGGAAGTATGGTGATAACTTTTGTTGTAATCATTCAATTATATCATCTTTTTAGTAAGAATTCAAAATCAATGTTTATTCCCATTTTCACTTATCTCGCTTAAGGGTAATTAAACTTTAGGAGTCCCATTGTTTACTAGAAGTCTACAGCCCACTTTAAAACCAGTTATACTGATTTCAAATAAAAAAGTTACAAAAAATGTATTAATATTCCTGTAATTCTTCTTTGGGCAAATATACTACTAAAACTTAAAACAATTGCCTTTTGGAGAAAAGATATGTGCATTGCTTTCATCCGGTGGATCTGAGCTGGGGTGTGTATCACAGCATCTCTTACAGCTTTATATATATATATATACAATTAAAAATGATAAGAATATCTAAATAGACATTTCTCTGAAGAAGACAGACAGATGGCCAAAAAGCACTTGAAAAGATGCTCAACATCACTAATTTTAGAGACATGCAAAGCAAAACTTCCATGAGGTATCACCTTAAGGCAGTCAGAATGGTCATCATCAAAATGTCTACAATCAATAAATGCTGATGAGGGTGTGGAGAAATGGGAACCCTCCTACACTGCTGTTGGAAATGTAAATTGGTGTAACCACTATGGAGAAAATTATGAAGGGTCCTTAAAAGACTAAATATAGAACTACAACATGATCTAGCAATCCCACTCCTCAGTATATTTCCAGAGAAAACCATAATTCAAAAAGATACATGCACCCCAATGTTCACTGAAGCCCTACTTAGAAGAACCAAGAAACGGAAGCAATCAAATATCTTTCAACAGAAGACTAGATAAGGAAAATGTAGTACATATTCATAATGGAATATTACTCAACCTTTTATATGCATGAAATAATCCCATTTGCAGCAACATGGATGGAAATAGAAATTATCATATTAAATGAAGTAGGTCAGACAGAGAAAGACAAATAGATGAGATCAATAATATGTGGAATCTAATAAAATTGTATAATGGAAATTAAAAAACAGAAACTGATTTAGAGATTTTAAAACAAAACTTATGGTTACCAAAGGAGAGATGTTGTGGTGGAGGGATTAATTAGAGGGTTGGGATAGACAGATAAACACTAATATATATATATATATATATAATAGTTGGGTAACAAGGGCCTAGTGTATAGCACAAGGAAATTTACGCAATACTTTGTAACAACCTATATGGGAAAATAATCTGAAAAGGTATGGATATGTGTGTGTGTGTGTGTGTGTGTGTGTGTACATATATGTATATATATGATATACTTTGCTGTATGCCTGAAATTAATACAACTTTGTAAGCCAACTATATTCCAATAAAATTTTACAAAAATGTTCCCACAAATCTCTTATTTTACATACTTGAAAACATCCAACTTGACCTGACAAACTCCATCCATATGTCCAGAAGATTTCGTGAAACTGTGGTTTCAAGGACCAGGGGTTAAATTCATGACCCAATGAAATTATCCTCTGGATCAAAAACACCTAGCCACTCCACCCTTTAGGGGTGAAAGAACATTAAGCCATCCAACACAACTCCCTTATTTTATGAATGGGAAAACAGAATCTCAAAGAGCTGCTGAAGTCTGTTTAAGACCCACACTAGACCTGGTACCAAAACCAGGATTCCTAGATCTATTTTCATGGATCATTGAGTGATGAGAAGAGGGAAATATGTCCAATAACTTACTGTCAGTCTGAGCTGGGCCAGGCAGAAAAGGCTTATCATTTCTTCATGTCAAGGCAGAGGTTTGCTCTGATGCTCTCAGTTCTCACATGTCAAGAATGGAGAAGCCATTGTTGGTGACTGGATAAAAAGACAGTATCTTTATCTATGTTTAGGGCAGGGCCATGGAACCCTTATCTGCTCCAAGGAAGGAGAGATGAAGGTCGGCCATCCCAGATTCTGAGTCAGCCAGATTGAATAGAAACCCATGAAAAGGGAAGTTATCTGTGTAGGTTCTGCCACAATCACCCAAGCTCCTGACTGGAAGTTGCAGACATCTGGGAATGCCAGTCTCTAAAGTATCCATCATGGGAGAAACCTTGGTTCATTGCCTGATCCCAGCCCTCAAACTCTAAACAAATTCTTCTGTGACTAGAATTCATTTACCCTCTCCTGAACTTTGGTATTCAGGTAAATAATTACAAAACAGAATATTTCCACTAAACAAAAATCTGAGAGTTAACATTTTGCCATTCTATAATGTATGTAGTGGTGGTTATTTGTGATTTTAATTCTCATCTTTCCAATTATTAATGAGGTGGATGCATTTTCATGTGCTTATTGACCATTCTCATATCTTTTTTTTTTTTTAATGAAGAATCAGCCCGCTTTTACTGGGTTGATTATCTTTTTATACTGATGTGTAGAAATTTTAATTCTGGTTTACCATACATACTTTATATTTTTCCTTTAGTTTAAGCCTTTAATAAAAACCAACTTTATCAAGCTATTTGAGCATCCTTAATTTCCATACATGTTTCAGTGTTTCCTAAAATTTTTCTTTGAGCATTTCCTCCACAACTTTCTTTGTGTGGCAAAACTTCTGAGGTTTTACATATCTAAGAAAATTTGTAATACATCTCTACATTTGAATAGCAACTTTGTTGAATATAAAACTTTAGGTTCAAGCTGTATTTCCCTGATACATTAAAAAGATATCATTGTCTTTTTACATCCAGTATAACTATTAAGAAGTCTGATGTGAATATGATTACTGTTCCTTTATAGGGAAACTTCCCTTTCTTTCAGAATTTCCTCTTTGACTTTGAAATTCTTGATTTAATAATCCTGTGGAGGTGAGAGTTTTGGTTTTTCCTTGTTACTCTATAGACCTTTGGAATCTGAAGGCAGAAATATTTAACTCTGAATAACTTTATCTCCATTATTTTTCTAAATCGTTCCTCTTTAATTTTATTTTTAGTTATTCTGGGATCCATATTAGATTTTAAAATAAATTAATACTCTTTTTCCTCTTCTTCTTTTTTTAATTTTTGCTTTTTAGGGCCATACCTGAGGCATATGGAAGCTCCCGGGCTAGGGGTGTAATTGGAGCTGCAGTTTCCAGCCTATGCCACAGGCACAGCAACGTGAGATCCAAGCCACATCTGTGAACTACGTCACAGCTCATGGCACCACTGGATCCTCAACCCACTTGGGAAGGCCAGGGATTGAACCCACATCCTCATAGATCCTGGTTGTGTTTGTTACTGCTGAGCCACAGTGGGAACTCTCTCAATAATCCTTCTTTTATTTTGCTTGTGGGATAATTTGTACTGTTTTGGTTTTTATTGTGGTAAAATACAATAATATAAAACACAATTTTAACCATTTTTACATGCACAGCTCAGTGGCATTAAATATATTTACAATGTTGTGCAACCATCCCCTCTGTATAGCTTTCCTCTGTAAGTTCAGGGACAATATTGCTTCTATTCAACATTTACTGAAGGTTAGAGCCAGGGCAACTAGGCAAGAATATAAAATAAAAGGCATCCTGATTGGAAAGGAAGGTGTAAGACTGTACCTATTTTCAAATGATTTGGAATATATAAAATACCAAGGAATCCAAAAATAAACTGTTAGAACTAATGAGTAAGTTCAAATGATTGAATTACAATATACAAAAATCATACACTAGCAAGGAAGAATGAAGTTAAGGGAACAATCCTATTTATAATAACACATGCTTAGGAGTAAATTTATCAAAATAAGGTCAAAATTCTTGCTCTGAAAGCCACAAAGCATTGTAGAAAGAAATTAAAGGTATAAATAAATGGAAATACACCCTGTATTCATGGCTCAGGGTACTTCATATTGTTAGGATGGCAGGACTTCCCAAACCTATCTACATATTCAACATAATTCCTACTGAAATCCCAGCTGGCTTCTTTGTAGAAATTAACAAACTGATCTTAATCTACATAGTGAAATTTAAGGAATCCAGACTAACAAAAACAGTCTTGAAAGACAAAATGTAAGGATTCATGTACTTGTTTCAAAACTTAATACAAAACTACAGTAATCAAGATAGTGTGATACAGGCAGAAAGATAGACATATAGATCAATGGAACAGAACTGAGAACCCAGAAATTATCCCTTATATTTGTCCAATTGATTTTTTTTTCTTTTTTCTATCACTCCTGCAGCATATGGGGAAAAAAAGGTTCCCAGGCTTACAGTGAACATCATCAGAGGGCTTGGAATTTTACTGCAGAAACAATACACAGAATTCAGAGAGCAGGTGAAGAAAAAGATGAGAGGAAATGTAAAACGAGGTTGAGCAAAAAATGGTGTCAGTAGCAAGACAAGTCCAACTTTAAAAAAATCATCCAACTCAGCTTTATTCAACAAATGTTCATTCATTCACCTGTTCATTAATTTAGAAAAAGCCTACCAGGCTCAGACTATGTCCAGATAGTTTTGTGGAGGCAGAAGAGCAAGGCAAGCCAGTGTCTGCCTCATGCAGTTGACCTCCAGCAATGGCTCTTCAAAGCCATGAGCTGGTCCCTGTGGGAATCAAGTTCTGAAAAACCCAGAGTCACCATGCTTTAAGATGAGCAGAGCCAGTTCATATGCCCTCACAGCCATGCTAGAGGCCAAGGCACATACAGACACCTTTGGTCATGTCCCAAGACCTTTGGGAATTTTCTAATCTTATACAGTATTTTATTTTATATATTCACTTATGTAATCAATTTCTATTTAAGGAAAGTGGGCCTATTGAATATTTTGCATTTTTTTTCATTTTATAAAGTTTTGTTCCAGTGTAGTTGATTTGCAATGCCATGGTGGTTTCTGTTGAGCAGTGGCATGATTCAGCTATACATATACACATATCCTTTCTTTTGTGGATTCTTTTACCAGATGGGTTATCACAGAATATTGAGTAGAGTTCTCTGTGCTATACAGTTGGGAATGTTAAAGTTATAAAATTTATTTTAAATAAACTCTTTTAATTAAAAAAGGGAAATTTGAAGAAAAACATTGCTTTATAATATAGGTGTACACAGACATGTAAAGACAAGTGCAACTTTTAAAGGAGACATATTTTACAGCCCCCAAGAGTAACTGCGATAGATGGAATGCATTTAGGACACCAAGCGGTGTCTTCATCCTGCAAATTTTCTGAAGAGCATATCCTTATTTCATATCTTTATTCCTCAGGCTGTAGATGAAGGGGTTCAGCATGGGGGTGACTACCATGTACACCAAAGCAACAGTTATATCCTTGTGTTTGGTGTTGCCTGATGAGGGAAAATAGTAAACACCTGCAATTGTCCCATAATATAAAAACACCAGAAAGAGGTGAGAACCACAGGTAGACAAGGCTTTGAAGATTCTCTTGAAGGAATGATGGCTGCCATGCAGGTTTAGGAGCCCAAGATATCACCAAATCGCAGGGTAAAGATCAGACCTCCTTTGGTGAGCATGAGCAGCTTATTGAGGGAGGTGTCTGAGCAGGAGGATTTGAGCACAACAGCAAGATCACAAAAGAAGTGGGGGGTGACAGTCCCTGCACAGAAGGATGACTGGTACATGAGGAGGGTGTGCAGCAGATCTTGGGCACAAGAGAAGAACCAGAAACCAGCCACTAGGATAATGCCAAGCTTATCCCTCATGATGGTGGTGTAGTGGAGAGGGTGACACATGGCCACATATATGTCATATGCCATCACTGTGAGAAGAAAGCTGTCAAGGCAACCAAAGAATATAAAAAATACACCTGTGAAAGGTACCCTGCATAAATGATAGATTGGCATTGAGTATGCATGTTCATCAGCATCTTGGGGATGACAGATGAAAGGGAGACATCAGAGAAGGCCAGGTGGCTGAGGAAGAAGTACATGGGTTGTGGGGGCGAGGGTCAAGCCTGATAAGCAGGATGATGAGGAGGTTCCCCAGCACTGTGGTCAGGTATATGCCCAGGAACAGGACAAAGAACATGCCCTGCTGCTCTGGCCGGTTGGGGAGCCCCAAGAAGAGGAACTCAGATACGTGTGTCTGGTTCTTAGGTCTCATGTTGTATTTTACATGCTAGGGATAAAGGGAGGTTAGGAGTATCAGAAAGAACATTAAAGACACATTCCACAATAGAAATTTCTGAGAAGACAATGAATTTTAAACTACCTTCTCTTTAATTCCTCACACGTGTGGATGCGTGTATCATTGCTCTATGCCAATCTGGGTCTAAGGCAAACATCACACCCTGAAGTAGCCAGCAAGACCTTAGGACACAGAAGCAAAGGGCACTTCCTCTTTCATGAAACCATGATTTATTGGACACTGAGTCTGAACCCAGCCCTCTGCTCAGTTCTGAGAGTGCAGCAGTGCACATGAAAAGCAAGGTCCCTCTCTTCTGTGAGTATATATTCGTAAGCATGCTGGAATAGTTTATTTCATGGAAACTGAGCCAGACTGTGAGAGTTGACTCTAGTAGAAATAGTAGATGAGCCTTGGTAAACTGGCCTCAGTCACTTCCAGGGCTTAGATGGCATCATGGAGACTTGCCATGTTCCTCCTGAGAACCTGGCCGTGTCCCATTGATCTACCTTGGCACCTATAAGCTCATAAGCACTAGAAATGGGTGGTCATTTAAAATCACTCGATGCCAGAATAATCCATAAATTATCTTCATGATAATAGTGAAGATTTTTGGGGATTATACATGATGGGCATCATGTTAAAGACTTTATATACTTTCACCATTTAAATCCACACATCATTCTTACATTACATTGGTAAAAATCTTCATTGTTATACTAATAATTAATGTTCTTTTTATTTATTTTTTTCCCACTGTACAGCAAGGGGATCAAGTTATCCTTACATGTATACATTTTCCCCCACCCTTTGTTCTGTTGCAATATGAGTATCTAAACATAGTTCTCTTTTCCCATTTAAGCCATTAGGAAATAGAAATAGAAAGGATATAAATGCCACAGGCATATAACAGTAGCTGTCAGAGAATTTATATATATAAATATACACACACATAGGTTGGTGTATATATATATATATATATATATACACACACATATATATATATAATCCTATCTATATGTATGTACATATACATAGATGGCATATATATATATATATCATAGTATGTATATGGAACATACATACAGGTTATATACATAGATATGTGTGTATATAACCCATGTACATAGATTGAACTGCAATCCTAAATATACACTGTGTGTGTATATATATACATATATATATATATATATATACATATATATATACATATATATATATATATATACATCAATAAATAAATAAGTAGATAATTGCCCTTTTCTTAGGGTTAAAAATGATCAAATATTGTTCCTTCATGTATTTAAATCTAATATAATTGTGTGATCAGAACCCACATTTTTAACATAGAACTCTCCTATTTTAATTTGTTATGAGCCATAGACACTCAGTGTTATTTTAAGGCTATAAGGAAATGGAAGTTGTCTAACATTTTCTTAATGCTCCTTCTAGATTCCTTTAATTCATATTCATGTGTTTTCCAATTGACAAAAGGCTCTAGCATATATTACCTTCTATTTAAGCCATAGACATATAGTGGGGGCATGTAAGCTTCCATTTTATAGGTATGTAAACTGAGGCCAAAGAACTAAGTGCCCTCCCAAGGGTTTCTACACTCTCGCTTCACTCAGCACAGAGCCCAGTGTTTCTTTGCTGGGACCTGAAGTGAAGCAAAAGGAGGTATATAGCTCTGAGCCATTCAGTCCCACTCAGGTGTGTGAAAATGATAGCAGATCCTTTCCAGGAAACAGCTGCTGGAAGAATTGTTTATCTCAGCTGATGTTACATAAGAAGGTGGTCACATAAAGAAATATTTGAGGTCATGGGTGCGAATCTGAAACCCCCAAAACACATATACAAATCTCTCTCTCTCTCTCTCACACACACACACACACACACACACACACACACACTCTACTGATCTGAGGATTCCAGTCCAGTTCTAGGGGAAGGATAAACACACATATACGTACAAGTCATAAATAACACATGAAGTAAGACATACACAGTGAACAATAGTGTATTATTCACAAATACACCACAATGCACCACTGACACACCAGTACAGCACACCTGGTACAATGCACAACTTGCTGCATATGCATAACTCATCACTACATATACACATCATCAAAAGCACACAGGGCCACATACAATTCAAAAATCTCATGGGACAAACACCAACAACACACAGGCACACCTTTGCACACATACTCACTACAACAACCAGTGCACACTCCCTTACCTGAGAGTTGTGCTTAAGCCCTGAACCCTTCCAGAATGAAGGCAGTCAGGTTGGGCAGCTAAGCCAATTCATTCACTAAACCTCCACCACCAACCCATGCATTTGGTAACATACACAGAGACAAAGGCAAAAACCACACATTCCTGCTATCACACACCAGTGTGTTACCCACAAACACAGCTCACACAAACACTAGCACACACTCCTGAGCAGAAATTGAGCCCACTCTGACCTTGGTTCCTTGATGAGGTTGGATATCTCCTCCAGAAGCTCTGATGCTAAGCAGCCATTCAGCTGTGACACCTGCCCAGGGGGGAACATCCCAGTCATAGCAATTAGAAGCAAATATTTAAGATCAGGGCATGACTCAGGAGACCCTAATCACAGGCTCGGAGACTGGTAACTTGGTCTTTGTGTGCTAAAAGAGGGCCAAGATTGGGTCTAACTCAGGAAAATAATCAGGTTCTGAGTCAGATACATAGAGCACACACACACACACACACACACTCCTACCAAACAACACACATGCAAGCATACACAATGCACACAAATATACACACACTCATGAGCACAGAGGTTCTTATGCACAAACCTATAGGCAGATCCAATGTAAAGGGCAGATTTCTACCCACTTCTGATGTTCTCTGTGAATGCCAGTGGATTTCAGACACCTCTTTCTGACTTTTGCTCAAGTCTTCAGCTTCTCTTCATAGTAAAGGAAGAGCCACCATGGATTAATTGGCCAATTTCCTACTGCTGTTTTGGGAGCAATGTGTCCAGGAGCCAGAGGGCACTGGAGCCACAGGGGAGAGTGTCCCTAATGCCAGGAATGTCTTGAACTCCTTCGTTCTTGGGCATGGTTCCATCTAGGACTCAAAATTGTTTTTAATTTAACTTTTGAATGATTTCAGACTTAGGAAAAAATAGTAAAGTTGATAGAATGAATTCCGCCCTTCACCCACACTTCAGAAAGTCTGCATTTTAATGTTTATTGTGTGTGTGTGTGTGTGTGTGTGTGTGTGTGTGTATCAAAGATTCAGGCTATAGATATTTGATAGGTATACACAGTGCATATTATCTGAAAGCACATGGTTTGGTTCAGGTGTCAGAGGCTGATGACACTTCACACAGGAAAAGGATTTAAACGAAAGTTTATTATTCACACTAAGGACTCCTGGGGAGAGCTGGGTGGGTGCAGGCAATCCTGAGTTTGCTTGGACAAGAGGAGGGAATGAATTTGGCTCTGTGTCATGAGTAAGAGACAGGACTGGGGAAAAGTTTCTGCTTGAAAAACAAACCATATCCTGTATTATCTGAGAAACTTTTCCTGTGTTGCTATGACCAGAGGCACTTGGGTGGGGGCCTGGCATGCTTTTGACTAGTATGGGAACAGGATGGATAAGTTGATACCTCCTTTCCAGATCTATTTGTCTGGGGTGGTGATCTCCATTCCTTAGTGGAAGATGCTCTTGGATGAGACCAATTTTTCATCTGTCTTGATCACTCTCTGTGATCCACACTGTTGCAGGTGTGAATTGGAACAACAAACTCTAATTTCTGAGTGAGAGCATGATTATTAATTAAATATCCTGTAGAGGCAGAAAAATTTGGCAGAGCTTGGGACTTAGGCAGATCATCAGGGCACCAGAATAGTTCTAGGGTATAGCTAGAGCGGTGTTACCTAAGAAGTGGTTCATAACTAACAATCTGTCCTCAGTATGGCTTCCATCCCAGTTGCAATGGAGGAGGAAAGATTGAAAAGGAAGAGTTAGTAGGAGGGGATGTCTTGTTCAGAATGATCCTCATAATCCACAACATGGGAAGAGTCACCACAGAGGGCAAGGGAAGGCATTGAGGGTGTTTTCAGCACATTTCTATATGGAGTAGAGAGCCTCAAAGGTCAGAATTTAGTTTAGTGATGGACATCAGTGGAGGGGTACCCATTTTTAAGACCGTACTTTATTTTGTAATTTCAGGGAGATTAGTTTAAGTGAGCCATTTTTGTGGTCTATAATACCAGGAGCAGGGGACTTAGAGGGAAGGTGGAAGTTGCATTGAATACTTTTTCCAAGAGTCCAGCATTGTATATTTTGAGAAGTGAAGTGAGTGCCTCCGTCTTTTGTCTGGGAATCCACAAGGAATGAGGGGTGTTTTTGTGAGGTTCTGTGTGCTACCTTGAGCAGTGGCAGGTCTGGTGGGTGGAAAAATAAGATGCTACTCTAGGAGTTCCTCATTCTAGATCAGTGGTAATGAAGCTGACTAGTATCTATGAGGACAGGATTCAATTCCTGTCCTCACTCAGTGGGTTAAGGATCCATTGTTGCTGTGAGCTGCAGTTTAGGTCACAGACACTGCCCAGATCTGGCATCACTGTGGCTGTGGTGTAGGCTGGCAGCTACAGCTCCACTTTGACCCCTAGCCTGGGAGCTTCCATATGCTGCTGGTGCAACCCTAAAAGAAAAAAAAAAAGTATATGATGTGACTTATATCTAGAATATAATATAAGGCACAAAGGAACCTTTCCACGGAAAAGAAAATCATGGACTTGGAGAATAGACTTGTGGTTGCCCAGGGGGAAGGGGAGGGAGTGGGAGGGACTGGGAGGTGGGGGTAAATATATGCAGAATGTTGCCTTTGGGATGGATTAGTAATGGCATCCTGCTGTGTAACACTGGGAACTCTGTCTAGTCAATTATGATGGAACATGTAATGTGAGAAAATAGAATGTATGAATATGTTAAATGGGTCACCATGCTGTACAGTAGAAAAAAATATATATATGCAAATAAAAGATAAAAAACACAAAAAAAAGACAAAAAGAAAGATGCCACTATAGATTATCTACCAAGGTCAAATCATAGGTAGTGATACTGGCTGTTGGTGAGAGTGGCTCAATAAAACCTATTTGACAGTGAGTCTATTCAATAAAACCTATTTGCCAGTGAGTCTATGGAATCTCCTTGGGAGTGCTGCTTCAGTGAATATACAGCCAATGATGGGTCTTCTCACATATGGTGTATAGGCTCATCACCATGTGGTCTATAACAGAGGAAAGGGGTTACCTTTGCACGTAGCCCAAGATACAGGGCAGAGGGGGATCTATGACCTGAGGTCTCATAGGATCTTTGAGTCAAAAGGAAAGGGAAGCCATCTGGACTGTTATCTGAAGTAGTTTCAGCTCTGTCCTCTAAAATCTATGCAAATCTATCAGCTTGGACATTAGATTGGCCTCAGAAGTCTGAGTCTTGCTGTTGGCAGAGACATGTATGATTTTAATTTATATCTTTTGTATTTGACAACCAAGGAATTCCCAGAGTTCATTATTCCAAAGAGGGCAACCCTGAATTAGAATTGTTGTTGCCATTGGCCAAATGAAAGGGCTAATGGCCAGTTGCTAAAGATGTATAATTGGAGCCAGGTGTTGCACAGGGCCTCTTCCAATGCCAAAATGAGCACCTGGGGTTCAACTAGCTGTGCTAACCCTTGGATTCCATCCTTGATCAGGGGAATCTCAATTGAGGGATGACAAGCAGCAGTTCTCCAGTGAGGTCCATCGTGTATAATGGTGGTGCTAACATATGTAAAATATACGGACTCCATTTTCTGGTCACATAGTTGGTCCCAAAACGTTCCTCAGGTAGCCAAGGGATCCAGGATAAGGATGACTTCCTCTGCTACTGTGGCATCTGGCAAAGGATAGAGGACTGAGGAGGCCACCTCCTGCAGGTGGAATATATCAGGGTTCAGGTTTGCTCCATCCTATAAGTACCATTTCCTTTTCAGGAAAGAGGCCTCCACAGCTTTAAGGATGATGTTTCCATGACTTAGAGCATAGTGGGTAACTGAGTGTAGAGGATCACAGTTTCAGATCTTGTGAGAACCTCTGTTTCCTGGACAGACCAGGATGAAGCCAGCTCTAACATTGTATACCATGGGGCCTGAGTATGAAATCTTTTATGCCAGAACTCCATGGGCAATTTATAGCCAGTATGGGCACTTCAGAGATAGCAAGAGTAAAAGGAAGTTGATACTAGATCCCATATTTTATTTTTTTTTATTTTTTGGACTTCGTGTCTTTTTAGGGTTGCATCCTCAGGATATGGAGGTTCCCAGGCTAGGGGGTACAATTGGAACTCTAGCCACGAGCTTATGCCTCAGCCACAGCAACTCAGGATCCGAGATGTGTCTGTGACATCCACCACAGATCACTGCAATGCTGGATCCTTCATCCACTGAGCAAAGCCAGGGATTGAACCTGTGTCCTCATGGATGCTAGTCAGTTCCTCTAACCACTGAGCCATGACAGAAACTCTCAGAGCATATATTTTAAAGGAGTATCTAGTAGGCACTAAAGAAAATGTCTGTTATATGGTCTTCTGTGCCAACTCCAAGGCCTTCTATTATAATGGGCCCTATTCATTGTGGGCTGATTTGCAGGTGATCACATAAATAGGCCTTGGAAGTATTTGTAAATGGGGAATATGCTGCCTCTAGAAGTCAAAAAGACATAATAAGTGTTGGGCCTGCTTGAGATCTGTTGAAGCTGCCAAAGTGGGGAATTATCTTTGTGCCTAGTCAAAAATGGAATGGCCCTCAGTTGATCAGATGATGCCTAAGAATTTAATGGAGTTAGCAGGCCCCTGAACCTTAGGTTGGGAATACCCCCTCCCCTCTTACTAAGTGCAGTGGTGATATTTGTTGTGTGTGTATCTAGTGAATCTCCTAAGAGGATGTCACCAAGGCAGTATCATTATCAGGTGCCTGGGGACAGATCAGTTTGATTAAATCCTTGCCAACAGAGATTGTGTGTGATGACTAAACTGTTGAGATACTCAGGCAGATGTGTATTTTGTCCTTTCAAAAGGGAGTGTAAACTGAGGCCAAGAGGTTGTTCAAGCAGGCCCTTTATAGAACATATCATACAAGTTTATAACAGCCAACTGCTTGCCAGTGAAGACGGAATGGCTTTGGTTATTTCAATTATATTACGTATAAGGACCTTGATGGATGGAACCACAGCATTAAGGTTAATCTACCACTAGCGACCATTGATTCCTTCTGCTTTTAAGATTAGGACAAATTGGGCTGTTAAGTTGAGAAATAGCAGGGATAATTTTCCTTTTTCTTGAAAGGTCTTATACAGTGAGTCTCAATCCTTGAGGTCCTTGTTTCCCCAAGATATGCCATGTCCCTAATGAGGTTGGAGGATTTGGCACTGTGTTAGATCAGGGAATAGGGCAGTGGGTTCTGCACCTTAGGAACCCAAGTTCTGGAGAGGAAGAGATTGGATGCACTGTGTAGCTTGTCAGAGAAGAACCTGGAACTCCATGGGATTCTTCCTAGAAACCATATCCCATAATAATTGGGAAGCGATACCAGAGTCTCCAATACCATGTCTTTTGATGGGGGTCCTGCCCTGATAAGAGCTATCCCTGGACACTCTGAAATCAGGGGGTTCACTTGGTCATGGGATCTGCCATTTTTGGAAGTTAGGATCTGGGTATCAGGGTGCTCCTCAGGGCAGACAATAGTTTTAGGTCATCAAGGGAATCATTAATAGTAGCCACTTGTGTAATCCAAGGGTTCAAGAAAGACATAGAGGTTTCTGACTGTCCCTGAACAATATCCACTAGGAGTCAGAGTCAGTGGTAGACTGTTTAGGACTGGCTAGGGATTCCCATCCCTCAAGGTGCTCAACATTGTATCACATCAAATTCCTTGACAACCGGTGTGCCCCTTCTAAAGTTTTCCACTTGATGCAGCCAAGTCTTAAACCAGCCTTCTGCTCCCTCATCAGGTTCTGTCTCAAAACCTTCTTCCTGTTCCACATGACATTCTTTTTAATATTATTACTGTCATTTCCCGGATTGTTGGTTTACCCTAGTTTCTCAAGGTGCATGAGAGCCAGCAGTTTAAACTAATTGTTCTATTAGCAATAATTGAAACTCAAAGTCTCAGAGCAGGAAGAGGACCAGGATATCTTCGGGCCAGTTCGGAATGAAAGTTAGCTGTACTCCACCTTCTCTTCTGACTCTCTTCTTTTTTTTTAATTTATCTTTTATTGGAGTATAGTTGATTGACAGTGTTGAATCACTTTCTTCTGTACAGCATAATAATTCAGTTTTATATACACATAGACACACACACAGACACACACACACATTCTTTTTCTCATACTATCTTCCATCATGGTCTATCCCAAGAGACTGGATATATTTCTCTGGGCTGTACAATAGGACCTCATTGCCCATCTATTCTAGATGTAATAAATTCCCTTCTGCACAGTTTCCAGTTCTCCCAGAGGAAACCCCAGAACAACCACCACCCTAAGAACAGAGATACACATCCCTGCAGACAAAACATATCACAGGGAAAAGCACCAATAAATACACTCTTCACTCTCTCCTCCCACACTCCTCAGTGAATTCTGGTGCAGGGAGACAAAGTGTTAAGCTGGAGCAATTACTTCATTTTTGTCCCTGTGGATCAGCCATGGACTCATACTCCAGAGACCCAGAACCTAGAAATATGCTTGTGACAATGTGCTCAAAACACCACTTGCATCCATCACCACAATCTGGGTGCTGCTCTGCAGCTGGCCCAGTGTCACCAGAAGCCCTGGGTATTCTCATCCTTCTCATCCATCATAGGCTAAAAAGAGCCTTCAGTGTTTAAGGCATGGTCCTCTGAGACCAAAAGGAGACCTGTATGAACAGGGTGGGTTCCTTTTTTTGGGCCACAGAAATATGGTGAGTACTGTGAGAAAGAGGTAGGGTTATGTTTTCCCTCTAAGACCCGTAGAGAACCCAGTGTCCTGCCTCCAGTCCCAGGCCATCCTGAAATGATATGTGGTAACTGCTCCCTTACAGAGCAAGCCATCTAGATCGTCCCCCTGCAGAGGGAGGTTCAATTCAGAGATGACCTTGATTCAGGGTGTTTAAGAAACTGGGAAAGGGCTTCAGGGTTCAGGTTTGTATTTATTGGTTTCTTTGGGACTTGGTGAAAGTGACTTCATGTTCCTGATCTTCTTCCACAATAAGCAGGTAACAAAATCAAGAAACTCACAGATACTTTAGTTAGAGAAAAAGAGATCATGTCCAATGATTACAGTGGGTTGGTGTGAAAGGGTACTTTTTGAAGATGACATGGCACTTAAACTGGGTGGGCTTGTGGTAAAGTAACACAAAGGAGGAAATAATAGCAGAAAGACCCTGAGGGAAAATGTATATGCTCTTTATGAGAAAATGAGAGCCCCATTGTAGTCAGCATCAAGGTTTTGAATAATTATGGGATGTGAAATGGAAAGGAAACTCTTTTTTTTTGGCCACACCCATAACATGTGGACATTCCCAAGCCAAGGATTGAATCTGTGCCATAATTGTAACCTGTACCACAGGTGTGGCAAAACCCAGATCCTTAACCCACTGCACCAGGAGGGAAGTTCCAGGAAATTCTGGAAGAGAGTGAAATGTGCAAGAAGAGCCACTTAAATATTTAATATCATTCTAAAAGTCATGTATTGTTTCAGTAAGAAAAAATAACATACTTGAGTTCCCTGGTGGCACAGTGGGTTAAGGATCCATTGTTGTCACTGCTGTGGCTCAGGTCCCTATTGTGCCATGGGTTTGATACCCACCCTGGGAACTTCAACATTCTGTGGGTATAGCCTATAAATAAATAAATAACATACCGCATACTAAAAGCCACTAAATCATAGAGTTTAAAATTTATTTTATGGTATATGAATTACATCTCAGTAAGGCTCTTCTTAAAAAATAACACATCTTACTGAAATGAAAAAATAAAAACAATTTATTACTCACATGAACTCTGTACAGAGAAGGATTTCCAATGATAACACTGGCAGAAGAGTCACAAGAAGGAATTTTATCGGTTTCATTTTTGTAAACTAAAAACCCATTTAGGTCAACAAATCGAAAAGAAAACTGAGGTATGAAATGTGATTGGGGAAAGTTTTCACTAGAAATAGCAGAGTGCAAAGTTTAAATCTTTAATATAAAGATGACTTACACAAGTCTTTTAAAGAGTCAAACAATATGAAGAAGTGGTTAAGAAGATTAAACAAACTGTATTTACTGGGAGTTCCCATCAAGGCACAGCAGAAACAAATCTGACTAGGAACCATGAGGTTGCCAGTTCAATCCTTGGTCTCACTCAGTGATTTAAGGATCTAGTGTTGCCAGTGAGCTGTGGTGTAGGTCTCATATATGGCTTGGATCTCATGTTGCTGAGGCTATGGTGTAGGCTGGCAGATGTAGCTCCGATTTGACCTCTAGCCTGGGAACCTCCATATGCTGCCAGTATGGCCCTAAAAAATAGCAAAAATAAAGAAAGAAAAAGAAAGAAAGAAAGAAAGAAAGAAAGAAAGAAAGAAAGAAAGAAAGAAAGAAAGAAAGAAAGAATAAAATGTATTTACACACTTATGAAAACAGTCAGTAAGAAAAAATTCAAACAAAAGAAAAGTCCATGATTTTCTTTTCTGTGGAAAGGTTCATTTGGGCCATATATTAGATTCCAGATATGTGCTGTCATATGCTAATTGTCTTTCTCTTTGATGTGGAGAATAGACTTGTGGTTGCTGAGGGGGAAGGGGAGAGGGAGGGATGGGTGGTGTACTTGGGATTAATAGATGCAGACTATTGCCTTTGAAATGGATTAGCAATGACATCCTGCTGTGTAGCACTAGGACTATGTTTAGTCACTTATGATGGAGCATGATAATGTGAGAAAAAAGAATGTATACATGTATGTGTAACTGGGACACCATGCTATACAGAAGAAAATTGCCAGAACACTGTAAACCAGCTATAATGGAAAAAATAAATAAAAATCATTAAAAAATTTAAAAAATAAAGAAGTAGAATTTTTGGCTTATGATTTTTGAAACAATTGAGTCAAAAATTGGAACACAAAGAATGCAGATTAAGGATAACTCCCTTAAGACCATCACTTGGGATGTAAATCGTTACCAGTGTTTTTTTTTTCTTCATTGACAGTTCTGTAAACTATTTTAGCAACATGTACCATGAGCCTGAAAAATGCTCCACATGGCAACTCCGTCTTCAAAGTTATTCCAAGTACATGGGAAAATTTCTCTCTCTATGGTTTATTCACACTGATCTTCACTGCATTATTACTTATAATATGGATAATTAGAAAGATCTAATTACCTCCAAATGGAAAAATATTATATTAAAAATGGCAGCTGCTTCTGGTATAATATTAATTATGAGACTGTTTATTAAAGCTTATAACAGTGTGGATAACAATATGGTGGAAAACATTCATGCTTTAAGATTATGTGAAAAATTATCATCTTAACAATATAAAATAAATGCACAGAGAAAAGGACCATGAGAACTTGTGTAAAATAGTCACAGTGGTTTCTTTCAAGAAAGGAGTTGAAAAAATTCTTTATATTTTAACCATTTGAGATAATGACATGAATGATTTTTCAGTTGGAGAAAAAAAAAATGAGCCAGAGTTTTAAAAAATGAAGAATAAAGACTGATCACAGCTAACAAAAAACAAAACTGATTACCAGAGACAAAGGTCTAAGCCCAGATATATGATCTTGGACACATCTCTTCATCCTCATTTCCTTTTCTAGACTATTCTGACTCTCCCAGCCCACGCACAGATTCTGTCTACTTGGTGTGATATTCTCCATGTTAATGCCGGTCCCTATGAGTGAGTTTCTTCTTAGTCAGGGTCAGAATTTTTTCCAAATCCCATTGAGTTGGCTAAGGTCTTGACATGCACAAATCTTGCCAGAATTTGTGGCTCCTGGGGACAAATTTATAGTCCTACACTATGCATATGTTGGGCTTCCTTCTAGAAGCCAACTGTTTGCTGGCATTTGTGATGTTCCCAACTCTGGGTTGAATCTGCCTGGATTGATATACCCACACATCAAGTCACCCTTTAGGGACTGCTGGTCACTCCCTCTCTCCAGACTGCAGTTCTGATGTTGGGCAGTTGTCCCTATTTCAGTCCTGCAAAAATCTAGGTCATAATTTGCTGGTCCTTGCTTGGAAGGCAAAGCATCCTGTCCTGAATGAGGTTTTCACATTTATAGTGGACACCTGGAGGGAATAAGCAACATTGAAAGCTGGGCCTCTACTTTAGGGAAGGATATTTTATGGGGTGGAACATCTTCCACATAAAACAAGTCTCCACAAGTCCTCATCCATGTCCCTGTTCCTGAGGCTGTAGATAAAGGGGTTCAGCATGGGGGTGACCACTGTATATACCACAGAGGCCACCATTCTGTGTCTGCAGAGTAGGAGGAGGAGGGATGGAAATACACCAGAAAGAGGGTCCCATAGAAGAGAGTGATGACTGTCAGGTGTGCACCACAGGTAGAGAAGACTTTGCATTTTCCCCCATGAGAGGGGACCCTGAGGATGGTGTGGGTGATGTGGGCAAAAGAGACCAGGTCAGAGGTGAGAGGGACCATGCCTGAGAGTGCTGCCTCTGCAAACAACATGACTTCAAAGATGTACATGTCTGAGCAGGCATGTTTGAGGAGTGGAAGTTCACAGAAGTGTGGGATGGAATGGGATGCACAGAAGGAGAAATGAGACATGAGGAGATTAGGTGAGAAGGCCAGGAGGTGGGCACAGAGCCAGGATGTGGTGACCATCAGTAGGCACCACTGGGGACACATGATCACAGTGTAGTGAAGAGGGAGGCAGATGGCTATGTGGTGGTCACATGCCATCAAAGCCAGCAGGAGGTCATGAAGCATGGCCAATGCCATGAAGAAGTACATATGCACCAGGAACCCAGTGTAGGAGATGGTGTGGTGCTGTGTCTGGATGTTGACCAGCACCTTGGGGACAATGGTGCATGAAAAGCAGGTGTCTATGAAGGACAGGTTGGCCAGGAAGAAGTATATGGGAGTGTGGAGGTGAGTGTCAGAGCCAATGGCCGGGATGATGAGCAGGTTCCCCAGCACAGTGACCAGGTACATGGCCAGGAAGAGCCCAAACAGGAGAGGCTGCTGGTCTTGCTGTGGAGTGAAGCCCAGGGGCAGGAAGTCAGATAAATTAGTTCAGTTTCTAATTTCATTCTAAACTGGAGAAATTAGGGAAGAATCTTACTTCAATAAAGTTAGGCTGTCAATATTACAGAGTCCAAGAACTTTAAATTTTTTTCCTCTATCCCTTGAAAAGGTGACTCAGATTCACTAGTACATGTAACTGCTGATTTGCAAAATGTGCAAATAGGAGACAGTGGCCTCTGATAAGGAGGAATCAGGCTAGAGTGTGGTTTGAAGTCTGGATTCCTGTAATGTGGCAAGTTTTCCCCATGGATGTTCTGAATGAGACTGGTCTGGGATCCTTCTAGAAAAACCTTTCAAATTTCAGTTCCCTTAAAAAAACCTATAGAACACTCATTTCAATTTCTTGTCTTATTGCTGTGCTCACTTGAGGTTTATGTATATACTAGGGTTTATTGGGGAAAATCAAGAGTTGTGTATCTATATGTGAGTGTACATGAGTGTGTGTTGCAAGCACACATATAAATGGATATGGAGGAAAGAATAGTTTCTTCAGAGAGGAGCCAGCTGGGAGTTAGGGGTCTCTAGCTCTGCTGGGAATGCTCTTGTCCCCATTGCTTTGAAGACCCTTCCCATGAATTAGTGTGGCCAGGAGAACACTGCCAACTGAAAATAAACTTTATTAAGAAGGGGATGACATTTTCATTTTAATCATCAACTTCTTCCTCCTAATTTTCTGTTTGAATACCTGGCTTTGGCCTCTGGATATGGGGTGGGAATCAGCTGTGTTCCTTATGCTCAGTCTGTCTTTGGTTAATTACTTCCTACTGAATCTCTGACTCTGGTTTCATACCATGTATCTCTACCTCATAAACTCACTGCTGTCATTTCTGAGGTAACATATGTGGAGGGTAGGCTGCTAGCAAGGGCAGTGCTGTTACTGTCATTGTTAGTTGCATGCTATGAAATGTGAATGTGGGACACAGGATGTGGTGACAAAGCTCTGGGTGACATGCTTTACTGCTCTGGTCCTCATGTGCCTTTTAAATTGGGGGGAATTTTGAGTTCCTTTTGAGCACTGCTTTTCTCCTCTGTAAGATGTAGATAATACCCCTACTTGATAGGATTGCTGAAGAGACCAAAGGCTGGAACCTGTGTAAGTTTGTTCATGAATCATGATGTGCAGTTAAGATGTGGAATTCAAATGACCTGTGTGATGCTGTAGGGGGATAATGTGATCAGTCAGTGGTAGCCGTGTTTGTTTAGGGTCATGAGTAAAAATATAAGATCCCTCTGGAGTCTGCAGGTTTTCCCCCTCTTTGCACTTGATGAGATCTTGAGCAAGTCACAAACATTTTCAGGTTTAGTTTATTCATTGGCTCAATAGAATAATGCTGTTATTCACTGTATAGAGTGGTTATGAAGAGGAAAATTGATAATGACATAATATTTAGATCAAGACTGACAAATACTAAATGCTCATTAAATATGATCTGTTGTTATTATTGATTATTGAAAAATGTTATTTTAATAATATTAAAATAGTGAATAATTAAAATATTTAACAATTATTATTATTAAACATATCTTAAAAATAAAGCTGTTGTGTCATTTTCATAGTCCTTATTAATGCATCAGCATCATCATCACCAGTATCATCAGCCCAGCAGCACCACACTGGAAAGGTTTAGACACTAATCAGAATGATCCATAACAGAGGATTTATTTTGGCATCTGGAAACCAAGTTAAATTTACTGGGTTAAATAACTTAATCATAAGAGCCTCCAACTTATTAAGTATATCATAGGAATAAATAACTGTATCTTAGAGAATTATTTGCTGGATCAAATTTTAAGAAAAATAAAGGATTGGAACGAGTTTGAGTAAAATTTAAGTGGAAGTAGAGGAGAAAATTAGTGGTGTTGACATGGTGTGGTGACTGAGAGTGATTTTGGGAGGCATGCTTTTTTCAAGTGGACTGAGAGTGAATTATATTCTGTGATTGCACAGGTGCTATGTCCTGGTCACTGATGGGGCTTGTGGAAGGGTGGTCTGAGACCTATTCTTCACAAAGCCTTTGGTCTGCACCCTGAGTAAGGTGATGAATCCCAGACTAGCTGCCCTGCATGGTGATCAGAAGATACAGAAAATATATGGCAGAGAGGGGTGTAGAAAAGAAGGAAAAAATGAAGAGCAAGGGGCTCTATAGGCTGTGTGAGATGTGTGTGTTTGTGTGTGTGTGTGTGTGTGTTTGCGTGCCTGTTGTCTGCACACAAATGGCCTTAGGGAGACTCTGCTCCCTGTCCCTCTATCCTCACTGGGAAGTGCTGCCCAGCATCAGTCTGTGACACTTGCATTGAAGGAGTTTGTGTTTGGTGTCTGATTGTCTCCCCAGGAAGACATGGCTGGAGTCACAGAGCCCTTCCTTATGTGTAGAAACCACAGAACTGAAGACTCAGGTCACTGGTCATCCATGCCCCAGGCTCAGGAGCTGGGAGGAGCTGCTGCCTTTTCACAGGCAGTGTCTCCTGACGCCCTTTCCCAGACCTGATAGAGACCAGAAGGGACAATTGTTCAACATGTCAGCTGTCTGCTCTGGACATTGTCCCCTGGTGTCCCAGCAAAATCCATGATAATCCCATTCAGACGGATCAGGCTGGTCTCCATGGCTGCACCCTGGTTTCTCTCCTAGGTGAGGAGTAGCCATGATCCTTCCTCCCAGCCTTAACCCTGAACAGGTCCACACTCTCTTCATGGCATCCATGCTTCCTAATTAGTCCCATCCCCATGGGTGAATACATTAGGTCCCAGGAAATAAGTAAAAAATAAAGAGAGACTAGATCAGAGGTCACAATCATTGTTTTAAGTGTCATGTAGAAGAGGAAACATTCTTATTTAATGATCTCAGAGAACTGAGATATGAGTAATATTTAGATTCTTCTTTGGGACTGGGGGGCTAATCATTTATTTATAAAAATAAATTAATTTCTGGATAAGTTCATTTATTTTTGTTTAAATATATGCTACATATGAAAGAGTATATGAAACATGTATGTTCTCTCATGAATGTTAATAAAATTAATGACTATTCTCCTGTCATTCAGGTTAAATAAAGCATGGGTCAATTTTTCATTAATTATTAATTTAACTGATATGTTTCTAATTTTTTAATTTTTAATTTTCTTTTTGATATTAAAATTTATTAAGTTATGGTTGATTTACAGTGTTCTGTCAACTTCTGCTGTACAGCCATGTGATCCAGTTATATGTATATATACATTATTTTTCTCATGGAATCTTCTGTCATGTTTCATCACAAGTGATTGGATATAGCTTCCTGTTCCTATACAGAACTTCATTGCTCATTCCTTTCAAATGCAATAGTTTACATCTGCTAACCCTAAACTCCCAATCTTCCTCTCTCCCCGTCCCCCTTGGCAACTACAAGTCTGTTCTCTATGTCCATGACTTTGTTTCATTTCTGTAGATAAGTTCATTTTTGCCATATATTAGATTCCACATAAAAGTGGTATCTGTCTTTTGCTTTTCTGACTGATTTCACTTAGAAGGGTCTAGCTCTATCCATGTTGCTACAAATGACAATATTTTGTTTTTTATGGCTGAATAGTATTCCATTGTGAATATGTAACACATCTTCTTAATCCATTCATCTGTTCATGGACATTTAGGTTTTTTTCAAGACTTGGCTTTTGTGAATATTGCTGCAGTGAACATCGGAGTGTGTGTATATCTTTGAATGAAAGTTTTATTGGTTATATGCCCAGGAGTGGGATTTCTGGATCAAATTGTAGTTCTATATTTAGTTTTCTGAGGTACCTCCATACTGTTTTCCATAGTGGTTGTACCAATTTACATTCCCACCAAGAGTGTAGGAGGGTTCCTTTTTCTCTACACCCTCTCCAGCTTTTGTTTTTTTGTAGATTTATTAATGATAGCCATTTTGACCATTGTGAGGCAGTAGCTCATTGTAGATTTTATTTGCCTTTCTCCAATAGTTAGTGATGTTGAACATTTTTTCCTGTGCTGTTAGCAGTAGGAGTGTCTTCCTAGGAGAAATGTCTATTCAGAGCCTCTGCCCATTTTTCAATTTTTTTTCTTTCTTTCTTTTTTTTTTTTTTTTTGCTGTTGAGTGGTATGGATTATTTATATACTTTGGAGATTCATCCCTTGTTGGGTGCATCATTTGAAACTATTTTCTCCCATTCCATAGGTATTTTGGTGTTTTTAATGGTTTCCTTTTCTGTGCAAATGCTTGTAAGTTTGAGTAGGTCCCACTGGTTTACTTATTTTTTTATTTCTATTGCTTTGGGAGACTGACCTAGAAAACATTTTCACAGTTGATGTCAGATAATGTTTTGCCTATATTCTCTTCTAGGATTTTTCTGGGGTCTTGTCTTATATTTAAGTCTTTAAGCCATTTAGAATTTATTTTTGTGCATGGTGTGTGGGTGTGTTCCAATTTCATTGATTTACATGTGGCTGTCCAGAGAAACTGTCTTTTACCCATTTTATATTATTGCCTCCTTTGTCAAAGATTAATTGACCATAGGTGTCTAGGTTTATACCTGGGTTCTCTATTCTGTTATACTGGTATGTATATCTGTTTTGGTGTGAGTACCATTCTGTCTTGATTCCTGTAGCTTTGTTTCTCAGGATTGCTTTGGCCATTCTGGGTCTTTTATGGTTACATGTGAATTTTTTTAATGAACCAATTTTCATGCAATATTTAAAGTTCCTTTCCATACAGTTATTGCAAAATATTGGCTATATTTCTTGTGCTGTACAATACATCCTTTAGCCTTATACCCCCCAATTTGTATCTCTCATTCCCCCACCTTCCACCTTCACCCCCTCCTTATCAGTAACCACTAGTTTGTTCTCTGTGTCTGTGAGTATGAATCTTTTTTGTTTTATTCAGTTGTTTATTGTATTTTTTAGATTCCACATATAAGTGATATCATGTAGTGTTTGTCTTCCTCTATCTGACATATTTGTCTTAGCATAATGCCCCCCAAATTATTAGAAACCAATCACCTGTGTGTAAGATTTAGAAGGAGAACATTATTACCAGCAGGGCTGACTCTCCTTTTGTGTATTCTGTTAGTCATTCCTCTTCTCTTCATCTCAAAGTAAAATCGTCCTTACTGTCTTACAAGTATGGTAATTTAGTTTTGCCTGTTTTGGAAGGTTATTTTACTGCCCTTAGACCTTATGTATTCCTTTTCTAGATATTTTGTTCAGTCTTACTTTTGCAAGGTCATCTAAATAGCTGTATGGAGTGCTGATTTGTTCATTCCTATTGCTGAGTAGGATGGTGTCCTTCATTACTCATGCAACCTATTCTTGATAGAATAATTATTTTGAGGATATTGGGAATAATGCTGACATTATCATTCCTATGTATGTTTCTTGGTGTACACAGAAATTTCCTTCATTTTCCTCCATATTTAGGAGTGGAATTTCTTGTTTTTAGTAGGTCCCCATCTTCAATTTTAGTCCACACTGTGAAATTGACTTCCAAAGATATTGTACCAAGTTGCACTTCCACCATCAATATGTGAGGGTGTGGTTGTAGCTCGTTCTGACCACACTTGGTGGTGGCAGCCTTTTTCATTGTAGTCATTTGGTGTGTGTATGCTGGGGGGGAGCATCTCCTAGTGGTTTGATTTTGTATTTCACTGATTAATCATGAGATTGAGTACATTTTAAATACTTATTAGCATTTTTATTTCCTAATTTTGAAACTTCTTGTCTAATTTTTATTTTTCTGGAGTTTCCACTGTGTTGCAGCAGAAATAAATCTGAGTGTCCATGAGGATCCGGCTTCTATTCCTGGCTTTCCTCAGTGGGTTAAGAATCCAGTGTTGCCTTGCACTCTGGTGTTCGTCTCAGACATGGCTTGGATCCCACATTGCAGTAACTGTGCTGTAGGCCAGCAGCTGTAGCTCCAATGTGACCCCTAGCCTGAGAACTTCCATATGTTGTGGGTATGGTCCTAAAAAGACAAAATAAAAAAAAAAAAGAAGTCCAATTTTCCCTGAGTTAAGGAAGGTATTTTTCAGCATTTTATTCTACAAACCTTATAATTTTGCTTTATAAAATTAGTTCTTTTGTGTACGACTTTTGTGTATGTTGTGAAGTGATGTTGGGGATGCCTTTAAAAAACAAAAACAAAAATACACTTACTTTTGTTTGCATCAGGACACAATAGTTTGAATGGTTCATGTATATACTTCTTCTAGTTGCAATAGTATGAAACTGACTGTGAATAAAATGCAGTTTTGCTTCTTTTCTTAGAGAATTTATTTCTTTTATCTATTTTTCTTATCCTACTGTGACCTCAAGTACAATGTGAGATAGTTGTGTTAAGAGCTGTTGTTTTATCTTGATCCTCAGAGAATGGGAAGGAATTAAATACATAATCATACATATTATCTATGCTGTATGTTTGAAAAAAGAACTTTTTTCAGATGATGTAAATTTTCTTCTATGTTCACTTACTAACAGACTTTTTAGATGAATTATATCAAGTGTTTTTTTTCTTGCATCTGTTGAGACGTTATTCTTGCATCATATAATTTTTGTTATTTGTTTTATCATTGTAGTGACTTACTGCGATTGATTTTTGAATGTGAAATCAACTTTGCATTCCTGGGAAAACTCAACTTAGTAGAGATAACATCATATTTTCTTCTGAAATGTTTTTAATTGTCTTACTAATATTTTATTTTGAATGAGTGCATTTAGTTCATGAATAAGATCAGCCTGTTCCTGTACTCTTTTGCAGTGTTCCTGTGGCTTTAGTTATCAACTTTGTGCTCATCTCTAAATGGGGATTGGCAAATTCTTTAATTTATATTTCCTGAAAGAGATTTGCAGGCTAGAAATTATTTCTTTCTCGACCGTTTATAAAACTAAATTCACTGTTGTAGCCATCTAGGCCTGCCATTTTATTTGAGAATAGGTTTTTGGCTACTGATCCAATTTCTTCAATACTTATAGGTCTAATATCTTACTAATTTTTTTTGTCTTTTTGCCTTTTCTAGAGCTGCTACCATGGTATATGGAGTTCCCAGGCTAGGGGTCTATTTGGAGTTGTAGCCACGGGCCTATGCCAGAGCCACAGCAATGCAGGATCCAAGCCGCGGCTGCAATCTACACCACAGCTCACAGCAATGCCAGATCCTTAACCCACTGAGTAAGGCCAAGGATCGAACCCACAACCTCATGGTTCCTAGTTAGATTCGTTAACCACTGCAGGGTTAGGGTTAGGGTTAGGGTTAGGGAACCCTATCCTGATGGGAATTCCATTACTAAATTTTTTGATAGGTTATATTTCTTTAGAAATTTGTCTTATTTGATCTAAATTTAAAATATTCATATGACATTATTCATAATATCCTCTTTATTTTAATATCAGATGTAATGCCATTCTGTGTTAGAACAAAATTTATGATATGACTTCATTCTAAATTAATGTGATTATATTAAAATAAGAAAATAAAATAAATTTAATAACAATGAATAAATTAAGTAATTATAATAAGTTTTAAGTATGATAATTGTAAAGTGGATTATTTGTATGAATTCTGCAAGGGGTGGATTTTTTTCCCACAAATATGATGTAATTTACTTTTATTTTCATTTTTTTAATTTTTTTATTGCTTAATGAATTTTATTATATGTATAGGTGCACAACAATCATCACAACCAAATTTTACAGCATTTTCATTCCAAACACTCAGTGCATATCCCAACCCCCCAACCTGTCTAATTTGGAAACCATAAGTTTTTCAGTCTATGAATCAGTATCTGTTCTGCAAAGAAATTCATTGTGTCCTTTTTTGAGCCACATGTAAGTTGATAGCATTTGATATTTGACTGACTGACTTCACTTAGTATGATAATTTCTATGTTTATCCATGTTGCTAAAAATGCCATTATTTCTTTCCTTTTAATGGCTAACATTCCATTGTGTGTATGTACCACATCTTGATCCACTCCTCTGTTGATGGACATTTAGGTTGTTTCCATGTCTTGGCTAGTGTATATAGTGCTGCAGTGAACATTGGAGTGCATATACCTTTTCGAGTCATGGTTTTCTCTTAATAGACACCCAGGAGTGTGATTGCTGGATCCAATGGTAATTCGATGTTAAGTTATCTGAGGAATTGCCATACTGTTTTCCACAGTGGTTGCACCTACAATCCCACCAACAGTGTAATAGAGTTCCTTATTCTCCATACACTCTCCAACACTTATTGTTTGTAGACTTTTTGATGATGGCCATTCAGGGTGGTATAATGGGGTACCTCACAGTGGTTTTAATTTGAATTTCTCTAATAATGAGTGAAGTTGCACATCTTTTCATGTCTTTTTGGCCATCTGTTTGTCTTCTTTGGAGAATTGTCTCTTTAGATCGTCTGTCCATTTTATTTTTTTTTTTGATGGGGTAGTTTGTTTTTTTCTTTTGGTATTATTGAGCTGTAGGAGGTGTTTATTAATTTTGGAGATTAATCCCTTGTCAGTTGATTCATTTGCAAATATTTTTTCTGATTCTGTGGGTTTTCTTTTTATTTTGTTTAGGGTTTCCTTTGCTGTACAGAAACTTTTAAGTATAATTAAGTCCCATTTCTATATTTTTGTTTTTACTGCCATTACTCTAAGATGTGGATCTGAGAAGATTTTTCTGTTGTTTATGTCAGAGAGTGTTTGGCCTATGTTTTCCTCTAAGTGTATTATAGTATCTGGTGGTATATCTAGGTCTTTAATCCATTATGAGTTTATTTTTGTGTATGGTGTTAGGAAGTACTCTAATTTCATTCTTTTACATGTGGCCATCGAATTTTCCCAGCACCTCTTATTGAACAGGGTGTCTTTTCTCCATTGTATATTCTTGCCTCCTTTGTAAAAGATTAGTTGACTGTAGGTGTGTGGGTTTAATTCTGTGTTTTCTATTCTGTGCCAGTACCATATGTCATATTGTAGCTTTGTAATATTGTCTGAAGTCTGGGAGCCTGATTCCTCCAGCTTCAATTTTCTTTTCCAGAATGTCTGACTCTTCTGGGTCTTTTGTGCTTCCAAAGAAATTTTAAAATATTTTTATTGAGTTCTCTAATAATGTCCTTAGTAATTTGATAGAGACTGAATTGAATCTGTAGACTGCCTTGGGTAGTATAGTCATTTTGATAGTATTGACTCTTCCAATCGAAGAGCATTGTATGTCTCTCCATCTGTTTGTGTCAACATTGATTTCTTTCTTCAGGATCTTATAGTTTTAAGAGTACAGGATTTTGTCTCTTTAGATAGGATTATTCCTAAGTATTTTATTCTTTTTATGAAATGGTAAATGGGTTGGTTTCCCTAATTTCTCTTTCTGATTTTTCATTGTTAGTATATAGAAATGCACTTAACTTCTGTGTATTAATTTTGTATCCTGCAACTTTGCCACATTCATTGATGAGCTCTAACAGTTTCTGGTAGAGTCTTCAGGATTCTCTAGGTATAGTATCATGACATCTGCTAATAGTGATAATTTGACTTTTTCCTTTCCAATTTGGATTCCTGGTATTTATTTTCCTCCTCTGATTGTTGTGGCTAGGACTTCCAAAATTATGTTGAATAGTAGATGGTGAGAGTGGATATCCTTGTCTTTTTCCTGAGCTCAGCAGGAATTTTTTCAGCTTTTCGACTTTGAGAATGATTTTACCTCTGGGTTTGTCATATATGGCCTTTATTATGTGAGGTGGGATCCCTATGTGCCCACTTTATGATGGTTTTTTTTTTTATAAAAAAAATTAGTGTTGGATTTTGTCAAAGGCATTTTATGCATCTATTGAGAGGATCATATGGTTTTTATTGTTCAGTTTGTTAATGTGGTATATCACGCTGATTGATTTGTGGATGTTGAAGAATCCTTGCATCCCTGGGTTAAATCCTGCTTGATTAGGACAAGCAATCCTTTTAATGTATTGTTGGATTCAGTTTGCTAGTATTTTATTATTTTTTTAATAATTATTATTTCCCCAATAGAATTTTTTTTCTACTGTACAGAATGGTAAGCCAGTTACACATTCATGTATACATTCTTTTTTTCTCACATTATCATGCTCCCTCATAAGTGACCAACATAGTTCCCAGTGCTACACAGCAGGATCTCATTGCATATCCATTCCAAAAGCAATAATTTGTATCTCTTAACCCAAGTTCCCCAACCACCCCACCCCCACCCCCTCCCCCTTGACAACCACAAGTCTATTCTACAAGTCCTTGATTTTCTTTTCTATAGAAAGGTTCGTTCATGCACTATGTTAGATTCCAGATAAAAGTGATATTATACGTTATTTGTCTTACTCTTTCTGACTCACTTCACTAAGGATTAGAGTCTCAAGTTCCATTCTTGTTGCTGCAAATGGCATTATGTTGTTTTTCTTTAAGACTGAGTAGTATTCCATTGTGTATCTATACCACATCTTCCTAATTCAATCATGTGTCAATGGACATTTGGGTTGTTCCCATGTCTTGGCTATTGTGAATAGAGCTACAAAGAACATGTGAGTGCATGTGTCTTTTTTAAGGAAAGTTTTGTCTGGATATACGCCAAAGAGTGGTATTTCTGGGTCATATTTAATTCTACGTATAAATTTCTAAGGTATCTCCATACTGATCTCCATAGTTTTTGTACCAGCTTCCATTCCCACCAACAGGGCAGGAGGTTCCCTTCTCTCCACACCCCCTCCAGCATTTATTCTTTGTGGACTTGTTAATGATGGCCATTCTGCCTGGAGCGAGGTGGTTTCTCATGGTTGTTTTGATTTTCAGTTCTCTAATAATCAGGGATGCTGAGCATTGTTTCATGTGCTTTTTGGCCATCTGTATATCTTCATTGGAGAACAGTCTATTCATGTCTTTTGCCCATTTTTCCATTGGGTTTTTGGCTTTGTTTCTGTTGAGTTGTATAAGTATCTTGTATTTTTTAGAGATTAAGCCCTTGTCAGTTGCATCCTTTGAAACTATTTTCTCCCATTCTGTAAGTTGTCCTTCTGTTTTCTTTTTGGTTTCCTTTGCTTTGAAAAAGCTTGTCAGTTTGATGACCCATTGGTTTCATTTTGCTTTTACTTCTGTTGCTTTGGGAAACTGACCTGAGAAAATATTTATAAGGTTGTTGTCAGAGAATGTTTTGCCTATGTTCTCTTCCAGGAATTTGATGGTGTCTTGTCTTATATTTATTGGCGTATAAGTCCTTTACCTGCTTGGTCAGGTGTATTCCCAGGTATTTGGTTTTTTGGGGTGCAATTTTAAAAGGTATATTATTTTTGTATTCATTTTCTAATATTTCATTGTTAATATACAGAAATGCAACTGATTTCTGAATGTGAATCTTATATCCTGCTACTTTGCTGTGTTTGTTGATCAGGTCAAGTAGTTTTTGGGTTGAGTACTTATAGTTTTATATATATAGTATCATATCATCTGCATACAGTGACAGTTTTACCTCTTCTCTTCCAATTTGAATGGCTTTATTTCTTCTGTTTGTCTGATTGCTGTGGCTAGGACTTCCAGTAGTATATCAAATAACAGTGGTTAGAGTGGACATCCTTGTCTTGTTCCAGTTTTTGGTGGGAAGGCTTTCAGCTTTTCCCCATTGAGTATTTGCTGTGGCTTTGTCATAAACAGCTTTGATTATGTTAAATTATGTTCCTTCTATACCCACTTTGCTAAGTGCTTTGTTAATGAATGGATGTTGGACTTTTTCAAATGCCTTTTCTGCATCTATTGAGATTATCATGTGGTTTTTGACTTTTCTTTTGTTAATGTGGTTTATTATGTTGATTTATTTGCATATGTTGAACGATCCTGGTCCACCTGGATAAATCCAACCTAATTGTAGTGTATGATCTTTTTTATATGTTGTTGGATTAGGATGGTTAAAATTTTGTTGAGAATTTTGCGTCTGTATTCATACAAGATATTGGCCTATAGTTTTCTTTTTTGGTGGTACCTTTGGCTGATTTTGGAATTAAGGTGATGTTGGCATCATAGAATGTCTTTGGGAGTCTTCCTTCTTAAACCTTTTGAAAGAGTTTAAGGAGTATCAGTATAAATTCCTCTTTGTATGTTTGGTAGAATTCACCTGTGAAGCCATAGGGTCCTGTAGGGAGTGTTTTTATGACATTTTCAATTTCATTTCTAGTGATCAGTCTGTTCAGTTGGCCTATTTCCTCTTGATTCAGTTTTGGCAGGTGGTAAGTTTCTAGAGAGTTGTCCATTTCTTCCACGTTGTCAAATTTGTTTGCATACAATTGTTCATAGTATACTCTCAGGGTTTTTTTTATATTTCTGTAGTATCCATTGTGATTTTTCCTTTTTAATTTCTAATTTTGTTTATTTGGGTTTTTCCTCTCCTCTTCTTGGTGAGTCTATCTAGAGGTTTGTCAATTTTGTTTACCTTTACAAAGATCCAGCTCTTGGTTTTATTGATTTTGTCTATTGATTTTTAATCTTTATTTTATTGATTTCCTCTTTGATCTTTATGATGTCCTTCACTCTGCTGACTTTAGCTTTCCTTGTTCTTCTTTTTATAATTCATTTAGGTGATGAGTTAAGTTGTCAATTTGAGATTTTTCTTCTTTTTTAGGAAAGTCTGTATTGCTATGAATTTCCCTCTAAGCACTGCTTTTGTTGTGTCCCATAGATTTTGTGACGTGGTGTCTTTATTATCATTTGTCTTGTGGTAGTTTTTTAATTTCCTTCTTGATTTCCTCATTGACCCATTGTTTTTTTAGTAGCATGTTGTTTAGTCTCCATGTAGTAAGTTTTTTCTCCTTTTTTTCCTGTGGTTGATTTCTATTTTCATGCCATTGTGGTCAGAGAAGATACTTGAAATAATTTCTTTATTCTTAAATTTGTTGAATTAGCTTTGTGCCCCAGTATGTGATCAATTATTTAGAATGTTCCATGTGCACTTGTGAAGAATGCATATTCTGATTTTTTTGGGGTGTAATGTCCTGAAAATCACAATAAAGTCGAACTTTTCTATTGTTTCCTTTAGGATCTCTCTTGCCTTATTGTTTTTCTGTCTAGAGGATCTGTCCAGTTTTGTAAGTGGAGTATTAAAGTCTCCTACTATGATTGTATTCCCATCAATTCTCCTTTTATGTCTGTTTGTATTTGTTGTAAGTATCTGGGTGCTCCTATATTAGGGGCATATATATTGATGATTGTAATATTCTCTTCTTGAATGGATCCTTTAACCATTATGTGCTGTCCTTCTTTGTCTTTCTCTATGGCCTATGTTTTAAAGTCTATTTTGTCTGAGTATTGCAACTCCTGCTTTCCTGTCTTGTCCATTGGCATGAAATATCTTTTCCCACCCCCTCACTTTCAATCTATATGTGTCCTTTGTCCAAATGTGAGTTTCTTGTAGGCAGCAGATTGAAGGTTTTTGCTTTTTTTATCCAATCTGCCACTCTGTGTCTTTTGTTTTGAGCATTTAGTCCATTGACATTTAAGGTGATTATTGATAGATATGTATTTATTGCCATTTTAAACCTTGTTTTCCAGTTGCTTCTATGTTTCTCTTATCTTCTTTTCTTTTTTGGGTTAGCTGGTTTCCATTTATTTTATGCTTGAGTAATCTTCTGTTTAGTTATTGTGAATGTAATATTTGGGTTTCATTGTGGTTGCCCTGTTTTTTAAGCACGTTAAGCCCTACCTATATCTGCTTGCTTTTGCCTGATAGTCATATATGCTCAGACACCTCATTAAAATAAAAATGAATCTATATAAAATATATATTTTCCTTCCCCACATTGTATGATTTTGATGACTTTTTTTAACATCTTCATATTTAGGTCTGTATGTTGGCTTATTCATGTGATTGCTTTCCAATTGCGGTTTCTTCCATCCTAATTCTTCTTTTTTTTCTATTTTTTTAATTTAGAGAAGCACTTTCAGTATTTCTTTTAGAATGTGTTCATTATTGCTGCATTCTTTTAGCTTTTGTTTGTTGGAGAAATTCTTTATTTCCCCTTCTAATTTAAATAATATTCCTTCTGGATAGAGTATTCTACTTTGCACATATTTTTTTTCAATTCAGCATTTTAAATATATCTAGTCACTCTCTTCTGGCCTGTAGAGTTTCTGTAGAGAAATAAGCTGATAGCCTTATGGGGGTTCCATTATAATTAGTGTTTTGCTTTTCTCTTGCTGCCTTTAGAATCCTCTCTTTATCTTTAAATTTTGTAATTTTTTATTATAATATGTCTTGGTATGGGCCTCTTTGGGTTCAACTTGTTTGCAGCTCACTGTGCTTCCTGTATCTTGCTATCAGTATGCTTTAGATTTAGAAAGTTTCCAGTGAGAATTTCTTCAAATATATTTTCAATTCCCTTTTATTCTTCTTTTCCTTCTGGAATTCCAATTATGCATAGATTGGCCTGTTTTATATTATCCCATAGGTCTCTCATATAGCTTTCATGTTTTTTCATTTGGTATTCTGTCTGTTGTCCTGATTGTGTGATTTCCATTATTTTATCTTCCACATCACTAATCTGTTCCTCTGCATTGTTCATTCTGCTCTTATTGCCTTAAGCTCAGTTTGTATCCCTGGAAATGAATTTTCTAGTATTTCTTGGCTCCTCTTTATATTTTCTAGTTCCTTTCTAAAGGAATTTGCATTACTGTTCTTATCCTCTCTTAATTCCTTAAATATTTTCACTATCTCCCTTTTGAACTCAATGTTTGTAAGACTGCAGAGGTCTGTTTTGTTGTTGACTGCTTTAGGTGGATTTTCCTGTTCCTTTAACTGGGAATCATTTCTGTTCTTCTTCATCTTGCTTTTGTTTTTCTTTTTCCATGAGTTCAGGGAAGCCACACTGTAGTCTTGTAAGGCTACTTCTATTAAAGAATACCCCTTTGTATTTTTTTTGGGGGGGTGCTATTTATTTTTGGTGTGGGAGTTTGGATATTTGCTGTCTCTTACTTTGGTGTTAGCAGGCTGTTTTTCCCAGGATGCTAAGTGTGTTTTCAGGGAGAAGGAGGAAATGGGTAGGTCCTTCAGTCAGTGCCTGGTTGTTGGGCTCTCAATAGCAGAAAGGATCTGCAGGAAGTTGGCACAGGCTACTCCTAGTTGCAGGGCCCTGGGAAGTGGTAATAAGATCTAGGCAGATCTTCAAGATGACCAGAGCATTTGTCAGTAGCAACAGCAGGGTGTGTGAGTTCCCAGGGGAGTGAGAGCAACAGCAGCTTTTATTTGGTTGAAATGTCCTTCTCTGTGGTGATTGGACCTGCAGGTGGTGCCTGTTTAGGTATCCCTGTTGGGAGCAGCTGCAACCATCTCTGGAGTCAGTGATAATTGTGGTGGTTTGCCCCCACCACCTGTAGACGATGCATGAAGTAACCTGTCTCACTTACCTCACATAGAAGGTGCTGTACAAGCTGCTCCTATTTGCAAGATCCTGGGAAGTGACAGAGATCAGGTGTATGGGTACTCCTTGGAATCTTTGGCAGTGGCAATAGCAGGGCTGGTGTGTTCCCAGGGGTGCAAGAACACCAACAGGTGGGGTTTGGTCTCAATGCCCTCTTCTGTGGTGCCCTTCAGGTGAATGGGGCTGCAAGTGATTTTTGTTCAGGTATCCCCAATGGAAGTGGGCCACACCCACCTCTGGAATCAGGGATAACTGCAGTGGTTTGCCCCTTCCACCTGCAGACCACACAAGAAGTACCTTGTCCCACTTAGCCAATGCAGGAGATGCTGCACCAGTTGCTCCTATTTGGAGGGCCTTGAGAAGGGACAGTGACCAAGTGACTTGGGGTCACCCAGAGCATTTGGCAGTGGAAGCTACAGGATGGGTGTGTTCCCAGAGGAGTGAGAGCAACAGCATATAGTGCTTGGTTGCAGTGACCTCTTTTTTTCTTTTTTGGCAACCCCTGAGGTTACTGGGGTCACTGGTAGCACCTACTTGCAGGCCCCCAGTTGTGGAAAGCCATGCCTCCCTCTGGCCTCTGAGATGACCATTGCAGTCTGTCCCTGCCATCTGTGGATTATGCAAGAGGCACCACATTGCACTTAGCCCCCTTATGACCTTAGCCCACACAATAAGTGCCTAGCCTGCACAAGAAGCACCTAGTCTCCCTTAAATGAACCAGAGGTTTCTTGCTACCAGAAGCCTCCACAGAGCCGCCCCACCCTCTAAGCCTGCAGGCATGCATACACTCCAGTGCTGGGAATTTCCTATGGTGGCCCACCCCTCCTCCTCTCCCCTCCCCAACAATGGCGCCTTGCCTCTCCTGCAGGTCCAGAATTTCTCCTAGGTTCCCTCTGCTGTAGCATTCCTCTCCTTAGCCCATGGCACACTTATCCTTAGCCCCTCATGCCATCCCCAGTTCTCTCCCCAGGACTGACCTCCAGTGCCCAGCCCCTACCCAAGCATCTCAGGCTGTGGTGTCTGGGCCAGTGGTTCAGATGCTCTGTGCAGCTCTCCCTCTGCTTTGCTCTTCTCAGTCCAGCTGCTGTGTTTTTCTTGGTGACTTTGAGGTCCTGCGGCTCCCACTCTGCTTAGCTGTTCTCAGTCCAGCTGCTATGCTTTTCTTGGCAACTTTGAGGTCCAACCAACTCAGCTGATCTTTCATCAGTTAGATGGCTTCCCAGGAGGCAGGTTTCTTTTCTCCTTCATGGCTCTGTCTCAGGAACACTAGATTCCTTTTATCTCTCTTTTTTTTTTCTTTTGTTCAACCCAGTTATGTCAAGAATTTCTTGCCCTTTTTGGAGTTTTAATTTCTTCTTCCAGCATTCAGTTGATGTTGTGTGGGAGTAATTTTACATTTAGATGTGTTTTTTTGATGTGTTTGTGGGAGAAGGTGTGTGTGACCTCTTACTCCTCAGCCATCTTGCTCCGCCTCCCAGTTTGCTAGTATTTTGTTGAGAATTTTTGCATCTATCTTCATCAGTGAAATTGGCCTGTAATTTTCTTTTATTGTGGTATCTTTGTTTGGTTTTTATATTGAGGTGATGGGGGCCTCACAGAATGAGTTTGGGAGTCTTCCTTCCTCTGCACTTTTTTGGAATAGTTTCAGAAGGATAGGTGTTAACTCTTCTCTAAATGTTTGATATAATTAGCCTGTGAAGCCATCTGGTCCTGGACTTTTGTTTGTTGGAAGTTTTTAAATCACACTTTCAATTTCAGCACTTTTGATTCATCCATTGATGTTTTCTTTTTCATCTTGATTTCTACTTGGAAGATTGTACTTTCCTAAGAATTTGTCCATTTCTTCTAGGTTTTCCATTTTATTGGTGTATGGTTGCATATGGTAGTTTCTTATGATCCTTTGTATTTCTGTGATATTCATTGTTACTTCTTTTCCATTTCTAATTTTATTGATTCGAGTCCTCTCTTTTCTTGATAAATCTGTCTAAGGGTTCATCAATTTGGTTGATCTTTTCAAAGAACCAGATTTTAGTTTCATTGATCATTTCCATGCTTTTATTCATTTCTATTTCTTTTATTTCTGCTCTGATCTTTATGATTTCATTCTTTCTACTAACTTCAGGTCTTGTCTGTTCTTCTCTCTCTAGCTGCTTTAGATGTCAAGTTAACTTTATTTGAGCTTTTTCTTGTTTCCTGAGGTAGGCTTGTATTGCAATAAACTTCCCTCTTATAAATGCTTTTGCTGCATCCCATAGGTTTTGGAGTGTAGTATCTTTGTTGTCACTAGTTTCTAGGTATTTTTTAATTTGCTCTTTGATATTTTTCAGTGATACATGGATTGTTTAGTAGCATGTTGTTTAGTCTTCAAGTGTTTGTGGGGTTTATAGTTTTTTTTCTTGTTGTTGATTTCTACTTCACGACAGGCCACTAAGTTGAGAGATGATTTGTTGGGGCAAGGAATAGTGAATTTATTTGGAAGGCTGTCATATGGAGAGGATGGTGTCCCAAAGAACCATCTTCCCTGAGTTAGCATTCAGGCTTCTTTTAAACTAAAGGGGGTAAGCATATGGTTTGTTAGTCCAAACTGCTTGGTGTTAGAATCTTTTCCTCATGTACTGTCACATAGGTCAGGTCAGTGTTCCTGTAAACCTCCAAAGAGACAAATGCTATTTTCTGTTCTGAAACTCACTATCTCCATATGAGTCAGAAAGTGTAACACTTTTAAAGGTTTCTGAATGGGTTCTTCTGTATATTTCAGGCTAGAGGCATCATTCTTCACTTGTAGCAAAAGCAACAGAATACAAAGTTTAAAGTACAAGAAATGAGTCCAATATGGAGTCAGCTTTATTCTTCTATTTCAGTCTCTGATGGAGACTTGCTATCCCATAAGTGAGAATGTCTATCTGGAGTCCTTCTTCAAGGCTATGTGGTTGGTAATCCTTACGTCTAACCTAACTTCCAAAGTAATATTAACCTGGAAACCACCATCACAAAGCCAACTCACCTGAGCTAAGTAATTTATCTCTTAGCTTAACTTTCCACATTTACAAAATTAAGACATTAATATTTAAATTTTGTGGAGTTCATGTAGAGGCTCAGTGGTTAATGAACCCAACCAGTATCCATGAGGATGCTGGTTTGACCCCTGGCCTCGCTCAGTGAGTTAAGGATCCAGCTTGCTGTGATCATTGGTGTAAGTCCAAACATGACTTGGATCCCACATTGCTGTGACGATGGTGTAGGCCAGCAGCTACAGCTCTGATTTGACCCCTAGACTGAGAAAACTCCATATGATGCAGGTGTGGCCCTAAAAAGACAAAAGACAAAAAAAAAAAAAAAAGATTTGCCTTGCTTACCAAGCAGTCCTAAAATTTAATTACTGTTTTGATAGGTTAAAGCATGTGAAAGTCCTTTGTGTAATACATAAATATAAGTTGTAAATTTTACTTAAACGGACTTAGGAACATTTTGGAGAAAGGTAGCTGACATAATATAGCTTCTCTGGATATTTTAAATACAAAGGGTATGATTTCCATGCTGAGTGGTTAAGAGTGTAGATCTTGGTCAGACAAACCTATGTTGTGATTCTCCCTGTTGCACTTAATTGTGTATATTTTTGCATATTTAAATAATGTATACTTTTGTTTTCTATGATTAAAAAGTGTGTAAGAATATTTATTAGAGCTCCTGCAAATATTTAATTTGAAAGTGCATGTAAAACACTTGGAACAGTGCCTGCAACTATTGACATTGGCTTGGAAGCCTGGATTGGACAGTTTGGATAATGGGATTTTAAGTGACTCAAAAGAGGTAGGATGCAGCGAACTGTACTGAAAGCCCATGACATAGCTTTAGTAATTCTCTTCAAATGTAAGGAGTTTCATATAATTTTTAAGAGGAGAAGAATGATTGATACCTCATACCCAGTGCCTTTTTCCCATTTTCATCTTCACAAATTACAAAGGTTTGTACTTGACTTGAGGCAAATATTTAAACTTGAACACAGAGACTTCTCAGTCCTTGTTGACTCATAAGTGCTCAATATGGAACACAGCAGTTGTTCAATAACTATTTATTGAATGAAGAAAAAAGTCCCTTGGTTTCTTTGGAAAAAAACTGTTTTCAATGTGAGGTTTTGATGTGTTATTGGAGCCATAATTGGAAAGACTGATTCATCCAACAACAGTTAAGAGAAATAAAGGGCAAGGTAGACAAAATTAAGAGGTTTCATAGTACAGTGGACAAGACTATTATATTATTGCATGTTCATCGACATTTCTTACTTTGCCCAATTCCCAGCTGAGGCAAGAAGAACATGAGGAGGGGGAACCAGGAGGGAGGGAGTAGCATGTCTGAATTCTTCCTCCTGGGTATACCCATCTGGCCAGAGCAGCAGGGCATGTTCTTTGCCCTGTTTCTGGGCATGTACTTGACCACAGTGCTGGGAAACCTGATCATCATCTTGCTCATCAGACTGGACCCTCACCTCTACACACCTATATACTTGTTCCTCAGCAACTTGGCCCCCACAGACATCTCCTTTTCCTCTGTCACTGTCCCTAAGATGCTGATGATCATGCAGACTCAGGATCAATCCATCCCTTTTTCTAGGTGCATTTCCCAGGTGTATTTTGTCATAATTTTTGTTGTCTTAAAATTTCCTTCTCACAGTGATGTCTTATGAAACATATGTGGCCATTTGTCAGCCTTTCCATTACACCACTATCATGAGGCAAGAACTATGTGTCTCCTTAGTAGCTGGGTCCTGATTCCTCTGTGGTATTCATGCTGTGTTGCACACCCTCCTATTAATCCAACTGTCTTTCTGTGCTGAAAATACCATCTCCCACTTCTCCTGTGACCTCACTACACTCCTGAAGTTGAGCTGTTTATACACCTCTCTCAATGAACTGGTCATCTTTACTGTGGGAAGAACACTTTTCATCTTGCCTTTGAGTAGTATCTTGGGATCATACATTCATATAGGGACTGCAGTTCTGAGGGTCTCTTCCACCAAGAGACTCATTAAAGCTTGTTCTGACTGTGGCTCCCATCTCTTTGTGCTGTCTTTATACAAGGGGACACTTGGTAGTTTTTACTTTTTCTTTTCATCATGGGACTCCAGTGACAAAAATATATTAGCTTCTGTTGTGTATACAATAGTTACTGCCATGTTGAACCCCTTCATCTATAGCCTCAGGAACAGAGATATAAAACAGGCCTTAGAGATACTTGTCAGAAGGGCTAATTTCTTGAAGTGGAAATCACTAAATGTGCAGTGAAGAGCACAGTGAGATATATCTACTAAAATTCTCTTATGGTTAGAGAGGATAACTGTAACGTCAAATGAATATGCATTCAGCTGTCATATGTAGTCTTAATATATCAATAGGGTCCAGTTTGTTACTTGCATTGGTAAACATTCTTGATATTTAATCATTTCTTCTGCTCCTTCATCATCCCTTATACAATATGTAGAAAATCCTATGCAAAATATGTCACATAATAATGATTGTGGTTTTGCCCTTTTCTCCTTTAGATATGTCTATTTTTGCTTATATATTTCTTATACATTGTTATTGAGAAAATACCAATTTAGCATCATGTTCTTCTTCTTGTGGACTGATTCTTCACTGTAAGATGTGCTGAAATTGGCTTGCACTGTCTTTAAGCTGAATGTTAACATCTCTTTGCAACTCCACAGTCAATTACACCAAGGTGGTGGGTTTAAATCAGACATGATGGGCTTAATTCCACTATGAAGATTAGCAAATGCTACAAATTAGTGCTCTCCTATGATAGAGGGCCATTTATTATTCATTGAACAGCACACCTTTGCATTTATAGTGAGGAGATGTTTCTCCTAAGAATGCTCATGCCTTCACAACTCATTTATTTCTTCTGATACTAGTACAGATATACCAGCTGTATTTTAGTTGGCATTTACATGGCATTTCTTTTCTAACACTTTAAACTTTTTAATGTTCTTATAGCTGTAAAGTGTTAGTCATTAACAGTGTACATTGGGTTTTATCTTTTTACGTAGTTTGACCACAATTGTATTTCTGGAGAATTTGATCTATTAACATCTAATATAATCAGAATGTGTCTGAATTTATGTTTTCCAGGTGTGTATATATTTTCTAAATAAAACATCTGATTTTATAATTATTCTCTCTCCTCTATCTTCATTAACTAAATATATATTTTGTTATTCCATATCCCTTTGGGTAATTTATTAATTTTGCATTATTATAATTTAATTATTATTTTCTGGGCTTTATGTAGAGGTTACGACTTGCTTTTTCCTAAAAAAATTATTGTGGTATAATGTACTACACAACATGAAATTTACCATTTTAACCCTTTCAGGTATACAATTAGGTGGCATTTAGTACATTCATCACTGCTATTTTATTCTAGCACTTCGAAAGCGAACTACAGAACATCAATGCAATTGAGTACTTGACAACTATGAAAAAATAATGGCAAAGATACCTATAAATCAATATAGAGGGATTTCCAAGATAGAGTATTAAATGGAAAAAAAAGCAATACGTAAAAGACCACTTATAGCATGCTACTTCCTATGTGAAAAAGAAGGGAAAATAATACATATGTGTATCTTCCCATTGAACAAGAAGAAACACATGAGGGATCAATTTGAGAATGAGACTGCTTACCTACCGAGGGTGTTATGGGAATAGGATAGAAAAGATGGGGAAATGAGTACATTGATTTGTATAGTTTTGACCATGTTATCTTTCACCACTAAATTTTTTTAAAAAAAAATGTGATGGAAAATAAAGAAAATACAATAAAACAAAAAATAAGCCTAGCTATATTTTGAGCTAATACCATAATCAGTCTAAAGAGGAAAATAAAGTAATTAAGTTATTACTGAACACTGAATTTTGTCTATGAACAACTCTCACCATACCAAAAATAGTTTAAGCACATGTTTGTGGTAAGAAAATTATTTGAGCTGAAGTCAGTTTGTCATTAATAGTGGTTTCAATTCATGATTCTGGAATTACATGTATTCAAAGATTTAGTAGATAAGTAAACTTGTTCTGAAAAAGGGACTGACTCCTCACTGGGATAAAAGCACGCTGTACATGGAAAAAGAGAGTCTAGAAAGAACTCTATGGTGTCAAAGTAGAATTGAGGATACCAGCTTGAACTCTTGTGTTGTAATGTGTATAAATAGATTGAAATTATATATCAATATCTGTCTGGTCCCCATCTGCCAATCTTTCTGTCCCACTCCTCACCAATGTCTTATGGGTAACCAATCCTTGTGTTTCTTGTTTCTATTTTCTACATCCTGTGTTTCTTTTATATATGTTCCCTGGCTATATTTTCTGAGATCATTTATAAGGCTTGTAAGCAACTAACACATGCAAAGCCAAATTAGATTATTGAGTAACAGTATTCTCTAACAGAAACCAAAGTTACCTAGAAAAATGGCAGATTCCAGGCCTGGGGCCAGGATGCGACAAGACCAGGGAAATTTTGCTGAGCTTGAAAATAAAATGTGCTCAATGAAGCATGGGGACACAGGAGCCAGCTGGAAGGGGCTCCCATTGCCCAAATGTGGAATAATTAGAGCTTCAAAATGCATAACATCAGTAATGTGTTACAAATCAGATAATAAATTAAAATTCATGAGTCTATGATGATACAAACAATCAATTAAAAATGAATGTGGACTAAAGGGAAGTTTCTACATATATGAGAATAAAGCTAATCAGCATAGAGAAAAAAATTGAATTAGAAAATCACAATTTGGTTACCACATTTGCAATAGTTTGTTCAATATATGAATCATCTTATTTAGAATCAAGCAGGTTTATAAGATGTGGGTGAAATTGTATTAAGAAAAGTGTTGTGGTTATATAGTCTCAAAATATCTACCAAATGACACTTGGTTAATTACAAAGGTTAAAATAGTAACTTATTGTAGAGAACCTAGAAGAGACCATCCTAACCAGTTGATCAAGGATTAAATCACTAATACTGGGGAAATTTTTTTTTTCTTTTTAGGGCCTCACCTGTGGCATATGGAAGTTATCACACTAGGGGTAGAATTGGAGCTACAACTACCAGACTACACCACAGCCATGGGCAACAAGGGATCTGAGCCTCATCTGTGGCCTAAAATGCTTCTTGAAGCAATTCTGGATCTTTAACCCAGTGAGCAAGGCCAGGGATACTAGTCAGGATTGTAAACTGCTGAGCCACAAAGGGAATGCCAAAGAAAACAAATTCTAATGAAGCTGTGCAATTTTTGAAGAAAATCTGGGAGTGTAAGGCTGATGTATGCTATTAATCAGGAAACATGGGCAAAGCCCTTATCCTATGTTTCATAAAAATGTTCACCATTATGAAAAATAGTTTGTGGACTAGTCTAGAGTCAAGCAGGTTTACTTAATATTTTATTAAAATACAGTTTGCAGGGACTGTGTAGCTCAGTTAGTAGAGCATCAGACTTTTAATCAGACGGTCCAGGGTTCAAGTCCCTGTCAAGGTGCTGTATGAATATAGTTCACAAACAATATTAAGTTAGTTTCAGGTGTATTACATAGTTATTTGACATTTTCTTTTTCTTTTTTTATACACCTTTATTTGTATTTATTATTAAAAGATAATTGATTTACAATGTTCCTTTAAGTTCTGCTGTACAGCAAAATGACCCAGTGACACATATATATTCATTCATTTTTTTTCACACTATCTTCCATCATGTTCTAACACAAGAGATTGTACATAGTTCCCTGTGCTATAAAGAGGACCACATTGCTTATCCATTCTAAATATAATAGTTTGCATCTACCAACCCCAAACTCCCTGTCCATCCTACTCCCCCCCCACCCCACCCCCATAGCAACCATAATTATGCTTTTCATTTCTGTTATTTGTTTCTGTTTTGTAGATAGGATCATATGTTCCATATTTTATATTCCATAGATAAGTGACATCATATGATTTTTTCTTTCTCTTTCTTACTTACTTTACCTAATATGAGAATCTCTAGTTGCATGCCTGTTGCAGAAAATGGCAATAGCTTGTCCTTTTATATGGCCAAGTGGTATTCCATTGTATGTGTGTAAAATATCTTCTTTTTTAATTTATTTTTTATTGTTGTTTCCCCCAACATACTTTTTTTATCTACTGTAAAGCATGGGGACCCAGTTACACATACATATATACATAATTTTATTTCCCATTGTTGTGCTGTGTTGTAAGTATCTAGACATAGTTCTCAGTGCTACACAGCAGGATCTCATTGTTACTCCATTGATTTGACATTTTCATACATTATTTATCATTAATCTAGTAACTATATTTCCCCATAAGCCTTTACAATATAATCAATCATGTTCTTTATGCTGTATATTAAATTGCCAAGGTTTCTTTATTTTATAACTGGGTTTTTTTCTCCTCTTCATACACATCACCTATTTCATCCCTCTCCCCCAGACACTGCCTCCTCTGGCAACCACCAGTTTCTTCTCTCTATTTATGAATCTGTTTTCCTTTTCTTGATTTTTTGTTTTGATTTTTAGATTCCAGATACAAGTGAGAAACCACAATATTTATTGTTGTATCTCTGCCTCATTTCACAGAGCATAATACCCTCTAGATCCAACCATGTTGTTGGAACATGGCTGTGAGCTGTGAGATGCACTTGAATAGCTCCCTTATATCCATGTTGTTGCCAATGAAGGTAGTAAACATTTTTAGCCCCCAGGATGGGGTGGCACAGTTGTTTTCACTGTTGGGGATTCATTTTCATGGTTTTGTGTGAGGATATCCAGTTTCCCAGCAGCATAAATTGAGGAGACTAAACCTTCTCTACTGTGTGTTTTTGGCTCCCTTGTCAAAGATCAGTTGAGCATATATGTGTGGGTTTATTTATGGGCTACATATTCTGTTCCATTTTTATATGTGTATTTTAATGTCATTTACTGTGTTGATTTCTAAAGGTTTGAAGTATAGTTGGAAAAGGAAGTGTGACGCCTACAGTTTTGTACATTTTGCTTAAGATGACTTTCATTTTGTGTTTCTTTTGCAGTTTCACGTGGATGAAATAAATGATAGTGATGAGATGTATGCTCCAACCTATTTCAGGGTTAGTGTTGTGGGAACTCAAGGGCTGGTCCTACTCTGTTTGGTCCTTTCTGCAGTGCATAGAATGGCAGATTCCATTGTAGTTTCTTTAAAGTTCAAGGGGGTTCATGGCCTCTCCTTCTCTTGAGCAGGCAGAGGGAAGAGCAATGTGTCACTGACATTAGAGACATCTTCTGGGACTCCTGTAGTTCAGCCCCTTTGGTCTCAGCACTGGATCCATTTAAAGAGGAGGGCAAGAATTTGGGCAATTACCTCAATTTTCTTCTTGTCGAACAAGAAGTTTGGGGGTATGTTCCCTGGGGTCTCAGTCTGTTGGTAAATGTGGATCATTCTCGTTGTTCTCATTCTTGTAAACACGTGTGGAAGTGCTAATTGTCCTCAGACCATGGAGGCATAAGAGATAAGTCCTCAGGTAGTAGCCTGGACCGGGATGGATTGGACCATCACTTGGACTAGATGTGTATGATGATGTGAGGACTAGGAAGAAGAGATAGAGAAAATATATGTTTACATTGCTTGTATAGCCATGTGTTTTAAGTGTCTGATTCACACACTGACCTACATTGTGCCACCAGAGTCACATGGCTGTAACATTGAAATTACTCAAAATGACATAAAATTAAAATTTGGGTTTCTCAGTTGCACTAGCTATATTTCAAGGCTCCAGTAGTCACAGGAGACTGGTGCTGCTGTATTGGGAAACACAGCTATATAGTATTTCCATATTTGTGGAAAGTCCAATTGTACAGTGCTAATAATAGACCATGAAAGCCAGAAATCTGCAATACATGTATGTGTGCTTGGGTTGCACATGTTGCTTCTTTTTATGTATTTGTGCATTGGGTTTGAACACGTGATTCTTAGAGTGTTTAGTTGAGTTTTTGTGTGCATGAGTGTGTATGCTTTGTGAGTTTTGTGGGTGACCGGATGTGGTTTTTACATGTTTTTTTTAAACAGCTTGTGAAATATACCTGATATGCAAAAAACTGCACATATTTAATGTATGTAATTTGAAGAGTTTGTACATGAGCACACACTATTGTAGCTACCACCACAATCAAGGTCATCAACATATCTGTCTCCTGTCAAAATGTCTTGTGTCCCTTTTATGTCATAATAAATCTTAACATGAGATCTACTCTTTTAATGAATTTTTAGGTGCACAGAATAGTGTTTTTGACTCTAGGCATTATGCTCTATAGTAGGTCTCTAGAACTAATTCATCTTACATAACTGAAATTTTATTTCAATTAAATAACAACACTACCATTACCCTTCCCCATAGCCCTTGGTTACTGCCATTTATTCTCTGCTTATGTGAGTTTCTCTATGGGAAATTGTGCTGTATTAACCTTTGTAGGACGCACTTATTTCACTTATCATAATGTTCTCCTGGTTCATCCACATTGTCAGAAATAGCAGGATTTCCACTTTTTAAGGCAAAATAATATTCCATTTTTTGTATATTCCACACACATATCCATTCATCTGTTGTTGGATATTCCACTTGCTTCCATAGCTCATCTATTGTGCACAGTGCTGCAATGTATATGGGATAGTAGATATATCTCCGAGGTCCTGATTCCAGTCCTTTCTGGTGTACACCCAGACGTGGGATTGCTGGATCTTGTGGGAATTCTATTTTTAATGTCTTGGGGAATCTCCGTACTGATTTCCATAATAGTGGCACCATTTGGCTTCCCCACCAACAGTATAGAAGGGTTCTTGTTTGCATGGTTTTTAAGTGGTGTAAGACAAAAGATTTCATTTTAAAGTTGTATGTAAGTTGGTATGTATCCATACTAACCTCCACACTTCTGACTAGGATGAGTATAGTTTGGAGAGGGATAAACTACACCACCTGGGGTTTTGTTTTTTTTGTTGCTATGTGTCATACTGAGTGTCTGTGTGTATAACACACTGACAATCTCCTACTCATCTCCTTAGATGGCTGTAGAGCAGAGAGGGCCTCTTGGGTGCCTGGGAAATATGTGTATGCATTTGACCTGGTAAGACAGCCTCACAGCCTGAATCTTCCTTCGTCTCAGCTCTAGACATAAAAAGACAACAAGCAAAGTTCTCTTTATTCTAAGTTGGTGTCACTTTGTCCAGATGCTTTGAAGGCTACTGAACTTCTTGCAGTGTTCTTCATTGATGTTTAATGATTTCCACATTTCCACTCTGGGGAACAAGATGGGGTGAATTTAGGAACCTTGTATAGTTAATCAGATGACAGTGAATTCTGATATATGTCCTTGGTCCTACAGCATCTTTACTATCTTGGCTCTCTGGTCACCTCATCAGGCAAATTCTTATGTACCTCTTATGTACCTTGCCTATATGTTTAGAACTGAGCCATTTGAAGGCCCTTGTGATGGAAGGGGAGAGAGAGACAATGGCAGATATGAAGGGAGCTCTTCATTGGCACATTTATTAAAAATGCAATGAGTCAAGTGATGTGGACCTACTACTCTTCAGGGGCTTTGGTCTGCACCTGTACTGTCTCCTGGAAGTGAGAACAAGACCTCAGAAGTAAGCACATATTTTCAGAAAGCTACTTGATCGTTTTTGATGGAGTCCTCATATCTTTATCATCTTTAGTTACTGTTGTCTGAGTACTCATCCTGCCCAAATAATGAGCTATTTATTTATTTTTGTTTTACTCTTTTTTAGATTGCTGTTTTTAGTCAATGATTTATTGACTCAAAATATATTTTCTGAATTAATATTTTGTTTTTATAAAAGATATATATATATTATAATTCAATATTTCAATATCTGTGTATGGTTTCATGGCACCAAAGTAGTTTACATTGAAGTGCAACCATCACCATGTCCTACTTCTAGAATTTTTTATCTTCTCAAAAGGAACCTCTGTAACCACTGAACAATAACTCATCATTTTATCCCCACCCTAGCCCTTGACAATCACCATTCCATTTTTTTGTGTCTATTAATTTGACTATTCTAGGAATATCATATAAGTGGAATCTTACAGTATTTATAATTTTGTGACTGCATGATTTCACTTAGCATAAGGTCTTCAAGGTTCATTCATTTTGTGGCTGTGTCATTATTTCATTCCTTTTTACAGCTGTACAATATTACACTTTATGTACAAGACCAGATTTTATTTATCTATTCACTTGTTAAAGGACTTTTTTTTTACCATATTTTGGTTATTGTGAGTAATGCTGTTTTGAACAAGGCTGTATAAATAACACTTTTGTCCCTACTTCAATTCTTTTAGGTATATAACCAGAAGTAAAATATCTTAATCATGTGATAATTCTTTCTTATTTTTTGAAGAACTGTCATAATTTTCCTTTTTCCTTCTCCTCTACCCCCCTTCCTCCTTCCTTCCTTCCTTCCTTCCTTCCTTTCTTTCTTTCTTTCTTTCTTTCTTTCTTTCTTTCTTTCTTTCTTTCTTTCTTTCTCTTTCCTTCCTTCCTTCCTTCCTTCCTTCCTTCCTTCCTTCCTTCCTTCCTTCCTTCCTTCCTTCTTCTTTCTTTCTTTCTCTCTTTCTCTCTTTTTCTTTATTTCTTTTTCTATTTTCAGTCATTATAATGATAAAAATTAGTTTTGGGGTTCAGCATTTATTTTGTACATGGTACATTAATTTCCCCAATAATGTTTTAAGTGGTGTGTGTGTGGTGTGTGTGTGTGAGAGAGACATAAACATTGTGACAGTAGAGCCATGGAAGGGGCTATGTCTTATGACCCTCTACCTACTATGTCTCAATTCTGTGAGAAAGAGAGTGAGCTGTTCCTGATTTCCACAGAAGCCCTTGATTGAAGTCATGTACTTTCTCCATGTGACTGTGTCAATGTTCAGACAAATCACACTGCATTGCTCTCACCAGACTGGACACGGCATCAATGCATGAGTGCAGTGCAATGAGATCTGTCTCTACACTGAGAAGTTCACTCTAAGAAGTCTTGTGACCATGTGGTAACTTCTATACTCATTACATCTAAGTTACTGGCATTTCCCATTTCTCTTCATTCCCAGATGAGAGAAAAGCATGAGGAGGGAGAACCAGAACAGCGTGCCTGATTTCCTCCTCCTGGGGCTCCCCATCTAGACAGAGCAGCAAGGCTTGTTCTTTTCCCTGTTCCTGGGCATGTACTTGACCGCAGTGCTGGGGATCCTGCTCATCAGGCTGGACCCTCACCTCTACAACTCCATATACTTCTTCCTCAGCCACTTAGCCCTCATGGACATCTGTTTTTCATCTGTCATGTCCCTAAAATGCTGATGAACATTCAGACTCAGGATCAATCCATTCCCTATGCAAGGGATGTTGCACAGTCATATTTTTTAATAATTTTTGGTTGCATTGATAACTTTATTCTTGCAGTGATGGCCTGTGACAGCTACATGGACACACGTCACCCTCTATGCTACACCATCATCATGAGGGAGGAGCTGTGTCTATGACCATTGAATGGATCCTGGTTCATCTCTTGTGCCAGTTCCCTGACCCACACCCTCCTCCAGGCTCAACTGTCCTGTGCTGACAACATATTCCCCCACTTCTCCTGTGACCTTGCTGCCATACTTAAACTGTCCTGCTCAGAGGCCTCTCTCAATGAGCTGGTTGTATTCACTGCAGGGCCTGTGGTTTTCTTTTTCTCTAATGAGTGTCATCCTGGTCTCTTATGGCTGCATTGGCCTCTCCACCCTCAGGGTCCTCTCTACTAAAGGGATCTGCAAAGCCTTGTCCACCTGTGGCTCCCACCTGTCTGTGGTGTCTCTATTCTATGGGACAATTATGGCCCTGTACTTTTCCTCCTCATCAGGCCAGTCCCATGACAAAGACATCATTGCTTCCATGATGTACACAGTGGTCACCCCCATGCTGAGCCCTTTCATCTACAGCCTGAGAAACAGAGACATGACATTGGCTCTGGGGATTCTTTCCAGAAGCAGTAACCTTTTAGCCAAGTGAAAATCACCTAAACATGTTCTTTCACTCACTGACCTTGTTAGAAAAGCCTTAAAAAGTTCTGTGTTGAGCACCCATTTCTCTAGGACTTTCTAACTTTCTCTTAAATACTCCTTGTTATTGTATCAATCTCTTTTCCTTTAGTCATATCTCTTGTGCATTTATTCCTCTATAACCCTAAATGTGACATTACCCACAACACACATTCAACTTGTTTTCTCAAAGCACCAAACTGCTTTGTGTGTATGAGCATGTGTGTGTTTAAATTTTGTTTTTTTTAATGTGTTACTTTATTATTATTATTTTTGGCATTTTTGCAGATTTTTTGATGTATGCATATACTTTAAATTTTATTATGGTGATCTATTCTTGGGAATTAGTTTTTCAATTTTTAAATCGATTAATTAATTTGAATTATAGTTGTCTTACAATGTTTTTTTTTAGTTTCAGGTACATAACAAAGTGATTCAGTTCTATATGTATGAGAATATATATATATATATATGTGTGTGTGTGTGTGTGTGTGTGTATGTATGTATGTATAGGTTGTTTTCCCTTATGTGTAATCACAAAATATTGGGTAAGGTTCCATGTGCTATACAATAGGTCCTTGTTAGTTGTCTATTTTTTGTATAGCAGTGTGTATGTCCAAACTCCTTACATATCTCTCCCACCTTTCCCCTTTCGTAACCTTAAATTTGTTTCCTATGTCCATAGGTATTATTTCTGTTTAGTGTACCAGTTCATCTGCATCATTTTTTAAGATACCACATATAAGCTCTATCATATGATGTACATTTTTATCTGTCTAGTTTACTACATTTAGTATGATAATTTATACCTCCATCCATGTTGCTACAATTGGCATTATTTCATTTTTTTATGGCTGAGTAGTGATATATTGTTTGTGTATATATATACACATAGAGAGAGAGAATGAGAGCACATTTTCATTATCATTCATCTGTTGATGGACATTTAGATTGCTTCCGTGTCTTGGCTTCTTGTCTTCCAAAGCTACAATCATTCAGTTAAGTTTCTAATGTTTAGTTTTAGTAACATCCAAAATGCTGATGTTCTCAAAGGAATAAAAACTACTTTTTATGATTTTCTAAAATATAAGCAAACTTTAATTATTCTTTTGACAATAGGGATCATAGAGTAGTCAATCCAATTACAAAGTTTCTCTATTCCAGGAAGACTAATTTTCCCACTAAATTGGATATTCGTGTAGAGACCAGGCTACAGCTACTGAATTAATTTTAGTCTGGGAAATGAGTGTTGTCTTTTCCCCAGAGATCTCACTTCTAATATGAAAAAGCTAAATGCATGAATTTATAATTTATGCACCCCAAAATAGCTACAGGCATGGCTACTATATGCCAGGCAATTTTCTACATCCTGGGAATACAATTTAAAGAAAATGCATCCTCTTGTAGATTTTACATTCCAGCAGTCCTGATCCAGCTCATCATCCTACTTTTTTTCATAGTGATATTTAACCTTCTAAGACATCCTAAATTTTACTTATTTTAAAAATTGTCAGTTTCTTTTCTGAGATGAAAGTGCTATGGAATTTTGTTTTCTATGTCTGAAGTAAATAAATTCTAGATTTTTGTAGGTAAAACTTCTATGAATAAAGGAGGCATAAAAAGGGGAGATCAAGTAGTACCCATCATGGCTCAGCAGTAATGAACCTGACTAGTATACATTAGGAAATGGGTTTGATCCCTGGCCTCACTTAGTGGGTTATGGATCTGGGGTTGCTGTGAGGTGTGGTGTGGGTCACAGATGCAAGGCAGATCCTGAGTTGCTTTTGCTGCAGTGTAAGCTGGCAGCAGCACCTTGGATTCTACCACTAGCCTGGGAACTTCCATATGCTGTGGGTTTGGCCCTAAAAAAGCAAAAAAAGGGGGGAACAAGAATGCTGGAGTGTTTTTCATAATTTAACATCGTGTTGTCTAAGTGGAGCTCATTGAGAAGGTAACACCCAAAGATATAAGTAAGGACAGTTAGGTGAGCTATGGGAATATGTGGGCAAAACTTGGAGTCCAGCACATAGAAACATTCTGAGGTGACATGGTGCCTGGTCTATCAAAAGGATATTAATGGGGCTTCTGTAGCTAGACAGGATTAAGTGTGGCAGGGATGGTGGGTGATTTTTCAGAGATATCAGAGGACCAGTTTTGTAGGCTACTTAAGGTCTTAGTTGTATTACTCAAGATTTTCCAGAGAAGTAGAATGAATACAGGGTGTATGAATGTGAGTGTGTGTAAGAGCAAGACATTTATGGATTTTCTGATGCAGCACAATGGGATTTGTGTTGTCTATGCAGTGGGTTAAAAGTTGAAGTTGTGGCTATGATGGCAAAGGTGGCTACAGTGGCTCCAATCTAATCCCTGGCCTGGGAATTTCCATATGACATGGGGAGGTCAAAAATGAAGTAAAAAAAAGAGAGGAATTTATTTTAAAGAAATAGCTAGTATAATGTGGAGGCTAGCAAGTGTAAAGCCTGCAAGGTAGGATAGCAGGCTGGAAACCCAAGGAAAAGTTGCAGTTTGAGTCTGAAGGCAGGCTTCTGACAGACATGCCTCCTCTTTGTGAGGTGCTCTTTTTCTTAAGGCTCTTATATGATTGGATGAAGCCTACCCACATTATGGAGGACAGTCTGTTTTATTCAGAATCTTCAATTTGCAATAATAATCTCATATACAAAAATACACTTAAGTAGAGGAGACTGGATTAAGATGGCAGAATAGAAGAACTGGAGCTCATGTTCTCTCATAAAAGCACAAAATTACAACCAAGTACTGAAGAATCTTCAAACAAATAGTCTGCAAACTGTCAAAAAAAAGATATCCTACTCCAGAAGACAAAGAGTAGGCTACATCAAGACAGTAGGAGGGGCAAATACACAATATAAGAAATCCCACACCAACTGGGTGGGCAGCCCACAGTCTGGAAAGTGACTGTATCACATAGACTCAGCTATGGTAGTGACAGTTCTGAACCCCACATCAGGTCCAAATGCCTGGGGATCTTGCATTGGAAGAAGGAGCCCTTGAAGCATTTGGCATTGAAGGCCAGTGGGGCTTGTGCACATTAGCTCCATAGGACTGAAAGAAATGGAGACCCCATTCTAGAAAGGCACACACAGGTTTTCATGTGCACTGGGTCTCAGGGCAAAGCAGAGACTCCATAGGAATCTGGGTCAGACCGGATTGCTGTTCTTAGAGGAAAACAGGGGTGACTGTGGCTCGTTGTGGAGGAAGGACATTGGAGGCAAAGGTCTTAGGAATAATCATTAGCATATTTTTCTCTAGAGAGGCCATTTTGAAAAAATTTGGTCCCACCCATCAGAGCTGAGAAGCTCCAGGCCAAAAAATAACCTGGGTGGGATCACAACCCCACCCATCTGCAAACACATTGCCTAAGGCCCCCCTGGAAGTCACAGATGCCTCTAATCTCACTCAGAGACAAAGCCACACCCACCAGAGGGGTAAGAATCAGCTCCACCTACCAGTGGGCAGGCACCAATCCCTCACATCAGGAAGCCTACAGCAAGCCCCCATACCAAATTCAGCCACAAGGGGGGTGGATCTCTGAAGCAAGAGAGGCTATAACCCTATTGTCTGCAAAATGGAGACCACACCAAAAATATATACAAAATGAAAAGGCAGAGAGTTATGACTCAGATAAGTGAGCAAGAAAAAAAAAAGCCCAGAAAAACAGCTAAGTGATCTGGAGATTATCAACTTACATGAAAAAGACTTTAGACTGATGATAGTGAAGATGATCCAAGATCTTGCAAATAACATGGAGGCAAATATTCATAAATTACAGGAAACTTTGAGCTAAGAAATACAAGATTTAAGGATTAAAGAAGCAGAGATACAAAGTACAATCACTGAAATAAAAAATTGATTAAAAGCAACCAACAGCAGAATACAGGAGGCAAAAAAACAAATAAGTGAAATGGAGGACAGACTATTGGAAATCACTGATGTGGAACAGAAAAAAGACTTAGAAGAAATGAATACAGCATAAGAGAACACTGGGACAATGTTAAATGCACCATCATCCCTATTATATGGATGCAAGAACGAGTAGAGAGAGAGATAGTGTCAGAGTAAATTTTCGAAGAGATAATATTCAAAAACTTTCCTATCATGGGCAAGGAATCAGCCACTCAAATCTAAGAAGTGCAAAAAGTATCATATAAGATAAACCCAAGGAGGAACACCCAGACACATATTAATCAGTGACCAAAATTAAAGACAAAAGAAAATCATAAAGATCAGAGCAGAAATAAATGTAATAGAAATGAAGAACACCATAAAAAAAGATCAATGAAACTAAAAGCTATTTCTTTGAAAAGATCAACAAAATTGATAAACATTCAGCCAGACTCATCAAGAAAAAAGAGAGGATTCAAATCAATGAAATTAGAAATAAAAAAGCAGTTCCAATGGACATCACAGAAATGCAGAGTATCATAAGAGACTACTACATGCAACTATATGCCAATAAAATGGACAACATAGAAGAAATGGACAAAATCTTAAAGAAGTACAATCTTTCAAGACTAAACGAAGGCAACATAGAAAAGATCAATGGACCAATCTCAAGTAATGAAATTCAAAGTGTGATTTAAAAAATTCCAACATTAACTGCAATGTATACATCTAAGGATAACCTGACCCCCTTGCTGTACAGTGGGAAAATAGAAAAAAAAAATTCCAACATACAAAATTCCAGGAGTAGGTGACTTCACAGGTGAATTCTATCAAATATTTAGAGATGCTCTAACACCTGTCCTGAAACAATTCCAAAAAATTACAGAGGTAGGAATACTCCCATACTCTTTCTATGAGGCCACTACCACCCTGATATGAAAACCAGACAAAGATACCATGAATAAAGAACATTACAGGCCAATATGCAAAATTCCTCAATGAAAAACTAGCAAACCAAATCCAACAATACACTAAAAGGATTGTACATTATGATCAAGTGCTATTTATCCCAGGGATTCAAGTTTTCTTTAATATCTTCAAATCAATCACTATTATCCCCAAGTCAATGACACTAACAAACTGAAGAATATAAACCATATAATCCTCTCAATAGATGCAGAAAAATCTTCTGACAAAATCCAACACCCATTTCTGATAAAACCCTACAGAAAGTGGGCACGGAGGGAACCTAATTCAGCATAATAAAGCCCATCTATGTCAAACCCATAGTGAACGTCATTCTCAATGGAGAAATATGAAAGAATTCCCAGTGAGATCAGGAAGGGGAAAATGACATCTTCTCTCTCCACTACTATTCAAATAGTTTTGGAAGTCCTAGAGACAGCAATCAGAGACAATAAATAAATCAAACAAACCCAAATTGGAAAGGAAGAAGTAAAACTATCACTCTTTGCAGGTGGCATGATACTGTACCTGGGAAATTGTAAAGATTCTACCAGAAAACTGTTAGAGATCATCAATGAATTTGGCAAAGTTCCAGGATACAAAATTAATACAAAGAAATTGACTTCATTTATATATACCAACAATGAAAAATCAGAAAAAGAAATTAGGGAAGCAATCCCATTTCCCATCACATGAAAAATAATAAAATACCTAGGAATAAACCTACCTAAAAGACAAAAGACCTGCACTCTGAAAACTATAAGACACTGATGAACAAAATAAAAGATGACACAACAGATAGAAAGACATACCATGATCTTGGACTGGAAGAATCAATAGCATCAAAATGATTATATTACCCAAAACAGTCTACAGGTTCAGTGAAATCCCCATCAAATTAACAATGACATTTTTCACAGAACTCGAACAAAATATTTTAAAGATTGTTTGGAAGCACAAAAGAAGCATGATAGCCAAAGCCATTCTGAGAAAGAAAAATGGAGCTGGAGGAATCGGCCTTCCTGATTTCAGACTATACTGTAAAGATACCATCATCAAAACGATATAGTACTGACACAAGAAATAGAAATAGAGATCAGTGAAACAGGACAGAAAGCCCAGAATTAAACTCCTGCACCTAGAGTTAACTAATCTATGATAAATAAGGCTAGAATATACAATGAAGAAAATACAGTCCCTTCAATAAGTGGCACTGGGAAAACTGGACAGCTGCATGTAAAAAAATGAAATTATATAACTTCCTAATCATATCACCATACACAAAAAAATAAACTCAAAATGGATTAAAGACCTAAATATGACTCAATACTATATAACACTTAGAGGAAAAAATAGCCCGACAATGTCTGACATAAACCACAGTAATATCTTCTCAGACCCACCTCCTAGACTAATGAAAATAAAAAATAACCAAATGGAACCTGATTAAACTTAAAAATTTCTGCACAGCAAAGAAAACCCTAAACAAAACAAAAAGACAACCCATGTAATGGGGGAAATATTTGCAAAGGAAGTGACTGACAAGGAACTAATCCAAAATTTATCCTCCTGCAGGTCCATACTAAAAAAATAGACAACCCCATCAAAAATGTGCAGAAGATCTAAACAGACAATTCTCCAAAGAAGACATGGAGATGGCCAAAAAACACATGGAAAAATTTCAACATCACTCATTATTAGAGAAAGGCAAATCAAAACCATTATGAGGTATCACCTTACACTGGCCAGAATGGCTGTCATTAAAAGGCCTACAAACAATAAAGGCTGGGGAGGGTGCTGAGAAAAGGAAACCCTATTACACCGTTGGTGGGAATACAAATATGTGCCACCCCTGTGGCAAACATTATGGAGATTTCTCAGAAAAATAAAAATAGAATTACAATTTGATCCAGCAATACCACTCCTAGGCATTTTTCCAGAGTTAACCATGATTTGAAAAGATACATGCACTCTGATATTCATTGCAGCACTGTATACAATAGCCAAAATATGGAAGCCACCTAAATGTCCATCTGCAGAGGACTGGATAAAGAAGATGTGGTATATATACACAAATGACTATTAGTTGTACAAAAGAAATAATTACATTTGAAACAGCATGGATGGACCTAGAAATGATCATGCTAAGTAAAGTTAGTTGGACAGTGAGACACCAACATTTTATGCCCTCATACATGTGGAATCTAAAAAAAAAAGACAAAAGGTACTTCTTTGCAGAACAGATACTGACCCACAGACTTTGAAAAACTTATGATTTTGAAAGGAGACAGGTTGGGGGTGGGGAATAGGCTGGAATTTTGGGATGGAAGTGCTAAAAAATTGGGTTGTGATGATCATTGTACAACTATACATGTAATAAAATTTATTGAGTTAAAAATACCATTAAGGAAACATCTAGAATTGTGTTTGACCAAATATCTGTGTGCTGTAGCCTAGCCAAGTTGACAGATGAAATTAACCATTATTGTTGAGTTTTTGGATTTCAGTCTGATTTGGGAACAAGGTGGAAGGGATTCAATAGATGAATAACATGTCCATACTTGATTTGTTATTGTTTCTTTAAAAACACCAGATTTTTGGAGGTGCAAATGACATAGAAAAAAACTACCTATATATACAATATCTCATTTGACTCAGAAAACTACATATAGAAATACTGTATTATCCAGCAATAACACTCCTGGGCATATATCCAGATAAAACTACAATTCTAAAATAAAAATGCACTTCTATGTTCATAGTAGCACTGTTCACAACAGCCAAGATGTGGAAATAACCTCAAAGTCCATTAACAGATGAATGGATAGAGAAGATTTAGATTATATATATAGAATGGAATACTATCCAGCCATAAAACTGCAGTAATGCTATTTGCAACAAACTGATGTAACTAGATATTATCATACTAAGTGAAGTAAATCAGGACAAAAACAAACCATATGATATCACCACTATGTGGAATCTAAAATATTGCACTGATAAACCTATCAAAAAAAACAGAAGCAGACTCATAGACATAGAAAAGAGACTTGTGGTTACCAAGGGGAAGGAAGGTTGAGGGGATGGATGGGGAATTTGGGGTTAGTAGACACAAACTCTTATATTTAGAATGGATAAGCAATGAGGTCCTACTGTATAGTACAGAGAAGTATATCCAGTCTCTTGGGATAGACATGATGGAAGATAATATAATGTAGGGAAGATGATAGATATAGATATCTAGATATACATATGACTAGGTCACCTTGCTATACTGCAGAAATTGGCACAACATCGTAAATCAACTATAATTTTAAAAAAGGAGAAAAATAAAGTGTATCATTTGATTAGTTTTGACCTATGTACACACCCATGAAATTATCACCACAGCTATCAAGATCATGACTTTCCCTGATGTCCACCCTCCTGCCCTCACTTTTCTCTACCCGTCTGTCCTCAGGGGAACCACTAATCTGTTTCTGTCACATGGATTCATTTGCATCTCCTAGAAGCTTATCTGAGAGGAACCATCAGGTTTGATTATTTTCTTTCATCTTTCTTTCACTTAGCATAAGCTTTTGAGATTGATTCATGTTGAGGTGCGTATCAATAGTTCATTCTTTTTATTGCTAAGTAGTATTCCATTGTGGGCATAAACCAAAACTGTTATGTCCTCTCACCATTTTAAAATGTGTAAATTTTTTCTTCTTTTAAAACTTTTAATTATTTTTAATTTTTGAACTGTTTCTGTTTATCTTTTAAAAAGTTTCATTAGACTTTATTTTTAATTGAAGTATATAGTTCATTTACAATGTTGTATTTGTTTCAAGTATACAGCAAATGATTCTGTTATACACACACACATTTATATATATATTTTCTTCTTATATTTTTTCCTTGATAGGCTATTGCAAAATAATAAGTATAGTTTCTTGTGCTATTAGAGGGAATACATTCACTTAATAAAATAAGTCCATTGATGAACATCTGGGCTATTTCCAGCTTCTGGCTATTAATGCTATTATGAACATTCTCAAATAAATCTATGTATAACTATATACATTATTTTTCTTTAGAGAAATACCTACTCACGTGCTAGGTATATGATTAACTTTTTAAGAAAATGTTCAAACTGTTTTGTATTCCCATGAGCAGTGTATGAGTTCCATTTCCATCATATCTTCAGTGACAATGAGAGCAGAAGTTCTTTCAATTTTAGACATTCTAATAGGTTTGTAAGGGAATAAACCAGTTTACAAACCTGAAGCCACTTGATTTGAGTCCAGTAAAAGAGTGGAGTCCTGGAGTTCCCGTCGTGGTGCAGTGGTTAACGAATCCGACTAGGAACCATGAGGTTGCGGGTTCGGTCCCTGCCCTTGCTCAGTGGGTTAACGATCCGGCGTTGCCATGAGCTGTGGTGTAGGTTGCAGACGCGGCTCGGATCCTGTGTTGCTGTGGCTCTGGCGTAGGCCGGTGGCTACAGCTCCGATTCGACCCCTAGCCTGGGAACCTCCATATGCCGTGGGAGCGTCCCAAAGAAATAGCAAAAAGACAAAAAAAAAAAAAAAAAAACTGGAGTCCTCTAAAAAACAGTCCTGTGACATTGGGTATTTTCTGAACTTTTTGAGTCTCCCTAACCCCATGCATGACTTCATTATTCTGCAGCCCTTTTTACTGTTTACCTGCCATTCATTTTGCCTTAATAAGATTTTTCACCACCTCCCACTTGGATGTGTGTTGTGAGAAAGGGATTTCTGATTATATTTTTATCTGTTATGTCTCTAGAGAATGTATCAATATTACATTTGTGGGAACCTGAATGATTATTTAAGGGAATGAGTGAATGAATGAACAGATGAATTTATTCAACAGTTGCCAATCACAATCACCTGCTCTGAGCCATAGCTGATCTCTAGTGATACAAATACAGACAATAAACCTTAACATTTAGTAAGTTTTCATTAGGTGCTCGTTTAACCATCCTTCAAAGTCACAGACTATGATTATTATTCCCCCTTTTTAGAAAGTGAGTCACAGTGGCCTGGGATAAATTGCTCATGTATGCTCTCTTGGTAGGGAAAGTACCCAGAGTCTTTTTTTCCAGAGTTTTATATTCAATCCCCCTTCTCCTGAACAAGGCATAGACCATGCCATAAAAAACCTTCCAGGGGAGTGGGGAAACATGCACATTTTAATGTGCTTTGTATTCTAATGAAAGCCTGTGTTGGTGTGGGGAACTACCAGAAGCCCTTTCACTGCCTATGCCACACACTGCTGTTGGAAGAAGCTGTGCTGATTACACAGATTCCATGGGAAATGGGGACACTCCTACTTCTCATAAGAGACTCGACCATAATCCCAAGGTATTCCCGATATCAGGGACACTATCTCCTGTGAAACTAGGTGCAGCTCAGACACTGAGGACCCTAAACATCCTCCTTCCCAAGAGGCCAGGAAGGAGTTGGACAGTTAACCCAGTGGAATGCTTCTCTGGTTGGGTTCTGGGGACAGTTACCCTCTGGGGCCTCTTTAGGATGGAGAAAAGCAGATCACCTTTGCATCATGTTGAAGCTGCAGAACAAACATGAGAGTCTGTACACGTCCTCAGGCCATCAATGTTTGCTCTTTTTCTTTTGATCTTGGGTTTTCTGGACAGAAAGTGAGAATTCAGTAACAGAAAGTGGGAGAAGGTATTAGAACTTAGAGCACAGGTACAGCTAAGAAGGAGATTGGAAACCTTCCTAGTCATGCATGTGGTGTCTATGTGTATGCGTGTTTGTTTCCATCAGAGACATTAAGTGTATTTGTGTGTGTTGTATTGTAAGAGTCTATGTGTGTATGTGTAACTGAAAAACACACTGAATGACACACACTAGGATATACAGAAGTCAGAGAAGTCTGGATATTTCCTCAGTGTGTTCTTATTCTATTTGCATCTGCCACTTGTATGCTGTATTTAATACCTTGTACACTACTTGTGATGAAAATATGTATGACTTCTTGTGTCAACAATGCCTCTGGTCTAGGATTCTTGACAGTTCTGTATGTGTAGCTGTGTTTTACATGTGTATTTTTGTGAATTTTGCATAGATTTATGTGAAGCTGACTCACACTCTGACTGTATTTATCTAGTGAGAGTATAAGCCAGAGAAATCTAGCAAGTGTGTGTCTGTGACAGTGTCTGAGTATTTTTGTGAATTTTGTGTAAGAAACCCACACCTTGACTTCCTTCACAGAGAAGATATAATATCTGTGTGTGTGTGAGACATTCTGTCTTTTTTTTTTTTTTTTTTTTTTTGCTATTTCTTTGGGTCGCTCCCACGGCATATGGAGGTTCCCAGGCTAGGGGTCGAATCGGAGCTGTAGCTACCGGCCTACGCCAGAGCCACAGCAACGCAGGATCCGAGCCGCGTCTGCAACCTACACCACAGCTCACTGCAATGCCGGATCGTTAACCCACTGAGCAAGGGCAGGGACCGAACCCGCAACCTCATGGTTCCTAGTCGGATTCGTTAACCACTGCGCCACGATGGGAACTCCCATTCTCTCATTTTTTACCTTCCACCTGTCTGAGACCAGAAGCTACACAGGAATGTCCAGAAGAACTTGACTTTGCTGAGTGGTTGGCATCCATTTTTATGAGATTTGACTACTCCATCAGGGCCCCTGGAAGCCCAATATTTTTAACACTCTGCTTCAATTTTGTTCAGTCCATTTAGAAATGAAATGCTCATTTCTGGAATCAGGTACTTCAACACTCAGATCGTTATCATTTCCCCACTTAATAGCTTGGTGGCCTTGGGTTTGGCCTTTGTGATTCTCAGCATCCAGGGCTCTTACATGGGATCATGCTAATTACTGACAGATCTTGTCTATAACATGCTTAAGAAGCTCAGCATATTGTAAGCACTTAGCAAATTGTAGACTCATGGAGACCCAAGCCCTAATTCTCCATATCCTATTGTGCAGAGGACAAGTTTTGTATGAAGGCAGGAAAATAAAGACCATACATAGTCCCTCTTTCTCTCAGTGCCCCAGCCTCAGGTCACACACTGTCTTCTCTTCACTATTGAGCAATTTCTCAGCCACCTTTTGCACATGGTACTGATCAAATCAAAGTACCATGGCTGTATTTTTCCCTTCTGATCACATTGTAGCTCCTGGGTGTCATTAGGAGCTCTGGTTCTCCTTCAAGAGATCTGTGAGATCCTGGGCTAAGTCTGACCAGGAAATTTCAGGGAGAAGCCAGCACTTGACAGAAGGATCAAGTGCCTGGTGCCTCCTTGTGCCCTGTGAGCTGAGTCAGTTAATGACACTGAGCAACTCCCTGGTCTGGAGCAAGCATCTACTGACAGATTCTTACAGTGTTAATATTATTTTTCTCTCCCAGGCATATTTTATCATTTACCTTTTCACTTTTAACATTTCACCTTAGCCCCTATATACCCCCCATAAAAAGAAATGGCTGGAGTCTCTGTAGCAAAAAATGATCAGAAAATCAATGTCTGAGACCAGGTTCCACTATGCAATAACTATGAGAGATGCTTTAAGCATTTTCACTACTCTTGTTGGTAAAATTTGGGGAAAAAAAAAAACACTGCTCTCTGCTTTCCAGACAGAAATAAATGAGATGGATTGAATGATATTGAAGGCATACGAAAGCTATTGGCAAACTGAAGGGCTGCAGGATTATGAATGTGGACCATTATCTGAGCAGGAGCACTCTTTCAAATCCTGAAATAGTTCTTCTTCAGGTCCTGCCTGTTTGTCTAACTAAAGAGAGGGAGGAACAGTAGAGTCATAGAAGCAAAGATTCCACTATATTTTTAAAAGCTTGGGAGAGATATGTGACTAGAGCTGTTACTAATTATCTGCTAATGCTCATTTCCTTGTCCTTATGAGAATGTTACTAGTTTAATTTTTTTTCAATTTTTCAATTGTTTTAGGGCTGCACCTGCAACATATGGCAGTTACAAGGCTAGGGTTCAAATTGGAACTGCAGCTGCTGGCCTACACCACAGCCACAACAATGCCAAATCTGATCACTTTCTTCAGCCTACACTGCACACCATGGCCAAACTGGATCCTTAAACTATGAGGTAGACCAGGGTTTGAACCAGTATCCTCATGGATACTAGTTGGGTTCTTAACCTGCTGGGCTACAATGGGAACTCCCAAAAGGGAAGTTTTAATAGCATCCTGGCTAGGACTCTTGAAAAGTTCAGTGAGGAAATCATGGAAAAAATATATTTGTCTGCCATTGTGTTCATTAACTGTCAGGTATTATCAGTGTGAAGATAAATACTGGGAAATAGTGCTTGTAAATCAGGTACTGAATCCTAAGAGACACCCCAATCCTTCAGCATCTCTCAACTCTCAGACCATATCTCAGATCTCAAGTATCTTCCTAACAATGAATATCCAGATCTGAGACAACTTGGAGGATCAGTTGTACACGGAGATAGATGGAGGTACATGCACTGAAGTAAGGTTTATTTCTTGGCAAGAAGACAAACATGCATTAGGACAAGTTTGAGTGTGGAACTTACACCAGTGATAGGGTATGAGCGCAGAAATACATCTGAAGATGTGAGAGCTAAGTTAACATAAATTTTAGGTCAGCTTATTGGTGCTTTATGGTGACCACCTCATAATATTGGTTCATTATATTCCTGAACTTGATACTATTTTCAGAGGTATATAGATATTCTCCTAATAATAAGGGATGCAAGTTTTGGTATTTATTTTATGCAGGAGAATGTCCTTAGATATTAATGCATAATGAATTAGAATCCTTTTTGTTAACTCTATGAAGGTGTGATTTTGGCATCTTGAAATTATAGAGGCAAAACCTGAGGCCAAGAGAGGTTTAGCATCCCAGGTACTACAGTGAGAAAGTAGTGGGACAAAGATGATAATACAGGGAATCTGGCTTAAGGTTCTCAGCTTAGTTAGTCCTTGGTCAGTTCTGCCCTTGAGGGATAGTCTCCAGAGGGAAGAGATCCTGTATGTTGCATTTATTCTTCTATTTCCAATTAGGAGTTTAGTGTCAGAAACATGGTTGGTTTAAAAGTAAAAGAAATAATTTGATGTTTTTCATCAAAAGGAATTATGGTGAATGTTGAGGGTGTGTCACTTGCTTTGGCAACCCTAGGTGATAAAAGAAATGCAAGCATTTATTCTTTATTTCTATGAGAAAGTGAGAGACTTAGTGTGGTGGCCACAATCATGAGTTTGAAGTCTCTGACATTTCTCACTCCCCTCTCCTTCCCCAGCAGTTAGGAGAGGATCATGAAGAGGGAGAACCAAAGTGGTGTGTCTGAGTTCCTCCTCCTGGGGCTCCCCATGCAGCCAGAGCAGCTGGGCATCTTCTTTACCCTGTTCCTGGGCATGTATCTGACCACAGTGCTGGGGAACCTGCTCATCATCCTGCTCATCAGGCTGGACCCTCGCCTCCACACCCCCATGTACTTCTTCCTCAGCCACCTGGCCTATTCTGATGTTTGCTTTTCATCAGTCACTGTCCCTAAGATGCTGATGAACATGCAGACTCAGGATCAGTCCATTACCTATGCAGGGTGTGTAACACAGACTTACTTTTTCATATTTTTTGCTTGCATTGATAACCTTCTTCTTGCAGTGATGGCCTATGACAGGTATGTGGCCATTTGTCATCCTCTACATTATGCCATCATCATGACAGATGAGCTGTGTCTTTGTTTGTTGGCTGGATCCTGGTTCCTCTCCTGTGCCAGTGCCCTGATCCATACCCTCCTCCTGGCTCAACTGTCCTTCTGTGCTGACAACATCATTCCCCACTTCTTCTGTGACCTTTCTTCCCTGCTTAAGCTGTCCTGCTCAGACACCTCTCTCAATGAGCTGGTCATACTCACTGCAGGGGCTGCTGTTGTCATTTTTCCATTTAGTAGCATTCTGGTCTCTTATGGCTGCATTGGGTTCTCCATCCTGAGGGTCCCCTCTACTAAAGGGATCTGCAAAGCCTTGTCCACCTGTGGCTCCCACCTCTCTGTGGTGTCTCTGTTTTATGGAACAATGATGGCAGTGTACTTTTCCTCCTCATCAGACCAGTCCCATGACAAAGACATCATTGCTTCTGTGATGTACACAGTGGTCACCCCCATGCTGAACCCTTTCATCTACAGCCTGAGAAACAGGGACATGACAATGGCTCTGGGGATTCTTTCCAGAAGCAGGAACCTTGTAGCCAAGTGATAATCACCTAACCATGTTCTTATTTCACTCACTAACTTTGTAGACAAGAGTTAAACATTTGTGTATTGAGCAACCATGTCCCTAGAACATTTCCTCAATGTCCATTAAATGCTCATTGTTATTGGATCAATCTCTTTCCTTTTAGTCATATGTCTTGTCCATTTATTTTTAAATAACCCTATATGATATTACCCACAATGAACATTCAACTTGTTGTCTTCAAAATATCAAACTCCTTGTGTGTGTATGTAAATGTGTTTAAATTCTTTTGATGTGTTATTACTTTGGGCTTTTTACAGCTTTTTAAAGTGTGTATATATATATATACACATATACACACACATATATGTATATACACATATATACATATATATACACATATATGTATATACATATATACACATATGTATATATACATATGTACATATATGTACATATATATGTATATATGTATATATACATATATGTATATATATATACATAAATCAAGGTATTTCTGTTTTAAATATATTGTATACTACATATATTTTCTAGATTGTTTTCCCTTTTATATTTTTTAAAAAATATAGAGTATAGTTCCACATTCTATACAGTTTGTACTTGTTAGTTTCTATTTTACATATAGAACTGTGTATATGTTAACACCAAACTTCAAAGTTGTATCTCCCCCCTTTCCCATTTTGGTAACAGTAAGTTTTTTTTCTATGTCTGTGGGTCTATTTATGTTTTGTGGATAAGTTCATTTTTATCATTTTTAGATAATATATATAAGGAATAACATACTATGTGCTTTTTAATTAATTAATTTATTTTTTTCCACTGTAAAGCATGGTGACCAAGTTACACATACATGTGTACATACTTTTTCCTCCCATTGTTGTCATGTGATGTAAGTTCTCAATGCTACACAGCAGGATCTCATTGTAAATCCATTTCAAGAACAATAGTTTAATTCCATTAACCCCAAGTTGCTAATACCCCCACTCCTTCCCTCTCCCCCTAGCAGGCAGCCACAAGTCTATTTTCCAAGTCTATGATTTTCTTTTCTGTGGAAATGTTCATTTGTGCTGGATATTAGATTCCAGTTATAAGTGATATCATATGGTATTTGTCTTTCTCTTTCTGACTTACTTCACTCAGTATGAGAGTCTCTAGTTCCATCCATGTTGTGCAAATGGCATTATTTTGTTCTTTATTATGGCTGAATATTATTCCATTTTGTATATATACCACATCTTCCTAATCCAATCATCTGTTGATGGACATTTGGGTTGTTTCCATGTCTTGACTATTGTGAACAGAGCTACACTGAACATGCAGATGTATGTGTCTTTTTTGAGCAGTTTTGTCTAGATATATGCCCAAGAGTGGGGCTGCTGGGTCATATGGTAATTCTATGTATAGATTTCTAAGGTACCTCCATACTGTTCTCCATAGTGGTTGTACCAGCATCCATTTCCACCAACATTGAAGGAGGGTTCCCTTTACTCCACATTCTTTCCAGCGCTTGTTTTTTGTGAACTTATTAATGATGGCCATTCTGATTGTTGTGAGGTGGTATCTCATGGTAGTTTTGATTTGCATTTCTCTAAAAGTCAGGGATGTTGAGCATTGTTTCATGTCCTTGTTGGCCATCTGTATATCTTCCTTGGAGAAATGTCTATTCATGTCTTTTGCCCATTTTTCCATAGGGTTTTTGGCTTTGTTACTTTTGGGTTGTATAGGTTCCTTATACATCCTAGAGATTAAGCCCTTGTCGGTTGCATCCTTTGAAACTATTTTCTCCCATGCTATAAGCTGTCTTTTTTGTTTTCTTTTTGGTTTCCTTTGCTGTCCAAAAGCTTTTCAGTTTGATTAGGTCCCACTGGTTTATTTTCGCTCTTATTTTCGCTCTTATTTCTATTGCATTCAGGGAGAATGACCTGAGAAAATATTCATGAGGCTGATGTCAGAGAATGTTTTGCCTATGTCCTCTTCCAGGCATTTGATGGTGTCTTGTCTTATATTTAAATCTTCAGCCATTTTGAGCTTATATGTGTGCGTGGTGTGAGGGTGTGTTCTAGTTTCATTGCATTGCATGTAGCTGTCCAGGTTTCCCAGCAATTCTTGATGAATAGATTTCTTTTTTCCATTTTATGTTTTTGCCTTCTTTGTCAAAGATTAATTGACCATAGGTATCAGGGTTTATTTCTGGGTTCTCTATTCTGTTCTATTGGTCTGTCTGTCTGTTTTGTTACAAGTACCAACTGTTGTGATGACTGTGGCTTTGTAATATTGCCTGAAGTCTGGAAGAATTATGCCTCCTCTTTGGTTTTTGCTTCTCAGGATTGCTTTGGTGATTCTGGGTCTTTTGTGGTCCCTTATAAATTTATTGCAATTCCTATCAAATAACCCATGAAATTTTTCACAGAACTAGAACAAACAATCCAAAAATTTATATGTGTTTTATTCTATCTGGGTTACATCATTTAGTGTGATAATCTCTAGCTCCATCCATGTTGCTACAAATGGTATTATTTCATGCTTTTCATGGATGTGTACTATTCTATTGAATATATGTACCAACTCTTTTTTTTTTCATCATTTATCTGTTGAAGGACATTAAGTTGTCTCCCATGTCTTGGCTTCTTACCTTCCAAAGCTAGATATTTTAAGTTTAGATTCTGTCGTTTACTTTTGTATAGCCCCAGATGCTTTTCTTTGCAGTGAATTATCAAGTTAATGAAGTACATTTGATGGTTTGCCATGTTGTGATTCCACATCTTGCACTTAATTGTGCAAGATGTACAATTGTACCATTTCAAATTTAAATAATGTATACTTTTGTTTTCCTGTGCTTAAAATGTGTGTAATGATATTTTGTTGACTGGGAACAATTTGAAAGTGTATGTAAAACCATTGGGACAGTGCCTTGAACTTTCAACATTGTCTTGGAAGCCTACATTGGACATTTTTGATAACTTGGGATTTTAAGTGACTCAAAACAGGGTGCAGCAAACTGCCATGAAAGCCATGACATAGTTTCAATAATTTTTGTTTTATTTTTTACTTTATTTTTTATTTTATTTTTTTTCCTTTCTAGGGCCACTCCTTCAGCACATGGAGGTTCTCAGGCTAGGGGTCTATTCAGAGCTGTAGCTGCTGTACTATGCCACAGCCACAACAATGTGGGATCTGAGCCACGTCTGTGACCTACACCACAGCTCATGGCAATGCAAGATCCTTAAACCACTGAGCAAGGCCAGGGATCAAACCTGTAACCTCATTGTTCCTAGACGGATTCGTTAAGCACCACACTACAACGGGAATTCCATCAATAATTTTCATCAAATATAAGGAGTTTCATATCCTTTTTAAGAGGAAATGAATGATTGACACCTATTATTTGGTGCCCCTTTTCCATTTTCATCTTAGCAAATTACTGATGTTTGAAACTGTCTTAATGTAAAGATATAATCTTTAACACAGAGAATTCTCAGTCCTTGTTCTCTCCTATCTGCTCAACAGGGGAAAAAGCAGTTTTTCAGTAAATATTTATTGAATGAAGGATAAATATATGTTGCTTTCTTTGAGAAAAGTCTTGGTTTATGCGATTAGTTGCTGTATTATTTGAACCAGAATTGGAAAGGCTGATTTGTTTACCAACAATTAAGAAAAATAAAAGAAAGGTAGCAAAAATTAAGACTTTTCAATGGATAGATGATTTGACTATAGTCTTATGTCATGTTCATTGACATTTCCCACTTTTGCCAATTCCCAGCTGAGGCAAGAACAGCATGAGGAGGGAGAACCAAAGCAGTGTGTCGGAGTTCCTCCTCCTGGTGTTACCCATCTGGCCAGAGCCGCAGAGCATGTTCTTTGCCCTGTTCCTGGGCATGTACCTAACCCTGGTGCTGGGGAACCTACTTATCATCATGCTTGTCAGGCTGGACCCTCACCTCCAAACCCCCATGTACTTCTTCCTCAGCCACTTGGCCCTCACAGATGTCTCCCTTTCATCTATCACAATTCCAAAACTGCTGATGAACATGCAAACTCAACATCAATCCATGTCTTATGCATGGTGCATTTCTCAGATGTCTTTTTTCTCACTTTTTATTTGTCTGGACAATTTCCTTCTCAAAGTAATGGCTTATGACAGGTATGTCACCATTTGTCAGCCTCTCCATTATACCACTGTCATGAGGCAAGATCTATGTGTCTCCTTAGGAGCTGGGTCCTGTTTCTCTGTTGTATCCCCCTCTTGGTGCAAAACTCCTTCTGTGCTGACTATCATCCTCAACTTCTTCTGTGAACTCACTGCCCTTTTAAAGTTGAGTTGTTCATACACCTGCCTCAATTTGCTGGCCATCTTTACTGTGGCAGGAATGCTTTTCATTCTGTCTTTGAGCAGTATTATGGGCTGGATATTCACACAGGGACCACAGTTTTGAGGTCTCCTCCACCAAGAGACTCTTTATATTTTGTTCCACCTGTGGATCTCACCTCTTTGTGGTGTCTTCATACTATAGGACACTTGTTAGTATTTACTTTTTCTCCTCATCATGGGACTCCAATGACAAAGACTTAATCTCTTCCATTTTGTATGCAGTAGTTGGTCCCATGCTGAACTCCTTCAGCTATAGCCTCAAGAACAGAGGTATAAAACAGGCCTTAGAGATATTTGTCAATAGGGCTAATGTCTAAAAGTGACAATCACTAAATCCTCTTACTGCAGTCATGAGCATATTGAGATGTATCTCCTAAAACTATCCTTTCTTTGGCAACTCTGTAAATTTTAATGAATATGCATGCAGCAGTTATATATCATGTTAATATGACAGTAAGGTCCAGTTGTTACTTGCATTGTTAAATATTCTTGATATTTAATTTTTTCTGCTTCTTCATCATCTCAAACAATATGTGAAAAATGCTATGCAGATATGTCACAGAGTTATGATTGTGGTTTTCTATTTTTCTCCTTTTAGATATGTCAGTTTTTCCTTATGTATTTTTTGTACTACATTATTGAGAACACACCAATTTAACATCATGTTCTGCTCCTTGTGGACTGATTTTTCTCTGCAAGATGTGCTAAAATTGGTGTGCAGTGGCTTCAAGCTGATTGTGAACATCTCTTTGCAGTGCCACAGTCAATGACATCTTGCTGGTAGGTCAAAATCAGCCATGATGTGCATAATTACACTATGGAAATTGGAAAATGCTACAAAGTAATGCTCTCCTTTGGTAGGGTGCCTTTACCTATTCATTGAACAGCACACAATTGCATTTATAGTTAGGGGTGATTTCTTTTTAGCCATCACTTCTATCCTCACATCTCATTTACTTCCTCTGATATTAGTTTAGATATACCAGTTTTTGGTTATTTGTTTACATGTATTTATTTACCATCACTTTAAACATTCTTTTGTCTTTATATCTGGAAAATGTTAGTTCTTAAATAGTGTAATGTTGGATTTTGCTCTTTCTATGTAGGTTGACAATCATTGAATTTCTGTAGAATTTGATCTATTAATGTATAAAATAAACAGAATGTATTTAAATTTATGTTTTCCATATTTCTATATGTATTCTAAATGAGACAACTTATTTAATATTTATTCTCACTTCTCTTTATAGTTTGTTATTCCATATCCCTTCCATTAACTTATTAATCATACATTATTGTTATTTTATTATTCTTTTCTTTTGCTTTTACTTAAAAAAATTCATTGTGGTATAATTTAATACACACCATAATATTTACCACTTTAACACTTTGGGATAGATAATTAGATGGAATTTAGTACATTCATCACTGCAATTTTTTTCTAGGGCTTCAAAAGGGAACTATGGAACATCACTGTTGTTGAGTACTTCACAGCTATGAAAAAATAATGGAAAAGATACATATGAATCTATACGGAGGGATTTCCAAGTTATGTTGTTAAATGGAAAGAAGAAATGCATAAAAGAGCATCTAGAGCATACTAGTTTCTATGTGAAAAAGTAGGGAAAATAATATATACCTGTGGCTTCCCATTGAGAATAAACACATGAGGAATCAATTTGAAACTAATGAGACTGCTAACCTACAGGGGGTGGTGTTAGAATAGGAAAGAAAAGATGGGGCAATAAGTATATTTATTTTTATAGTTTTGACAATTATCTTTTACCTACCAAAAATTAAAAAGAAAGTGATGGAAAATAAAGCAAAATAAAATAAAACAAAAAATGACCCTAAATATATTTTGAGTTAATACCACAATTGGTATAAATGGGAAAATAAAATAATTATTACCGAACAGTGAATTTTGTCTATAAACTACTCTCACAATGAAAACACATATTTTTTTGGAAAGCAAAGTTTTTGAGCCGAAGTTAGTTTGTCATTAACACTGGCTTCAGATTAAGATTCTTTAATTATGTATATTCAAAGATTTAGTAAATAAGTAAACTTGTTCTGAGAAAGGGACTGACTTTTGAATGAGGGAAAGGTGCGATGCACATGTAAAAAAGAGGCTAGAAAGAACTCTATGGTGTTGAGCTAGAATTGACAATACAATTGAATACAATTGAACTCATGGGTTTTAATGTGTATAAACAGATTGAAATTATATATCAATATCTGTCTTATCCGCATCTCCAATTCATTCTGTCCCACTCCTGACCCATAACTTATGGGTAAACATTCCTTTAGTTTGCTTGTTTCTAGTTTCTACATCCTATGATTTTTTTATGCAATGATTTTTATTTTTTTCCAGTATAGCTGTTTTATATTGTTTTGCCAATTTTCTACTGTAGAGCATGGTGACCCTGTAACAAATACATGTACACATTCTTTTTTCTAACACTATATGTGTTTTCTGGCTGTATTCTCTGAGATACTTTTGAAGCTTTGTAATCAATGAACACATGTAATGCAAAATTTGATTTTTTAGTATCAGTCTCTTCTAAGAGGAACTAAAGTTACTTAGAAAAATGGATGATTCTAGGGCTGGGTCCAGGACATGAAAAGACAAGGGAAATTTTGCTGAGACTGAAAATAAAAGGAGCTCAATGAATCATGGGGACACAGGAGACAGTTGGAAAGGCTCCCATTATACAAATCTGGAATAATTAGAGCTTCAAAATGAATAACATCAGTAATGGGTTACAACTCAGAGGATAAATAAGAATTCATGAGTCTGTTATTATATAAATAAATCAATGAAAAAACAAATAATTTTCTTTTCTCTTCAAAGGTTCATTTTGCTGCATTTTAGGGTGAAAAAAGAATGTATACATGTATGTGTAACTGAGTCACTATGCTGTACAGTAGGGAAAAATGTATTGGGGAAATAACAATGAAAAATAAATAAAATAAAATAAAAAGAAAAAACAAAAAAATGTGGAGTAAGGCGAAGTTCCTTCCTAGAGAGTATACAGCTAATCAATATAGAAGAATTGGTTGACTTAGAAAATTACTATTTGGCCACCACATCTGCAATAGTTTGTTCAATATAAAGTCATCAATGACTGTTAGATATAGTGGGTGAAATGGTATTAAGGGAAGTGTTGTGGTTATACAACTCAAAATATCTATCAGGTGGTACTTAGTTAATTACAAAGGTTAAAATAGGAACTTACTCGATAGAACATGGAAAATACCACATTACCAAATTTATCAAGAATAAACTCACTAATAATTGGATTTTTTTTCTTTTTAGGGCTGCACCTGTGGCATATGGAAGCTCCCAGGCTAGTGGTAGCATCAGAGCTGCAGCTGCTAACCCACACCACAGCCACAGCATGTGCAGCCTACAATGCAGCTTGTGGCAATGCTGGACTTGTAACCCAATGAGTGAGACCAGGGATACTAACTGAGTTCCTCACAGAAATTCTTAATGAAACTTCTGCAATTCTTGAAAAACCTGAGAATGTAAAGCCTATGTTTGGTATTAATTGGGAAACATCGGTAAAGCCCTTGTCCTAGGCCTCAAATATTCATAAAATTTTTCAGCATTATTAACAATCGTTTGTGGACTATTCTAGAAACAAGCAACTTTGCCAACTTCTTTACTGAAATATAATTTGAAGAGCATCTGGAGTTCCTGCCACCGCTAAGTGGTTAAATAACCTGACAAGTTTTGGGAGACTAACCTGAGAAAACATTTGTAAGGTTGATGTTAGAAAATGTTTTGCCCAAGTTCTCTTCCAGGAGTTTGATGGTATCTGGTCTTATATTTAAGTCTTTCCACCATTTTGAGTTTATTTTCATGCATAGTGTGACGGTGTGTTCTACTTTCATTGATTTGCATGCAGCTGTCCAGGTTTCCCAGCAATTCTTGCTGAAAAGACTGTCTTTTATCCATTTTATATTCTTGCATCCTTTGTCAAAGATTAAGTGAACATAGGTCTCTGGGTTTATTTCTGCATTCACTATTATGTACCTTTGGCCTGTCTGTCTGTTTTGATACCAGTACCACACTCTCTTGATGACTGTGGCTTTGTAATATTTCATGAAGTTTGGGAAAGTTATGCCTCCTGCTTGATTTTTCCCCTCAGAATTGCTCTGTAATTCTGGGACCTTTGTGGTTCCACATAAATTTTTGGATTGTTTGTTCTAGTTCTGTGGAAAATGTCCTGGGTAATTAGATAGGGATTGCATTGAATCTGTAGATTGCTTTGGGTAGCCATTTTTAAAATAATTTTTCCAAACATGGAACATAGAATATCTTTCCATTTTTTTACATCTTCTTTAATACCCTTGATTAATGTCTTATAGTTCTTGACATACATCTCCTTCATCAGGTATATTCCCAGGTATTTGATTTTTTGAGTGTAATTTTAAAAAGATTGTATTTTCATATTCCTTTTCTAATATTTCATTGTTAGCATACAGAAATGTGACTGATTTCTGAATGATCACCTTACATCCTACTATTTTGCTGCATTTTTTGATGAGTTTAAGTAGTTTTTGGTTGGAATCCTTAGTGTTCTATATATAGTATCATATTATCTACATACTGTGACAATTTTACCTCTTCTCTTCCTATTTGAATGCCTTTTGTTTCTTTTGTTTGTCTGATTGCTGTGGCTAGGACTTCCACTACTCTGTCGAATAACAGTTGTGAGAGTGAGCATTGTGTCTTGGTCGGGATTCCAGTGGGAATGATTTCAGCTTTTCTCCATAGAGTATTATATTTGCTGTGGGTTTGTCATAAATGGCTTTTATTATGTTAAGGAATGTTTCTCCTATACCCACTTTGGTAAGAGTTTTTATCATGAACGGATGTTGGACTTTGTTGAAAGCTTTTTCTGCACCTATTGAGATGATCATGTACTTTTTGACTTTTCTTTTTTTAATGTGGTGTATGAAATTGATTGATTTGCTTATGTTGGACCATTCTTGTGAAACTGGGATGAATCCTACCTGGTTGGGGTATACAATTTTTAAAATATGTTGTTGGATTCAGATGGCTAAAATTTTGTTGAGAATTTTTGCATCTATATTCATCAAAGATATTGTCCTATAGTTTTCCTTTTGGTTGATCTCTGTCTGGGGAAATATGGAGGTATGTTAGAAAACTATACATAGCACTACCATATGACACAGCAAGCCCACTCTTGGGCATATATCTGGACAAAACTTCCCTTAAAAAAGACACATGATTGAGAGGATTAAGATGGCGGAATAGAAGGATTGGAGCTCAACTTCTATCTTAAAAAAAAAAACAAAATTCACAACTAAAGGCTGGGCAATCTTCACCCAAATGGACTGGAAACCTTAAAAAAGATACCCTACTCCAGAAGAAAAAGAGGAGGCCACATCAAGAGGTAGGAGGGGCAATTTCATGATATAAACAACCCCATACTTCTGGGGTGGGAAGCTCCACAGACTGGAAACTAACTGGTTCACAGAGATTCACCTACAGGAGAGAGTTCTGAACCCCACATCAAACCCTCATGTGTAGGGATCTGGCACTGGGAAAAAGAGACCCTGGAGCATCTGACATTTAAAGCCAGTGGGGCTTGTGCACAGGAGCTGCATGGGACTGGGGGAAATGGAGACCCCATTCTTAAAAGGTGCACACAGACTTTCACGTGCAGTGGGTCCCAAGGCAGAGCGAAGTCTCCATAGGAATCTGGGTCAAACCTCACTGCAGTTCTTGGAGGACATCCTGGGAAAACAGGGGTGAATGTGGTTTGTTATGAGGGAAGGACATTGGACGCAAAGCTCTAGGGAATATTCAGCAGATGTGCCTTTCTCTGGAGGTGGCCATTTTGGGAAAATCTGGCTCCACCCATCAGCCAGCTCTTAAGAAGCCCCAGGGCAAACAACAATCCAGGTGGGATCACAGCCCTGCCCTTCAGTAAACAGGCTACCTAAAGACCCCTCAGGCACACAGCTGCCTCTAATCCCATCCAGAGACTAAGCCCCACCCACCAGGGGGCAGGCATCAGCCCCTCCCATCAGGAAGCCTACACCAAGCCCTCCATACCGAATTCAGCCACAAGGGGGGCAGACACCAGAAGTAAGAGAGGCTACAACTCTATTATCCATAAGAAGGTCACCACACCAAAAACCTATAAAAATGAAAAGACAAGAACTATAACTCAGAATAAGGGAGAAAGGAAAAACCCCAGGAAAACAGCTAAGCGAGGAGGAGATTCTTAGTCTCCAAGAAAAAGACTTTAGACTGTTGATGCTGAAGAATATGCAAGACATTGGAAATAAACTGGAGGCAAAGATGGATAACTTACAGGAAACACTGAGCAAAGAGATACAAAATATAAAACTTAAACAAGAAGAGATGCAAAATACAATAACTGAAGCAGCTAACAGCAGAATACAGGAGGCAGAAGAACGAATACACGAGGTGGAGGAAAGATTACTGGAAATTATGGGTGCAGAACAGAAAAGAGAAAAGAGATTGAAAGCAAATAAAGAAAGTCTCAGAGAACTCTGGGACAATGTTAAATGCACAAACATCCACATTATAGGGGTGCCAGAAGGAGTAGAGAGAGAAGGGGCCAGAAAAAATATTCCAAGAGATAATAGCCAAAAACTTCCCTAACATGGGAAAGGAACCACTCACTCAAATCCAGGAAGTACCATATAAAATAAACCCAAGGAGGAATACACCCAGACACATAATAATCAAACTGACCAAAATTAAAGACAAAGAGAAAATCTTGAAAGCAGCTAGGGAAAAGAAACAAGTAACATGCAAGGGAACCCCAATATGGTTATCAGCATATTTTTCAGCCGAAACTCTGCAGGACAGAAAGGAGTGGCATGATATACTTAACGTGATGAAAGGAAAAATACCTCCAACCAAGATTACCCTACCCAGCAAGGCTCTCATTCAGATTTGAAGGAAAAAGCAAAACCTTCTCAGATAAGCAAAAGCTGAGAGAATTCAGCAACACTGAACCAGTCTTACAACAAATACTAAAGGAACTTCTCTAGGCAGGAAAGAAAAGATCAGCAACAGGAAACAAAAATGCCAAAAATGAGAAGGCTCACCAGTAAAGGTAGATATATAGCAAAGATACAAAATCGTCCATGCACAATCATACAGCCAAAATCAGAAATCATGAGAAGAGGAAGGTACAAATGAAGGACACTGGAGATGAACTTTCAATTAATAGAACAACAACTTAAAAAAATCTCATATACATATAGACACTTACATCAAAACTTCAGAATAACTGCAAATCAAAAATCTAAAATTGATACACAAACAAGGAATCTCTGGAGGAGATACATATCTCATAGTAAATAAGTGCATAATCCACCATGAAGGGGGTCATTTGACATCATTCTTGGAATGCTGAAGTCTTCTTAGATCTGATTCTGATTTCCTCTCCATCAAAGAATTTAAGATAATTATAATTAAATAATACAGTTCTACAATTGTTTTATTAATAACCACTTCTCTCCATTGTACAATGTAAAGTCTATAATATCTTGTTTATCTCATCACCTAGAATGGTGTAATGCCTATATTGAAGAATCAATAAGATGTAACAAATTGTGAGGACATTTTTATATAGTTACACTGTTTTTTAACCAATTTGTGCATTTAATATTTTACTTATTTTCAGAGGGTGTATTATTTTTGCTATTCTTACCAGTTAAGTTATTCTTTTTCTTATGCTATATAAAATATTTAATGTTATATAAGGCTTTCTTCTTTACAAATTTTAGTTGCAATATACACAATTTTAATATAATGCTAATTTTTAAAGAAAAAATGAAATGTAGTAGATAATAGTAAATAGTAAAAATTAAAGCCATACAAAATGTGATAAAGTATAGAATAAATTTCCTATTTGTCTCAGCATATTTTCCATTCCACTTCCCCAGAAGGAGTCACTTAATCTCTTTCTTAAGATCCATGATATAATAATCTGTGTGAATGTAATTGTGTTTAAATATATGTATTTTATTCTGTAAAAATATAAAAATAAACCTCTACTACTTGATACAAAAAAAAAAAAGATTGTGCTTTAGGCTTGGAAAAAAAAATACACATGCACCGCATATTCTTTGCAGCACTATTCACAATAGCCAAGACATGGTAACCACCCAAATGTCCATCAACAGGTGATTGGATTAGGAGTATGTGGTATATATACACAATTGAATACTACTCAGCCATAACAAATAACAAAGTAATGCCATTTGCAGCAACATGGATGGAAGTAGAGACTCTCATCCTGAGTGAAGTAAGTCAGAAAAAGACAAATACCACATGACATCAGCTATATCTGCAGTCTAATATATGGCACAAGTGAACCTTTCCACAGAAGAGAAAATCATGGACATGGTGAACACAATTGCGGTTGCCAAGGGGGAGGGTTTGGGACACATTGGGAGCTTGGGGTTAATAAATGCAGACTATTGCCTTTGGTATTGATTAGCAATGAGATCCTGCTGTTTAGCACTGAGAACAATGTCTAGTCACTTATGATGGAGCATGTTAATGGGAAAAAATGTATACATATATGTGTAAGTGGGTCACCATGCTGTACAGTAAAAAAAAATTTGCTGGGGAAATAAGAATAAAAAATTTAAAATATTAATTAAAAAAAGAACCTTGTGGTTTTTTGCCTATGGGGAGGGAGGAGTAATGGGCCTGACTGGGAGTTTGTGGTTATTAGATGTAAACTATTACATTTAGAATAGATAAGCAATGAAGTCATAATGTACAGCACAGGAATTGTATCCAATATCTTGGGATAGAACATGATGGAAGATAGTATGCAAAAAAGAATATATGTGTGTGTTGTGTGGGTGATGTCACTCTGCTGTACAGCAGAAATTGACACAAGTGTCAATCAATTCTACTCTGACAAAAATTAAATTTAAATATTAAAAAAAGAAACTGACAAGCATCCACAAGTATGCAGGTTTGATCCTTGTTCTCACTCATTGGAATAAGGATCAGGCATTGCCATGAGCTGTGGTGTAGATCACAGATGTGCCTCAGATCCCACATTGCTGTGGCATAGGTCAGCAGCTGTAGCTCCTATTCAACCCCTAGCCTGGGAACCTCCATATGCTGCAGGTGCAGCCCTCAAAATACAAAAAAAAAAGAAAGAAATATAATTTGCAGGACCTGTGTAGCTCAGTCAGAGCATCAGATATTTAATCTGAGGGTCCAGGGTTCAATTCCCTGTCCAGATGCTGTGGGAAATATAGTTTGCATATTATGTTAGTATCAGGTTTATTACATGGTGATTTGACATTTCAATACATTATTAAATGATCACCACAACTGTTAATCTAATGACTGTCTGAAATTAATTTACATTATTATTGATCATATCTTTATGCTGTATATTACATCCTATGGTTTCCTTATTTTAAAACTGAAGATTTTAAATCACCTATTTCATCCCTCTTCCCCAGACACTGTCCCCTCTGGCAACCACTGGTATCTTCTCTTATTTTTCAGTCCATTTTCATTTTGTTTTTTTGATTTGTTGTTTTCCTTTTTAGTCTACAGATATAAGTGAGATAACATATTTATCATTGTCTCTCTTCCTTATTTTGCAGAGCATAATACCTTCTAGATCTACCCATTTTGTTGGAACATGGCTGTGAATATTGTGGTCAATGAAGGTGGCAAACATTTTTAGTCCCCAGTATGGGATGGCACAGACAGTTGTTTTCACTCTTGAGGATTCACTTTCATGGTTTTGTGTGTGGATATCCAGTTTCCCAGCACCATTCATTGAAGATACTAACCTTTGCTGTGTGTTTTTAGCTCCCTAGTCAAAGATCAGTTGAGCACATTTGTATGGGATCCTTATTCTGTTCCATTTTTTTATATGTCTATTTTTATGTCAGTAACATACTGTGTTGATTTCTAAAGGTTTGTAGTGTAGTTTGCAATCAGGAAGTGTGATGCCTTCAGTTTTGTCCATTTTGCTTAAAACAGCTTTGTCTTTTGTGGGGTTTTGTGATTTCATATGGATGCAGTAAATGATGGTAATGGGCTGTGAGTTCCAAAACACATCAGGGTCAGTGGTGAGTGCTCTCAAGGGCTGGTTCTGCTCTGTTTGGTCCTTTCTTCAGTGAATAGAGAGGAAGATTTTGTTGTGGGTTCCTCAGAGTTCAAGGGTGTTCATGACCACTCTTTCTCAAGAGCAGGCAGAGGGGAGGCCATTTTGTCACTGACATTGGAGACACCTTCTGGGACTCCTGTAGTTCAGCCCCTTTGGTCTCTTCACTAGATGCATCTCAAGAGAAAGGCAAGAATTTGGGAAATTAACTCATTTGGCTGCTTCTCTAACCAGAAGCTTGGGAGTGTGTTCCCTGGGGTCTCAGTCCTATTGGTAAATGTGGATTTTCCCACTCTCTTTTCTTCTTGTAAACAGGCATGGAAATGACTAAATATCTTTAGGCTATGGAGGCATAAGTGATGAGTCCTCAGATAGTAGCCTGAATCAGTGCATATTGGAACAAGGTGGGGAACACTCACTTCACCTAGATATGTGCATTGATGTGAGGAATAGGAAAAATAGAGAAAATATGTGTTTACATTGCTTCTATAACCTTGTGTTTTTAATGACTGATTTACTACACACTGACCTACTTGGTGCCACTAGCCTTAAGTGGCCATAATAGTAACATTAACTAAAATGCCCCAAAATTAAAATTTGGTTCCTCAGTTGCACTAGCAATATTTCAATTCTCTAGTAGTCAGAGGAGACAGGCGCTGCTATATTGGGCAACATAGCTATAGAATATTCCCATCCTTGTGGAAAGTCCTATTGTACAGTGCTAATAATAGACCGTGGAGGCTGGAAATCTGCAATACACATGTGTGTGCTTGTGTTGCTGTGTGCATGTTGCTTCTTTTTATGTTATTTGTGTGTTGGGTTAGATCACACATGATTCTTAGTATGCGTAGTGGACTTTTTTTGTGTGTAAGTGTGTATGGTTTGTGAGTTGTGTTGGCAACTGGATGTGGTATTTGCATATTTAAAAAAACATCTTGTGGGGTTATATGGTATGCACAAAACAGCACATATTTAATGTACATAAATTGAGGGGTTTGAACATGTGCACACACTTGTGAGGCTACCACTACAATCAAGGCCATCAACACATCTGTCTCCTCTCAAAATATCCTTGTGTCCTGTTAATGTGGTATGAAAACTTAACATGAGATCTACTCTTTTAAGGAAGTTTTATGTGCACAGTATAGTATTTTTGACTCTAGGCATTATGCTGTAGAGCAAGTTGCTAGAACTAATTCATCTTGCATATCTGACACGTTATTTCATTTAAAAAACAAGAGTCCGTTTCCCCTTCCCAACTATCCCTTGTTGACTGCCATTTATTCTCTGTCTCTGTGAGTTTCTCAAAGGGAAGTCATGTGATATTTGCCTTTGTAGGACTGGCTTATTTCACTTAGAATAACATCCTCCTGATTCATCCTTGTTGTCACAATTGTCTGGATTTTCATTTTGTTTTTAAGGAAAAATTATAATACATTGTGTGTATATGCCACATTTATCTATTCACCTTTTGGTGAACATGTGGCTTATTTCCGTAGTTTATTGTGCACAGAGCTGCAATGCACATGGGAGAGTAGATACTCTGAGATCCTGGTTCCAGTCCTTTCTGGTGTACACCTATAAGTGGGATTACTGTATCATGTGGTAGTTCTATTTTGAATGTCTTGGTGAGTCTCCATACTGTTTTCCATCATGGCCACACCATTTTACACCTCTACAAATAGTGTAGGAGTGTTTTTATTTTCATGCTTTTTCATCATTTATTTAATTATATATTTTTTCTACTATACAGCATGGTGACCCTGTTACACATACATGTATACATTTTTTCCCTCACATTATGTGTTCCATCATAAGTGACTAGACAGAGAAGTCATGCGTGACAAAAGTTTTCATTTTGAAATTGTACGTAAGTTGCTATCAATACATACCAACTTTGACACTTTGAAGTAGGATGAGTATGGTTCAGAGAGAGTAAAACAGCAGCATCTGGGGTTTTGTTTTTGTTTCACTATGTGTCATGCTGAGTGTCTCTGTGTGTAACACACTCACAATCTACTTCTCCTCTCTTGGATGGCTGTTGAGCATAGAGGGCCTTGTGAGGACCTTGAAAATATATGTGAATATTAGAGCTGGTCAGACAGCCTGATAGCCTGAGTATTCCATTCTCTCAGCTGTAAACCTAAACAACAAGCAGTCTTCTTTATGCTAATTTGGTGACACTTTGTCCAGGTTGTTTGAAGGCTACTGAACTTTTTGCAGTATTCCTCATCGATATTTAATGATTTCCACTTTTCCACTCTGGGGAACATGTGGGGTCAATTTTGAAACCTTGTCTAGTTAGTCAGATGGCTCTGAATTCTGATATAGGTCACCAGTCCTACAGCATCTGCAATATCTTGGCTTTCTGCTCACCTCCTTGGTCAAATTCTTATGTGACTCACTTTGCATGTATGCTCAGAATTGTGTCATTTCAAAGCCTTGCTATGGAAGGGGAGACATAGAGAATGGCAGATGTGAAGGAAGATTTTTATAGACAAAATTATTAAAAATGCAATGAGTCAAGCTCTGTGGACCTACTAATCTTCAAAGGCAGTTCATGGTTTGGACCTTTACCATTTTCTGGATGTGAGAGCGAGCCCTCAGAAGTAAAGACACATTTCAAGGAAGCTACTTGATCTTGCTTGATGGGCTCCTGTATCTTTGTCATCTTTAGTTCCTGATGTCTGCTTACTCATCCTGCCTAAATAATGAGTTATTTCTTTATTTTTGTGGTCACTCTCCTTTTAATTGCTGTTTTTAGTCAATGGTTTATTAACTCATGACTTATTTTTAAATTAAAAATTTTTAATTGTGGTAAAATATATATAACAAAAGTTATCATTTCAATAGTTTTTGTGTACATTTCTGGGGCACAAGTAATTCATATTTTTGTACAACCATCACCACCATCCAACTCCAGAATATTTTATTTTTGTTTTGTTTTTAATTTTTATTTTTTTATATAATGATTTTAATTTGTTTCCATTATAGCTGGTTTACAGTGTTCTCTCAATTTTCTACTGTACAGGATGGTGTTCCGGTTATACATACATGTATACATTCTTTTTTCTCACATTAACCTGCTCCATCATAAGTGACTAGACATAGTTCCCAGTGCTACAGAGCAGGATCTCATTGCTAATCCACTCCAAAGGCAATAGTCTGCATCTATTAACTCCAATTTCAGAACTTTTTTTTTTTTAAGGACTTCATCCATGGCACATGGAAATTCCTAGGGTAGTGGTTGATTCAGAGTTGCAGCTGCTGGCCTACACTACAGCTGCAGCAATATGGGATCTCAACCATGTCTGCTACCTACACTGAACCTCAAAACAATGCTGGATCCTTAATCCCTGAGCAGGGCCAGGGATTGAACCCATATCCTTATGGATGATAGTTGGGTTCATTGCCACTGAGCCAGAACAGAAATTGCCAGAATTTTTTAATCTTCCCAAATGGAATCTCTGTACCCACTGAATATTAGATATCCATTTTCCTTCCCCCAGAGCCCATGGCAGTCATTATTCCATTTTTTAATCTCTATTAATTTGACTATTAATCCATCTCATATAAATGGATTCTTATGATATTTACACTTTTGTGATTACATGATTTTACTTAGCATAATGTCTTCAAGGTTCATTCACGTTGTGGCTTTCTCGGGATTTATTTCCTTTTTAAGGTTGATAATATTCCATTGTATGTCTAGACCTCATTTATCCATTTGTTAAAGGACATGTGTTGTTTCCATCTCTTTGCTATTGTAAATAATGCCATTTTTTGAACATGGCTGTATAAATAACACTTTGGCCCCTCCTTTCAACTACTTTGGTTATATAACCAGAAGTAAAATTTCTGAATCATATGGTAATCCTCTGTTTAATTTTTTGGGGGAGTGTCATAATGTTTGACCCTTCCTTCCTTCCTTTCTCGTTCTTTTCTTTCTTTCTTTCTTTCTTTCTTTCTTTCTTTCTTTCTTTCTTTCTTTCTTTCTTTCTTTCTTTCTTCCTTCCTTCCTTCCTTCCTTCCTTCCTTCCTTCCTTCCTTTCTTTCTTGTAGTCTCTCTAAAGATAAGTGAGATATGTGTTGATCAATTTATTTTGTACATGGTATACTAATTTTCCCAATAATGCTTTAAATGGTGTGTGTGTGTGTGTGTGTGTGTGTGTGTGTGTGTGTGTGTTTGTACATGCATGAGTTGTTGTGTAAGACAGACTCAAACACACAAGCAGCCTGACAGTAGATCCCTGAAGGGACAGTGTCTTATTTATTACTCTCTCCCTACTGTCTATCATAGTGACTCCACTATGTCAAACAAAGAATGAGCTGTTCCTTATTTCCTCAGAAGGGCTTGATTGAAATCATATACTTTCTCCATGTGAATGTCAATGTTCAGACAAATCAAGTTGTTCTGCTCTCTCCAGACTGGATAAGGCATCAGTGTGTGAGTGCAGTTCAGTTAGATCTGTCTACACTGAGACAGTCACTGTGAGAAACCATGTGAGCATGGGGTAACTGTGATGCTCAGTACTTCTAAATTCCTGGCACTTCCCATTTCTCTTCATTCCCCAAAGATAGAAAATGAGCATGAGGAGGGAAAACCAGAGCAGCATATCCGAGTTACTCCTCCTGGGGCTCCCCAACTGGCTAGAGCATCAGGGCATGCTTTTTGCCCTGTTCCTGGGCATGTACCTGAGCATGGTGCTGGGGAACTTGCTCATCATCCTGCTTATCAGGCTGGACCCTCACCTCCACATCCCCATGTACTTCTTCCCCAGTCACTTTACCTTCACAGACATCTCCTTTTCAACTGTCACTGTCCCTACGATGCTGATAAACATGCAGACCCAGAACCTGTCAATCTCCTATCCAGGGTGCCTTTCACAGGTGTATTTTTATATGATTTTTGGTTGTGTTGCTAATCTTCTCCTCACGGTGATGGCCTATGACAGGTATGTGGCAATCTGTCACCCTCTGTACTACACCACTGTCACGAGAGAAGGACTGTATGCTCTGCTTGAAGCTGGATTCTGGATTCTCTCCTGTGCTGGTGACCTTATTCACACCCTCATGCTGGCCCAAGGATCCTTCTGTGCTGACAACACCATCCCAAATTTTTCTGTAGCCTTCCAAACCTACTCAAGCTCTCTTACTCAGACACCTCTCTCAGTGACCTGGTGATAATCACTGAAGGGGCTGCCATTGTCATTTTTCCATTGAGTGGCATCCTGGTCTCTTATGGCCACATTGGGCTCTCCATCCTGAGGGTCCCCTCTACTAAAGGGATCTGCAAAGCCTTGTCCACCTGTGGCTCCCACCTCTCTGTGGTGTCTCTCTTCTATGGGACAATTATGGCACTGTACCTTTCCTCCTCATTGGGCCAGTCCCAGGACAAAGATATAATTGCTTCTGCGATATATACAGTGGTCACCCCCATGCTGAAACCTTTCATCTACAGACTGAGAAACAGGAACATGACAATGGCTCTGGGGATTCTTTCCAGAAGCAGTAACCTTGTAGCCAAGAGAGAATCACCTAACCATGTTCTCATTTCACTCACTGACTTTTTCAGAAATGCCTTAAAAATTTTGTGTTGGTCAGCCATTTCTCTAGCATTTTCCTAAGTGTGCCTTATTTGGTCATTGCTATTGGCTCAATATCATTCCCTTTAGTCATATTTCTTGTTCATTTATTCCTCCATAACCCTAAATGTGACATTACCCACAGCAAACTTTCAAGCACCAAACTCCTTTGTGTGCATGCATTTGTTTAAATTTTGCACTTTTTGCAATGTTTTATATTATTATTATATTTGGATTTTTACATTTTTTGAAATATATATATATATATATATATATATATATATATATATATATATATATAATATTTTCTTGTGTACATCTATTCTTGGGCATTGGCGTGTTTTTTTTTCTTTTTAGGGCTGCACTTGTGGCATAGGGAGGTTACCAGGCTAGGGGTTGAATGAGAGGTGTAGCTGCTGACCTACACCACAGCTACAGCAATTCCATATCTGAGCCTTGACTGAGACCTACACCACAGCTCACAGCTATGCTGGTTCCTTAACCCACTGAGAAAGGCCAGGATCAAACCTGAAACCTCATGGTTCTTAGTCAGATTCATTTCTGCTGCACCATGATGGGAACTCCATTTAAAAAAAAATTTAAAACATTATTTATTTATTTATTTATTTGAAGTATATTTGACCTAGAATGTTGTGTTAGTCAAAGTGTATAGAAAAGATATTCAATTATACATATATATGTATGTATGTATATATGTATTTTTCAGATTCTATCTCCTTGTAGTTATTACAAAATATTGAATATATTTCCCTGTGCTATACAGTTGGTACTTGTTAGTTATCTACTTTATATATAGCACTGTGTACATGTTAAACCCAAACTCCTAATTTATCCCACTCCCTTTCCCCTTTTGTAGGCATATTTGTTTTCCATGTCTGCAGGTCTGTTTCTCATTTGTACATAAGTTCATTTCTATCATGTTTTTTAGGTCACACATATGAGTGATATCATATGATATTTGTCTTTGTCTGGCTTACTTTACTTAATATGATAATCTCTGTGTCCATCCAGGTTTGTGCAAATGACATTATTTTATTATTTTTTATATTGAGTAGTATTACATTACATATGTACCAAATCTTCTTTATTCAGTCCTCTATCGATGAACATTTAGGTGGCTTCCAAGTTGTAGTTTCTTGCCTTCCAGAGCTACAAACATTAATTTCTAATTTTTAGTTTTAGCAAAGTTCAGAATGCTTATCTTATCAATGCAGTATCTCATTATTAATCTACTTTGGATAGTTTGCTCAAACCTAAATAAACTTTAATGTGATTGTGCCTGAGACAGTAGGGGAACAGAGAGCAGTCAGTCCAATTACAAAGTTTCCCTATTCTAGAAAGACTGATGTATCCCCCTAAATTGTATTTTGGTGTTGAGAAGAGTCTATAGCTATCAGATTAATTTTAATCTTGGAAAATGAGTGTTATCCCCCAGAGAAATCACTTCTAATATGAAGAGTCTAAATATGTGAATGTAGAATTTATGCACACAAAAATATTTATTGCATGACTATTATGTGCCAGGCAATTTTCCACATTCTTGGAACAAAAGTTAAAAAATGTATCATCTGTATCATTTACACTCCAGCAGTCCTGATCCAGCTCATCATGCTCATTTTTATTTTCATAGCAGGTTTTAACATTCTAACACATCATAAACTTTACTTATTTTTAAAATGTCATTATTTCTTTACTGGGATGAAAGTTTTATGGAAGGTGGGTTTCTATGCTGGAAATAAATAATTGTAAGATTTTTGCAGGTAAAAACCATTATGAATAAAGGAGGCATAAAAAAGGGGGGGCAAGTATGCTGGGGTTATATTCATAATTTAAAAATCATGTGATCCAGTTATGGCCCACTGGGAAGGAACATCCAAAGACATTAGTGAGGACAGGTAAGCGAGTCATGGTGATACCTGGGCAGAAGCTTGGAGATTGGCACCTAGAAGTACTCTGAGGTGAGACGGTGCCTGGTTATTTCAGGGACATTAAGGGGGCCTCAGTAGCTGGACAGGGCTGAGTAGGAGATGGATGGTAGGTAATAAGCTTTAGAAATGTCAGAGGAGCAGATTTTTAGATCACTCAAGGTCATAGAAGGTGTATTAATCAAGGTTCTCCAGAGAAATAGAACTAATAGGATGTGTGTGGGGGGGAATAAAAGAGAGAGATTATGGAGTTACTGCTGTGACACAAAAGGATTGGTGGTATTTCTGCAGTTGTTTAAGGGTTCCAGCATTGCCACAGCTGAGGTGTAGTTTGAAAATGTGGCTTGGATCTGACCCCAGACCTGGGAACTTCCATAAGCCACAGGTGGACAAAAAGAAGGAAAACATAGATTGAGAGAGAGATATTTTAAAGAATTGGCTAATATAATTGTGGAGGCTGGCAACTATAGTCTGTAGGGTAGGTTGGCAGGTGGAAGCACAAGGAAAATGTGAATTTGCAGCATTTGACTCTGAATTCAGGCTGGTGACAGAAGTGCTTCTTTGTGGGAGATCATTCATTTTCTTAAGACCTTCAACTGATTAGATGAAGCCTACCAACATTATGGAGAATAATCTGCTTTATTCACATTCTGGTGATTACAGTGTTATTCTCATCCATAGAAATACCTTCATGGAAACATCTAGAATTTTGTTTTACCAAATATCTGGAGACTGTAGCTTAGCCAAGTTGACACATAAAATTAACCATTATAATTGAATTTCTAGTTTTCTTTCTCATTTGGGAACCCACTGGAAGGGATTCAGTAGAGGAATAACATGGCCATACTTGATTTTGCTATTGTTCTCTAAAAATACTCAGATTTTTTGAGGTGTACATGACATACAATCAACTTCAAATAACTAAATTATACCATATGACTTCTTTTGACATAAGTATACACCAATAAAGCACTCACCACAGCCATCAAGATTGTGAATTTCCCTGATGTCTACACTCCTGGCCTCTCTTTGCTCCTCCCATTTGTCCTCAGTAGAAACACTAATATGTTTGCGTCTCCTAGAATCTTATTTCAGTGTAACTATACAGTCTCTATCATTTTAATGCTGCCTTCTTTTACTCAGAAGAAGCATTTTGAGCTTCACTCATGTTATAGTGTGTATCAGTAGTTCATTCTTTCATTGCTGAGTAGTATTCCATTGTGTGGATATACCACTGCTATTGGTTATAATAATCTAAAGTTTTTATTTTTTATTTAAGTAGGTTTTTTATTATATAAGTTAGTAGTGGAATTTAGCAGGTGTATGTAGTAGATTGTTATAACACCCTCCCCTGGTGAATCCCTTTTCTGCTCCACACCCCCTTTGTTAGTGTGATGTTAATTTTTTTAATTGTTATTTCCCCAATACATTTTTTAGATTATTTTAAAATATAAAATTATTTACACAGCCAAAAGCAATAGTTTGCATCCATTAACCCAAGGCTCAAATCCATCCTACTTCCTCCCCCTCACCTTGGGCAACCAAAAGTCTATTCGCCAAGTCTATGATTTTCTTTTCTGTGGAAAGTTTCATTTTTGCTGTATATTAGATACCATATATGAGTGATATCATATGGTATATATCTTTTACTTTCTGGCTTACTTCACTCAGAATGAGAGTCTCTAGTTCCATCCATGTTGCTGCAAATGTCATTACTTTGTTATTTGTTATGGTTGAGTAGTATTCCATTGTGTATATCTAACACATCTTCCTAATTTAATTGTCTGTTAATGGACATTGGGTTGTTCTCATGTCTTGGCTATTGTGAATAGTTCTTCAATGAACATGCAGGTGCAGGTGTCTTTTATAAGGGAAGTTTTGTCTGGATATATGCCCAAGAGTGGGATTGCTGGGTCATATGATAGTTCTGTGTATACCTTTCTAAGTTACCTCCATACTATTCTCCAAAGCTGTTGTACCAGCTTCCATTCCCACCAATAGTGCAGGAGGGTTCTCTTTACTCCACAACCCCTCCAGCATTTGTTATTTGTGGACTTATGAGCGGTGGCCATTCTGACTTGTGTGAGATGGTAGATCATGCTAGTTTTTATTTGCTTTTCTCTAAAAATCATGGATGTTGAACATTCTTTCAGGTTCTTGTTGGGCATCTGTACATCTTCTTTGGAAAAATATCTATTTAGGTCTTTTGTCCATTTTTTCCACTGGGTTGTTGGTTTTTTTTGCTGTTGACTTGTTTAAGTTGTTTGTATATTGTAGAGGTTAAGCCCTTGTCCATTGCATCATTTGAAACTACTTTCTCCCATTCTGTAAGTTGTCTTATTGTTTTCTTTTTGGTTTCCTTTGCTGCAAAACTTGTCAGTTTGATTAGGTCCCATTGGTTTATTTTTGCCTTTATTTCTGTTGCTTTGGGAGAATGACCTGAGAAAGCATTGGTAAGGTTAATGTCAGAGAATGTTTTGCCTATGTTCTCTTCTAGGAGTTTGATGGTGTCTTGTCTTATATTTAGGTCTTTCAGCCATTTAGAGTTTATTTTTGTGCATGGTATGATGGTGTGTTCTAGTTTCGTTGTTTTGCATGCAGCTGTCCAGGCTTCCCAGCAATTCTTGCTGAAAAGACTGTCTTTTTCCCATTTTATGTTCTTGCTGCCTTTGTCAATGTTTAATTGACCATAGGTGTCAGAGTTTATTTCTGGGTTCTCTATTCTGTTCCATTTGTCTGTCTGTTTTGGTACCAGTACCACACTTTCTTGATGACTGTGGCTTTTAATATTGCTTGAAATCTGAGGGAGTTATGCAAATTTTTGGATTTTTTGCTCTTATACTGTGAAAAATGTCATTGGTAATTTGATAGGGATTGTATTGAATCTGTGGATTTGTTTGGGTACTATGGCCATATTTACAATATTAATTTTATTTTCACTTTTAAAATTTTCCTATTTTTTATTTTTATGATTTCATTGGATTTTATTTTTATTGAAGTGTAGTTAATTTACAATGTTATGTTAGTTTCAAGTGTACAGCAAAGTGATTCAGTTACAAACACACACACACATACACACACACACACATACCTATATATTCTCAGGTTCTTTTCCCTGATTGATTTTTAGAAAATACTGAGTGTAGTTCCTTGCACTATAGAGTAAGTTCATTGAGGAACATCTGGGCTGTTTCCAGTTTTTGCATCTTAAATAAGGCTGTTATGAACATTCTTGTGTAAGTCTATGTATAATTATATACTTTCTTTCCCTTTGTACAAATACCTAGTCATATGCTAGGTATATGGTATGGGAGTTCCAGTTCTACCATATCTTCATTAATACTGGAGAGCAGGAGTCCTTTCAATTTTTGCCAGTCTAATAAGTGTGTAGTAGTGTAAACCAGTTTGCAGACCCTGGCTTTCTTGTTTAAGAATCCTGTAACACTGGATATTTTTTGAAAAAAAAATTGCCTACACCCAAGGCATGCAGAAATTCTCAGGCCAGGGATGCAACCTGCAACACAGCAGTGATCCATAACCACTAGGGCACCAGAGATCTCCCTGAACTTCTTGAGTCTCCTTAGCTCCATGCCTTATTTTTATCATACCACAGCACTTTTCACCATTTACCTACCACTCATTTTGCCTTAAGTTTTTTTTTTATCTGCAGCAACCTCCAATTGGATGTGTGTTCCAGGAGAGAGATTTCTCTTTACATTGTTCTCTATTATGTCTCTACAGTATATCAGTATTACTTTAGTGGGAGCCTTAGTTATTACTTAAGTTAATCAATGTTTGAATAAACAGATGAATTTGCTCAACAGTTACCAGTTACAATTGCCTGTTTGAGCCATAGCTGATCTCTAGTGATACAAAGATATTGATAATAAGCATTAACATTTAGTAAACTTTCATTAGGTGTCCATTGACCCATCCTTCATATTCACTTGAAGATAACGATTATTATTTCCACTTTGAGGAAACTGAGTCTCAGTGGTCTTTGATAAATTTGCTCAGGTATGCTTTCTTAGTAGGGGAAGAACCCAGAGTCTTTTTTCCAGAGTTATAGATTCATTCAACACTCTCCTGAATCAGGCACAGACTGTACCCTACAAAATCTTTCTGGGGAGTAGGGAGACATGCATATATTTTTATGGCCACACCTGTGGCATAAATAAGGGAGTTCTTGGGCTAGGGGTTGAATTGGAGCTGCAGTGGAAGGCATATGCCACAGCCACAGCAACACTGGATCTGGGCCAAATCTGCCAACTATGCTGCAGGTTGCAGCAACTTGGGATCCTTAAGTCACTGAGAAAGGCCAGGGATTGAACCTTCATCCTCAAATATACTATTAACCTGCTAAGCCACAATGGGAACTCTGAGACCTGTGCAATTTAATGGGCTTTGTGTTCTAATGAAATTCTGTGTCAGTGTTAAGGAGGCTATAGATACTTGCAAAGGTCCTTACACTGTCTGTGCCACACACTGATGTTGTGAGAATGTTGTAGTCATGACAAAGAGGCCATGGGCAATGGGGGAACTCCTGCTTCTCATTGGACCAAAAGTGCAAGGTACCATTCATATCAGGGATACTTTCTCCTGTGAAACCAGGTAGAGATCAGCTCCTATGGACCATAATCCTGTTTCCCAAGGGTCTAGGAGGAAGTGGAGAAATTGTCAATGGACTGATTCTCTAGTAGGGGACTGGGGGTGGATTCCCTCCAGGGTCCATTTAGGATGGAGAAAAGCAGATCTCCTTGTGCATTTTTTGAAGCTGTAGAACTGACATGAGAGTCTGTAAGGTTCTCAGGCCACTGAGGTTTGCTCTTTTTCTTTGGATCTGTCTTCTTGACAGAAAGAGAGGATTCAGGTTAGAGAATGAAGCAGAAGGTATTTGAACTCAGAGCACAGGTATAGCTCAGAAGGAGCCCAGGAACCTCCCTAGTCATGCATGTGTGTCTGTGTGTGTATATATGATTATCAGAGAAGTTACATCTATTTGTGTGTGTGTTGTGTTGTTCAAGTCAATGTGTGTATGTGTAACTGAAAAACACACTGAATGACCCACACTAGGATATGCAGAGGTCACGGAAGCCTGGACATTTCCTCTGTGTGTGCTTATTCTACTTGCACCTGCTGCTTGTGTGGTATGTATAAGACCTTGTTCACTGCTTGTGATGCAAATATACATGAGTTCTTGTGTCAATCATGCCTCTGTTCTAGGATTATTGATAGTTCTGTGTGTGTAGCTGTGTTGTACATGTGTATTTTGTTTGTGAGTTTTGCATAGATTTGTGTGAGGCTTACTCACACCCTGACTGTATTTATCTAGTGAAAGTATAAACCAAGGAAGTCTATAAATCTCCATTTGGCAAGTGTGTTTCCATGATAGTGTGTGAGTACTTTTGTGTAACAAACCCACACCTTGACTTATTTCACACAGAAGAAATAAATGTGCATGTGTGTTTGTGTCAGAGACCTTCTCACATTTTTTAGTCCCAACTTGTCTGAGACCAGAGTCCACACAGGCACCTCTGCAGGAAACCAACTTTGCCTAGCTATTGGCATCCATTTTTCTATGATTTGACTACTCCAGCATGGGCCCTGGAAGCTCAAGGTTTTTGACACCCTGCTTCACTTTTAGTAAAACGTTTTAGAAATGAAATACTCATTTCTGGAATCACATACTTTGACACTCAGATCTTTGTCTTTTCCCCACTTTATATCTTGGCGGCCTTGGGTTTGGCCATGGTGAATCTCAGTATCCATTACTGTTCAATGGGGTCATGCTAATTTCTGACAGATCTTGTCTGTAAGGTGCTTACGAAGCTAGGCACATTGTTAGCACTTAGCAAATCGTAGTAAATTGTGTCATGGAGACCCAAACACCTGACTTTCTATGTCCTGATTGTGCAGGGGACACTATTTGGTATGAAGATAGGAAAATCAGGCCCATCCATAGGCTCTGTCTCTCTGAATGTCCCACCCCCCAGGTCACACACATCTTCCCTTCCTCACTAGGAAGAAATTTCACAGCTACCTCTTTGCACATGGTGGTGATGGAATCAAATAACCACATCTGTATTTTTTCCTTTGGTTCACACTGTAGCTCCTGGGTGTAATTAGGAGCTCTGGTTCTCCTGGAGGAGATATGTGAGATCCTGGGCTATGTCTGACCTAGCAGCTTTTAATGAAAGGCCTGTGCTCGGCAAGAGGGTCAAGTGCCTGGTACCTCCTTATCCCCCGTGAACTGAGTCAGTTAATAACCCCAAGCAACTCCATGGTCTGAGGCACCCATCTACTGACAGATTCTTTCACAATGTCAAGTTCCTCTCCCAAGCTTATTTAAATATTTAACTTTAAATTTTCACATTTGACATTTGATGTTAGCCTCTCTACCCCCATAACATGAAATGGGTTGTTTCTATCTTTAGCCTAAAGATGATCAGAATATCAGTGTTTGAGACCAGGTTCCACTATGCAATTTCCATTTGAGATTGTTTAAGCCATTTCAATACTCCTGTTAGTAAAATGAAAGAAAAAAAATCACATTTGCTACTTCCCAGACACAAATAAATATTGATGGATTGAAAGAAATTGAAGGCATATGAAAGTGATTTGGAAACTAAAGGGTTTCAGTAATATGAGTGTGGACCATTATCTGAGTGGGTGGACTCAAATCCTGAAATAGTTCTTCTTAAGTTCCTGCCTGCTTGTCTAACTAAAGAGAGTGAGGAACAGTAGTGTCATAGGAATAAATATTTCCATATATTTTTCTTAATGACATGGAGAGAGTTGTGACTATAGCAGTTAATAACTCTATGATCATGCTAGTTTTCAACTCCTTTGAGTATATTGAAAATGAAGTGTTTTTTATTTTTATTTTTTTATGGCTGCTGCATTGGCATATGTAAGTTCCTGGGCTAGGGTTCAAATCCGAGCTGTATTTGTGTCCTATTTCTTGTGGCAATGCCAGATCCTTAAAGCAATGAGCAAGGACAGGGATTTAACCAACATCCTTCCAGAGACAATGTTGGATCCTTAACCCACAGAGCAACAATGGGAATGCCCCTCTCCTAGGACTATGGAAAAATTTAGTGAGGCAATAATGCAAAAATATATTTGTCTGACATAGTGTTCATTAACTATCAATTATTAGTCCGAAGATCAGTATTGGGAAATAGTGCTGATCAATCAGGGCACTAAATTCTAAGAGACACCCCAATCCTTTAGGATATCTCAGGTCTTAGACCCCATCTCAGATCTCAGGTGTCTTCCTACAGATGAATAACCACATCTCAGGCAACTTGGAGGGTCAGATGGAGATGGAGATATATGCACTGAAGTAAGGTTTATTTTTTATGTATAATTTTTATTTTTTTACATTAGAGTTGATTTACAGTGTTGTAAATAATGTTTTTTCTTTGTCAAGAGGATAAATTTGTATAAAGAGAAATTCTACCAGGAAACTTACCCCAGTGATAGCATATAAGCTAAGAAACTCACTTTAACTGTTTGAAAGCTCAGGTAGGTTAACAACATAAATTTTAGGTTAGCCTCTTGGTCCTTTATAAACCACCTCATAGTATTGGTTTATTAAACTCCTGAATATGATATTGGTTTTTGGGTGATACAGGTCCTCTCTTAAAAAAAAATATGGAATTTTGGTGTTTATTCGATGCAGGACTGTGTCCTTGGTATACATGCATGATGAAATAGAATCCTCTTTATTAACTCTATCATGATCTTCATGCTATAGAGGGACAACATGAGGCCAAGAGAGATTTAATATCCCAAGTGCTACAGTGAGAAATTGGTGGGACCAAAATCATAACACAGGGAACCTGGTTTTAGGTTCACACCTTTAGTTAGTCCTTGGTCTGTTGTGCTCTTGAGGGACAGTATCCTGAGGGAAGGCATTCTGTATGTTGTTTTATTCTTGTATGTCCAGTTAGTACCTTAGTGCCAGAAACATGATTGATTACAAAGATAAGAAAGGCGTTCCCATTGTGGCTTAGAGGTAATGAACTACTTACTCCAAAGACAGCCTCTTTGAGACTTACATCATGTCTTGTTCAACACCCAAGTTTAACCCTAATAATCCCAAGGCTCCATGTTACTTGCTCCATGACAACACATTCAGAGAAGTACAGCCTAAAAGCCAAATGCAATTTTTAAAAGGAATTCTAATATTTTCAGGGTCTCTAGTACAACCTAGGAGAAATTTATTTACTAATCCAAATCAATATTTCTAAAAATTTCTATAAGTTTTTAAAGGAGAAGGTAGGGATACACCATAGCCTATCCAACCTTATTATAAAACTGAATTCTTTACAACAAATAGTGTACTGTCAGAAACATAAACAACTACAACAGTCAAAGAAAATAGCCTAGAAACAGTCTGGTTGTAATGAGGACTTGACCTCACCATCACTGTGTCAACTAGATTCAGAAGGCCATGAATCATCAGTCTTTTTCCCCCCAACTCTGATCAGAGTGAAGGGATGAATGTATTATCAATAGAATTAATGCAGTATATGAACATTCATGTCAAAGGGTGACTTTCAGTGACTAGAGCAAAAAAACCATCTGTCTCCTGATAACATCAGAACCAGGTAACAGACTACAACATCTATGAATTCTTTACCATGCCACCTCCCAGAAAGAGGTGAAAGATAGTTTGCTACTTAGTCCTTAAGGAAGAAGCCTTTATGGGCAGAGTCTAGTACTTTGGACCCAAGGCTGACACCACAATCTTCATGGATTGTACAAAATGAGAACCAGAATACTGTCTCTAATTTTCTTAAGATTTTTTAAGATAATTTGGGTCAATTTTTCTTGGGAGAGAACTTGCAGAATTATGTTTGTGTAGTTTGATTTTCAGATCAGCATAGAGTCTTCCATATCTCTACACAAACATCACTCTCAAAAGGCTGCTGGATTCTTTCAGCAAGAGAAAAAAACTCTGAGGTCCAAACTATAGATTATGTTTAAAAGTAAATATTCCTGGGAGAAAGAGCACTATGGCCAAGTCATGGAGGTAGAATAGCTGGGAAGAGTTCAGTATTTAGGGGCCAGTTTTGAATGGCCAAACAAGGGCATTGACCACTCCAGTCAAAGTGAGGATGAAAGCAGATTGGGGATTACAGGCAGAATAAGGGCAGAGGCTATAGACACACTGGAAATAGATGCACTGTCTTTCCAATTTGGCTGAATGAATGGTATATGGCTAAAAATAGTCACATTGTTAATAAAATCTGAGTACCTACCTAGTTTGCAAAAGGTGCTTTTCATATACCACTCACATCTTCCCCAAATATTGCAACATAGACATTCTGCTCCTCATTTTAAAGATGAAAGCATTGGGAGGCAGTGATAAAACTTTGCTAATGTTTTATAGCACTAGTATATAGTGGCCCTGGGATTTGATCCCACATGTCTCTGGCTTCAGAGACCACATTCTTCCCACTATATTGCATGCCTTAATTAACTATGCTGCCTGAGAGCATTCAAGAATTTCAGGAAGTAAACTGGGAAATTTGATGATGAGTGAAAAACCTATGATTTCAAGATATGGGCATAGATGGTAATATCAGTAATAACAACAACAATATGATAACAATCATTCACTAATCATGTGTTTATTGTGTGACTACTGTAGGCCAGTTGCTGTGACATGTATTTTATATCAACCTAACAGCCCCACAATAAAGGCTTAACTTTTTGGATACCAGGACTTAAGAGTTTAAGAAATTTGCCATAGATCACTTATGAAAATGATGGACAAGTCATCCAATCCCATATTTATCTGATTTTGAACCCATGTTTCTAACCACCATGCTATATTGACTCCTGTAGTATATGATTTGATGGAAAAGATACACCTGCATTTATGCTCCTCATTCAAGAGAAGATGGGTCTGTCATTTCCACAAAGCCTTTGGTGGATGTGTTGCCTCTGTCCTTAATCATATGATGCAGACATGAATAGAGAGACTAGGAGAACAGCTACTGGATTTACAAGACAGCTACTCATAAAATAATTTCTCAGGTCTCCAGGACAAAAAGCCTAGATAACGTTTTTCAAAGGAAAAAAAAATACTTGGAAAGTTAAGACAAGTATGGTACATATCCATTGGAAGTAATATCATGCAGCTAATAAAATGAATTCTTCATAGTGGCTGTACAAGTTTACATTCCCACCAGCAGAGGAGGAGGGTTCTCTTTTCTCCACACCCCCTCCAGCACTTGTTATTTGTGGATTTCTTAATGATGGCCATTCTGACTGGTGTGAGGTGGTATCTCATGGTAGTTTTGATTTTCATTTCCCTTATAATCAGCGATGTTGAGCATGTTTTCATGTGTTTGCTGGCCATCTGTATGTCATCCTTGGAGAACAGTCTATTCAGGTATTTTGCCAATTTTTCCATTGATTGATTGGCTTTTTTGCTGTTGGGTTGTATAAGTTGCTTATATATTCTAGAGATTAAGCCCTTGTCAGTTGCATCATTTGAAACTATTTTCTCCCATTCTGAAAGTTGTGTTTTTGTTTTCTTTTGGGTTTCCTTTGCTGTGCAAAAGCTTTTCAGTTGGATGAGGTCCCATGGGTTTATTTTTGCTCTTATTTATACTGCTTTGGAGACTGAGTTTGGGGATACCTTAGAAATCTATACATAGAACTTCCATATGACCCCGCAATCCCACTCTTGGGCATATATCCGGACAAAACTCTACTTAAAAGAGACATATGCCCCTGAATATTCATTGCAGCACTATTCACAATAGCCAGGACATGGAAACAACCCAAATGTCCATCGACAGGGGATTGGATTAGGAATAGTTGGTATATATACACAATGGAATACTACTCAGCCATCAAAAAGAATGACATCATGCCATTTGTAGCAACATGGATGGAACTAGAGAATCTCATACTGAGTGAAGTGAGCCAGAAAGACAAAGACAAATACCGTATGATATCACTTATAACTGGAATCTAATATCCAGCACAAATGAACATCTCCACTGAAAGGAAAATCATGGACTTGGAGAAGAGACTTGTGGCTGCCTGATGGGAGGGGGAGGGAGTGGGAGGGATCGGGAGCTTGGGCTTATCAGACACAACTTAGAACAGATTTACAAGGAGATCCTGCTGAGTAGCATTGAGAACTGTCTAGATACTCATGTTGCAACAGAACAAAGGGTGGGGAAAATGTAATTGTAATGTATACACGTAAGGATAACTTGATCCCCTTGCTATACAGTGGGAAAATAAAATAACGTAAAAGAAAAAAAAATGAATTCTTAAACCTTATGAATTCATTTATGAAGAAACATAATAGAAAATTGCATATAGGGCATGTTTTTAACTGTGTGCAAAAACAGTCCAGATGCCATTGCATCACATCATCATCCTTATCATTATTAAACCTAGAAGTCTTTGCTTACAGCTCACACACATGCCAGACATTTAGAAAATTGTGAGAGAACAGCTTCTTACAGGGGAAAGAACAAAACCCAAGGAATCGTAATTTACTATGCCTCCCTAATTTATTTGAGATTATACATAAAAATTATAAAAGTATGAGGCACAAGTATAATTATCTGCAAGATTTCATAACAGACCATTCACACACACACACAAACACACACACACACACACACACACACACACACACACACACACACTACTGAGTGAAGTATAAAAGCTCTGCCATTATCTAGCTCAGGAGTGATCATTTCAAATTCTGTCAGCTCCATAATGTGAGCAAATTTTACATTTTATCTCCAGAAGTCTTAGTTATAGAATGGGGAGAAGCCATAAGCTCAACCTGGAAGTGGGGAGGTGGTACACTCTCTTTTTAACCAATCCAGGGCAACAACAATGTATCTATTTTTACCAGCCAGAATGGGACCCAGGGGACCAAGGCCAATAATTTCTGTTGAGGGGACAATTTGGGAGTGATAAATGCACTTCTCTTAACTATTCCCCATAGAGTTGTGCCTTTGTCAGATACTGAAGATATTCAACTCCTTTGGTAATATACATTAGGATTCATTATTTGCACATTCATTTAAAGAAAGTTCATGTCCATAAGCTCATTTAATCTTCCAATCATTCCAGCAGTAGATAGTCCTTTTCCTATTTCATTGCAAAGAGGGTGGCTCAAAAGAAAATGGGCAAAGGAGGGGGTTTCAAACCCATTAACTTCAAATCTAAAGCTGTGTTCTGTTGCATCACAGTGGCTCTCCTGCAGCAGTGGGCTCTGTATCCTGTGGAACCTGTCCTTCTACATTCAGTCCAGACATGGGTGGATAATTGCTACTCATCCCTGGGGAATAAAAACATTTATCCATGAATAATTGGGCATCTGTTTCTCAGACATAGAGATTTTTCTTCTTCTTATAGAAATACACAAATGCCTAAAGGGATTTTTTTTCTTGGTTAATGCACATAATAATAGTTGGCACATAGTCAGGGCTCAAAATATATTCTTTAATCCTAAGAATGGGTGTGAGAAGCCTTCAGTTCAGATTGGCAAAAGTAAAGACATGGAATCAAGTGGAATATAGCATTTTATCTTTTCCAATAAATTGTTTATTTACTCTTTCATAAAATTATTTTATAATATCTATGTGCCTTTTTGTGAGGTTCCTCTGTATAAAGATTTGAAAACACATTTTTAACAGTATGTAATAATGCATTTGCAGCAACATTGATGGATTTAGAAATTATCATACTAAATGAAGTTTTTGCAAGAAACAACATATATCATTTATATGTGGAATCTAAAAAAGGATATTGGAGTTCCTGTTGTGGCACAGCAGATGAATTTGACTAGGAAGCATGAGGTTGCAGGTTTGATCCCTGGCCTCACTCAGTGGGTTAAGGATCTGGTGTTGCCATGAGCTGTGGTGTAGGTCACAGACATGGCTTGGATCTGTCATTGCTGTAGCTGTAGGGTTGGCCAGCAGCTGTAGTTCTGACTAGACCTCTAGCCTGGGAACCTCCATATGCCACGGTTGCTGCTCTCAAAAGACAAAAGACAAAAAAAAAGGATGCAAATGAACTTATTTTTGGAACAGAAACAGATTCACAGATTTGAAAAGCTTAGATTACCAAAAGAAACAAGTTGAGGGTGGGAGGAGAGATGGACTGGAGTCTTGGGACTCCCATATGCACACTGAGGTATATGGAATGACTGGCCTAACAGGACCTGCTGTATGGCATGGAGAAATCTACCCAGTATTCTGTGCTAATCAATGGTGGGAAAGAATCTGAAAGAGAATGGATGTGTGTATATGTATAACTGAATCACATTGTTGTATAGCAGAAATTATCACAACTTTGTGAATCAATTTATTTCAATAAAACTTTTATAAAGATTTGAAAAGGGTTTTGTTCCTCTAAAAGGGCTCCCAACCTAGTGAGTGGAATAGACAAAATAGGATGTGTCAAATAATGTACTAAAGGTGAGGCCTGAGTCCTGTGAGAACAGAGGAGTGTTAAACCCAAATTTAAGGGGTTATGGCTGAAGGAAGTTACAAGTAAGCAGAGACTCAAGGTAATCCAAAGAAGTAAAAGTTGATGTGGGCTGTGTAGAGACATATGGAAGGGAGAAAAACAGAGGAACAGGAAAACACATGGAGAAGAGAAAAGGTGACAAATTCAGAAAACAATTATCAGAAAAATTAGAGAGGCTGAAATATACACTTCATCAGGGGAAGAGGTTCAGGATGAGGCCAGAGAAACTATCAGGAATGAACAGTGCAGAACCATGAAGACCATGTTGAACAATTTGCACTTTTTCCCAAAGGAAAGAGAAAACTCTGGAAGTATTTGCTCAAAGACTGATAGTGTCTTGTTAAAACTTATGTCTATAAGTGAAGAATGGATAATGAGCAGGTGTTTGCAGTAGATGGAGATAATGTTGGCAGGGCAAGGATGGAGTTATGGGATGTAAGACCAGCAGCTGGGAGTCGAGTTTGGAAGTAATCAGAGATGCTCGGGTAAGAGGTTATGGAAGTCTGTCTGAGGCAGTGGAGTTAGAACGCTATGGATTTACGTCTCCTTCACAATCAGAATCTAAAGATTGTATACATGTACATGTAACTGGGTCACCATGGTGTACAGTAGAGAAAAATTGTATTGGGGAAATAGCAATTTAAAAAAAGAAAAAAAAATTAAAGGATGCAGTAATTTGGGAGCTAACCGAATTTGATGAGATTCTGAAAAACAAAGGCATTAAAAACTCTAAATTTATGGCTTGAACAGCTGAGTGTATGTTTGTGCCATTTACTGAGATAGGGGACCTAGAAGGAGAAATAGATTTGAGAAGATTTTAATATGCCAAGTATGAAGTACCTGTGGGTTATTCACAAGAAGACATTGAGGAGGCAAGTGAATATATTTTGGATCCAGATAGATATTTATGGCCTGTCAATATAGCAGAGGGTGAGATTGTAAAAAGAAATGAAAAGAATAAGAAATACTGAGAAAAGAAGGCAAGACTGGAGAGAAGTAAAAGAGGGGAAGAACGGAGGTAAAGAAAGAACAAAGAGAAAGGGAGGTGAACAGATCTGAACACAGACCAGAGAGAACATTGACAATTAAGGAAATGACAGAAAGAGATTTTCCCCAAAGGGCATCAAAGACTGAGAGACATAGAAAATGAAAAAGATGGGACCATGGGAGCAAAGGAAAGGGAAAGTTAAGTGATGAAAATGATGCACTGAATTTGGTAATAAGGAGAATTTTGGTGATGTAACCAGGAGCACTGTCAGTGAGTGGTGGGAACAGACTCTAGACCATGGTGGACAGAAGACTAAATGGAAAGTAAGGAAGCATAGAAGGTGAATAATTGGATTGATCCAACATGGAAGCTTTGCTAGACGGATGGGGTGGAAGGTCACTGGAGTAAAGACACTGGCAGTAAGTAAGAGAGTGAGAAACCATGAGATCTGTAGGGGAGAGGAAAATGAATTTGGGGGAAAATGGACAGGATCAGAGACTGGATAGATTTATGAGGCCAAAGATTCTGTGTAATGAACGAGTAGAGGGGAAAGCCAGAAAAGTTATGGAAAGTTTAATTTGATAGCTAAATCAATCTCAGTCTTCCTAATATAACCAAGGGAATAGATGGCTAAAGTGCAATGGAGGTTGAAATGACTGAAGATGAGATGAAAGGATAAATATGCCACATGTTGAATGGTTCAATCACGCAGATGCAAACCCCAGATGATAGTTAAATTGTAGAGAAGTAAACTGATCTAGGTGCCAACAACTGTAACAAAATAAGAGCCACTAGAGTTTGGAGGTGAGGCTACAGGATCTAGGACAGTTTCTACTGTTTGCCCAGTACTGAAAAAAACTTTCTCTAGAATTTGAATTGTTTCATTGTGGTATAATTTCATTTTATTTTTTATGTAATGATTTTTTCCATTGTAGCTGGTTTGCAGCATTCTGTCAGTTTTCTACTATACAGCATGGTTACCCAGTTACACATACATGTATACATTCTTTTTACTCACATTATCATGCTCCATCGTATGTGACCAGAAACAGTTCCCAGTACTACACTGTGAATCTCATTGATAGTCCATTCCAAAGGCAATAGTCTGCATCTGTTAAGCCCAAGCACCCATCCAACGCATACCCTCCCCCTCCCCCTTGACAACCCCAAGTCTGTTCTCCAATTTCATCATTTTCTTTTCTGTGGAAAGGTTCATTTGTGCCATATATTAGATTCCAGATATAAGTGATATCATATGGTATTTTTCTTTTTTCTTTCTGACTTATTTCACTCAGTTTGAGAGTCTCTAGTACCATCCATTTTACTGCAAATAGGATTATGTCGTTCTTTCATATGGCCAAGTATTATGCCATTGTATATATATACCACATCTTCCTAACCCAATCATCTGTCAGTGGACATTAGGGTTGTTTATATGTCTTGGCTATTGTGAATAGTGCTGCAATGAACATGCATGTGCATGTCTCTTTTTTAAGGTGAGTTTTGTCTGGATATATGCCCAAGAGTGGGATTGCTTGGTCATATGGTCATTCTACATAGAATTTCCTAAGGTACCTCCATACTGTTCTCCATAGTGGTTGTACAAGCTTCCTTTCCCACCAAAAATGCAGGTGGGTTCCTTTTTCTCAACACTCCTTCCAGCATTTGTTGTTTGTGGACTTATTAATGATGGCCATTCTGACTGGTGTGAGGTGGTGCCTCATGGAAGTTTTGACTTGCATTTCTCTAGTAATCAGGGGTGTTGAACATCATTTCATGTGCTTATTAGCCCTCTGAATATCTTCCTTGGAGATGTGTCTATTCAGGTCATTTACCCATTTTTCCTTTTTTTTTTTTTTTTTTTTTTTTTTTTGCTGTTGAGTTGTTTAAGTTGTTTGTATATTGTAGAGATTAAGCCCTTGTCATTTGCATCATTTGAAACTGTTTTCTCCCATTCTGTAAGTTGTCTCTTTGTTTTCTTTATGATTTCCTTTGCTGTGCAAAACTTATCAGTTTGATTAGGTCCCATTGGTTTATTTTTGCTTTTATCTGTTGCTTGGGAGACTGACCTGAGAAAACGTTTTTAAGGATGATGTCAGAGAATGTTCTGCTTATGTTCTCTTCCAGAATTTGATGGTATCACTGTGGTATAATTTTAAAAAGGAGTAAATAATTATAGCCTATTTTCCATTAATGAAAGAAGGGTTAACTTAATTGTGGTACACAGCCTTTGGAATATTACACCACTCTTAAATTGATATTTATGAGAAGCTTATGATGTATTTTTTTTTTTGCTCTTTGTCTTATTAATTCTGCACCCATGGCGTATGGAGTTTCCCAGTCTATGGGTATGTTCGGACCTATAGCTGTTGGCCTATGCCACACCCACTGCAACACCAGATCTGACCCATTTCTGTTAACTACATCACAGCTAATGGCAATTCTGGATCCTTAAACCACTGAGTGAGGCCAGGGATTGAACCCGCAACCTCATGATTCCTAGTCAGATTCATTTCCACTGCACCATGATGGGAATTCCTTGATGTAATCTTTGTAGGACATAATAGAAAATGGGTATAAAGGCATGTTTATATCTATTTTCAAAAATGCCAATTGTTTTCTTAAAACCTGGAAAGATGTGCTCCAAAATGTTAAAGAAGGTATTCTGTTGCTCAGAGTGGAGACATTTATATATCAAAATTTCCCAACCATAATATTTATATAATCATGTCTTTCTTTCATGAGGAATGAAAATATTATGTAGCTTTGTGAACAAAGGCTGAATTTCATAGGAAAGTGATGGTCCAGGAAGAGAAGTCCATGGGTTGACAAACTGGAAGAAGAGGAAGGTGGCTGACCCCAACAGGTGCAATTGCTGTGTCTGATTGCTCACCCACTGCAACACCAGTATCCACTCTGCTTCTCACCCGTATCCACTCACATTGGAACCTGAACATCAAGGCATGAAACCATCAAAGAAAAAGTTCCTTGAGTCTCAGGAAGCAGTCCTCTTCTAAAAATATCTTGTAGTCAATTAGCAAATGCTTATTTCCTCTAGCAAACAACTTGTATTCTACCATCATAGGGGTCCTCAGCCTTTCTAAATACATGAGCAGAGAGATAAGAAATCAAGATCTTTGATTTATTTCTGAATTGTTATCCACTAGTATCAGGAACATAGAGATACACTTTTCAAAGTTCTCTCTGAATCATACTGAAGATAGGAATGCTGTTTCCTACCAAAGAGTCAATTATAAAAATCACTAAGTCATAGAAGATTGATTAACTTGCATTCCTCCAGAAGCCAATCCTGAACCAAGAATGAAGGATAAGTAGTTTATTTGGGGGTCAAAGTAAATACCAATAGGAGGGTGGGAAAGGAAGATAGGGAGAGGAAAGCTATAGCCAAAAGACAAATATTAGCACAACCATCGCTTGGGGAAATTAAGCTAATTCCTCAGAGGAAACACTAGCATCCAGCACACCTCAGATTTGTCCACTTTGATTTTGCAAAGCTGCCATTGGTCACTATTCAGGTGACTTTCTTCTCTGGCTTGTATCTAAAATGTTGTTGGACTTCAACAGGTCTGAGTTGAGAGTCTCCCCAGTCCTTCTCCTCTGATATACATGAAATTGTGGCAGAAATGCAAGGTCATCACAGCTAGAAATAAGCTGCCTAGATAAAGCTTTGCTGTGTCTACTGTCTTTTAACCTCAGATTTCAAAAAGGGCAAAATAAACCCTTAAAGATTATTTGAAGCTATACATATTTCTTTCTTTGTCCTGTATATCTCAATCCTAAGAATCACTAGTGCTGCATTAACGATCATTTTCGTCAAAAGGTCGGTTTTAAAGAAACTGAAGCTTTTAAATTTGGGGTCAACTTTCCTGGATTGTGTGTTTCAACAATTTTTTTCCCTATGTGCATGTTTGTTTCTTTGTGCTTTATGTTTCTCCTATTTTTCCTTCACTCCTTTAGTCTTCCTTCCTTGAAACTATTTTTATTTGATATATTTTGATTATTTGTTCATTTTATTTGATGTAACCAAACATGTTTGTCTAAAGAAAAAAGGAAAAAAGTAATTATCTCTGTCTCTTTTCACTTTGCATTTCATAATGATCTCTAAAGGGAATAAACACAAGACAATGTTCTTTAGGTCACCTGGTGGGTATGGCCCAATAAGAACTTTTTGAGTGGGACACTGCTCTATCTAGTTCTAAGAAGCCATTTGGTCCTTTGGCTATTTGGATCTCAGTAGAGCTAGTAATTATTTTTTAAACTCTCTGGAGCTTATCATATGCGAAAGGGTGCTTAAGGGTGGGAAACATAGTCTGAAAAAGATGGAAAACTGATGATGGCTCTGGTCCTTCCTCCATGGGCTCCTTCTCTAAGGTCCCCAGCACATACCTCTCTCCCATGGGACACTTTTCCTAGAGGAATCGAGGGGGAAATGGGGCAATTAACCCAGGTCTGATGGATGTCTTTAACTGGAAATAGCAACTTCATCTCTTTGCCCACCTGGGCTTTCTCCTTGGCTATGTATACCCCAAAATTCATAGGTCTGGGACTGGTAGACAGGAGTGAGAGTCTGAGCTTTTTGCTTTTCTTTTTGACGCTCAAGTGGTATCGAGGATCTTGGACAATATTATTCAGGTCCCTTAAACAGACTCTCAGGGCACATTTACCCACCACACACTGGATTACAAATGCAAGCAAGGTCAGTATTGGGGATGAAATGGATATTGTTTTCTCGGCAGCATTTGGGCTTATATGTTAGTCTAGAAGTGGAAATATAAGAAAGCTGAATTTGACATGGAAGAGAAGAGAAAGTAAAAGAGAAAAAAATGAGAGAGTATGCAGAGCAGATTTAAAGACATGGAGTGACAAAGAATGAAGGTGCAGTGGCAGGGAGAATGAGAACTGAGAGAGGAGGAAGGAGAAAATGAGAGAAGGAATGACAAAGTGAAGGAATAAACAGGAAAAGAAAAAAAGAGATAAAAGTGAACCAACAGATGAAACACAGATACAGGGAAGCAGATTTTTTTCAGGAGTAATTTAACTTGCTTTAGATTCTGACATAGTCCACTTACTGAATATAGGAGAGAGGGTGGTTTTGAGTCTCCTTTCTGACCAATGGCAAACACTTCTAATGAGATAGGAATCTTGTTTCCTTCCATGTTAGGTAGGAGTTAGCTCTGTGAAGCTACTGATGTTTTATTGTATACAAGGCGGAAGTTGAGGAAGGAAACAAGGATTTTGTTGCATACTTGCCAAGATAATCAGAGTATTTTACTATAAATGAAATCTTCCCATTACTAGCATATAAGTTTCTTATTGATACTCTAACAAATTGGCACAAATGTAATGGCTTTAAAACCCACAAATTTATTAGTTTACTCTTCTAGAGGTCAAAAGTTTAATTGTTGGCATTTCCTCTGAGAGCTCTCAGGGAGAAATGTCTGTACCTTTCCAGCTTCTAGAGGCCACCTGAGCCCACCTTCATTCATTGTTTGTGTTCTTTTCTCCATCTTCTGTGTCAGAAGCATAACATCTTAAAATCTCTCTCTGACTGATTCTTCTGCTTCCTTCTTCTACATTTAAGGACACCTGTGATTACATTAGACCCAACCAGATAATCTAGGATAATCTCATATTGAAGCCAGCCTTAATAAAGCAGCCTAAATTCCACCTGCACCTTAATTCTCCCTTCCCAGGTACTAGAAGGGATCCACAAGTTCTGGACTTTGGGGTATCTGGACATAACATTGGTGCTTATTACTTGTTCTTACCATAACTAACCAGCAAGTGTTGTGTTAAAGGGCAGGACCACCTGATGGGGAGATAAAAACTTGAGATAAAACTAAAATCTCACTTATTTTGTCAATTTTGATCATAGTCTTCATTTTTGTTACAGGGTATTATTATGTTGCATAGGGAGGAAGGAAAATGTACTAAAAATTATATACTTTGTGTAGATAAAGATGTTGTATCATTTAACCTTTTCTGTGTTGAAAATAGAAAATAACCCAAAACCAAAATCACATAAACATTCACTGGGAGTCAGATTGGTCTTTGCTTTCCCAACATGACCTGAGACCTCAGGGAACCCACAGCTGCCAAAGGAGAGGGAGTCTAAATGACATCAAATGGAAACATACTTTTCCAGGGAAGTTGGAATGGAGACATCAGCCAGAGGCAGTGTGGTGGGAATGCAGAGGAAACGATTGGAAATGTAGCAGAGACACAGACTGCTCAGTGTCTTTAAGCCATATTAAGGCTGTTACACTTCATTGTAAGATCAGTGGGAATCCTTTGAGAGTTTTTAAACAGGGGGATTTGTTAAGGTTTTTAAAAAGGAATATTTTAAAAATCCTTTGGCTTCAAGGGAGAAGGACACTACCATATCTGAAGGACCCTCTCTGAACAGTAAACAATATAATGTATGCATATTGATGAGTGTTCTTTAACAAATACAATACCATTCTTTGCATCCTGTTATTCAAAAAGTCTGCTTCTGATCTTTAACAGTGACTGTTGAAGTCAAATCTTCTACAGGTTTCTGTGCAATGGTTGATAATTTGGAATAGTTACCACAAAATATTCTTGGGCCAATAACATGGCTGAGACATCATTTTCCATGCACTAGGCCTCAGAAACACAAATTCATAAGTTCTATTTTGTCAATGAACCAAGAGAAGGTGGCTCTCTCAAACATTCCCTCATTGATAATTTTTCTAATTCCTTTATGTGTCACTGTAAAAGGAATATATGAGACAAATGTTGCTTCCCACTTTACTAAATAGAACATATATATTTTTCATCTGACTGCTAAAATCAATTAATTCAGACCTTAATATTCTCAAGCATTCTTCATCTGAGCAAAAAACAGCAGCATGAGGAGGGAAAACCAGAGCAGCGTGTCCAAGTTCCTCCTCCTGGGGATCCCAATCCAGCCGGAGCAGCAAGGCATTTTTTTTGCTCTGTTCCTGGGAATGTATCTGACCACAGTGCTGGGGAACCTACTCATCATCCTGCTCATCAGGCTGGACCCTCACCTTCACACCCCCATGTACTTCTTCCTCAGCCACTTGGCCCTAACGGATGTATCCTTTTCATCGGTCACTGTCCCTAAGATGCTGGTGAACATGCAAACTCAGAATCGATCCATTCCCTATGCAGGGTGTGTAACACAGATGTATTTTTTCATATTTTTTACGGATCTGGACAGCTTCCTTATTGCATCAATGGCATATGACCGCTATGTTGCCATATGTCACCCCCTTCACTACACATCAATCATGAGAGAGGAGCTGTGTGCCTTCCTAGTGGCTGTATCCTGGTTCCTGTCTGGGGCCAGCTCCCTTTCCCACACCCTTCTCCTGACCCAGTTATCCTTTTGTGCTGACATCATCCCTCATTTCTTCTGTGACCTTGGTGCCCTGCTCAGATTGTCCTGTTCAGACATCTTCCTAAATGAGCTGGTCATGTTCACTGCAGGAGTGGTGGTCATTACTCTGCCATTCATATGTATCCTTGTGTCTTATGGGTACATTGGGGCCACCATCCTGAGGATCCCTTCAACCAAGGGTATCTATAAAGCCTTTTCCACATGTGGCTCCCATCTCTCTGTAGTGTCTCTGTATTATGGGTCAATATTTGGGCAGTACCTCTTCCCAACGTTAGGCAATTTCATTGACAAGGACATCATTGTGGCTCTCATGTACACAGTGGTCACACCCATGTTGAACCCCTTTATCTACAGCCTTAGGAACAGGGACATAAAAGAGGCCTTTGAGAAACTCTTCAGTAGAGCAACATTTTTCTTACCATGACATCCAGCTTGTACTTAAATCAGGACTTCATTTGGATTCATCTCATATATTTGAGTTTCCATTTGAATATATCTCAAAATTTTGTGTCTCCAAGCCCTAGGACAAATGCTGGCATGATGAATGTACTTGGTAAATGTCTGTTGATCAGAATTTCATTCCCTTATTAACAATTTTCTCTTTCATAAATAACTTTTCATCAGCAAGTGAATTTTTTTTATTTTTTTATTTTCCAAATACATTATTTTTTTCTACTGTACCTTGAAGCAAATCCTAAATTAATTTTATTACTTATTTTTGCAAATTGGGGATATAGATAATACAATAATGTACACTTGGTTATTCTTTATTTGAGGAAACATTTGGAAAGCCAAATATTCTAGGCCTGTATCTCAGGGTTTAACCCCAGAAACTAAAGAATTAGCTATATTATTATAATATACTTTTATGCAGACAATGCAGGGCTTCCTTTCCATCTTTATGAGTCTTATTAAGTTGTCACTTGAATAAGAGGAATTTTTTTTTGCTTATTTTAGGGCCACACTTGTGGCACATGAAAGTTCCCAAGATAGGGGCTGAATATGAGCTGCAGCTGCCAGCCTACACCACAGCAATGCCAGATCTTTAACCCTCTGGGCAGGGCCAGGGATCAAACCCTCGTCTTCATACTAGTTGCATTTGTTTCCTGAACCACAAACAGGAACTCCAAGAGGAATTTTTTTACTCTTTTCCCATGGTATATAATGTTGCAAAAACAACTCTTAAGATGGAGGTCCCTGTAGAAGATAAAGACTCACCAGGGATTTTCCCTTTGCCAGCTCTGTGTGGTTGACATTACTTAGCCTCCAGGCATAGTCAGTATGAAAGCTCACTTCATGCTGGCATCCTTTGTACATATAATGAAATTATAGTGCATAGTATCTAAAAAGTGATTGCTTTCCTACGCATGCCACTGCAGATTCAGCATTGACTATTCTTCATGGACTTCTTGCCTTCCCAAATGAAGAAAATGAATAATGAAGGGCTTCTTAAACTTTAACTTACACAAGAATTCTGGAACAGTTTGTTAAAACAGAGATTCCTGGAATAAACCTCCATGAATTTCAATTCCATAGATCTTATTGAGGCCCAAGAATTTGCATTTCTAACAAGTTCCCATGTAATGCTGATGCTGCAGGTGTGTGAATTATGGAATGAATAATTAAAGCTTGGAAGCTATAGGACACACATTTATACCTTCTATGAATTCTGGTAGTGAGTAGAATGAAACAAGAGAATGCTAAAACTATTTTGATAATAGAGCATCAAAAGTTCATGTTGATATTTTCAGATTAATTCTGGCTGTAGGAAGTTCATTTTAGCAATCTCTAATATAAGAGGATATTTCTTCAACTATCAGATTTTCTTTTCTCTTTTGTATATAATATAGATATATTAGATACTACATATCATGCTTCATTTCATCACACCAGACTATATGTTCAATGGAGAAAATTCCCAAAGCTTTGAAAAAAATATACCTTAAGTCCTTCGATGGCTTCTTTTTTACATTAAGACAAGTAGAATTTCAGCGTGACTTATAACATTGCTAATGTCACTATAAAACCTATTTTAATATTTTTCAACTCATATTTTTTTCATATATGCTGCCTAAAAAGTACATTTATTGAAGGTATATATGTGTACGTATAAGTGATTTACCTTGCTATACACTGAAACTAATACAATTTTGTAAGTCAAATATACTCCAATAAAATTTTAAAAATAAAATAGGTAAGGTATGCAAATACTTGGTAAAGGACCTAAAAAAAATCATGCATTTGTTATACAGTGCTAGGTGATTTCAGAGCAGCTTTACCTACAAAAGAACACTTGAATTCTTGATAGGACATTGAAAAACTTTTGTTCTCTAATGTTACTCTTTACTAAAACTCCTTATTTAACTTGCCATGTTTCTTGACACAGCCCATAAACTAGCATTTGTCTTGAATCCAAACCATATTATTGTTATTATGGGAACTGAGGCTACATTACCTCAGTCTTTTTATCTTCTCTTTGTGTATGTGTACCTACTCTGTACAAAATACATTTACCTAATTTTACACACAAATATGAGACTAATTATTCTGTGACCAGCATCCAGAGTTACATTTAAGACTAGTGATGTCCCCAACTCTATTTGGGATGTGAAGATGAAATGAACATATTTTGACGTAGTTTGATACTCAATACATGTCTAGAATATTATGATAGCATCTTCCTTTATTATGCATTTATTTCATTCCATATGCTCTGACGTAGGTGGTCCCATAGGTGAATGAAGACATCTGGCTTTGTTGCCTCTCTCTTCAGAGGGTTCAACCTGGACTTTTATTCTTCATGTACTTTCCTGGGACTTTTCAAAGTTAAGCTCTTCTGTTTTCAAAGGAGCAAGCCCCAGGCACCAGGGAACTAAACAATTGAGCCCATTAGAATGGATGCTTTGGAGATACTCAAGTAACCTTATTAGAAAACTGACAAAAGAGATTTCGAGGCATGGTACAATCTTTAATAAAGTTTCATAGTGAATCTCTGTGTTAATTTGACATGAGATCAATTAAAAATTTTAAGTAGATTGATGTATTAATGTTGTATGTATTCTGCGTATTAATATGTATAGAAGGGAAATGCAAATATTATCATAGGAAAAGAAAGCTATAAAATACTATATAAAATAAATTCCATATATGTAAATATAAACTTTTCTGAATAAAAAACAATTGTAGAAGGATAAAAAAAATGAATAATCAAAGAGTGAAATACTTTGAATTTTTTAAATTGTTATTTCCCCAATATGATTTTTTTTCTACTATACAGCATGGTTATACATACATGTACACATTCTATTTTCTCACATTACCATGCTTCTTCACAAGTGACTAGAGAATCTCATACTGAGTGAAGTAAGGAAGAAAGACAAATACCATATGATATCACTTATACCTGGAATCTAATATATGGCACAAATGACCCTTTCCACAGAAAATAAAATCATGGACTTGGAGAAAAGACATGTGGTTTCCAAAGGGGGGGTGAAGGGAGTGGGGTGGATTGGGATCTTGGGGTTAATACATGCAAACTATTGCCTTTGGAATGTACTAGCAATGAGATCCTGCTGTGAAATACTTTGAATTTATCCTTTGTTTTTATGTCTCTGTTATTTGGATTTCCATTATGAAGCAGAATTAAATTTAAAATCAGCAAATCAAGGAAAGTCTTGTCCAGATATATGCCCCAAAATGGGATGGATTGGTCATATGGTAGTTCTGTGTATAGTTTTCTAAAGTCCTTCCATACTATTCTCCATATTGGTTGCAACAGGATACATTCTCACCAACAGTGCAGGAGTGTTCCCTTTTCTCCAGCATTTGTTATTGATTGGGTCACCATGCTGTACAGCAGAAAAAAAAAATAATGTATTGGGGAAATTAAAAAATAATAAAAAAAATAAAATCAGCAATTCAAAAAGGAATTCCCACTTCAGAGAAAAAAAAAATCCCTCTTCACATCCAAAGTTATGACCTGTCAGGGAAACATGCATCTGGTAGGAAGGGCCAGGAAGAAGGTCTCCCCACCTCTTCTGGGATCCCATGCACAGGGCATCTCCCTGATATTCTTCCTAAGGACAGTGTTGCCTCACAGTCTGCCCTGGGAACCATCTGCCTGAGAATCACCTGGCCCCAGGTCTCATGAGTGTTCATCACTGGATCTGGAGGTGGGATCTGCATGTTTAACATGCTCCCAAGGTGATTCTTCAGAACATCCCAGTTTAGGGCACTGCATCTGTCCTGGAGGCATGAGGAGGAAAACTGAGCAATTAACACAGGTTTAAAGCATGTTTCTTACCAAGAGCTTGGAGTCTTGCCTCCTTGTGTCCTCTCCCTGGTGGGTAGAGAGTAGTCTTTACCTCTCCATTTCTGAAGGGGGTTAACTAACTCAAGAGTAAGCTCCAGGCTCATGATTTTTCTCTCTGATGCTGGTTAGAAGTTCAGGACCACAGCAGTTCTGGCTACATTTGGTCTCTAGGTGTTCTAGAGTAAAAAAAAAAAAAAAAAAAAAAAAAAAACTGAGGAAATAGTTCATACTCCTGGCAGCTGTATCACTTGAGCATAAATTTCAGAGCAGAAGTGAGTATCCTTCAAAAATAGTAGGTGTGTTTGTGTGTGTGTGTATGTGTATTTAACATTACTACTATTTGTAGTAAAAAGAGAACTCTTTTATTGCATGTGTATGTGCGTAGAGGTGTTTATCACTTCTCTGTGCTCTTGCTTAAGTGACTTCTTATTACTAGTACCTAAAGACAAGCATATCATCCACGGACTCTTAAACCTTTAAGCCTTGAGGAAGGTGAGAAATAGAGGCATCTGGCTGTGTATATTAGTGGACACATCCCCAAACCCAGGCTGGTGACCTCATCTTTTAATTCACATTCTAGATGTCATAACGTGGGCTAGTTGAGTGCATGTGGTGTTATCCCAGCCTTCTCTGATTCTTTTCTCCAAAGTCTTGATCATTCCCTTCTCTTTAGGCAGCACTTTTGCTTTCACCTGAAATTGTGTTTGAAAGCCATCTAGACAGATTTGGTTACATCTTTTTTTCATTTATGTAGCACCTATATTGGAGTTACTTGTTAGAACTGATTGATGATTTCCTGCATGTAGTCTTTAGTATAGTCCCATACTTTTATCAAAGGTATCAAACCTTGGGCATCAAACGTGGGCCTCAGTTTTGATTTCCTAGGCTTGATGGAATATACAACACTTGAGTTTCTTCCCTAAATATCTTTGTATCTTGTTTTTAATGGCAGAAATGTAACCTAATGCAGGACATCTCACATAAGTGAGGCACATTACCCACATTTTATTATTTAATTCTTACTGTGATTCAGGGATCAGGATTCCAATGTTAGAGAGGAAAGCCTGAGACTCCGAGAGGTGTAAAACTTGCCAAAAGCCATAGATCTGACAAATGATAGTGAGGTGATTTAAATCCATTCTGTCTAAATTTAAAGCCTAAGCAGTCCCTTTTTAAGCCCATCACCTCAATGTCAAGGAAATAAGAGTTATCATTAAGCAGTAGTTGAAGTATTTTTGACCAGAATTCTGAAGTGGAGGAGTTAGTGTCTGTATATCATCTTTATGAAAAACTTATGCAGAAAAAGGTATTGCAAAAAGGGATTCAGGAATTTATATTAAAATCAAAAATGCCATAGACTAGATAAATTTACAAGTTTAGGAAAGAATAATTGTACATATGAAGCATTCATGAATCCAGGGAGGATGAAGAAATACGGAGAATATTCCAGGACAGTGGGATGTTGGAATCCTCATTCTCTACCAGGCAGGATGTGATTGGATTCTGTCAGAGAAGTCTCAACTGCATCATTCTCTCTATGGCCTCTACCTGAAATAGGTCATAATCCCACAATGAAGTGGATTTGTGGCACCTGGATTCTTCTCAGTATCTGTCCAAAAAGAGGAGTGGTATATGTCTTTCTCTTTCTGACTTACTTCACTCAGCATGAGAGTCTCCAGTTCCATCCATGTTGCTGCAAATGACATTATTTTGTTCTTTTTATGGATAAGTAGTATCCCATTGTGTGTATGTATATATATATATATATATATATATATATATATATAATATCCCATTGTGTGTGTATATATATATATATATACATATATCACATCTTCCTAATCCAATCATCTGTTGATGGACATTTGGGTTGTTTCCATGTCTTGGCTATTGTGAATAGTGCTGCAATGAACATGTAGGTGCATGTGACTGGTCAACATGCCATACAGTACAAAAAATAATGTCTTGGGTAAATAAAAAAAACATATAAAAGGAGAGTTGACTGTCAGGAGAGAAAATTAAAAGAAGCTCATTAAATGGAGGGCAGGAAACAAACATGAATTTGTGCCAACTCTCTACAGTAGTGTTTCACTAATGTTACCTTATTAATAGTCACAATTTCCTTGTGACTGAGGCTCATGGTCTCATCTCCAGTTTGGAGATGAGAAAATTGAGATTCAGTAAAGGTGGTTCACTTGCATATAACTCACAATTATAAAGTGGTATGGCTCAACTTTGAATCTAGTTGTAATTGCATTGCTTTCTGCAATGTACCAAACAGCCTGCAGATATGGGGCTCTATCCTTCAGGTCACAGCTAGGATCCCCAAAATGCTGGAGTGAGGAGACATATACTGGGAACCCAGGCCAGGATTTCTTGTGCATTTTCTTTTCTGACCCATCCATAACTCTGCTGAGTTGGCTGCTTTTAAGTAAGTTTAAAAATGAGGATGGTTATATCCATATGGAGTAAGAGTGGGCTCATTTCACCAGATTAAATAAACAAAGGATTCTAAATTACCACTAATCTGTAGAAAGTTCTTACAAATTTTAATTCCAATTAAGAGCTGCTCAATTGAAATCTTAACATCCTACATTTACTTACTATATGTAGGCATATGTAGGCATTTGACATTTATTTATGGCTTAAAGGCAACGTCTTAATTGATACAGTGAGATTGTGGACTTCTTCCTTGATGGCTTTGGTAATTTAGGCTTTATAATATTTTAAAGGGTAGATGGTGGCTTTTGGAGGAAGACACATAGAGATTTGTAAGATGTAAAATTTTGAGGACCAAGGGGACTTGGCATTTTATGGGGCTGGTTAGCAGATGTAGTTCAAGATGCCAGGAGCCCAAAGGAGGAAGCTAAAAATGGCAGAGGGAATATATAATGGCTTTGACCTGTCTTGATAACAGCTCTTTCCTTTATGAATTGTGGATTTTTATGGAGTCAATGAAGCTTGTTAAATCAGGAGGGGATTTGAGAATGATAATGTATACTAATGAACACCTTGAGTTCAGTCAACAGATATGTTTCTTTTCTCCTCAAACTTTACTCATGTTGGAAACTATGACTATTTTTGATCCACTATCCTTTGTGTATATGTTGTGAAACATCTCCCCTACAATTTACTAATGAATGATTTTGAAGTCTGATTTAAAAAGTTCAACATGTTACAATTTTATGGTCAAATCCTATGATTGTTTCTAAATATACAGAGATAGAATAGAAATGAGGGAGATTTTAATTTACTATCTCTCTGCTAAGATAGTGTGACACTTTCTATTTACTGACTAGACACAGCTGCAAGTCATGACTTAGAGGCTGTCTCTCTCCTAGATGGTGGAAAAGGGACACTGAGCCAGTTTATCTACTAAATCAAAATCTCTTATCTGATAGTAAGTTTTCTCATTTCACATAATGATACCATCCACTTTAAAGGATTTTTGTAGGGTCATGGCAATGCAGACAGATAATAGCATATCCAACAGTGGAAAGGATTCCTGTTTGTCTGGCTACTATAAAACAAAATGTTTTGGTGTCTGCTTCTTTCACTGTTCATTCATGCCAGCAGACAGGAGGGGAGTATGAGGAGGGAGAATCATAGAAGCATGTCCAAGTTCCTCCTCCCAGGGCTCCCCATCCAGCCATAGCATCAGGGCATGTTCTTTGCCCTGTTCCTGGGCATGTACATGACCACAGTGCTGGGAAACCTACACATCATCCTGCTCATCAGGCTGGATCCTCTCCTCCACACCACAGCCACTTTTGCCTCATTGACCTCTCCTTTTCATCTGTCACTGTCCATAAGATGCTGATGGACATGTATACTGAGAAGGAATCCATCCCCTATGCCAGGTGCATAGCACAGATACGTTTTTTCATATTTTTTACTGTCGTGGACAACTTCATTCTCACCTCAATGGCATATGATCAGTACATGCCCATCTGCCACCCTCTTCACTATACCACCTTCATGAGAGAGGGACAATGTACCTTACTAGTAACTGTATCTTGGATTCTGTCTTGTGCCAATGCCTCATGCCACACCCTCCTTCTTACCCAGCTGCCCTTTTGTATTCACATGATCCCCCATTTCTTCTGTGATCTAGGTGCCCTGCTCAAGCTGTCCTGTTCAGACACATCCATCAACGACCTGGTCATTGTCACAGTAGGATTGTCAGTCATTATTCTCCCATTAATCTGCATCTTGCTCTCTTATGGCTGCATTGGGATCACCAACCTCAAGGTTCCATCCACTAAGTTCATCTGCAAAGCCTTGTCCACATGTGGCTCCCACATCTCTGGGGTTTCTCTCTATTACAGAACAATTATTGGGCTGTATTTGGTCCCCTCATCCAGTGACAAGGTCATAATTTCCTCTGTGATGTACACACTTGTCATTCAACTGCTGAACCCCTTCATTTATAGCCTGAGGAATAGGGACATGAAGTGGGGGGGGGGGGCTGGAGAAAATCTTCAATAAGGTAGCAGTCTTGTATTAATAATTTTTGTTCATCTTTATAACAGACACATGTAGTCACATAACCCCAGATCCTTATCTTGAACCCAGTGTGGTATAATGCTCAGTAAATATTTTATAACTTGAAATACAGTCTATTTTCATTATTTTCTCTTTTCCTAGGAATTCCTTAGTATAAAATGTGAATTCTGTTAATATTATTATAACTCTTGTGTGTTAAATTGAGCAGTAACATTGCTAGTAGTAGGTCTTAGGTCTCTCTTCTTCTCTCCCAAGAGAGAATCTTAGTTCTTTTTCTTATAGCCTTATTGAGGTTTAGTTGACACATAAATGCTATATATATTTAAAAGGTAAATTTATTATTGATACATATTCATTGTGAAATTGTCACCACAATCATGCTAATTTATGAATTCCCCACATCTTTATAGTTACTATTTTATTTGTGTGTGTGTGTTGAGATTTTATCTAAGACCTCCTTCCTATCAAATATCAAGTACACAATTCAGTATTGTTAACTGCAGTCATCTTGCTGTACATAAGATCTCAAAAAACTCCTGCTTAATTGAACTTTGTACATTATGCCAGGTGAAAGAAGTTGGGTTCAGAAAGCCAAATACTGCATGATCCCACTTAGGGGTGGAATACAAAGCTGTAAGATTAGAGAAGAAAATAGAATGACAGTTGCCAAGGGCTGTTGGGAGGCAGAGATATGCTGATGTTGGGAATCAATTAATTCTTACGAATTGTTGGAAAATCTTGGCTAACAAGGCTCCATTGGCACAGAAGGCTGCAGAATTGGGAATTTGTAAAGTGTCTCCTTTCCTTTCCCCACTTCTCATTCAGTTCTCTTCACCTATTTTTTGTTATTGGTAGTAAGAGAAGTTCATCAGGAGAATAAATTGTATAGTAGCCTTTATATATCCAGGAAATTATATACAGATATGAGTTTAGCTGCCTAACTTAATAGAGAAGGACTCAAAGCTTCTTACTCCCTTTTTTTTTTCATTTAAAAATACTATTGAAGTATAGCTGATTTACAATGTGTTAATTTCTGCTGTACAGCAAAGTGGTTCAGTTATACATATACACATATCCATTCTTTTTCAAATTCATTCCTTTATAGGTTATGACAGAATATTGAGTAGAGTTCTCTGTGCTATAAGAAGGTTCCCATTGACCATCCATTTCAAACACAATAGTGTGCATATTGCTAATCCCAAACTCTCAGTCCTTCCCTCCCCACCTTTTCCTTTGACAACCATATGTTGGTTTTCAAAGTCTATGAGTTTTCCTGTTTTGTAAACAAGTTCCTTTGTTTCATTTTTAGATTGTATATATAAGTGATATCATATGATATTTGTCTTTGTCTGAATGACTTAGTACGATAATCTCTAGGTCTACCCATGTTGCTGCAAATGGCATTATTTCATTGTTTTTATACCTGAGTAATATTCCATTGTATATTTGTACCACATCTGTCCATGGACATCTACACAACAGTGTAGGAGGGTTCCCTTTTCTTCACATCTTCTCTGGCATTTATTGGAGGTAGACTTTTTTAAGGGCCAAATCTGTGGCATATGGAAGTTCCCAGCCTGGGGGTTGAATCAAGAGCTGTAGCCCATGCTGACCTACACCACAGCCACAGCAATGCAGCATCTGAGCTGTGTCTGTGACCTATACCACAAATCATAGCAATGCCAGATCCCTAACCCACTGACCGAGGGAAGGGATCAAACCCACATCCTCATGGATACTAGTCAGATTCATTTCCGCTATACCACAATGGGAACTCCTGTTTGTAGACTTTTTGATGGTGGTCATTCTGACCAGAGTTAAGTGATACATCATTGTAGTTTTAAATTGTATTTATATAACAATTACCAATATCAATCATATTTCCATGTGCTTTTTGGACATCCATTTATCTTCTTTGGAGAAATGTCTCTTTAGAATTTCTACTCATTCTTTGATTTTGTTTCTTTTTTTAATATTGAGCTGCATGTGTCCTTTGTATATTTTAGAGATTAATCTCAGTTGGTCACTTTGTTTGCAAATATTTTCTCTGATTCTATGGACTGACGTTTTCTTTTCTTTATGGTTTCCTTTGCTGTTTAAACGATTTTAAGTTTAATTAGGTCGAATTCATTTATTTTTGTTTTTATTTTCATTACTCTAGGAGGTGGATACAAAAAGACATTGCTATGATTTATGTCAAAGAGTGTTCTGCCTATGTTTTCCTCTAAGTGTTTTGTAGTATCCAGTCTTACCTTGAGGTCTCTAATCCATTTTGAGTTTATTTTTGTGTATGGTGTTAGAGAGTTTTCTAATTTTATTGTTTTACATGTAGCTGTCCAGTGTTCCCAGCACCATTCATAGAATAGACTATCCTTTCTCCATTGTATATTCTTGCCTTCTTTGTCATAGATTGACTGACCATAGACACATGGTTTTATTTCTAGGCTTTCTATCCTGTCCAATTGATCTATGTTTTTGTTTTTGTGCCAACATCATACTGTTTTGTTGACTATAGTTTTATAGCATAGGCTCAAATAGAAAATGTATCCTTATTCTTAAAGCAACTAGAGAAAGAATAACAAACAAAATCTGAAGTTAATAGATGGAAAGAAATAATAAAGATGAGGAAGAAAAAATGATAGAAAAGGTCAATGAAACTAAAAAATTATTTTTTGAAAAGATCAACAAAATTGATAAACATTTATCCAGATTCACCAAGAAAAAAAGAGGGCTCAAATCAATAAAATTAAAAGTTAAAAAGGAGATGTTATAGCTGACAGCGCAGAAATGCTAAGGATTATAAGAGACTACTGCAAACAACTATATGCCAATAAAATGGACAACTTAGAAGAAATGGACAAATTCTTAGAAAGGTATGACCTTCCAAGACTGAATCAAGAATAAATAGAAAATATGAACAGACTGGTATTGAAATAGAAACTGTGATTTAAATACTTCCAGCAAAAATGTCTGGGACCAGATGGCTTCACAGGTGAATTTTATCAAAAATTTAGAGACAAGTTAACACCTATCCTTCTGAAACTCTTCCAAAAATTTGCAGTGGAAGGAATACTCCCAAGTTCATTCTATGAGGCCACCATCACATTGATACCAAAACCAGACAAAGATACAACATAAAGAAAATTACAGGCCAATATCCACTGATGAACAGAGATAAAAAAAATCCTCAACAAAATAGTAGCAAACCAAATCCAACAATACATTAAAAGGATCATAACCCATGATCAAGTGGAATTTATCCCAGTGATGCAAGGACTCTTCAATGTCAACAAATCAATCCTTTTTATACACCACATTAGCAAATTGAAGAATAAAAGCCAGATAGTCATTTCAATAGATGCATAAAAATATTTTGATGAAGCTTAACATCATTTTTGATAAAAACTCTCCAGAAAGTGAGCATGAAGGGAACCTCAATATAATAAAGGCCATATATGACAACCCAGAGCTAAAATCATTCTCAACAGTGAAAAATGAAAGCATTTCCTCTAAAATCAGGAACAAGACAAGGATATCTACTCCCCCCACTTTTATTCAACATAGTTATGGAAGTCCTAGTCACAGCAATCAGAGAAGACAAGTAAATAAAATGAATCCAAATTGGAAAAGAAGTAAAACTATCACTGTTTGTAGATGACATGATACTACACATAGAATATTTTGGTGTTCCCCTGGTGGCTCAGCAGAACAAATCTGATTAGCATCCATGAGGAGGCAGGTTCAATTCCTGGCCTTGCTCAGAGGGTTAAGAATCCAATGTTGTTGTGAGCTGTGGTGTAGGTTGCAGACACAGCTCAGAACCTGTGTTGCAGTGGCTGTGGTATAGGCTGGCAGATACAGCTCCAATTTGACCCCTAGCCTTGGAACCTCCATATGTCACTAGTGCGGCCCTAAAAAGACAGACAGAAAGAAAATAAATCCTAAAGATGCTACCAGAAAACTACTAGAGCTCATCAATGAATTTGGTAAAGTTGCAGGATACAACAATTAATTATCAGAAATATCTTGCATTCTTATACACTAACAATGAAAGGCCAGAAAGAGAAATAAAGTAACTAGCAGGGATTTATTGTATAGCACAGGGAGTTCTACTCAATGTTTTGTAATAACACATATGGGAAAAAAGAATGGATTTATATATATGTATAACTTATTGACTTTTATGTAAATCTGAAGCTAGCACAACATTACAAATCAACTATATCCCAATATTTTTTTTAAAAAGAAAGAGAAATTAAGGAAAAAAATTCAGTTACCATCACTTGAAAAAGAATAAGATACCTAGAAGTAAACCTACTCAAGGAGGCAAAATACCTGTGTGCTGAAAACACATTGACATTTTGAAAACACCTTGACGCAAAGACATTGAAGAAAGAAATCCATTGGAAGAAATTATATTGTCAAAATTATTTTACTACTCAATGCAATCTACAGATTCAGTGCAATCCCTATTAAAGTACAAATGGCATTTTTTCACAGAACTAGAACAAAAGTTTTTAAAGTGTGTGGAAACACAAAAGACTATGAATAGCCAAAGTAGTGCTGAGAAATAAAATTGAAGCTTGTTCTTAATTTTAGGAACACTGATCACTCTTCACTGTGGTTCACTCAGTGGTTTACTCTCAAACCAGTTGTACATGAGGTTCTCAGTCAGCATGTGTGAGTTTCAGTGAAGACATTGGCTCAGTACTGACTGGGAATGAAAGAGACAAAGAAAGCTTTTGAAGTCTGAGGTCTTCTGTTGCCCCCACTGCATTTGGTGTCTGTATCATTCAATCAATTCATTATCTGTCTCCCAAAAGACATTTCTGCTCAGCTTAGTGACCACAGGCTTGTGTCATGTAATTTTTCATCTTCTACATCAAGTGAAGGGATGCATAATTATCTTTCTTCAGGCTGTACTTAGGTAAGGATGAATAGGATCAGAACTGATTCTGAGGCTCAACACCAGGTTGCTGTAATGGAAGGGTATTTGGGAAAACAGATCTAAATTGCGGACTGTATCTGACAGTATGTGGCCTCAGGGCATTCATTTAACTACTCTTAATATCCATTTCTTCTTCTGTGTAAATGAAAATGTTAGAAAACGTCTAATATATTTTTGATTTGGAATAAATATGCTTGTGCCATTTGACATTCTCACCAGCAATGTATTAGGGTTCCAATTTCTCCACATTCCCACCAAACATTATTATTGTCTGTCCTTTTTATTTTACTCATCTTAGTGGATGTGGAGTGATATCTCACTGTTGTTTTGATTTGCATTTCCCTAATGACTAATAGATCTTGGGCATTTTTTCATGTACTTACGATCAGCAGACTCAAAGCATGGACACTAACTTGGTAGTTTATATCTTTACCTTTTTCTGGTAACTACGTTCCTATATTGTTCTAGAGTGTTTTGACACTTTATGATCTTCTGAATTAATCCATATGCCCTGAAAAATCTTGCCTGTACCAACTATTTTAGCACTACTCTTAATCGGATTATATGAAAAGTTACTCTACATCAGATGTATCAACTTATGGAAATAGAAAGTTATTATTCAATTGTTTCATTTATGCACAATTGGCATTAAGATTTCATTCCTTTTTTAAATTGGGTTGTCATATTTTTATTTTTAAAAATTTTATTGAAGTATAATTGGTTTACAATGTTGTGATAATTTCTGCTGTACAGCAAAGTGATTCAGTTATACATAGACACACATCCATTGTCTTTCAGATTCTTTTCACACATATATTATCACAAAATATTTAGTAGAGTTCTCTATGCTATACACAGGTCCCCATTCATCAATCAGTCCATATATCTCAGTGTGCATATGCTAATCCCAAACCACAGTCCATCCCTCCCCCCACCACCTGTCCCCTTTGGTAACCATTAATTTTCCTTTCAAAGTCTGTGAGTCTGATTCTGTTCCACAAATAAGTTCATCTCTATACTTTTTTGTATATTCCACATATAAGTGATATCATACAATGTTTGTCTTTCACTGTCTGTCAGATCTATTCATAGAGCATTTTTTTTTTTCTGTAGCAGAATTTCAGTGTGTCCAGTCACTAGGTACATAGATACTGACTGGTAGTTGATTTGGAAGTAGCAGCTGGAATTACCTTTTCTGTGTACAATAATCAGATTTGGTGGGAATCAAAATATAGTCTTGATGTTGATTCCTGTTACTTGGGTTGCATCTGATATTTCCAGTGGCAACCTTCTTTTTTGTCTTTTTAGGGCTGCACCTGAGGCATATGGAAGTTCTCAGTCTAAGGGGTCAAATTAGAGCTGCAGCCACAAGTTTACACCACAGCCATAGCAATGCAGGATCCTTAAGGTAAGGGACTGAACAAGGTCAGGTATCAAACACGCATCCTCGTGGATATTACATGGGTTCACTATCACTGAGCCACAATGAGAGCTCCTCCAATTGCAGCCTTCTGATCACCATCCTTGCTAATTGGATAAGAGATAGGATTATTATTTTTCTTAAAGTAACCTTGGGAAACTCATCCTAGAGGTTGTGATTCTATAACACTTTCACTGACTTTGTAAGTACCCAATTCCCTGATTTAACTTCATTTCTGATTAGAATACCAAGGCTGTTTATTTTCCCTATCCATATCATTAATTAATACAACAGATAATAAAGTACAGACTCATTGATGAAATAATTATAATGCCAGGGCCATTATGTTTGTGTGGGTTGATGGAAAAATCCTTTAGTCTCAAGTGAAGACATTACAACTGATTACTTATACTGAAGGAAGAACTACTTTTATTTTTGAAATACTTAAGTTTAAAAAGTTATCTGCCTCTCTTCCTTGTGGCAGAATATATAATAACCTCATTTAGCATTTATTTGTTGACAGCATGGAATTTTCTAGTAATTTTCTCAGAAAGAAGAGAAAGATTGATTTTCTCTCCAGAGAAAACTCCAGATAAAGACAGCATATTTATAGGCTAAAATAAGGTGATATAAACATGTTAAATATGCTTAAACCCATGATTATCAAAATAATATTTATTATGAAAAATACAAGTTGACAATGGATCATGGAGAAAGAACACAATGATCATGCACAATTCCATCATCTTGGGAGAGTCACCCTTTATATTTTGTTGTACTTTATTCAAGTTTATTTTTAACCCTAGTATTAGGAATAATGAAATTATAATGAGTTCAGCAATAATGAGTTTCCTGTTAACATTAGAGTGAGCTAAAAATACATAGTCAAATACTGTACTTCAGGAAAAGTAAATAAATAATATTATCAAACAATTGGAAAGCCCACACACAATAGTCCATAGTATCAGCATACCATTATCTAATTAACCAACCCCCAGTGACTAAAATTTGGGTGGTTTCTATAATATCATTATACATAAAATCTTGACAATGTTTTTTTTTTTCTCTTTCATTGATCAGGTTCCAGGTAGTGAAAGAGTAGGTCATGGGGTATGAATATGTTCAGTGAATCACCAACTTATTTCCTGGAAGTAAATTTATGCTCCCATCTCCAGTAGTATTTGAGAGTACCTCCCTTACCTACCTCTGTACAGCATCAACTATTATCATTTCAATGCAATTATATATCTAACAGTATTCTCAAATATAAATTTGAGATAGTGTTATTTCCAAAAGTCTTTACATTATGATTCTGTACTATGTAAATTACTATTTACATTCTCAGAATTTATTCATTGGTATATATCCCATAGAATATAGTGGGATTCTTAGATATGACATAAAGTCTCTAAATTTTCATTTATAAAAGAAACACTTTATATAATTAAAACATGCTAAGCATTGATCACAGGTTTTAAAATGTGAAATGAAGCACATATAACTTCTGGGAAAAAAGAAAAGCACCAGTGGCTTTTTTATTTATCAAGTCTGTATTTAGAATACACATATATTTTCCTCTTCCAATCCATTCCCTCTGCTGAAACCATATACCCTTTATTTTCTAAGTCTCAAAAGGGGCAGAGGAGGTTGAGAATATGATAAAAAAGAGAAATGGATAGTGTATAACCATACTATATTCAGCAATATTCCTGCACCTAAAATTTTTTTGACTCAGAAATATCTTATCCATTTGAAATTCATTTAATCATAAAAGTTAATCTTTTAAAGTGCAAATGGTCCAATAGAAAAATAAACCTTATTCACAAAGTCAGGTGCAGGTCTTAAAAGGGATATAATCACTTTTATCTAAGTTCTCCAGAAATGAGTGTTTAAATAGGGATCTTTAGAAGAGTGTACTGTTAAAGATTAAAAAATGACTGAATAGACAGTGACTATCATGTTGTACTTGGGTGACTGTAGGGCAAGGATCTACTTATAAGAATAAAATGCATTCAGAACAAGAATAATATTACTGACAAACACAATATTTTATCCCTTTGCTTCTGAGCTGGAAATCACAGTAGGAGATTGCCATGGTTAGGGTCATGTAACTGAGTTCAAGTCCAGGTGGTCTAGTCTGGCCTCCCTGGTTGTCTCTTATTCCTAACCTTTATATCCAAGGAGAAGGGACAGATGGTGAAAGGGAGGATGGTAAAGGGAAATGTGGGCATGTGCAACCCTCTTCCATTAACAACAAGATTTTTTGTACAATAATGCATCAAAGTGTCACACCCTACTTTTTGGAAAACTTGGTTTAGGATGAATTTGATCTTGAAACTTCAAAGAGCTCTGTTTAAATGTTTCATTATCATTCTGTGCTGACTTACTACCTTGGAATGTTTTCTGTGCCAATTCCCAAATATCATTTGGGTTCTAAAGATATCTACAAGTTTTGAAACAGCTAGAGATAAAAATAAAATAATAACCTGTAATAATACTGCCAAAACAACCCCCTATTAAGTTTTGCGACTCCTTAGAACAACAATTTCTACCAGAATACTTTTCATCAAATTATTGTCCTAAAAGTTCCATCATACTTTATCATTTTGTATATATTTTGTAAAAGAATTAAGAGAGTGAGTCATATACTTAGTCAAAATTGGCACACAGCAGCCAACATAAATATTGATTCTTTTCATCTACCTATTGCAGTAACAAAAGTAGTGTTTTTAAGTTAAAGAAATGAAATATTAAGGAACTACCATAAAGTATGTATTGCTTTAATTCTATTCTCCTATTGTGATTATTCAATACATCTCATGATTTTTACAATACGATATAATAGAAATAGAATGGGGATTGTAATTGAATTTTCCAGGTTTGGGAAAGTTATTTTGCATTCTGAGTCATAGTTTTCCACAAGCCTATCTTGAAGAACTGATATGAATAACAATGAGGAACAAAGATGCTCAATATGTGTTCATATTCTCATCCTTTACCTTGTCCCATGGCCCCTGAGGAAGAATGACATAACTCTGGAGTGTACATGGAATACCTTAGTTCACTCTGGCTAATATTCTGGATTAGAAATAAGGACTGGTGAATGGTGTCCTGTTCTTAGTAATGATTAATTCACTGTGATCAGGAGAGAGTCTTGGTTATAACATCTCATTTCACAACTGAGCAGAGAAATGTAAATACCCTTTTTGCTACACCCCATCTGTGTTACCTGGTAACCTTCCTTTAAAATCAATCTCAGAGTAGATACATCATTGAATTTATTGAGGGAAGGGGTTTCTTAAGATACCAGGTTAAGTAATCTCTCTAAAGGAATGCTTGCCAACTGCCAAAGAGTTTATCCAAAGCCTCCTTCATGCCTTTGTTCCTTAAGCTGTAGATGAATGGGTTTAGCATGGAAATAACCACCATATAGAGCATGGCAAGCCCTGCTTCCCCGCTCTGCAAAGTGAGTTGATGGAGCAAGTAAATACACACCCACAAGAGATCCATAGAAGAGCAGTACCACAGTGAGGTGAGACCCACAGGTGGAGAAAGCCTTCCACCGCCCTCCAGGAGATGAGATGCCAAACACAGCCCAGGAAATGCGGACATAGGAGAGGACGATCAGTGTGAGGGGAGCAGTGAGGAACATCAGGCCCAGGATGATGATCATCAGCTCATTAATGCGGGTCTCTGAGCAGGCGAGCTTCAGCAGAGCATTGGGATCACAATAGAAGTGGGCAATGGCCTTGCGGGCACAGAAGGTCACACGAGTCAGCAACAGTGTGTGCACCAGTGCAGGACAGTTGGTCAGTGCCCAGCATGTGCCCAGCATTAGTGCGCAGACTTGGGGACTCATAGCTGTGTTGTAACAAAGTGGCTGGCAGATGGCCACATAGCGGTCATAAGCCATCACAGCCAGAAGTAAGTTGTCAAAGCCACCAAACATCAGGAGGAAGTATAGCTGTGCAAAGCATCCAGAATAGGAGATGGTCTGACTCTGAGTATGAATGTTGGCCAGCATCTTTGGGATTGAGGCAGAAGTGAAGCAGACATCTGTTAATGATAGGTTGGCCAGAAAGAAGTACATGGGTGTATGGAGGTGGGGGTCAGAGATGATGGCCAGGATGATGAGCAAGTTCCCCATGATAGTGACCAGGTATATGCCCAGGAAGGTGACAAATAGGAAAGGTTGTTCTTCTAGGTTCTCAGAGAATCCTAGAAGGAGGAAGTCTGAAACAGTGGTTTGGTTCATCTGATTTGTTTTCCCATCCCTTGTAGTTCTCTCTATGTGTTCAGATAAAACCCTTCTTTGTGTCACCATTTAAATATTAGATCTATTCATAGATAGCATCTCTGCACCCACAGACAAAAAAAAAAAAGAATGAATGGACTTTGCTGATGAGAATCCCTAGATTTCATTAGGTATGTGAGAAAATATAATTGGGACATCTGGTGAACAGGCAAAATAATACCCATGCAAAAAGAACAGTGCTTTCTATGCTGTAATAGGATGCTGGAAAAAAAGTCAGTTCTACCACAAAAATCATGTAGGTAACTGGAGTTGAGAATTGAGCATATCCTTGAAGGAAAGTATGAGAAGATCTTATATGCTTACCAATTTAAAAGGAGATGTATGGTCTCCCTACTGCCTCTCCTCCAAAACACCCCTACACACAATAGGAACAGACCTTCTCATTTCTAAGTGCCTCCCCAATCCCTAGAACTTCACCCCACTCATTAAGTGACAGTCCCTGTACTTTTCTCTAACTGGGGACATTGGGTATGTGTGCTGAGGTCAGGGAGTATCTGTGATGTCTGCTCCTCCCCATCCTCTTAGAATCTCCCCTCTAAAAACAGGGCAGAGTTGCTATCTCTAACCCTACATCATGCTTGGTCTCTTATCCCTATCTCTTTCTCATTTTTCTCCTCTACCTGCATTCACACTGAACTAGTTCAATCCATCTTGTCTCCTGGACCTACTCATTATCTGTACTGGTTTGTAGACACTTGCTATATTCTAGATACCTTGATGGCACTGTTTTGTTCTTCCCAGAACAATGAAGTATGTATTATTGTCCTCCACAATTCTGCAAGTGTTGAAACTGAGCCTTAGAGATATTTAATGTATTCAAGAGAAGCTAATGAATGAGATCTAAATGCAGGTGTGTCTGATCCAAAGTCTATGGCTTCAACCTAAACTTGTACTATAACTTTTTGATTTTACTTATCACCAGAGTAAAAAAAAATGGAAAAGTAATAAAGTTCTGTTTCTCTCAGCTTGAAAATAGCCATTCTTTTCTGTTCTCCCTGTACTAAGAGCAAGCTGGTGTGAGAGGTCATTTCATTTTGACTCTGATCTTAGAAGATTTTGTGAGTATTTTGGTACTGTACATATTTGTTCTTTGGATCATAGAGAAACTTCTGATTATAGGCATACACTAAGATCATATACCCCAGAAAATTTTGTCTAGTCCTTGGGATTGGAAGGGAGCAGTGTGTGTGTGTGTGTGTGTGTGTGTGTGTCTGTGGGTGGGTGTCTGTGTGTGTCTCTGTGTCTGTATGTGTGTGTGTGTGTATGCTACCTTTCCAGATTCTCATTTGTTGGAGTATGGATCAGTTTGGGGCATCTTCAAATTCTCCAGGGCTCTTCAGTGGAAGGCAAACTCAGAGTGAGGAACTCCCTGGATTTTCTGACTCAGTAAATTTGGTGTCTGTTGAGTCCAGGGATAATGGAACACCTAGAGTGCATGACATTTTTTTCCCAGCTTCATTAGGCCTGGCAATACAGAAGTATTATTAGGGTTTTAAATATTCCTAGGACACCATCCCCCAAAGTGCTCATTACAGCTAACCTCAGAGTTGCTGTGCAGCCTGCTCTTCAGGTGGCTCTGCCTGGATCCTGGGGGAATGGGGGGAGCTCTTTCCATGGGGTTAAGCTCTCAGATGTGAGTCTCAGGAGTGTAATTCTGAAGCCTCTTGCTATGATGCAGTGCACTTCAGCCTGACCAGTAAGCCTCCAGAGATCTCCTTCCTGTGAACTGCACAGTGGAAGAAAGGAAGAAGAAAGGGTAGTACAGCTAGAGTCCATGCATTTAACCATCATATTTTGTCCCAGTACCATGTTGGTTTAAATCATTAACAATTTCACAGGTACAAAATAACCCCCTTGTTATGGATGTCTTTGGTCACCAGTAAGATTGAAGATTAGGTTCATCTGGCTTTTAAACACAATAATTATTCCTTGACATATCCTGTTAATATATGTTTCTTTTTATAGTAGGATGTTTTGCCTGTTTTAAATAAATATTAAAGGCCATAAACCAAAATTTAAAAAAAAATATTTTGGCGATTTTTGCATATTTTTCTCTTGCCACTATGTATAGATTTTATAGCTTTGGAAATCATAGCTACAACAATCAGAAAATAAACAAGAAATAAAAGGAATCTAATTTGGAAAAGAAAAAGTAAAACTATTACTCTTTGCAGATGATATGATACTATACAGAGAATGTCCTAAAGATGTTATCAGAAAACTATTAGAGCTCATCAGTGAATTTGATAAAGTTGCAGGATACAAAATTAGTACACAGGAATCTATTGTATTTCTACGTACAAGTAATGAAAGATCAGAAAGAGAAATTAAGGAAACAACCAAATTTACCATAGCATCAAAAGAAGAAATACTTAGGAAGAAACCTACCTAAAGAGACAAAAGACCTATACTCTGAAAACTATAAGACACTAATGAAAGAAATCAAAGATGACAAAAACAGATGGAAAGATATACTATGCTCTTGGACTGGAAGAATCAGTATTGTCAAAATTACAGTAGTACCCAAGGCAATCTACAGATTCAATGCAATCCCTATCAAGCGACCAAGGACATTCTTCACCAAACTAGAGCAAAATATTTAATATCTGTGAGTTACCACTGTAGATTAGTGGAAACGAATCTGACTAGCATCCGTGAGGACGCAGGTTCTATCCCTGGCCTTGCTCATTGCGTTAGGGATCTGGCATTGCAAGAGTTCCCATTGTGGCTCAGCAGAAACAAATCTGACTGGCATCCATGAAGACACAGGTTCAATCCCTGGCCACACTCATGGGCTAAGGATCCAGCATTGCTGTGAGCTGTGGGGTATGTTGCAGACATGGCTCAGATCTCACGTTGCTGTGGCTGTAGCATAGGCCAGTGGCTAGAAGTCTGATTTGATCACTAGTCTGGGAACCTCCATATGCCATGAATGTAGTCCTAAAAAGACAAAATATATATATTATATTTGTATGGGAACACAAAGGCCCTGAGTAGCCAAAGCAATTCCGAGAAGAAAAATGGACCTGGATGAATCAGGGTCCCTGACTTCAGATTATACTACAAAACTACAGTAATCAAAATATTATAATACTGACACAAAAATTGAAATATAGATCTGTGGAACAAAATAGCCATAAACAAACCCAAGCACCTGTGGTCAACTAATCTATGATAGAAGAGGCAAGAACATACAGATTATGAAAGATAGTCTCTTCAATAAATAGTTTTGGGAAAACTGGACAGTTACATGTAAAAAAATGAAATTATGAATTTTTTTGTCTTTTTGTCTTTTGAGAGCCACACCTGCAGCATATGCAGGTTCCCAAACTAGGGGTCCAATTGGAGCTTTAGACACTGGCCTCCACCAAGGACACAGCAGCATGGGATCTGAGCCACTTCTGTGACCTACTTCAGAGCTCACAGTGAGGTTTGATTGTTAACCCACTGAGTGAGGCCAGGGATCAAACCCTCATCCTCATGGATGATAGTTACATGTGTTAACTGCTGAGCCACCACAGGAAATTCTAAAAATGAAATTAGAACATTCTATAACATCATGCACAGAAATAAACTCAAAATGGATGAAATATCTAAACATAAGGCAAGATACCATAAGTCTCCTAGAGGAAAATATAGGCAGAACACTCTTTTGACATAAATCATAGAAATATCTTATTTTATACACCTATTAGAATAATGAATTTTAAAAATAAATATACCAATGGGATCTAAGTAAACTTAAATGCTTTTCCACAGCAAAGGAAACCATAAATAGAATCAAGATACAACACACAGAATGGGTGAAAAATCTTTGCAAATGATGCAACTGACAAAGGATTAATCTCCAAAATATATTAAAAAAATTCAAGCAGCTTTATGGCAAAAAAAAATCCAATCCAAAAAATGGGCAGAAATAGACATTTCTCCAAAGAAGACAGACAGGTGGCCAAAAAACACATGAAAAGATGCTCAACATCACTAATTTTTAGAGAAATGTAAGTCAAAACTACAATGAGGTACCACCTCACATAAGTTAGAATGGTCATCATCAAAAAGTCTACAAACAATAAATGCTGGAGAGGATGTGGAGAAATGGGAACACTCCTACACTATTGGTGGGAGGGAAAATTGGTGCAAGTACTATACAGGATAGTATGGATGTTCCTTAAAAAAAGAAATCTAAAACTACCATATGATCCCACTCCTGGGCATCTATACAGAGAAATCCATAGTTTGAAAATATACATGCACCCCAATGTTCATCACAGCACTGTTTACAATAGCTAAGACATGGAAGCAATCTAAATGACCATTAACAGAGGAATGGATAAACAAGATGTGGTACATATACTCAATGGAATAGAATTCAGCCATTAAAAAGCATGAAATAATGCCATTTGCAGCAACATGAATGGATCTAGAGATTATCATAATGAATGAGTTCATTCATACAAAGACAAATGGCATGATATCATGTATATATGGAATCTAATAAAAATGATACAAAAGAACTTATTTATAAAACAGAAAGAAACTCTCAGATTTAAAATCAATTTTATAGTTACCATAGGGAAAACCCCTGAGGGGATTGGGAGGGTGGGAATACTATACACAAACTACTCTATAAAATAGTTGATTAACAAAAACCTACTGGATTTCCCATTGTGGCTCAGCAGGAAACCCAACTAGTATCCATGAGGATGTGGGTTCAATCCCTTGCCTCATTCTGAGGGTTAAGGATCTCGCATTGCCAGGAGCTGTGGTGTAGATCACAGACACAGCTCCTATCCCGCCTTGCTGTGGCTGAGGATAGGCCAGCAGCTGCAGCTTTGATATGATTTCTAGCCTGAGAACTTCAATACACTACAGGTGCAGCCTTAAAAAAAGAAAAAAAAAAAGAAAAGAAAAAGAACCTCATTCTAGGAAGTGGATCAAACAAGATGTTCCTGTGATTTACGTCAAAGAGCATTCTGTTTCCTTTAGAGTTTTACAGTATCTGGCCTTATTTTTAGGTCTTAAATCCATTTTGAGTTCATTTTTTGTGTATGGTATTAGAGTTCTAATTTCATTCTTTTACATGTAGCTTTCCAGTTTTTCCACCATTACTTTTTGAAGAGACTTTCTTCCACAGTATGTTCTTGTTCCCTTTGACATATATGAGTTTGCCATAGGTGCTTATTTATGGGCTTTCTATCCTGTTCCATTGATCCATATTTCTGTTTTTATACCAGTAATATATTGTTTGTTTTATTTTAAACTAATTTTTATTACATTTGATTTACACTGTGGCACCAATTAGTGCTGTACAGCAAAGTGACCCAGTCACAAACACACACACATATATATGTATGTATATATCTGTATATATGTGTGTGTGTGTGTGTATGTGTGTGTGTGTATGTGTATATATATATATTTATATAAATATATAAATATATATATATATATATATATATTCTTTTTCTTATACAATCTTCCATCATGTTCTATCCCAAGAGATTGGATATAGTTGCCTGCGCTGTAGAGTCAGATCTCATTGCTTTTCCATTCTCAATGTAACTGTTTGCATCTACTAACCCCAAATTCCTGGTCCATCCCCCTCCCTCCCTTCCCCCTGGGCAACCATTAGTATGTTCTCTACGTCAGTGAGCCTCTTAGTTTTGTAAATAGGTTCTTTTGTGCCACGTTTTAGTTTACACATATAAGTGATATCATATGGCATATTCTCTTTCTGACATTTCTTTTAGTATGATTGTCTCTATATCCATCAATGCTGCTGTAAATGGCATTATTTTATTCCTAAAGGGCATGTTTTCTTCTCATTTCCAAGCTTCTTTAAAGGCCTCACAGAAAAAATGAAAAATACATTTCAAGTGTGCTCATCTTTTTGTGTTTCTCTTTCTGACAAAGTGATGGGTTTATACATTTATGGACTAAAAATTATGTGGATTTTGCATGAACTATAGCTTCCAGGACCCAGAATCCTTTCCCACTGATTAGCAGGTGCTTAGTGATTTTCATTCTTGAAAAAGAAATAGAAATAAATCCATGCTGGCACAGAGATAGTACCCACCAATGTATCTCTGCAATAATTATGTCCAGGCTTCTGGTTTTGGATGGACTAGGCATGAGTGGACTGCTGAAGTCATATTAACAAGATGTTAATATTTTTAAGACTCCCCTGCTTCAGGGAAATACTTTCTGAATCTGGCATAAGGCACCCTATCTTCTGATGGATGGGCTGTCATATGGAAATTTTATTTTTTAAATTAATTTATTTTTCTACTATATAGCATGGTGATCCAGTTACACCTACATGTATAACATAGTTTTTTCTCATATTATCATGCTCTATCATAAGTGACTAGACATAGCTCCAGTGCTACACAGCAGGAACTCATTGCTAATGCATTCCAAAGGCAATGGTCTGCATATATTAACCCCAAGCTGCCAAATCAAATCACTCTCTCCCCCTCATTCTTGACAACCACAAGTCTATTCTCCAAGTCCATTATTTTCTTTTCTGTGTAAAGGATCATTTGTGACATATATTAGATTCCAGATATGAGAGATATGGTATTTGTCTTGCTCTTTCTGACTTACTTCACTCAGTATGAGGCTCTAGTTCCATCCATGTTGCTGCAAATGGCATAATTTTCTTTCTTTTTTTTTTTTTTTTGGTCTTTTTGCCTTTTCTGGGGCTGCTTCTGTGGCATATGGAGGTTCCCAGGCTAGGGGTCTATTCGGAGCTAGAGCCACTGACCTATGCCAGAGCTACAGCAGTGCAGGATCTGAGCCATGTCTGTAACCTACACCACAGGTCAGGGCAATGCCAGATCCTTAACCCACTGAGCAAGTCCAGGGATCGAACCTGCAATCTCATGGTTCCTAGTCGGATTCGTTAATCACTGAGCCATGACGGGAACTCCCTATTTTCATCTTTTATGGCTGTATATATACCACATCTTCCTAATCCAATCATTTGTCAATGGACATTTAGGTTTTCTCCATGTCCTGGTTATTGTGAATAGTGCTGCAGTGAACATGCGGGTGCATGTGTCTTTTTTAAGGAAAGTTTTGTCTGGATATATGCCCAAGAGTGGGATTGTGGGGTCATATGGTAGTCCTATGTATAGTTTTCAAAGGTACCTCCATAGTATTCTCCATAGTGGTTGTACCAGCTTCCATTCCCACCAACAATGCTGAAGGGTTTCCTTTATTCCACACTCCCTCCAGCATTTGTTATGTGTGGACTTGTTCATGATGGCCATTCTGACTGGTGTGAGGTGGTATCTCATGGTAGTTTTGATTTGCATTTACCTAATAATCAGGGATCTTGAGCATTGTTGCATGTGCTTATTGGCCATCTGTATATCTTCCTTGTAGAAATGTCTCTTCATGTCTTTTGCCCATTTTTCCATTGGGTTGTTGGCTTTTATGCTGTTGAGTTGTATAACTTGTTTGTATATTGTAGAGATTAAGCCCTTGTCTATTGCATCCTTTGAAACTATTTTCTCCCATGCTGTAAGCTGTCTTTTTGTTTTCTTTATGGTTTCCTTTTCTGTGGAAAAACTTGTCAGTTTGACTAGGTCCCACTGGGTTTTTTGTTTTTTTGTTTGTTTGTTTTTGTTCATTTTTTTTTGCTTTGGGGGACTGACCTGAGGAAATATTCACAAGTTTTATGTCAGAGAATGCTTTGCCTATGTTCTTTTCCAGGAGTTTCATGGTGTCTTGTCTTATATTTATTAATTTTTGTGCCATTTAGAGTTTATTTTTTGTTTGCATGGCATGAAGGTGTGTTCTAGTTTCATTGATTTGCAACTAGCTGTCCACATTTCCCAGAGATACTTGCTGAAAAGAATGTCTTTTCCCATTTTATGTTGTTGCCTCTTGTCAAAGGTTGATGGGCCATAGGTGTCTGGGTTTATTTCTGGGTTCTCTATTCTGTTCCATTTGTCTGCATGTCTCTTTTGGTACCAGTACCACACTGTCTTGATAACTGTGGCTTTGTAATAGTGTTGGAAGCTGGGGAGAGTTATGCCTCCTGCTTGGTTTTTGATCCTCAGAATTGCTTTGGCAATTCTGGGTCTTTTATGTTTCCATATAAATGTTTGGATTGTTTGTTCTAGTTCTGCATAAAATGTCATGGGCAATTTGATAGGGATTGCAGTGAATCTGATGATTGCATTGAGTAGTATGAACATTTTTATAATATTAATTTTTCCAAACCAGGAGCATGAAATTTCCTTGCATTTCTTTACATCTTCTTTATTTTCTTGGATTAGTGTTTTGTAGTTGTCGGCATAAATCATTCACCTCCTTGGTCAGGTATATTTCCAGGTATTTGATTTTTTGCTGTGCAATTTTAAAAGTTATTGTATTTCTTGTATTCATTCTTTTTTATTATTTAATAAAAATGTATTGTTATTTCCCAATACAATTTTTTTCCCTAAGCTACATCATGGTGACCCAGTTACACATGCATGTATGCATTCTTTTTTCTCCCATTATCATGCTCCATGATAAGTGGCTAGACATAGTTCTCAGTGAGACACAGCAGGATCTCACTGATAATCCATTCTAAATGCTGTAGTTTGAATCTTGTAACTCCAAGCTCCCAATCCATTCCATTCCTTCCCCCCACCCTGGCAAACACAAGCCTATTCTCTAAGGAGATGATTTTCTTTTCTGTGAAATGGTTCATTTGTCCCATATATTAGATTCCAAATATGTTATATCTTATTGTAAATCAATGAAACTAGAACGCACCCTCACGCCATGCATGAAAATAAACTCAAAATAGCTATATTCCATTTCTAATATTCCCTTGTTAGTATACAGAAATGTGACTGATTTCTGAATGTTAATCTTATATCCTGCTATTTTGCTAAATTTGTTCATCAGTTCAAGTAGTTTTTGGGTTGAGTCCTTATGGTTTTCTATATATAGTATACAGTGAATACAGTGACTGTTTTACCTCTTCTCTTCCTATTTGGATGCCTTTTATTTCTTTGGTTGGTCTGATTGCTGTGACTAGGTCTTCCAGTACTACATTGAAGAGCAGCGGTGAGTGTGGGCATCCTTGACTTGTACCAGATTCTAGTGGGAATACTTTCAGCTTTTGTAACTTGAGTATTATATTTTCTGTGCATTTGTCATAAATGGCTTTGATTATGTTAAGCTATGTTCCCTCTATACCCACTTTGGTAAGAGTTTGACCCATGAATGGATGTTGGACTTAGTCAAAAGCCTTTCCTGTGTCTATTGAGATGCTCACGTGGTTTTTGACTACTTTTTAATGTGATGTATGATGTTGATTGATTTTCATATGTTGAACCATTCTTGCAAAGCTTGTATGAATCCCAAACTGGTTGTGGTGTATGGTTTTTTTAATTTTTTTTTTTTTGGATTCATTCGGTTAAAATTTTGCTGAGAATTTTTGAGTCTATATTCATGAAAGATATTGGCCTATAATTTTTTTGGTAATATCTTTGTCTGGTTTTGGATTTAGGGTAATGGTGGCCTTGTAGAATATCTTTGGGAGTGTTACTTCTTCAACCTTTTGGAAAAGTTTAAGGAGGATGGTGTAAGTTCCTCTTTTTATGTTTGGTGGGATTCATGTGAAGCCATGTGGTCTTAGAGTGTTTTCATGACATATTCAATTTCATTTCTAGTGATTGGTCTGATCAGTTGATCTATTTCTTCTTGATTAAGTATTGGCAGGCCTTAAGTCTCTAGAAAGTTGTCCATTACTTTTAGGTTGTCAAATTCATTGGCATACAATTGTTCATAGTATTCTCTCATGTTTTTTGTGTGTATTTCCGTAGTATCCATTGTGACATCTCATATTTCATTTCTTATTTTGTTTATTTGGGTTTTTTCTCTCTTCTTGGTGTTTAGCCAGAGGTTTGTCAAATTTGTTTACCTTTTCAATGAACCAGCATTTTTTTTATTTTTCTGTTGTTTTTTTTTTGTATCTATTTTATTGTTTTCCTCTTTGATCTGTATGATTTCCTTCCTTCTGCTGGCTTTAGGTTTTGTTTGTTCTTCTTTTTATATTTCATTTACTTGTTGGGTTAAGTTGTCGATTTGAGATTTTTCTTTTTTGAGAAAGACCTGTATCGCTATGAATTTCTGTCTGAGAACTGCTTTTGTGGCTTCCCATAGATTTTGTGTGGCTGCATCTTCATTATCATTTGTCTTGAGGTATTTTTTAAATTTCTTCTTGATTTACTCATTGAACCATTCATTATTTTAGTAGCATATTGTGTAGTCTCCATGTAGTCAATTTTTTTCTCCTTTCATTTCCTGTGTTTGATTTCTAGTTTCATGCCATTATGGTCAGAGAAGATACCTGAAATAATTTCTATACTCTTAAATCTGCTGAGGTTAGTTTTTTGCCTCAGTATGTTATCAGTTCTTGAGAATGTTCTATGTGCACTTGAAAAAAGTATATTCTGATTTTTTAATGTAATGTCTTGAAAATATCAATAAGTCTAATTTTTCTATTGTGACTTTTAGGATCTCTGTTGCCTTATTGATTTTCTATCTAGAGGATCTGTACATTGATGTGAGTGGAGTGTTAAAGTCTCCTGCTATGATTGTATTGCCATCACTTTCTCCTTTTATGTCTGTTAGTATCCATTGGAGGTATCTGGGTGCTCCTATATTAGGGGCATATATATTGATGATTGTAATATTCTCTTCTTGAATGGATCCTTTAACCATTATGTAGTGTCCTTCTTTGTCTTTCTGTATGGCCTGTTTTAAAGTCTATTTTGTCTGATATGAATATTGCAACTCCTTCTTTCTTGTATTGTCAATTGGTATGAAATATCTTTTCCAATCCCCTTACTTTCAATTTGTATGTGTCTTTTGCCCTAAGGTGAGTTTCTTGTAGACAGCAGATTGAGGGTTTTTGCTCTTTTATCCAATCTGCCACTCTGTATTTTGATTGGGACATTCAGTCCATTGACATTTAAGGTGATTATTGATAGATATGTATTTACTGCCATTTTAAACCTTGTTTTCCAGTTAATTCTATGTTTCTGATTTCTGCTTTTTTTGTTTGGCTGGTTTCCATTTATTTTCTGCTTGAGTGATTTTCTTTTCAGTTTTGTTAATGTAATGTTCAGTTTTGATTTGTGGTTGCCCTGTTTTTAATTATGTTAACCCCTTCCTATAACTGCTTGCTTTACCCTGATAGTCAATAGGCTCAAATGCAACAGTAAAATGAAAAATGAATCTATATTTTCTTACTTTCTCTCCCCACATTGTATAGTTTTGATTTTTTTAACATCTTCATTTTTACTTCTGTATGATGGCTTCTTGAAATGATTTCTTTCCAATCGTAGTTTCCTCCATCCTATTTATTCTTACCTTTTTTAAAAAATTTATTTAGAGAAGCCCTTTCAGTATTTCTATTAGAATGGGTTTAGTATTGCTGAATTCTTTTAGTTTTTGTTTGTTGGACAAATTCTTTATTTCCCCTTCTGTTTTAAAAGATATCCTTGTTGGATAGAGTGTTCTAGGTTGCATTTTTTTTTCCTTTCAGCACTTTAAATATATCTTACCACTCTCTTCTGTCCTGTAGTGTTTCCATACAGAAATTAGCTCATAGCCTTGTGAGAGATCCCTTATAAGTAATGTTTTGCTTTTCTCTTGCTGCCTTTAGAATCCTCTCTTTATCTTTAACTTTTGCCATTTTTATTATATGCCTTGGTATGGGCCTCTTTGGGTTCAACTTGTTTGGAGCCCTCTGTGCTTCCAGTATCTTGATATCAGCATCTTTGATGTGGAAAATTTTTCACCATAATGTCTTCAAATATATTTTCAATGTCCTTTTATTTTTCTTCTCCTTCTGGGATTCATATTATGTGTAGATTGGCCTGCATTATATTATCCCATAGGTCTCATATTGCTTTCATGTTTTTTTGTTTGGTTTTCTGTCTGCTGTCCTGATTGGTTGATTGCCAATGTTTTATCTCCCACATCACTATTTTGTTCCTCTGCATTATTCATTCTGTTCTTTATTACTTTACCTCAGTTTGCATCTCTGCAAATGAATTTTCTAGTTTTTCTTGGCTCCTCCTTATATTTTCTAGTTCCTTTCAAAGGAATCTGCATTATGTTCATATCCTCTCTTAATTCCTTCAGTAGTTTTACTATATTCCTTTTGAACTCAAAGTCTGTCAGACTGCAGAGGTCTGTTTTATTTTTGACTGCTTTAGGTGAATTCTCCTGTTATTTTAACTTGGAATGGTTTCTGAGCTTTTTCTTCCTGCTTATGTTTTGCTTTATTGTGTGTTTGGGGAAGCCAAAATGTAGTATTGTAAGGGTACTTCTATGTAAGAGTACTCCTTTGTATTTTGGGGGGGGTTACTATTTATTTTGGTGTGGGAGTTTGAACATTCGCTGTTTGTTTCTTCAATGTGAGCAGTTTGTTATCCCCAGGATGCTCAGTGTGTTTTCAGGGAGAAGGAGGCAGTGGGTAGGGCCAGCAGTCAGTGCCTGGTTGTTGGGCTCCCAACAGCAGCAAGGAGCTGGAATAAGATGGCACAGGCTACTCCTAGTTGCAGGGCCCTGGGAAGTGGTAATGCCATCTAGGATGATCTGCAATGTGATCAGAATATTTGGCAGTAGCAGCAGCAGTGTGCTTGAGTTCCCAGGGAAGTGAGAGCAAAAACAGCTTGTGTTTGATTGCAATGCCCCCCTCTGAGGTGACTGTAACCACAGGTGGTGCCTGTTCAGGGACCCTGGTGGTAGTTGGCCATGACCACCTCTGGAGTCAGTGATAACTATGGTGGCTTTCCCCCTACCGCCTGTAGACCTGTCATGAAGCATCTCTTCTCACTTAGCCCACATAGAAGGTGCTATATAGGCTGCTCCTATTTTCAGGATCCTGGGAAGCGATGGACATCAGCCATGTGGGTACTTCCTGGAGCATTTGTAGCAGGGCCAGTGTGTTCCTAATGGTGCGAGAGCACCCATAGGCGGTGTTTGGTCACAATGCCCTCCTCTTTGGTGCCATTGAAGTGAATGGTATGCAAGTGGTGTCTGTTCATGGATCCCTAGTGGTGGCAAACCACTCCCACCTCTGGAGCCAGAGATCACTGTGGTGGTTTGTCACTGCCTCCTGTAGACCATGCCAGAAGCACCTTGTTCTGCTTAGCCCCCACAGGATTTGCTGCACAAGCTGCTCCTAGTTGCAGTTTCCCGGGAACTGATAGTAATTAAGCATCTGGGCACTGCCCAGAGCATTTGGCAGTGGCAAATGCAGGGTGGTTATGCTCACAGGGGAATGAGAGCAAAAACAGGTGGTGTTCTGTCACATTGTCCTTCTCTGTGGTGCCCTCTGAGGTGGTCGGGGCTAGCAAGTGATTTTTGTTTAGGTATCCCCAGTGGTGGTGGGCCATGTCTACTTTTATAATCAGAGATAACTATGGTGGTTTGCTCCCGTCACCTGTAGACCACACAGGAAGCACCCTGTCGCACTTAGCCCACACAGAAGGTGCTGCACAATCTGCTCCTGGATGTAGGGTCTCAGGAAGGGACAATGCCCAAGTGCCTGGGCACCACTCAGAGCATTTGACAGTGGCTGCTGCAGGGCGGGTATGTTCCATGGGAGTGAGAGCAATAGTGTATGATGCTTGATTGCAGCGCCCTCTTTTTTATTTTTTTTTGCCAATGAATGAGGTGACTGGGCTTGCAGGTGGAGCCCACTGACAGGCCCCAGTAGTGGCAATTCTTGCCTCTCTCTTTACTCTGAGATGCTGAAGCATTTTGTCCCTGCCACCTGTACATTGTGCAAAAGGCACTATATCACACTTAGCCCCCGATGCGCTTAGCCCACACAAGAGGTATCTTGGCTTCCAGTAACCTACACAAGAAGTGCCCAATCTCTCCTAATGGAGTAAGAGGCTTCTGTCTGCCCATAGCCTGCACAAAAGTCACTTTGCACTCTGAGAGCACAGGGGCATGTGCACACAGTGGTGCAGGGAGTTTCCTATGGCATCTGCCCCTCCTCCTCTCACCCTCCCCAACAATGGTGACTTGCCTCTCCTGATGGTCGGGACCTTCCCCTGGGTTCCCTCTGCCCTGTCATTCCCCTCCTCAGCCTGTGGCATACCATACCCCTGCCCATGGTTCTCTGCTCCTTAGCCCCTCGTGCTGTCCCCACACAGCCAGCCCCAGTCCTCTACCTGGTACTGACCTCCAGAGCCTAAGTCTCAGGGCCCAGCCCCTGCCCCAGTATCTCAGGCTGTGGTGTCCAGGCTGGTGGTACAGATGATCTTTGAAGCTCTCATTCTGCTTTGTTGTTCTTAGTCCAGCTGATGCACTTTTCTCAGCGACTTTGCGGTCCCTCTGATTTGGCTGATCTTTTCATCAGTTAGGTGGCTTCCCAGGATGTGGGTCCCTTTTCTCCTTCACAGCTCCTTCTTGGGAATGCCAGACCTATCCTGATTCCTTTTTTTTCTTTCTCTTTCTTTCATTCTATCCAGTTATGTCAAGAGTTTCTTGCCCTTTTTTGTAGGTTTAAGTTCTTCCATCATTCAGCTGATGTTCTGTGTAAGTTGTTTTACACGTAGATGTGTTTTTTGATGTGTTTGTAGGAGAAGATGAGTGTGACCTCTTACTCTTCTGCCGTCTTGCTCCTGATCTAAATTTCAAATGTTCTCTTTGGAATTTTGAAACTTTATGGACTGGACTTTGATTTTCTTTTCCCGTCATATAACTCTCAGATTTTGGTATTAGGAGTATGCTTGCCTTATAAAAAGAGTTACAAACTGTTTCCTCTTTTACTGTTCTGGTGAAGTGTTTGTATAAGACTGCAGTTATTTCTTCCTTAACTGTTTGGAAGAATACGTCAGTGAAATCTTCTGTGAGTTGACAGTCCCATTGGAGGAATATCTGATAATGGATTCCATTTCTTTAGTAGATATCAAGCTATTCATATTTTCAGTTGTGAGCTTTAATATAGTTTTATTTTTGATACATTTGTCCCTTTTACTAAAATTTTGAAATGTATTAGCTTTAAGTTGCTACTAATAGCCTTGACCTTGTATTTATGTTTAAAAAGAGGGGCTGTGAAAACCACAAATAACAAAAAGTAATGAATATTTAATTATGTATATATTCATGTAGTCATTGTACAGATAAAAATCTAGGACATTTCCATCACCCCTGTTTTCCTCAATAATACCTCAATGGTAAACAGTATTTATGTATTTATTTTATTTTGCTTTTTAGGACCACACCTGCAGCATATGGAGGTTCCCAGGCGAGGTGTACAACCAGAGATACAGCTGCCAGCCTATATCACAGCCACAGCAGTGCAGGATCCAATCTACATCTGCAACCTACATCACAGCTCATGGCAATGCCAGATCCTTAACCCACTGAGTGAGGCCAGGGATTGAACCCACACCTCATCATTTTTAGTCAAATTTGTTTCTGCCATGCCATGATAGGAACTCCTTTATATTTATCTATTAAATTAATTTCAACACCTATCCAGAAATATAATTCTTGCTTATATAGTTTCAGTGTTTAATTTTCTCAATGTTTTAAAGAAAAAATTAACTTTTTGTCTATAGAAAATAGACAAAAAGGAGCAGTTAATTCATTTTATGAAGATAGAAAAAATTGACAAAAAGAAAATTACCGTTTTAATAACCCAAATCTTTTCCAATTATCTATCTTTGTGTAACAAACCACCCCAAAATTAATGACTTCTAAACAACTACATGTGTTTTGCTCATCTCCAGTTTGGATAGGGCTTGGTTTGAATAGCTCATTCCTGCTCCTAGTCAGCTTGGTGGATAGGAGACTCTGGCCTGGACCAACTTTAGGATGCTCACTCAAATATCTTTTGGTTGATGCTGAATGTTGGCTGGGAATTTATCTGGGCCTGTTGGCTAGAACACCTATATATCATCTCTCCAAGTAGTCTAGGCTCTCTCACAAGGTAATGGCCAGATACCAAAGTCAAGGTTCCAGATGTTCCACATTGTTCATCATCAGGACAATGCAAATTTGTAATATTAATACATTCCTCCTTGAATGGCTAATTTTTTAAGAAACTGGCAATACCAAGTACTAGCAAGAATACGGGCAACTCATATATTCCTGTTGGGGATGTAAAATGGTATGACCACTTAAAAAACTTCTTGCAAGCTTCTTATAAAGTAAAACATACATTTATCATGTAAAGCATATATCCATCCAGAGACTCATACATAGATGTTCATAACTGCATTATGCATAATAGCCAAAAACTAGTTACAGCCCAAATATCCATCACTAGTAGAAGCAGAAACAAATTATAGTATATTAGTACAACAGAATACTACCCAGTAATAAAAAAGGGATAAATTATTGATATATCCCACAACACAGATGAATCTCAAACACTGTTTGTGCTGAACAAAAGGAGTCAGATACAAGAGAACATATTCTAAGATGCCATTTATTTGACTCTGAAAAAGGCAAACATAACCTACAATTGCAGAGTACAAGTTTCTGGCTGCAGGAGACTGTGAGTGGGAGGGGGGATTGGTTGGGATATGGATAAAAGTTAACTTTTGGGGACAGTAAAATTAGATACATGACATTAACATAAACTTTTTAACTAGAAGCTCAAGCATTCTTTAAGAAAATTCTGTCATATTCCACTAAACTATACCTGTGGATATGGGAAGTTTCTGAATTTCTTTAAAGGAGGAACGTAGGACAGGAATCTTTTTTTTTTTATTTTTCCACTGTACAGCAAGGGGATCAAGTTATCCTTACATGTATACATTACAATTACATTTTCCCCCACCCTTTTTTCTGTTGCAACATGAGTATCTAGACATAGTTCTCAATGCTACTCAGCAGGATCTCCTTGTAAATCTATTCTAAGTTCTGTCTGATAAGCCCCAGCTCCCAATCCTTCCCACTCCCTCCCCCTCCCATCAGGCAGCCACAAGTCTCTTCTCCAAGTCCATGATTTTCTTTTCTGAGGAGATGTTCATTTGTGCTGGATATTAGATTCCAGTTATAAGTGATATCATATGGTATTTGTCTTTGTCTTTCTGGCTCATTTCACTCAGGATGAGATTCTCTAGTTCCATCCATGTTGCTGTAAATGGCATTATGTCATTCTTTTTGAAGGCTGAGTAGTATTCCATTGTGTATATATACCACATCTTCCGAATCCAGTCATCTGTCGATGGACATTTGTGTTGTCTTCATGTCCTGGCTATTGTGAATAGTGGTGCAATGAACATGTGGGTGCACGTGTCTCTTTTAAGTAGAGTTTTGTCCGGATAGATGACCAAGAGTGGGATTGCGTGGTCATATGGAAGTTCTATGTATAGATTTCTAAGGTATCTCCAAACTGTTCTCCATAGTGGCTGTACCAGTTTACATTCCCACCAGCAGTGCAGGCTGGAGGGGTTGTGGAGAAAACAACAGGAATCTTGTTGCAAGGGGTCAGCTATGAGACTATTTATTTACAAAGATAGTGCATTTTGGTCATGGACTTTAGTTACAAATCAGTACAAATAGCATCAACCCTTAATGCTACCATTTAAGAAAAGAAATAAGTAAAGCTTCTGATTTGTTTTAATGAGGCCAGAACTTGGCTAATATGGTCTGTTACATTAACTGCAGAGAGGAAATTGGGCAATTATGACTGTTGGCTCTAACAAGGATCCAGGAAGCTCCTTTCCATGATGCCCCGTCTATATGCGGCCAAAGGAAAGCCCTGATCAGCCCCTCCTGCTATTATCCTGATGATCCTGTTCCCTGTTCAGAGTCTCTTGTTCAGGTTTCAAAATATGAACATAAAATACCTCAAAATTCCTGAAGACCTAGGTTGAGTGGCGTTAGAGGACCATGTGCCTCAGGTAATCTTAAACACTCTTCTTTCTGGTCTTCTTTGCTCCAGGTGATACAGGTAACTCTGATTACTCTGACTTCCCCTTCAGGCCTGGCTATGGCTTGGCTTTGCAGACCTTTGATGAGCTCCTTGGATCTTCCTCAGGAACCCTAGCCTCTGCTTCTCACTCTCCCTTCCACACCCTACATGTGTATTTAACAGCAGTTTAGCAATCTGACCTATGCTTCTGCCTACATGCCATCTGTATGCATTAATCTTGACCCTGAACCTGATTCCGTGTAACCCCTTTACAATGGTTGCCAGGAAGAACCTGAGCCCTTCCCTCCTTCTTCCTGAGTTAAGGACATAGACAGTACCTTCTATCCAGCAACGAGGGCAGCAGTAAGACGAGAAACTTGAGACAAAAATTATGAGCTAGCAACTCCTGCCTTTGGAATAATCTCTCCATCATGTCCAGGCCATCTCTTACCTGTTTGCAGATGCAGCAGGTGAAGAAGCAAAAGTAGTAAGTAAAGGGATCTCATCTCATTACCCTGGCCTGACAGGCAGAGGTTTCCCTGAGTCTCTGGAGCAGCTCATTGTTGTCTCTAAGATGAGGGTTTTCTGAGGTTATTGTCAGGAATAAGGATGAGAAACTCAGGGAAAGGAAAAACACAATGGATATGGCAAGATAAAAATAACACAAGGCCCTTGAGTGGAAAAAAAATGACAAAAGGTTAAAAGCTGAGCTTATGATAGAGAATTCTGAACCTTTTTCTGAGGATCTGTGAAACTTTCTGATGTTAACTGGTGCCATAGACTGAGGGGCTGTTACAGGAATAGTCTGATCAAGGCAGCACATGCTGGCAGAGGTAATGAAAGAGAAGCAGCTCTGCCTTAAAATAACTTACAGTGCCCTCGAGAGGCTCAATGGGAGTGAGTAGACTTTGTCACTGATGGCAGGATATTATTTTAGGAAATAACAGAATCATCTGATGATCTGTGTCACTCTTCTCTTGATGAAGTACACAATCATTTGGTCTTAAGTGTCTATTATCCTGTAGGACATGGTTATTAGAATGTACCCAGTCAGAAGAGACTAATATTTGTGAGGCATTATATTCTCCATGGAATGATGAAGGGAAAAATAACTTGCGTTTTTATGATCTCTTGGAAGAAATTATATAGTTCTGAGAAATGTTTCTGAATTATGGTAGGGTTCAGGGTAGAAAAACATGTAACATTGTTGAGATTTTCCTCCTGCTAACGGTTGAAGTATTAATTTCAAAATAGGAACTCAATGTTTCAGTAAATCTTCTATCCTATGTAGGCAAACTTTTCTTTAGTTGTGGAATTTCAATAAAAATCAGGATTTGGAGTTCCCATCATGGTGCAGTGGTTAACGAATCCGACTAGGAACCATGAGGTTGTGTGTTCGATCCCTGGCCTTGCTCAGTGGGTTAACTATCCGGTGTTGTTGTGAGCTGTGGTGTAGGTTGCAGACGTGGCTCAGATCCCACATTGCTGTGGTTCTGGCGTAGGCTGGCAGCTACAGCTCCAATTAGAGCCCTAGCCTGGGAACCTCCATATGCCATGGGAGCAGCCCAAGAAGTGGCAAAAAGACAAAAAAATAAAATAAAATAAAATAAAAATCAGGATTTGACAAATATTTAGATCTGCAAGATACTGATAACAAAAATATAATTTAAAAAGATAACTGGGAGCTCCTATTGTGGTTCAGTGGAAACAAATCTGACTAATATCTGTGAGGATGCGGGTTCAATCCCTGGCCTTGCTTAGTGGGTCAGGGATACAGCACTTCCATGAGCTGTGGACGCAGCTCAGATCCCACATTGCTGTGGCTTTGGCATAGGCCAGAAGCTGTAGCTCCAATTTGACCTCTAACCTGGGAACTTCCATATGTCATGAGTGTGGCTTTAAAAAAAAGCACTAGTTGGAGAGCCTGGATACACTGGGTCTTGTTCCATGTCTTCCTCTAAAGCATAGCATAAATGCATTCCAATCACTTCACTTCTAAATCTTAGCTTATTCATCTGTGAATCAAATGGAAGCGTTAAACTAAACAATTTATTCTTAATGTCTACTAAGCATTGAAATACTTGGGGGAGGATTTCATTTTAGTTTTTAAATAATACTCAATACTTAAATTGGGTACCCTAGAATGTTTAATCCATAAAACCTGAGTAAGTCTGAGGAGTCTGTATTTTTAAAAAGCATTTCAATTTGTTATCATTATGACCAATGTTTTGGGATCTCTAGACCTTATGAAGTTACAGCTTCTATCTAGTTCTTGAACCTCATTGTTCTTCTATAAAAGATGAGTATCCAAGAGAGGAAGGCAGGGAGATGAAAGATGCAAAAATGGGAATATTGAGAAATAAAATGTAAATCTGGTGATAGAAAATCACCTTCTCTCTGTATTGATTGGTGATGCAATTTCTGCCTTCCAATGCTATGAGTTTGAATTCTCTCTGAAATATTTACAAGCTGTGGATGCAAGTGATTTAATTAACCTCAGCCTCAATTTACTTCAATATACAATCTTAAGCCTAATTCTCTCTACCTCCTAGTTCTGTTTAAGGATTAAAATAGACAGCCTGTAAGCAATGCTTAGTTGAGTGCCTATCATACAACAAGTAGCTAGTAAATATTAGGTATAAGATGATTATGTCCATGACAAAAACTCAAAAGTGGTGGGGGGGGGGGACTCAGAACATCTAATTCAGAAGAAAAGATGAGGAAATAAATGTATATGAGTCCTTCATATGCCCTTCACTCTAAAATGAGATATGGTGAAGGTTTTAAAATGAATTTTGTATGGACTGGGGGCTATGGAGAGAATGAAGGGTATCACACATCTCTGTCCACTTGTGTCTCCAGGGTGCTGTGAGGATGAGACTGATTAGGGCTATGGACCAAGTCCATGTCTTGGTAATACCAGAGGTGAACATGCAAAGACAACTTGGGGGAATGCTCTCCATATTAAAGGTTGACCAGATGGAAAGAGAGAGTAAATAAAAAGCTATAATATTCATAATAAAGAGAAAGGAAGGAAATAGCATCAGCTCAGAGGTGAAGTCAGGACTGGGGATTAAAATGAATTTAAAGGGAGATTTGAGAGTTGGAAGATTTGGGAGGCAGCACATGTAGAATTCTAGAAGAAATCTCACATTCTAAATGTCCTTCCTACCTCCCCGATGCTGCAGATCCTTAGAAAACCAATCCAGCAACTCTGAATTTTTCCTTCAAGTCTTATATGGGTCACCAGCAACAGCAGTTATTTTTTGGAATCTTCCTGAGCATGTATCTTGTCACTTTGACTGGGAACCTACACATCATCCTGGCCATCGGCTCTGACTCCCACCTCCACATGCCCATGTACTTCTTTTTGGCCAACCTGCCCTTTGTCAACCTGAGTTTAACATCCTCCACAGTAACCAAGATGCTGGTAATTGTACACATTTCAGCGTCATAACATCTCACAAAATGTATTTCTTTCTGATGTTTGGTGACCTGGACAGCTTCTTTCTAGCAGTGATGGCATATGACAGCTACATGGCCATCTGCCACTCTATCTGCTACTCCACAATAATGAGTCTGTGAGTTAGTGCCCTGCTGCTTGCCTCATGCTGGGTCTTCACCCACATTGTTGCCCTCACTCACACCCTCCTCATGGCTCAGCTGTACTCCTGTGTTGTTGGGGAAAAATCCTACTTTTTCTGTGACATAATTCCTGTCCTGAGGCTGTCCTGTTCTGATACCCACATCAACAAATTGATGGTTTTTGCCTTAGGAGGCACAGAGCTCACTGTCCACTTTCTGTGCATTGTCATCTCCTACATACACATTGTATCTGCCATGCTGAGAGTCCAAACTCCTGGTGTGGGGGGCAGTCTTTTACACCTTCAGTTCCCATCTCTGTGTCATCTCTGTGTTCTATGGGATCCTCTTCAGTGCCTACTTGTGCCTTCCCTCTGTTGCTTCTGAAGGGAAAGACTTTGTAGCAGCTGTAATGTATACAGTGGTGACCCCCATGTTGAACCCCTTTATCTACAGCCTATGGAACAAGGACATGAAGGGCACCCTTAGGAGGCTCCTTAGTCATAGGAGAATTATTTCTACTTATATAGACCGAGAGAAACTTTCTTTGAAAAGACAGAGGCTTATAATCAGACAAACTTGGCTCCAGATTGGGGTCTGCCACACACTAGTCATGAAAATATAATCCTGTTACCTAACCATTCTGAGCCTTAGCTTCTCATCTATAAGATGGTGCATATAACCTCTATCTAAATGGGGGATCTGGAGAATTAACTGAGATTAACTATGAAATGCATCTAGTAGAGTGGCTTCTACTAGTACATTTTCAATAGATGAGAGCTATTATCATCAATACTGTTGTTACTCTGCATACCTCCTCTGCTCAGAAATATAAAACATTTTCTCTGAGGAGGTCTTGTCATGGCTCAGTGGTTAATGAACTCAACTAGGATCCATGAGGATTTGGGTTTGACCCCTGACCTCTCTCAGTGGGTTGAGGATCCAGCGTTCCCATGAGCTATGGTGCAGGTCACAGATGTGGCTTGAATCTGGCATTGCTGTAGCTGTGGCATAGGCCAGCAGCTCTAACTCTGATTGGACCCCTATCCTGGGAACCTCCATATGCCATATGTATAGCCCTAAAAAATATTAATTTTTTTCTCTGAGATTCCTTTACTAGATAACTAAACACCTGATGCTTCCTAGGTGATGAGAGCTGCTATAAGTGCTAGGGATAGAACACTGAGCAAGGTATGGGCCCAGCTTTCATAACACTTTCATTGCATATTGTTAATTTGTCAGTTTTAAAAAATTAGAGGTCATCTCTCTTGTTTATAGAAATAAGCAGAGGTTAAGACAAAAGAAAGAAAGACAGGATATCATATTCCAGGAGATGTAGAATAGGTGAAGAGTTTCCCATAAGAAGATTGAAATTCAAAGTTCAGATTTCCATGCTGGTTACTCAAAGTGCCATGATTTTCCACAATCTCGTCAATAAGAATGGTTGAGTTCCTTATGTTGCCTCTTCACCCTACTGCTCATAAGTATTCAATACAAAGATCAGTTTTTGTTACCTGTAGGTGTGAACAAAGCACCATTTTCCTTATTTGCCTTCAGGTTTGGCTTCAGAGCTAAAAGAGACACCAGCATCTTAAATTAATTGCAGAGATAGAAAAAAATTATCTATGGGCATCTAAGGAATGTTAGAAACATTAAAAAATGTTATTGTTGATCACAGTCATGGAGAGCAGACTTGGGTTTGCCATGGGAGGTGGGGAGGGTGTGGGAAGTTTGAGGTTGGTAGATACAAACCATTGCATTTGGAATGGGTAAGCATGGGGTCCTACTGCACAGCACAAGTAACCATGTCCAATCTCATCTCTTGGGATAGAACATAATGGAAGATAGTATGAGAAAAAAGAATGTGTGTGTGTATGACTGGGTCACTTTGCTGTACAGCAGAAATTGAAGGAACATTGTAAATCAACTATATATATATTTTTTTAAAAAAAATATTGTTTAAAAATAAAGACCATATCATTTTGACTTCCTCATATCCCTCTGGATGGACGAGTCCACTGGCTTCCTCAAACCCCTCCAAAATGCAGTTTGTTTCTCAGACTCAGTATATCTTAAAATGTTTCTTAATTCCTATATTTCTCCATAAATAATTACTGAGCATCTTTCAAAGAATCAAAACCTCCCAGGCTTCAACAGTATAAAGTACATGTGTGTATAATTTCAAGCTGTTTGCTGTGTCCCAGTAATTGAGGATTCCATTTGTATACGATCTGAAACAGGACTTGAACTTGTGTTCTCCCAAGGTCTCCCTTCCATGTAGTCTCTCTAGGGGTCCTTGATTGTGTGAGGAGAGCTTTCCCATATAATCAGAGATGGGGCTCTCATCTCCTTATCTACTACTCTCATTCAATTGACATTGACTGTCCCAAATTATGGGCCACTGAGAGTCTCCCAAAGCCATTGACCTCTACCTATCTTATGTCCTCTGAAATGTCTATACGATATAATCTCCTCCTCATGGTCAGCTTTTACAGGAGGGAGTCTCCTGGCAGAGTCTCAGGCTCCTGATGACAGAGTTCATGGACATGAGGGAGGCTAAGGTATGAAATTACCCGGCCATCCATGACCCCTCTGATATCCTGGACCTGCTGCTCAAACTGGCCCAATCAGCTCACCTTCATTACTCATTCTGACCCCCAACAAATCATAAACCACAGACTGTGAATTACATGTTTGAGCCCTATCTGGGGCTAGACTTAGGCTATTCCCACAGGCCCCAAGCAGACAAGGAAATGAGACTGGGTCCCATCCAACCAGAATCCTCCCCACTGTATTAACATTTCCCAACTTCTTCATCTCTTGAAATGTCCTGTCAAACCCACCCCCCAATTCATAAATTTAAGCTTCAATTAAAACAGGTCACCCATGTCAACTAAGGTTAGTATGATGTTGACATTAAGATCATTCATGGTGAATTAAAAATTATTTGTAAGTCTTTGCATTTTGGTAGTTTAATGTATATAAGATGTTTTATTTGGGATCTGTGCAGGGGTAGGGTGATGAGTTTCTTGGGACCCCTTAACTCTTTAGGGTAATTGCCTTGTTCTTGATTTTTTTTTAAGCAGAGGCTTCTCCCAGACTCCAGGCAATATTACAAAGCCACAGTTATCAAACAAGTGTGGTACTGGTACCAAAATATACATATAGACCAATGAAACAGAGAACCCAGAAATAAACCCTGACACCTTTAGTCAATTAACCTTTGACAAAGGAGGCAAGAACATAAAATGGGAAAAAGACAGTCTTTTCAGCACGCATTGCTGGGAAACCTGGACAGTTGCATGCAAATCAATGAAACTAGAACACACCCTCATACCACGCACCAAAATAAACACAAATTGGCTGAAAGATTTAAATATAAGACAAGATACTATCAAACTCCTGTAAGAGAAAATAGGCAAAACATTCTCTAACATCAACCTTAAAAAGTTTTTTCAGGTCAGTCTCCCAAAATAACAGAAATAAAAGAAAAATAAACCAATAGGACCTCATAAAACTTACAAGGTTTTGCACAGCAAAGCAACCAAAAAGAAAACAAAGACACCTTACAGAATGGGAGAAAATAGTTTCAAGCAATGCAACTGACAAGGGCCTAATCTCTAAAATATGCAAACAACTTGCACAACTCAACAGCAATAAAGCCAACAACCCAAGGGAAATATGGGTAAAGGACATGAAGAAACATTTCTCTAAAGAAGATATACAGATGGCCAATAAACACTTGAAACAATGCTCAATGTCCCTGATTATTAGCTACAAATCAAAATGACCATGAGATACCATCTCACACCAGGCAGAATGGCCATCATTAATAATCCACAAATAACAATTGCTGGGGGGTGTGGATAAAATCGAACCTTCTGAAATCTTCGTGGGAATGGGTGGTACAACCACTATAGAAACAGTCTGGAGGTACCTTAGAAAGCTATACACAGAACTACCATATGACTCAGCAATCCTACTCTTGGGCATATAACCATACAAAACCTTCCTTGAAAAAGACACATGCTCCATCATGTCCATTGTAGCACTATTCACAACAGCCAAGACATGGAAACAATCCAAATGTCCATTGACAGATGATTGGATTAGGAAGAAGTGGTATATATACACAATTGAATACTACTCAGCCATAAACAACAACAAAACAATGTCATTTGCAGCAACATGGATGGAAATAGAGACTCTCATCCTGAGTGAAGTAAATCAGACAGAGAAAGAAAAATACCATAAGATATCACTTATATCTGGAATCTAATATATGGCACAAAGGAAGCTTTCCACAGAAAAGAAAATCATGGTCTTGCAGAATAGACATGTGGTTGCCAAGGGTAAAGGGGAGGGATTGGGATGGATTGGGAGCTTGGGGTTAATGGATGTAAACGTTTGCCTTTGGAATGGATTAGCAAGGAGATCCTGTTCTTTAGCACCAAGAACTATGTCTATTTACTTTGATGGAGCATGATAATGGGAGAAAAAATAATGTATACATATATGTGTAACTGGGTCACTATGCTGTACAGTAGAAAAAAAAGGATTTTATTGGGGAAACGACTTAGTGTTATTTTTAACTTTTTTGGTCTTCTTTTGGCTGCATCTGTGGCATTTGAAGGTTCCCAGGCTAGGGGCCCAATCAGAGCTGTGGCCTCTGGCCACAGCCACAGTAACATCAGATCTGATCCGCATCTCACATCTCACAGCAGTGCCAGATCCTTAACTCTTTGAGCAAAGCCAGGTGTTGAACCCACATCCTCATGGATGCTAGTAGGGTTCGTTAACCAATGAGTCACGATGGGAACTCCCTATTTTTAGGTTTTAAGGAGGATGTAAACTAGTAGTTGAAGTGTCAATAATGACTCCCTTCCAGAAGTATTTATTAACTGGTGATCTCATTACCCATTCATGATTTTCAAAAATGTAGCAAACTTTGTTTTAAGCCCAATGAGATGCTTTACTGTAGAAGGTCATGAGTCAGACCTAGGATGCTTCAAATAAAACTCATACTTAGAGAGTTCCAAAATTTTATATACATATTCATATCAATATGACTTGGATGCCTACAACTAAGGAAAGCCAATATAGCATGACAGGTGGTAATAAAGCACTTCCCATCAGACATATTTCTTGAGAAAAACCCATGCAGAGCAGTATCAACAGCCCATGGATGAAGATGTGAACAACAGTGTTGACCACTTTAGGGAATGGGTCTTACAGGGGCAGGCAAATGGTCAAGGATCCAAGAGACAGATGTCCAGTGACAGTGGGGAAACTGGGCCAGGCACCCATGGGTGTGTCTGGCCAAAGGAGGCATCCTTTCTCTAGACCAGCAAAAAGGTCAAAGCCCGGTTCAGGTTTTGGCTCTGGAACCTGATCAGACTGAGTGGCTCCATGTCTGCAGCTTAATCAGGTGGGATGGTGGTGGAAGATGCCCTTGTCCTTCTACAAAGAAATCTAGGATGTTAAATGGAAACTTCATCAGAACCTCACCAAGGGTCACTCTGAGCGAATATTAAAAATGTAGAGAGTAATATGCTCTTCTGATCTGTCTCTTCCCATCTACTCACCCAACACCTTACTCATCCATTTCTGATTAGTAATTTGGTTCTAGCTCAGTCAGAAAGATGTGCTGCTGTATCCTAGGACCACTGTTTCACTTTTATTTGGGGAGGATAATCTATCTGCCATGGTCCCATAGTTATGATAATTCAGGAGGATCTGTGCAAGGTCTGCTCCAAAACTCAACTCTGATTCATAGGGAGGGAAAGCCAGTGATTTTTATTCTAAGTCAGTTGTCATCCTAAGCCAAATTTGGTATTTTATTTCTTTCAAATCAAAAATATATTAGATGTTTTTATGATTTTTCTGCATACACAGAAGAGGAAATGGAAATTCAGAAGAGTTAAGTTGATTGTGTGAGGTGACACACTTTGATAGTTACAGCCTGCAACTGAGATCTGTCTTTCCCAAATACTCTTCCCTTACAGCTCTATGGTGCTGAGTCTCAGGAGCATGTTTTTAAACAATTTCTTTTTATGGCCACACCCATGACATGTGGAAATTCCCAGGCCAGGGATTGAATCAGAGCCACAGCAGTGACAGCACTGAATCCTTAACATCTATGCCATCAAGGAACTCCTCAGAAGCATCTTTGATACTGTTCATCCTTAGCTAACCACAGCCTGAAGTAATAGAATTAGGTGGTTCACCTGAGACTAAAAAGGTGGATTACTTAGGCTCATCACACAAACCTTTTGTCACTAAGCTGAGTAGAAATGACTTCCACAAAGACATATAATGAAGAAAATGTATGAGATAGGTTAAAATTCAGTGGGAATAACAGAAGAATCCAGACCATGGATGCTTTCATTGGCTTTCTCATTCTCTGTCTGGACACAGCCAGTGTCTTCTTCAAACTCACATCTGCAGGCATAAAATTCCATGGACAACTGGGCTGAGAGTAAACAACTGAGAGAAGGGCACTTCAGTCCATAAGAGTGATCAGTGTTCCCCAAACCAAGATGAAATTTCAAGTCCTTCTCTGGTAAGTGGAGGAACTGAACTCATATCTGTGTATAGTTTCCTGGAGCTAAAAAAGGCAACTAAAGAGTTTATTCTCCTTATCCACCACTGTTTCTACTAACAAAATAATATAGAAGAGAACTGAATGAGAAGTGGGGAAAGGAAAGGAGACGCTTTACAAATGTCCAATTCTGCAGACTTTTCTGCCAAGGGGGCCTTGTTAGCCAAGATTTCCAACAATTCATAAATAAATTCCAATATTGGCACATACCCCTTCCCACCAGTTTATGGCAACTGCCATTCTCTTCTCTGCTTCTCTGAGAATAGAATTTTAGATTCCACACATAAGAGGTATCACAGAATATTTGCTTTCTGAGTCTGAATTATTTCACCTAGCATGATGTATGAAGTTCAATTAAGCAAGAGTTATTGACATTGAATGTACAGCAAAATGAGTACAGTTAACAATACTGAATTGTGTACTTGGTATTTGCTAGGAGGAAGGATATTAAATTAAGTCTTTTCAACAGACACATACAAAATAAAATAATAACTACAAAGAGGTGGGGAATTCATTAATAAGCTTGATTGTGGTAGCTAATTCACAATGAACATGTATCAATAACAATGTACTGTACACATTAAATCTACATTTATGTGACAACTATACCTCAATAGACCAATTATAAAAATAACTAATATATTCTCTCTTGGGAAAGAAGAAGAAATACATAAGTCTTACTACTAGCAATGTTATTGCTCAATCTAACACACAAGAGTGACAATCAATAATATCAATTTAGATGTCACAATTCACATTAAGAAATTCCTAAGAAAACAGAAAATAAATAGAATAGAATGCAGTTCATGTTATGAAATAGTGAGCATTTATACCAACGTGGGCTTGAGATAAGGAGTGTAAGATCTGGGGTTATGTGACTATATGTGTCTGTTATAAAGATGAGCAAACATTACTGAGACAAGACTGATACCTTGTGGAAGAGTTTCTCAAGGGCCCCCTTCATGTCCCTGTTCCTCAGGCTGTAAATGAAGGGGTTCAGCAAAGGGGTGACCACTGTGTACATCACAGAGGCAACTATGTCCTTGTCACTGGAGGTTTTGGATGAGGGGACAAAATATAGCCCAATGATTGTTCCATAATAGAGGGAAACCACTGAGAGGTGGGATCCACAGGTGGACAAGGCTTTGAAGAAGCCCTTGGTGGATGGAACCTTGAGGATGGTGATCCCAATGCAGCCATAAGAGACCAAGATGCAATTTAATGGGAGGATAATGATGGCCACTCCTGCTATGAAAATAACCAGCTCATTGATGGATGTGTCTGAGCAGGAGAGCTTAAGGAGGACATCAAGGTCACAGAAGAAATGGGGAATGGTGTTGTCAGCACAAAATGACAGCTGGGTCAGGAGGAGGGTGTGACAAAGGGCATTGACACAAGATAAAATCCAAGATGCAGATATTAGCAAGGTACACACTCCCTCTCTCATGATGGTGGTATAATGGAGAGGATGACAAATGGCAATGTACCGATCATATGCCATCGAGGTGAGAAGGAAATTGTCTACATCAGTAAAAAGTAGGAAAAAATACATCTGTGTTACACATTCTGCATAAGGAATGAATGGATATTTAGTCTGCATGTTCATCAGCATCTTTGGGACAGTAACAGATGAAAAGGAGATGTCCGTGAGGGCCAAGTGGCTGAGGAAGAAGTACATGGGGGTGTGGAGGCGAGGGTCCAGCCTGATGAGCAGGATGATGAGCAGGTTCCCCAGCACTGTTGTCAGGTACATGCCCAGGAACAGGGCAAAGAACAAGCCCTGCTGCTCTGGTTGGATGGGGAGCCCCAGGAGGAGGAATTCGGACACACTGCTTTGGTTGTCCATCCTCATGCTCCTCTCCTGTCTGCTGGGGAAGGATGGGGAGTAAGAGAAGCATAAATCAACATAATTTGATTTATAGAAGCCAGGAAAAGAAGAAGCATTTCTACTGGTGAATATGCCAGCATCTGAGTACACTGACCTGTCCCTGAAAAAATCCTTTAAAGTGGATTGTATCATCACATGAAATAAGCAAATTTACAAACAAAGAAGAGAGTTTGATACAGAAGAGAAACTAGCTCAGTGGCATTTTTCCATCATCTATGGGAGAGGCAGCCTCTAAGTCATGACTTGCACCTGTGTCTTGTTAGTAAAGAGAAAGTGTCACACTGTCTTAGCATAGGGATAGTAAATTCAAGTGTCCTAATTTCTATTCTGTTTGTATACTTAAAAACAATCATAAGGAGTTCCCATCATGGCTCAGTGGTACTGAAACTGACTAGTATCCATGAGGACACAGGTTTCATCACTGGCCTTGCTCAGTGGGTTAATGATCTGGCATTGCCTTGTGGGGTGGTATAGCTTGCAGATACCTCCTGGATCACCCATTGTTGTGGCTGTGGTTTAGGCTGGCAGCTAGAGCTATGATTCAACTCCTAGCCTGTGAACTTCCGTACACTGTGGTTGTGGCCCTAAAATTACCAAAACATAAAAATATTAAAAGTAAAAAACAGTCATGAGAGTTCAGCTTCATGTTGTAAAATACTGAACATTTAAATCTGAAACTCATAATCAAAGTATATAGAGAAAAATTCAACAACATATACTGAAAGCAAAGTGGATCAAAAATAGTCAAAATGTCCACTATGTATAAAGATTAAAAAGAAATAGGAGTTCCCGTCGTGGCGCAGTGGTTAACGAATCCGACTAGGAACCATGAGGTTGCGGGTTCGGTCCCTGTGCTTGCTCAGTGGGTTAACGATCCGGCGTTGCCGTGAGCTGTGGTGTGGGTTGCAGATGCGGCTCGGATCAGGCGTTGCTGTGGCTCTGGCGTGGGCCGGCGGCTACAGCTCCGATTCGACCCCTAGCCTGGGAACCTCCATATGCCGCAGAAGCGGCCCAAAGAAATAGCAAAAAAAAAAAAAAAAAAAAAAAAAAGAAATATATCTGTTGATTAAACCAAAGTGTTTTTGAGTTTAGTCATGCAGTATAACTGCTTGAAAAGCTAAAAATTTTACTGGCAGTTATGTATTATTTTACTACTATTCATGATTATCAATCTCCTCCTAATTCAACAACCTCTCATGAGCCTGTCAACATCCACAATCACTAATGAAAAGTGCTCTTGTCAAGAGAAGTCAGAATCAAATTATGTTCGCCCTCCCCTTTAAGGAACTAGTAATAAGAAGTGGATTAAGCAAGAGCACAGAGAAATACTGGGCACCTGTGAAGAGACACAGAGACAAATACACACACACCTGCTTCCAGTGAAAGATATCCAGTTCTTCTCTGAACTATATGCTCAAGTGATTTAGCTGCAAAGACTATGGGTTAGTTTCTTACATTTTCTGTAGGACATTGGGACCATATATAGCCACAACTTCTGTGGTCCTGAACTTCTCACCAGCATCAGAGAGAAGAGTCATAAGTTTACAGCTTACTCATCAGTTATTTCACCACTTTCAGAAATGGAGAGGTGAAGACTGTGTTATACCCATGAGGGAGAGAACTGAAGGGCATAGGGCACCAAGTTCTTAATAAGAGACATGCATTAAACCTGTGTTAATTGCTCACTTTTCCTCCACCTGCCTCCAGGACAGATGCCCTAGGACAGTGGTCCCTAAACCAGGATGTTCTGTAGAATCGCATGGGGAGCTTGTGAAAGATGCAGATCCCAGCTCCACATCCAATGATGCTCATTCATGAGACCTGGGTCCAGGTGATTCTCAGGCAGATGGTTCTCAGGGCAGAATGTGAGGCAACACTGTCCTTAGTAAGAACATCAGGGAGATGCCATTTGTGCAGGAGCCCAGACTGAGATGTGGGCAGAACTCCTGACTTGTCCTTCCTAAAAGATTCATGATTCCCCTGACAGGTCATACTCTGGGGTGTGAAGAAGGATTTTTCTCCCCAGTGGATGTTCCTATTTGATTTGCTACTTTTAAAATGAATTCCACTTCCTGATGGGAATCCAAATAAAACAAACATGAAACAAATGACAAAGTCAAACTACTTCACCCTTCCATTGTTCATTTTTTATCTTCCTACAATGGTTTCTATTAATTAAAACTTTCCTGCAGATCTTTGCTTCTATTGAGAACCCAATGACCAGGCACTGACTGCTACCCCTATACATTGTCTCCTTCTCCTTGAAAACACATTAAGCATCCTGACGCTAACACCCTCCTCACACCAAAGAAAGATACAGCAAATATTCAAATTCCCACACCAAAAATAAATAGTACCCCCCAAAAAAAATTCAAAGAGGTATTCTTGCATAGAAATAGCATTAAAAGACTACAGTTTGGCTTCCCCAAATTCAAAGAAAAAGAAAAAAAAAACACACAAGCAAGATGAAGAAGCTCAGAAACCATTCCCAGTTAAAGGAACAGGAGAATTCACCTAAAGCAGTCAACAACGAAATTGAACTCTACAGTCTGACATACTTGGGAGTTCAAAAGTGAGATAGTGAAAATATGGAAGGAATTAAAATATGATATGAACAGTAATGCAGGTTCATTTAGAAAGGAACTAGAAAATATAAGGAGGAGCCAAGAAAAATGAGAAAATTCATTTGCAGAGACACAAACTGTATAATGGTAATAAAGAACAGAATGAATAATGCAGAGGAATGAATTAGTGACGTGGAGGACAGAATAATGGAAATCACCCAAACAGGACAGCAGACAGAAAAAGAAAGGAAAAAACATGAAAGCAAGAGACCTGTGGATAATATAATGCTGGACAATCTACGCACAATAAGAATCCCAGAAGGAGAGGAGAAAGAAAAGGGGATTTCTTGAAAATATGTTTGAAAAAAATATGACTGAAAATGTTCCAAATCTAAAGGATACTGACATCAAGATACAGGGAGCACAGAGGTCCCCAAACAAATTGAACCCAAACAGGCCCACATCAAGACATATTATAATAAAAATGGCAAAAGTTAAAGAGAGGATTCCAAAGGCAGCAAGATAAAAGAAGAGCATTAATTATAAGCAAACACTCATAAGGCTATCCACTGATTTCTTTACAGAACCACTGCAGGCCAGAGGGAGTGGCAAGATATACTTAAACTGTTGAAAGAAAAAAATCTGCAACATACAATATCTACTCAGCAAGAATATCATTTCAAATGGAATGGAAAATAAAGAATTGTTTGTCAGAGAAAAAAAATTATCCAACAACAACAAAAAAAAAGCTAAAAGAGTACAGCAAAACTAAACCCATTCTAAAAAAAAAAATACCGAAAGGGCTTCTCTAAATTAAAAAGAGGGAGAGAGAGAGAGGGAGAAAGAGAGAGAGAGAGAGAAAGAAGGAAAAAGAATTTTGATGGAGGAAACCACAATTGGAAAGCAGTCAGTTAAATAAGCCAGCATATAGATCTAAACATGAAGATGTAAAAACAAACAAACCAACATCAAAACCATACAATGTGGGGAAGGAAAGCAAAAAAAAAAAAAAAATAGAGATACTTTTTTATTTTAATGATATGATTGAGCCTATATGACTATCAGGCTAAAGAAAGCAGATATAGGCAGGGATTTACATACTTAAAAAACAGGGCAACCACAAAACAAAACTGACCATTACATTCACAAAACTGAAAAGAAGAGTACTCAAGTATAAAATAAATGGAAACCATCCAACTAAGGAAAGAAAGGAAGAAAAGAGAAACATAGCATCAACTGGAAAACAAGGTTTAAAATGGCAATAAACACATATCTATCAATAATCACCTTAAATGTCAATGGACTGAATGCTCCAATCAAAAGACACAGAGTGGCAGATTGGATAAAAAAGCAAAAACCCTCAATCTGCTGTCTATGAGAAACTCACTCTAGGGAAAGGACACACACAGGTTGAAAGTGAGGGGATGGGAAAAAATATTTCATTCCAATGGGAAAGACAGGAAAGCAGGAGTTGCAATACTCATATCAGACAAAATAGACTTTAAAACAAAGGCCATAAAGAAAGACAAAGAAGGACACTACATAATGGTTAAAGGATCAATACAAGAAGAGGATATTACAATTGTCAATACATACGCCCCTAATATAGGAGCACCCAGATACATCCAACAAATACTATCACAGATAAAAGGAAAATTGATGGGATTACAATAATAGCAGGAGAGTTTAACACACCACCCACATCAATGGACAGTTCCTCTAGATGGAAAATCAACAAAGAAACAGAGATCCTAAAGGACACAATGGAAAAGTTAGACTTAATAAACATTTTCAGGACATAAAATCCAAAAAAAAAATGAGAATATACATTCTCAAGTGCACATGGAACAATTTCAAGAATTGTAAAAATTCTCAAAAAAATCTTAGCCAACTGAATCCAACAACATATCAAAAAATCATACAGCATGACCAGGTAGGATTCATCCCAGGTTCACAAGGATGATTCAACATAATGCAAAATGTTTAATTAACAGAAGAAGAGTCAAAAACCACATGATCATCTCAATAGATGATTGAGCATTTGAAAAAGTTCAACATACATTCATGATCAAAACACTTACCAAAGTGGGTACAGAGAGTAAAAACCTTAACATAATAAAAACCCTTTATGACAAACCCACAGCAAATATAACACTCAATGGAGAAGAGCTTAAAGTCTTCCCACTAAAATATGGAACAAGACAAGGATGCCCACTCTCCCCTCTCTTAGCAACATAGTATTGGAAATCCTAGCCACAGCAATCAGACAAACAACAGAAATAAAATACATCCAAATAGGAAGAGAAGAGGTAAAACTGTCCCTGTATACAGATGACATGATACTGTATATAGAAAACCCTAGAGACTCAACCAAAAAACTACTTGAACTGATCAACAAATTCAGCAAAGTAGCAGGATATAATATTAACATTCAGAAATCAGTCACATTTCTGTGCACTAACAATGAAATTTTAGAAAAGGAATACAAAATGCAATACCTTTTAACATTGTACCCTAAAAAATCAAATACCTGGGAATACAACTGACCAAGGAGGTAAAGGAATTATATGCTGAGAACTATAAAACATTCATCAAAGAAATTAAAGTAGATGTAAATAAATGAAAGGATATTCCATGCTCTTGGGTTGGAAAAATTAATACTGTAAAAATGGCCATACTCACCTAATCAAACTACAGGTTCAATGCAATCCCTATAAAATTATCCATTACATTCTTCACAGAAATAGAACAAACAGTCCAAAAATTTATATGGAACCACAAAAGACCCAGAGTTGCTATAGCAATTCTGAAGAACAAAAAGAAAGCAGGAGGCATAACTCTCCCCGACTTCAGGCACTATTACAAACGCACAATCATCAAGACAATGTGGTACTCATACCAAAACAGACATAGAAACCAATGGAAAAGAATAGAGAACCCAGAAATAAACCCAGACGCCTATGGTCAATTAAATTTGGCAAAGGAGGCAAGAACATAAAATGGGAAAAAGACAAACTTTTCAGCAAGTATTGTTGGGATACCTGGACAGATGCATACAAATCAATGAAACTAGAACATACCCTCACAACATGCACAAAAATAAACTTAAAATGGCTTAAAGACTTAAATATGCAATAAGACAAAATTCAAACACCTCGGGTATAACATAGGCAAAACATTCTCTTGCATCAACCTGACAATTTCTCAGGTCAGTCTCCCAGAGCAACAGATGTAAAAGCAAAAATAAACCAATGGGACCTCATCACACTGACAAGCTTTTGCATAGCAAAGGAAACCAAAAATAAAGCAAAGAGACACCTTACAGAATGGGAGAAAATAGTTTCAAGTGATGCAACTGACAAGGGCTTAATCTCTAAAATATACAAACAACTTATGCAACTCAACAACAAAAAAGCCAACAACCCAATTGAAAAATGGGCAAAAGACCTGAATAGACATTTTTCCAAAGATATATAGACAGCCAACAATCACATGAAACAATTTTCAATATCCCTGATTATTAGAGAAATGCAAATCAAAATAAATATTAGATAAGACTTCACACCAGTCAGAATGGCCATCATTAATAAGTCCACAAATAACAAATGCTGGAGGGAGTGTGGGGAAAAGGGTACCCTCCTGCACTGTTGGTGGGAATGTTAGTGGGTATAACCAATATGGAGAACATTATGGAGGTACCTTAGAAATCTATACAAAGAAATACCTAATGACCCAGAAATCCCACTCTTGGGCATATATCCAAACAAAGCTTTCCTTAAAAAAGACACATGTGCCTGTATGTTTATTGTAGCTCAATAGCCAAAACATGGAAGCAACACAAATATCCATCAACAGATGAATGGATTAGGAAGATGTTGTATATATACACAAAGGAATACTACGCAGCCATAAAGGGGAATGAAATAATGCCATTTGCATCAACATGGACAGAACTGGAGACCCTCATCCTGAGTGAAGTAAGTCAGAAAGAAAAAGACATATACCATATGATATCACTAATATTTGGTATCTAATATACAGGACAAAGGAATCTTTCTACAGAAAAGAAAATTGTGGACTTGGAAAATAGACTTGTAGTTGCCTGGGGGGAGGGGAAGGGAGTGGGATGGATTTGAGCTTGGGGTTAACAGATGCAAAATATTGCATTTGGAATGGATGAACAATGAGATCCTGCTGTATAGCACTGAGGACAAGGTCTAGACTCTTACAAAGGAGCATGACAATGGGAGAAAAAAGAATGTATAAATATATGTGTAATTGGGTCCCCATGTTGTACAGTGGAAAAAAATGTGTCGGGGAAATAACAATAAAAATAAATAAATAAATAATCAGAAAATAAATGCCCAAGATAGATGACAAAATATTATATGTATACAGACACACACACTTAAAAAATCTGTAAAAAAACAAATATAATAATACAACACAAAAAAAAAACCCAAAATGTAAACACACACACACACATACACACACATGATTTTGGTGCTTTGACACCATAAGTTGAAAGTGCAATGTGGGTAATGTCATATTTAGTATTATCAAATAATAAATGGATGAGATATGACTAAAGTGATATATATTGATCTAATAACAATGACCATTTAAAGTACAGTTATAAAATACTAGACATGGGTGCTCAACACACAATTTTCAAGCATTTCTTACATGGTCAGTGAGTAAATAAACACATGGTTTAGTGATTCTCACTTGGCTAACAGGTTACTGCTTCTGAAAAGAATCCCCAGAGCCAATGTCATGTCTCTGTTTCTCAGGCTGTAGATGAAAGGATTCAGCATGGGTGTGACCACTGTGTACATCACAGAAGCAATGATATCTTTTTCATGGGACTGGCCCAATGAGGAGGAAAGGTACAGTGCCATAATTGTCCCATAGAACAGAGACACCACAGGTTGCAGATCCCTTTAGTAGAGGGGATCCTCAGGATGGAGAGCCCAATGTGGCCATAAGAGACCAGGATGCCACTCAGTGGAAAAATCACAACCCTAGCCCCTCCAGTCAATATGACCAGATCATTCAGAGAGGTGTCTGAGAAGGAGAGCTTGTGTAGGTTGGGGAAGCTACAGAAAAAATGGGGAATGACGTTGTCAGCACAGAAGGAGCCCTGGTCCAGCAGGAGGGTGTGAAAAAGAGCACTGGCACAAGAGAGCTTCCAGGAGCCAGCCACCAGCAGAGCACAGGGTTCCTCTCTCATAATGGTGGTGTAGTGGAGAGGGTGACAGATTGCCACATACCTGTCATAGTCCATCACAAGGAGGTTATTATCAAGACAACTGAAAAGTATATAGAAATACACCTGTGTGATGCACTCTGGGTAAGAGATGGATAGGTTTTTTTGTCTGCATGTTCATCAGCATGATGAAAAGGAGACATCTATGAGGTCCAAATGGCTTAGGAAGAAGTACATGGGGGTGTGGAGGTGAGGGTTCAGCCTGATAAGCAGGATGTTGAACAGGTTCCCAAGCACCATGGTCAGGTACAAGCCCAGGAACAGGGTAAAAAACCTGCCCTGCTGCTCTGGCCAGATGGGGAGACCCAGGAGGAATAACTGAGACATGTGGCTCTGTTTCCTCCTTCCTCATGCTGCTATTCTCTGCTGGGAATTAAGAATGCTTTCAAATATTAAGGTCTCTGAATTAATTGATTATAACAGATGAAAATTACATGTTTTATTTTGCAAAGTGGGAAACTTAGGCTGTTTCTCATATATTCCTTTTACACTGACACATAAGGGAATTAGAAGAATTATCAATGAGGAAATGTTAAAGAGAGCCTCTTTTTCTTGGTTCAATGACAAAATAGAATTTGCACATCTGTGTTACTTAGGACTAGTGCATGGAAATGATACATCAGGCTGGTTATTGCCCCAACAATGTTTTGTGGTTTGTAGTCCAACTCATCAACCAATGCACAGAATCCTGTAGAAGATGTGACCTCAACAACCACTGTTAAATTTCAGATGGTTTTCTTTTCTGTGGAAAGTTTCATTTGTGCCATATATTAGATTCCAGATTTAAGTGATATCATGTGGTATTTGTCTTTCTCTTTCTGACTTATTTCACTCAGTATGACAGTCTCTAGTTCCACCCATGTTGCTGCCAGTGGCATTATTTCATACCTTTTTATGGCTGAGTAGTATTCCATTGTCTATATATTGCACATCCTCCTAATCCATCATCTGTTGATGTGAAACTGGGTCACCATGCTGTACAGTAGGAAAAAAAATAATGCATTGGGGAAATAAATATAAATAAATAAAAACTTAAAAAATAAAAAATAAATTTCAGATGGGAGGCATACTTTTGAAAGAAAAGAATATAAAGTATGATATCATATTTGATAAAGAACACCAATTGATGTACATCCATTTTGTTGTTTCCAATTCAGAGAGGGTCTTTAAGAAACTCTGAATTGTATTAACCCATTCTCCATACTGCAGAATAAGAGGGATTTTTAAAAATATTCCTCTTTGAAAAGCCCAAACAACTTCTTCTGTTTAAAAACTCTCAACAGATTTCCACTGATCTTAAGATGAAATGTAAAAGCCTTAATATGGCTTAAAGACCCTGAGAAATCTGTGTCTCTACTTCATTTACAATCTTTTCCTCCTCACCCCCACCACACTGACTCTTGCTGATGTCTCCATTCCAACTTCCCTGGACAAGTCCATTTAAATTTGATGTCATTTAGCCTCTCTTTTGGTGGTTGGGTTCCCTGAGGTCCCATGTCATGTTGGGAAAGCAAAGGCCAGTCTGACTCCCAGCAAATATTCTATGAGAATTTATTTGTGGCTTATTTTCTACTGTCAACACAGAGGAGGTTAAATGATAACAACAGCTCAATCTATCTATGAAAAGTATATGTTTAATACATTTCCATTCCTTCCTATGCAACTACCCATAATGAAAATAAAGATGATTATCTAAAGATGCCAAAATAATTGAGATTTTAGCTGTATCCCAAGTTTCATGTCCCTATCAAATGGCTCCACCATTTACACAACACTTCCTGGTTAGTTTCAGTAAGCAGAAATAATAACCTTGGAAGATGTTCACATCCTAATGCCTAGAACCTGTGGATCTGATCTGCTATCTGGCAAGGGAGAACTAAGGTGCAGGTGGAATTATGGTTTATATACTAAGGCTGAATTTAATACATGATTATCCTAGATTATCTGGGTGGACCTAATGTAATCACAGGTGTCCTGAAATGTAGAAGGAGGAAGCAGAAGAGTCAATCAGAGAGGTATTTTAAGATGTTATGATCCTGGCATAGAAGACAGAGAAGGGACAAAAATAATGAATGTATGGGGTCTCAGGTGGCCTCTAGAAGCAGGAAAAGGAACAGATACAATTTTATTTCAGAGCGTTAAGAAGAAAAGCCAAATATCAGACTTCTGACATTCAGAACTATAGATAATAAATCTGTGGGGTTTTAAGCCATTACATTTGTGACAATTTGTTAAAGCAGCAATAAGAAATTGCTACACCAGTAATGGGAAGATTTCAGGTATAATAAAATACTCCTGTTATCTGGGAACAAGTATACAACAAAATTCCCTATTTCCTTCCCCATTTTCTGCCTTGTATACAACAAAATAGCAGGGCTTCACAGAGCTAACTCCTACCTAACAAGTAAAGAAATGAGGATATTCTTCTCATTAGAAGCATTTGCCACTGATCAAAAATGTGACTCAAAAACACCCTATCCTATACTCAGGAACTGGACTATGTCAGGATCTAAAGCAAGTGAAATTCCTCCTATAAGAAAGTTCTTCCCTGTGTCTCTATTTTATCTCTTTTTTCTTTTTTCTTTCTTTTGGTTTATCCCTTTGCTTTGTCTTTCCTTCTCATTTTCTCCTTCCTCCTTTCCCAGTTCTCATTCTCTCAGCCACTCCATCTTCATTCTTTGTCACTCCATGATTTTAAATATGCTCCCCACCTCTCTCATTTTCTGTCTTTTGTATTCTCTCTTCTATTCCATATAAAACTCAGCTTTCTGATATTTCCTCTCCTAGATCCACATATAAGCCCAAATCCTGCTGAGAAAACATTATCAATACTATCCCCAATACTGACCTTGTTTGCATTTATAATCCCATGTGTCGTGGCTAAATATGCCCCAAGTATCTCTTTAAGGGACCTTAATATTAGCTTCGAAGGTTCTCAACATCTCTTGAGCATCAAAAAGAAAAGCAACAAGCTCATGCTCTCATCCCTGTCTACCAGCCCCAGAACTATGAATTTCAGGGTATACTTAACCGAGGAGAAAGCCCTAAGGTACCGGGAGATGAACTTGTAATTTACAGTTAAAGACATCCCTCAGACCTAGATTAATTGCCCAATTTCCCCTTTGGTTCCTCTAGGAAATGTGTCCCACTGGAGAGAGGTTTGTGCTGGGGACCTTAGAGAATGAGCCCATGGAGGAAAGACCTCAAGCATCATCACTTCTCCTTCTGTTCCAGGCTCTGTTTCCAAGCCTTAATCATCATTTCGCAGATGATAAGCTGCAGGGAGTTTAAAAAAGAAGAATTACTAGCTACAATGAGATCCAAATAGCCAAAGGACTGAGTGGCTTCTGAGAATTTGGTAGAACAATATCCTACTCAAAAGGATCTTATTGGGCCATACTCACAGTTGACCCAAAGGAAATCATTAGGAATTGCAAAGTGACAAGAGAAAAGCATAGTCACTTTATTTTTTGTATTAAGTTTGGTTACATCAAATAAAATAAATAATTAAAGTCCATTGAATAAAAGTGGTTTAAAGGAAGAACAAGACAGCAAGAATAAATGAATGAATAAAAAATAGATGAAAAATAACCCATACAGGAAACAATCTTGCACTATGGGAAAAAATACTGATGTTTAAACTTCCCAGAAAAGTTAACTTAAATTTAAAAACTTCATGTTCTTTAAAATTAACCTTTGGAATAACAGGATAATTTGTTGTGGCATTAATGAGTCTTAGGAGTGAGATATCGAGAACAAAGAAATATTTCCAGCTTGAGATCATCTTTGAAGGTTTATTTTGTCCTTTTTGATATTTGAGGTTAACAGATAGGTAGAGCAAAACTTGATCTCGGAAGCTTCTTTCTAGCTGTGGTGACCCTGTGTTACTGCCACAATGTTGTGTATATCAGATCAGAAGGACCGGAGAGACCCTCAACTCAGACTTCTGAAGTCCTACATTTTAGGTACAAGCCAAATAAAGTTTCTAGAATATTGGCCAGTAGAATCTTTGTAAAATCAAAGTGCACAAATCTGAGGTGTGCTGGATTCTAGTGTCTCCACAGTGGAATTAGCTTCAGTTACCTGGGTGATGATTGTCTGCTATTTGTCCTTTGTCTATAGCCTTACTTTCCACATCTTCCTTTCCCACTCCCCTCTTGCTGCTTTCTTCAATCCCCAAATATACTATTTGTACTTAATTCTTGGTTCAGCGTTGGCTCCTGGAGGAATGCAAGTTAATTTTCTATGACTTAGTGATTTTTATCATTGACTGTTAGGAATCAACATTTCTATCTTCACTATGACTCAGGAAGCACTTTTAAAAGTAAAATTTTAGTGCTGCTTTAGGATAATACCTAGATGGTGCTATATATTCTTGCATTTTATGTTATGTTCTATCTAGTTTATGTTTTTAAAAGCATAGGTTTTGATGTACAAAATGAATTTTGCATCTGCAAGAATGCAATTCCAGATAAACTGACACATGGAGAACCTCCTATATGCTAGACACTGTGCTAAGCCAGATTAGGAGACAGAGGCAGAGAAGGATCAACAATCATGCTCAAGGGCACACAGTGATGGATGTCAAGGGCTGAGGCCAAGATTTGAGTGCAGGTATTCACCATTTCCTACCTGGGCCTCACATTTTAACATTTTATTGTTCTGATTGGTTTTGGTTGAGGCTTTGTGGAAATACAAAAAAAAAAAAGGAAAAAAAAAAACACTATAGGAGGAGTGAGTGAGTTGCAATATAAGCAATGTTCCCAAAAAAAGGTGGTTTTTCATGTAGTTTTGATTTGCATTTCTCTAATGATTAGTGATGTTGAGCATTTTTTCATGTGCTTACTGGCCATCTGTATATCTTCCTTGAAGAAATGTCTATTCAGGTCTTTTGCCCATTTTTTTCCCATTGGTTTTGGCATTTTTGATGTTGAGCTGTATCAGTTATTTGTATATTTTAGAGATTAAGACCTTGTCAGTTGCATCATTTGAAGCTATTTTCTACCACTCTGTAAGTTGTCTCTTTGTTTCCTTTATTTTTCCTTTGCTGTGCAAAAGCTTGTCAGTTTGATTAGGTCCCACTTGTTTATTTTTGTTCTTATTTCTGCTGCTTTGGAAGACTGACCTGAGAAACCATATGTAAGATTGATGTCAGAGAATATTTTGCCTATGTTTTCTTCCAGGAGTTTGATGGTGTCTTGTCTTATATTTATGTCTTTAAGACATTTTGAGTTTATTTTGGTGCATGGTATGAGGGTGTGTCCTAATTTCATGGACTTTCATGCAGCTGTCCATGTTTCCCAGCAATATTTGCTGAAATGACAGTCTTTTCCCCATTTTTATGTTCTTGCTTTATTTGTCAAAGATTAATTGACCATAGGTGTTTGGGTTTATTTCTTGGTTCTCTGTTCTGTTCTATTGGTCTGTATGTCTGTTTTGAACCAGTACTACACTGTCTTGATTACTGTTGCTCTGTAATATCACCTGAACTCTGGGAGAGTTATGCCTTCTGCTAGGTTTTTGATCATAAGAAATGCTTTGACAATTCAGGGTATTTTGTGGTTCAATATAAATTTTACAACTTATACAACTCAACAGAAAAAAAGCCAACAACCTAATGTAAAAATGGGCAAATGACCTGAATAGACATTTCTCCAAGGAAGATATACAGACGGCCAAGCAGCACATGAAAAAATGCTCAACTTACCTGATTATTAGAGAAATGTAAATCAAATCTCCCATGAGATACCACCTCAGACCAGTCAGAATGGCCATAATTAATAAGTCCACAAATAACAATTGCTGGATGGCGTGTTGAGAAAAGAGATCCTTCTGAACTCTAGGTGGGAATGGAAGCTTGTACAACCACTATAGAAACAGTATGGGGGTACCTTAGAATACTATACATAGAACTACCATTGGACCCAGCAATCACACTCTTGGGCACATATTAAGACAAGATTTTCCTTGAAAAAGACTCATGCACCCACATGTTCAATGCAGCTCTATTCACAATAGCCAAGACATGGAACAAATGTCCATTGACAGATGACTGGATTAGGAAGATGTGGTATATATACACACTGGACTATGACTTAGCCATAAAGTAACAAAATATTGCCATTTGAAGCAAAGCTGATGGAACTAGAGACTCTCATCCTGACTGAAGTAAGTCATAAAGATAAAGACATGGCCTCCAAGGTTCTGCATGATTCATTTATGCTAGTTTATCTGACCTCATCCTAAACCTCTTGAAGTGTACATTTCAGCCATTCTAATTTTCCTGATAACTGCTTCCTGAATTTGTCACCTTTTCTCTTCTCCATGTGTTTTCCTGTTCCTGTTTTGCTCCCTTCTAAATGCTCTGTCTCTAAACTGCCCACATCACCTTTTATTGTTTCAGTTGTCTTTGGTCTGTGTTTACTTGAGACTTCCTTCCTGAAACCTACTTTTCTTGACCCTGTAAATTTGGATTTGATAGCCCTTCCTCAGTTCTCCCATACAACTCAGCACTCACCTTCATTACATCATTTGACACACACTGTTTTGTCTATTCTGCTCACTAGATTGGGAGCTCTTTTAAAGAAAAAAAAAGTGTTTCAAAATATTTATTCACAGCACTGCACAAGTTTCTTAACACCTCATAGGTATAAAATATTTTTATGAATAAGTAAATAAATTGTTGAAAAGAAGAATAAAATACTATCTCTGTCATTTGATTCTGTGTCTTTATTGCTGCCAGTCTGAATGGAGTAGATTTCTGAAGGCTTCTCACACCCATTCTTATGGTTAAAGAATATATTTTGAGCCCTATTACAACTTTTATTTTGTGCCATAATTTAAAAATCCCTATATGCATTCAGGTATGTCTGTAAGAAGAAACAAAACTCTATTTCTGAGAAACAGAAGCCCAATTACTCCTGGCTAAATGTTTTTATTCCACAGGGATGAATATCAACACTCCTCCCACATCTGGACTGAATGTAGAAGGAAGAAGTCCACAGGATACAGAGCCCACTGCTGCAGGAGAGCCATTGGGATGCAATGGAAAAAGGCTTTAGATTTGAAGTTAATGTGTTTGGGTTTGAAACATCCTCCTTTTCCCATTTTCTTTTGAGCCACTCTCATTGCAATGAAATAAGAAAAATACTATCTCCCTCAGGAATGATTGGGAGCATTAAATGAGATTATCAATGTGAACATTCTCTAAATGAGTCTGCAAATGATGCATCCTCATTTATATACACAAAAGAGTTGACTATCTTTAGTATCTGACAAAGGCACACCTCCATGGGGAATAGTTAAGGGAAGTGCATTTATCACTCCCAAATTGTCTCTCAACAGAATGTATTGACCTCAGTCCCCTAGGTTCTGTCCTGGCTGATAAAATGAGTACTTTTGTCATTGCTTTGGTTCTGGTTAAAAAGAGTGTACCACCTCCTCACTTAAAGTTTGAGCTTGTGGCCTCTCCCCATTCTAGATCTAAGTTTTTTTTGTGGAGAAAATGAAAAATTACCTCATACCCTGGAGCTAAATTTTTTTAATTTGTCACTCCTGAGATAGTGAAGGAAGATGCCTTTATACTTCACTCAGCAGTGTGTGTGTGTGCATGAATGGTCTGTTACAAAATCTTGCAGATAATTAAAGTTCTGCCAAGAACTTTTATAATTTTGTTGTATCATCTCAAATAACGTAGGTAGAAAATGATTGCAACTCCTTGGCTTTCATACTTTCCCCTTTAAGAAGATGCTGAATGTCTGGCACATATGCGAGCTGTGAACAACACCTTCCAGGTTTAGGAGTTCCCATCACGATGTAGTGTAAATGAATCCAAATGGGAACCATGAGCTTGTGGGTTCAATCCCTGGCCTCGCTCAGTGGGTTAAGGATCTGGTGTTGACATGAGCTATGATGTAGTTTGCAGACATGGCTCTGATCGCTCATTGCTGTGGTGGTGGTTTAGGCTGGAATCTACAGCTCCAATGGGACCCCTAGCTTGGGAACCTCCATATGCCATGGCTGCGGCCCTAAAAAGACAAAAACTAAGAATTAAAAACCTTCCAGGTTTAAAAATAATAAACATAATGTTTATGATAAAATCTGCATTGTTTTTACAAAGAGTTGTAAACTTGCCTACCTAAAATTTTCAATTATGTTCCTTCAAAAATTACATCATAAACTTCATGAATTCATTTTACTAGCTATATAACTCTATTACTTCCAGGGGATGATTATCATAATTGCCTTAACCTTTCACCTACCAATAGACATTAACTAGTCTTTGAAAAACATCAACTAGGATTGTGTCTTGGAGCCCAGAGAAATTCATTTTATGAGCAGCTGTCTTTGTAAATACAGTAGCTGGTCTCCTATTAGATGGTCTTCTGATCATCTGATTAAGGACTGAGGCAATACATCCACCCAAAATCTTTGGGAAAATAACAGACCCCGTCTTCTCTTTAATGAGAAGTTCATATTCAGATGACTCTTTTCTGTTAAAACTTGCTCTAAGGGAATCAATGTATCATGGTGGTTAGAAACATGGGATTGAATGACCTGTCCATCATTTTCATGATGAATGATCTATAGCAAATTATTTTTGCTCTTAAGGCTGAGTTTCCAAAGGGTTTAGTGAGAATAATGCCTTTATTGTGGCACTGTTAGGCTGATATAAAGTGCATATTACTGAAATTGGCCTCTATTATTCACACAATAAACATTATTAATGAATGATTATTACAATATTGTTATTGATATTATTGATATTACCTTCTATGCCCATATCTTGAAAACACAGATTTTTCACTCATCCTCAAACTTTCTTATTTACCTCCCAAAATTCTTATTTTGGGGGGACTACACTTGCAACGTATGAAGTTCCCAGAATAGGGATCAAATCCAAGATGCAGGTATGACTTATTTCACAGCTGCAGCAATACTGGATTTTAGACCTACTGAGCTTGCCCAGGGATCAAGCCTGCACCTCAGCAGTGACCCAAGCTACTGCAGAGAAAATGCCAGATCCTTAACCTGACTGGAACAGTAGGAATGCATTCCAAATTTCTTGAATGTTCTTAGGCAGCAAATACAATTTAACTTGAGGACATAGCTAATGAAGGCATGAAATATAGTGGGATGAATATAGTTTTTGAAGCCAGATAGACATGTGATCAAATCCTAGGGCCAGCACAAACTAGTGCTATAACATTGGGCAAGTTTTATCACTACCTCCCAATGCTGTCATTTCTAAAATGAGGAGCAGAATGTCTATGTTGAAAGGTTTTGGGAAGAAGTAAATAGTATCTGAAAAGCAAAAGTTAGGTGCTAAATCAGATTTTATTAACAGTGTGACTATTTCTAGCCCTATAGCAGTCATTTAGCCAAATTGGACAGACAGCACTTTTATTATCAGTGTCCACAGCCTTGGTCCTTAATCCTGTAATCCCCAATCTCCTACCATTCTCACTTTGACTGAAGTGGTCAATGCCCTTGTTTGGCCATCCAAACCTGGTCCCTAAATAGTGAACTTTTCCCAGCCATTCTATCTCCATGAGTTGGCCATAGGGCTCTCCCAGGAATATTTACTTTTAAGCTTAATCTATAGTTGGGACCTTAAAGATTTTTTTTTCTTGCTGAAAGAATCCAGCAGCCTATTGGTGTTTTTGTTTTGAGTAGAGATATGGAAAAATCAATACTGATCTGAAAATCACACTATATAGGCACAATTCTGCATGCCCTTTCCAAGAAAAATTGACCCAAATAATCTAAAGAATCATTAAAAATGAGATGGAGTATTCCAATTCTCATTTTATACAATCTGTTGTGGGATTAGAGTTTGGTCCAGGGTGCTTGAAACTGTCCAGCAAGACTTTGACTTTAGGATTAAGTAGCAAACTATCTTTCACTTGTTTCTGGGAGATATGTTGGTAAAGAAGTCATACATACCTTAATTTGATATCGAGTTCTGACATCAGGAGACGGTTACTTCGCTGTACTCATTTACATGAATTTTCACCTACGGGCTTAATTTTGTATTTTTTTTTTTTTTTTGCTTTTTTAGGGCTGCACTCCTGGCATATGGAAATTCCCAGGCAAGGTGTCAAATAAGAGCTGCAGCTGCTGGCTACAGCCACAGCCACAGCAATGCCAGACCCCAGAAGCATCTGTAACCTACACTTCACCTCATTGCAATGACATATCCTTAACCAGCATTGAATTGTGACAGGTATTGAACCTGAATCTTTATGGATACCAGTCAGGTCATTACTGCTGAGTAACAATGGGAACTCATGATAATACATTATTTGTTGTAGCCAACATAATTTTATAATAAACTTTGATAGGTTATAGTGAATCTCCACCTTCTTTACAAAAGATATAGTTTAACAGTGTGTCATATGCATACAGTGGTACATGGAATCATTGGCTAAAGGGGAATTGTATAGCATAGAGAACTCTACACAATGTTATATGATGACTATGTGGGAAAAGAATGTGAAAAATAATGGTATAAATATATGTATAACTAAATCATGTTGTTGTACAACAGAAATTATCACAATATTGTAGACCACCTATACTTCAATAAAACATTTTTAAAAACTTCCTGCTGAGTAGCATTGAGAACTATGTTTAGATGCTCATATGGCAACAGAACAAAGGGTGGGGGAAAAATGTATATATGTAAGGATAACTTGATCCCATTGCTGTACAGTGGGAAAAAAATAAATTACAAAAAATAAATAAAAATAAAAATAAAAAATTTAAAATCTACATAGAAATTTTAATAAATATTGTTTTGTATTAGGAAATAAATCTCTCATGGGCTACACTAGAGACTCTGAAAGATTAGAATTCCTTTTAAAAGGGGTTACATTTGGCTTTTAGGTTGTACTTTGAATGTGCAGACAAGTGACATGGTGCCTCAGGATTACTAAGATTAAACCTGGATCTTGAACAAGACCTAATGTAAGTTTCTTAAAGAGGTTGTCATGATGAATTGAATTGGATGTGACATATTGTATTTGATTTACAAATTTATATTTTGTGTTCATGAATCACCTTTGATAGACTCTGAGTCTACACGCAATGAACAAATTAGAAATAATCATGGAATATGAAGAGAAACAGAGAATGCAGGATTTAATAGATCATCACACACAAAATTACAAAGGGCAAAGAGATTTCTGATGTCAAAGAATTTGTTTTGCTTCCAGATAATCAATTCTGCATGAAAATGCTTGTGTCCAAATCCCAGTTTCTCTTCTTACCACAGTGACTATGAGAATGCCTGACTCAGGTATCCCATGCAGAAGGTAGAAATAATAACTATACCTACCTAACTCATATTCTCAAGACATTCTCATCATTTAATAAATGCAAGCTTTTAGAATAATATATAAGGACAGCACTTAATAAACATTAACTGTTATCATTGTCATTTATTAGAGATTAACACTAGACTGAGAAAGAAACCTACACTTTTTTCATTTATCCAGCAAAATACAGTAAATGTATGAAAATATGAATGAAGACCTTCCATAAATCAAGAGAACATCTCTATTACACTATGGTATACTGATCATTTTTCTATCCCAGGCCATTCCACCTTTTCCATTCAACTTTCTCCAGTAGTCCCCTCTAACTGATGCACCAGCATGAGGAGGGAGAACCAGAGCCATATTTCCAATTTCTTCTTCCTGGAGCTCCCCATAAGGCCAGAGCAGCAGGGCATGCTCTTTGCCCTGATCCTGAGCATGTACCTGACCATGGTGCTGGGGAACCTGCTCATCATCCTGCTCATCAGGCTGGAACCTCACCTCCACACCCCCATGTACTTCTTCCTCAGCCACTTGGCCCTCACGGACATCTCCTTTTCATTGGTCACTGTCCCAAAGATGCTGATGGAAATGCAGACTCTGGATCAATCCATCCCTTATGCCAGGTACATACAACAGATTTATTGTTTCATACTCTTTGTTGATCTAGACAGTTTACTGATCACTTCAATGACCTATGACAGGTATGTGACCATCTGAATTATGCCATCATCATGAGTCAGAGTATGTGTGTCATGCTGGTGGCTGGATTCTGTATCATTTCTTGTGCTTGTGCTCTTTTGCACACCCATTCTCCTAGCTTGACTCTCCTTCTGTGCTGACAACACCATCCCCCACTTCTTCTGTGACCTTGCTGCCCTGCTCAGATTGTCCTGCTCAGACACATACCTCAACCAATTGGTAATCTTCACTGCAGGATTAACATCCATCATGCTTCCATTCTTATGCAATCTGGTTTCTTAAGGCCATATTGGGGCCACTGTCCTCTGGGTTCCCTCTACCAAGGGCATCTGCAAAGCCTTGTCCATGTGTGGATCACATATCTCAGCAGTGATTCTACTATGGGGCAATTATCAGTCTATATTTTCTTCCCTTATCCAACAACACCAATGACAGTAACATAATTGCTTTACTGATGTACACAGTGGTCATGCCCATGTTGAACCCCAACATTCAACATGGGCATGAAAATGGCCTGGAGAAAACTCAGGAGTAAGAAAAGCTACTCTGCCAATTGATACTTAAACTTTCTTTTAAAACATCCCTGTGATTTTATTTCTTCATTTACCTGTAAATATAAGTTGTTAAAAATATAGCTCACTTGTCTTCCTTCCTCAGCTGCCCCTCAGAAATCTCTGCTTATCTTATTCTTACACATGTTAAGGGGAATAGTAAAGGGGAATATGCATCATAGCACTTACTTTGCTCTTTTCTCAGATAATGGTGAAATACTTTGAGGATGCTATGTCTCTTTGGCTGGTATCATTAAATGGAAGTTGCCAGGGTTGGCCTTCCCCCAAATTTTAAAGTTTTATAAAACCTGTCTGTACTTCACATCTCCATTTCTGAAGAATTTTCCATTTCAGTGAGAATGTGGCTTCTCCCTGCCCCCATGTACCCAGGCATCAAGGAACCCCAAATCCTGCCAGAATTTACAGGGAAAACATATTAAATTTTACTCTCCTTACATAAAAATGGATTGTTTTATTGTCCTTCAGGAATATATCTCACATTTATTTTCTCCCCCAACACTTGCAAATATTCGACAACAAAATAAATGTCATCTCCACTGATTCAATTATTGTAAAAAAGCTTATTATAATTATTTTTGTCTTTTAGGGCTTCACCTGCAGCATATGGAGGTTCCCAGGCTAGGGATCTAATTGGAGCTACAGCTGCCAGTCTATACCACAGCCACAGCAAAACAGGATTCAAGCTGTGTCAGCAACCTACACCACAGCTCACAGCAATGCCAGATCCTTAACCATTGAGCGAGACCAGGGATCAAACCCACAACCTCATGGTTCCTAGTCAGATTCATTTCTGCTGTACCACAGCAGGAACTCCTCAAAGAGCTTATTAAAAACCATCTGCTTTTTTCCAGTGGCTATTATGTCATATATATCCACTTATATTCAAACCATCTAGTTTAATCTTGACTAAAACCCTCAGAGATATGTTGGGAAACTCAGGCATAAATAGGCGAAAAAGACTTTAGTTTCATGATTAGTGAAAGGAAGACTTGAATCTTTGATATCTGACCCCAGAATGACTTAGCCAAGGACCAGAATCACTGATACACAACACTGTGTCCTAGGGAGGACTCATTATCTCAGCCTAGTGGCAGAGGGTATATTGAAGAACTTCCTAGAGAAGACGTTACATTCCTTGAGAATTAACAAATCTGAATTATCCTGATGCATTATGTTCTAGATAGTCTTAATGATCAAGGGCAAAGGGAACAGTGTTTCAGTCAAACTGGAAGATTCAACTGAGTCACCAAGGCATGAGAGACATTAGATGCCAAAGTGAGTTGCATGACACAAAGTGAAGATATTTATAGGAAATGCCCAATAATTAATGCCATAAATCTTGAGGTTCTCAACCCAGATATTGATCTAAAACATGCTGTGTTGGAGATGAGAGGTTCTTATAAAGATATGTCTTTCAGAGAAAGCATTTGTTACTTATGAATCTGAGGGTTAGTTGAGGCTTAGATGATCTAGCCTGGGATGGTGGTTTTTCTGAACTTGGCTGTTCTTGCTCATGCTTCTGTGGCCAGCTGAATTTCAGCTGATCTAAAATGGGCTCATTTGGTGTGGTTCTGCATCACACATTCTGCATCCTGTTCCTGAGACTCACAGCATCCTACCCAATCCTCCTTCCTCAACCATATGCACTATCAGATTGTCTATTGTTAATTTAGCATAATTAAAACCCACTTTTTTGCTGCACCCATGGCATGTTTAAGTTTTCAGGCCAGGGATCAAATCTAAGCTGGATCCAAGACCTACATCACAGCTGCAGCAAAGCTGGGTACTTAACCCGCCGTGCCACAGTGGGAAATTCCCATTATCACCCATTTTTAAGGCTTCTCCTCCTTGTAGTGGTGAGACCAGAAACTACATTTTCCATATTTTTTCTTTTCTGGATTGCTCATGTTTAATGTTTTCCAATGAGTGGAACTCATTTGAGATTTAGAAGGTGGAAGAGGAGAAACCATTATTCTCTGGAGATAATTATATTACAGTCAGATACATAAGCTGGAGTGAGGTTCAGCAATGTTTCCCAATGGGCTTCTCAGATTCACCTGTGTTACTGCTGAGACTGAGACAATAGGGGGAGTTTTTCCATTCTCTTGAGATTTGCAGCTACTACCCATCAACCTTTTAAAACCAATTATTTTATGTTTTAGGCTGAAATTTTTAGCTATAACAATTGTTTTTATTTTATTTTTCTCTTTTCTAGGGCCACACCTGTGGCATATGGAGGTTCCCAGGCTAGGGGTCTAATCAGAGCTTCAGCCACTGGCCTACACCAGAGCTATAGCAATGAGGGATCTGAGCCGTGTCTGCAGCCTACACCACAGCTCAAGACAATGCTGGATACTTAACCCACTGAGCAAGGCCAGGGATTAAACCTGCAACCTCATGGTTCCTAGTCAGATTCATTAACCACTGAGCCATGACAGGAACTCCAGTAACAATTTTAATCCTCAAGGACTATTTCCCTGACCTCTGTTCCCCAGCTTTTGCAACAACTGGAAAAACAAGCACTTTTGTTTTAGTCTTCTGAACAAATCCTTACTGATGTACTTCCCCTTCAAAATTACCCACCATTTACCTGCATCTATCTTTTGGACTACAGGTGAAATTGCCTGCTTGATGCTTTTCATGTTTAGACATGGATATCTATGGCAGAGTAGTGAAGAAATAATGAACACTTTAAAAATCAATTAAATTTTAAAACTTTATTATTAATATGAAATAACATTAAAATAAATCTCTAGCTTGTACTGCATTAAAATTACTCCATGTATTTCAAGAAACTAAAGAAATATTTTTAAATTTTACATAAGAATATAGCACAGTATTTCTATGCACATGAGACAGCAAAGTCCCTTTTATCTTTTTAAAATTTCAGTTATATTCTGCTTAAACCACATTGAAAAGCACACAATTCACTGGCCAATGCTAATTCAAAATCCTTTGGGGCATGGAAATGTCCACAGTGCTATAAAAACCAGACCCTATTGAACTGTTAGAAAGGATACACAACTGATGTTCTATTATCCTATTCTGATAACACCTAGCTCAGGTGCTTACACTGTATTAATTAGGTCAGGGTCATGGGTTTTACACAAGACATTCAACTGGTTCCTATTTTCCAAGGTCACAAACTTCCCCTGAAGTCTGGACAATGCCTTGCACATAAGAGCTGTTATTCATAGGATGTTTGTGTGTGTGTTTAATCAATATTAACACTCTCAATTTGAAAGACATTTACTCTGTAACTGCAGTGCCATTTCAGTCTTCTCTTAGATTGTTTTCCTAAACACCTCTAGCCTTTGAGCAAGAGTACAAGGTTGATCCACCTAATGCTGAATTTTCTACAGCAAATTGTGTTCGAGAGGATTGCACTGGGTTATTCCTCCTTCTCTTTCTGCAATCTTGAGATTCTCTTCCTGATAAGACATCTGAGGCCACCCTATCTCAGCCTCTGCACTTTTCCTGATGCCATACCCCTTCCTTGTTGTCTGTATAATAGAGTGGTTGCATTTTTTGGGTGAATTTCTCCAGCATGCACTATAAAGGCACAAAGGCAAAATAGTGCATTAAGAACTTTAATTGCACTAAAATGAAGACATTTATAGATAGTAAAAAAAAAAAGTAAGAAGCTTCCAATAATGGTTGGCATTTGCAATACAGACAACTTACAAAGGATTTTTTTTAGATTCTATGACGTCTGCCTACAATGCAATAGATAAAAGAGAAACAGCTCAATAGAAAAGCTGAAAAGACATAATCATGGATTTTGAAGAGGAAAAATTTGTGCCAGTAAGGATAATGATGGCTGCTCAAATGGTCCAGTGTGGGTTTTCTGGAGGGTAGATGGCATGGCACTATGTGGTTATTCAGGGCCAAAGTTCAATGACCTCTAAGAACAGCAGGTAATTTTTTTCCAGACAGTAAATGGGAAGAAACATGTGCTTCTTTAAAATTCTGGCCAAGAAATAATGCACATTCTTTTCCACTGGGTAGAACATGCCATGTAGCCACACCTAGAGTAGTTGGAAATATGGCAGCTGCCTCCAAGAGACAAATTCACACATGGGAAGAAGTCCTGAAATGTGGATGGACAACCATACAGCTCTTGCACAAAGAGCCAATAAGCATAAGCTAAGATGCTCTATGTCATAAATTAATAGGGAAAGAGAACATAAAACCATGATGAGATATAATTATATATTTGCCATAATTGTAAAAATTAAAAATTTGTTAATGCCAAGTGTTGTTGAAGAAGTAAAGTGATAGGAACTCTCATACTCAGGTAATGAAGATTTAAATTAATACAACTTTTAAAAACTTAATAGACTGTATTTCTTAGAGCAGTTTTAGGTTTACATGGAAACAGAAAGTTACTGTACACTTTTCCTTCACCCTTACCCAGTTTCCCCATTAATTATTAACATCTTGCATCCATGTGGTACATTTCTTACAACTGAACTATTATTGATACATTTTATTAACTAAAGTCCATTATTAACATTATAATTCATTTTGTGTTGTTCAGTTTTAATTTTTTTTTGACAAATACATAATGGCATGCATGCACTGTTCTAGTATTGTACAGAATAGTTTTACTGACCTAAAAATCCCCTCTACTCTACCTATTTATCCTTCTCCCCTCTCGAACCCTGGACCCTTGGCAATCACTGAACTTTTTGCCTTCTCCCTAGTTTGCCTTTTCCAGAATGTTATATATTTGGAATCATGCAGTATGTAGCCTTTTCAAAACTGGCTTTTTGGTACAACTATTCCAAAAGCTTTAGCAGTGAGAGTTAAGTTCAACATATGTGCCTTCATCCAATAATCCTTCTTCTGGGATATATTATTTAGAGAATCTATTGCTTATACACAATAGGTAATGCATACAGACCACATCTTCCTCATCCAATCATCTGCCTGGGCACATTGGGGTTGATTTGCAATTGTATCCTGCTGTGTAGCACTGGGAACACTGTCTAGTCACTAATGATGGAACACATAATGTGAGAAAAAAAGAATGTATACGAGTAAATGTAACTGGGTCACCATGCTGTACACTGGAAAAAAAATAGAAATAAAAGATAAAAAAATTAAAAAATAGGCAATGTGTGAAATGTTTGTAGCAACAGTGTTCATAAGAACATAATGCTGAAAATAAGCAAAATGACCATAAAAAATAGAAAAGATAAGTGTGCTATGGTGTCACAGTGAAATATAGATAAATTTCACAAGGACAGTATTAGACAACAATTGCAAAACCTAGAAGAAAAAATATAGTGTAATTGCATTTATATGCAATTCTAGAGCCATCAAAATTGAAGAAAAAAAACATAGAACTGTTAAAACTTTAAGATATGTGAAGGAACATTGAAAATATTAAAGATACGGGGTACTTTCAAGAGGACATGCAAGAGGCTTCTACAATATTGCTAGTTTTCCACTAGTTAAGTCTAAATTATGAAATTAGTATTTCCTTTAATGTCATTCTTTAAAGTGCAATATGCCACGTTTACAACCAGACACATCAATATACACATAAACAACATACTGTATATGTATACACACATATAGAAACTCTAAACATGTTGTATAAGCTTTCATGTTTTTATGCTATTACTATGTTTTTAAAGTTTAAATAAAATTTCCAGTAAAATGGGTAAAGATATTTATTGTTCAAGCTTGAAATATATTCAAGTGATTTAAAGGACTCAGGATTTGACCCCACATGTGGATACGAAATTATAGATGAAAGTGTACAGTGTGATGATTTTATTACATATACATTGTGGTATAATTACCAAGATCAAGACAACATATCTATCAACTCAGTTAAGTTTTGTGTGTGTGTGGTGATAATTCTTAGGATCTACCCTCAGAAAATTTTAAGCATGTAATACTATGTTAGTAACAACAGTCACCACTCTATATTAGATCCTCAATACTTAATCTTAAAACAAAAAATCCAAAATATCTGACCAGCATCACACACCTCCTTCTAACCCTAGCCACTCACAACCACATTCTATTCTCCATTTCCATGAAATTGGCATTTTTGAAAGATTCCACATGTAAATGACATGACAGAGCATTTGTATTTATCTGTCTGGTGTGTTTGTAAAATCTTTCCTTCTCTATAATGAACAAAAAATTAAACAGAGAAGAAAACAATGTTCAACTGAAACTGAGACTGAAAAAAGTGTACCACATCAAAGTTCAATAGAAAGAGCTAAAGATAGAGGAAAGGATGCTTGCTTACATGGAACAGGGATGGGTGTTGGAACAGGTCTTATATAAAATTAGTAGGGAAAACAACGCCCATCATTATGAGCATGAGGTTCTTCTGCTGAGTATATTTACCAGGGCTCCTTTCATATCCTGATTTCTCAGACTGTAGATGAAAGGATTGAGCATGGGTGTGACCAGCGTGTACAATATAGCCACAATGGTATCCTTGTCATTGGAGTTGCTGGATGAGGGAAAAAAGTACAGTCCGATAATTGTTCCATAGTACAGAGAGACCACGGAGAGGTGAGAGCCACAGGTGGACAGGGCTTTGCAGATGCACTTGGTGGAGGGGACCCTAAGGATGCTGGCCCCGATGTGCCCATAAGAGACCAAGATGCATACGAATGGCAGGGTAATGATCACCACTCCCACAGTGAGGATGAACAGCTCATTGACTGTGGTATCTGAGCTGGACAACTTAAGTAAGGTGGAGAGGTCACAAAAGAAGTGGGGCAGTGTGTTATTTCCACAGAAAGAGAGATGAGCTAGGAGGAGTGTGTGCAAAATAGCACTGGCAGAGGATATGGTCCAGGACATGATTACTAACAGGAGGCACAGACTCTGATTCATAATTGTGATATAGTGTAGGGGGTGACAGATGGCCACATACCTGTCATAGGCCATTGAGGTGAGAAGAAAGCTGTCGAGACACCCAAGCAATAAGAAAAAATACACCTGGGAAATGCACCCAGCATAGGAGATGGAGTGACTCTGCGTTTGCATGTTCAGGAGCATTTTTGGAGCAGTGACTGATGAAAACATGATGTCGGTGAAGGCCAGGTGACTGAGGAAGAAGTACATGGGGGTGTGGAGGTGAGGGTCCAGCCTGATGAGCAGGATGATGAGCAGGTTCCCCAGCAATGTGGTCAGGTACATGCCCAGGAACAGGGCAAAGAACACTCCCTGCTGCTCTGGCCAGATGGGGAGCCCCAGGAGGAGGAACTCAGACACACAGCTCTGGTTCTCTCTCCTCATGCTCCTCTCCTGTCTTCTGGGGAAGGATGGGAGTGGGAAATGTCAGAGACGTTGAAGTCATGATTGTGGCCACCACCCTAGTGTCTCTCATTTCCTAGTGGAGAAACAGAATAACTGCCTGCGTTTCTTTATCACCTAGTGTTTCCAGAGCAAGTGACACATCCTCAACACTCAACATGATTCCTTTCAATGAAAACCAGCACATTCATTTATATTTTTCTTTTCATTTATTTTATTTGAGGGGGGCTGCACCTGTGGCATGTGGAAATTCCCAGCTAGGGGTCAAATCAAAGCTGCACCTGCCAGGCTACACCACAGCTATAATAACACCAGAATCAAACCTTATCTTTGAACTCCACCAGAGCAGAAGGCAATGACAGACCACCAACCCACTGAGCGGGCCAGTGATAAAAACTGCATCCTCCCAGATGCTAGCTCAGCTCATTACCATGGAGCCTCATAGAGAACTTCTTTTTTCTTTGTAATCAACCATGTTTCTGGCACTATGCTACTAAGTGGACATACAAGAATAAATATGACATACAGGATCCCTTCCCTCAAGATGCTGACCCTGAAGGGCACACATGACCAAGGACTGACTAAAGGTGTGAGCCTGAAGTCAGATTCCCTGTATTGTGATTTTGGTCCCACAAAATTCTTGCTGTAGGACTTGGGACGCTCAATCTCTCTTGGGCTCAGGTTGTGCCTATAAAACATGAATATGCCAATATCACACCTTCATAGAGTTAATAAAGAGGATTCTAATTCATTATTTGTGAATATCTAAGAACACTGTCCTGCATCAAATAAACACCAAAAATTGCATAAATTATCTTTTGTGAGAGGACCTGCATCCCCAAAATACTACTATCAAGTTCATGAATTTAATAAAATTCAATATTTTGAGCTGGCTTATAAAGGACCATGAAGCTAACCTATTATGAGCTGGTTTATAAAGGACCATGAAGTTAACCTAAAATTTATGTCAACCTACCTGAGTTCTCACACTCTTAAGGTCAGTTTCTGAGATCATATCCTATCACTGGGGTTAGTTCCCTGGTGGAATTTATCTTAATGCAAGTTTATTTTCTTGCCAAGAAGTAAACCTTATTTAGAACACTGTAAATCAGCTATAATGAGAAAAATAAAAATCACATATAAAAAAAGCAAGGTAAAAATTATTTCCATCTATATCTGTCTATATCTGTTACTCATGCTGTCCCTCTATACCTTGAAGATGTCAATATCACACATTCATAGATTTAACAAAAAGGATTCTAATTCACTATGCCTTCATACCTAAGAACACTGTCCTGCATCAAACACCAAAAATTGTACTGATCACTTTTTTATAGGATAAATATCCAAAATAAACCAATGTCAAGTTTAGGAAATTAATAAAAAAGTATTATGAGGTGGTCACCATAAAGCACCAAGAAGATGACCTAAAATTTATGTTAACTTATATGAACTCTCACACTCTTCAGGTGTGTTTCTGAGCTCATATCCTATCACTGGGTTAAGTTCCTTTCTGGAACTTGTCTCATTGCATGTTTATATTCCTGCCAAGAAATAAAGCTTACTTCAGTGCATGGACCTCTATTTCCATCTATGTCTGATCCACCAATTTGGCTCATATCTGGATATTCATCATTAGAAAGACATTTGAGATCTGAGATGGGGTCTGAGGCTGAGGGATACTGAAGAATTGGGGTGTCTCTTAGAAGTCAGTTACCTGATTGACCAGAACTATTTCAAATACTGATCTTCACACAATGGCGGAGAAATAGGTTTTTGCATGATTGCATCACTGAATATTTCAATAGTCTTAGGAGGGAGGTGCGATTAAAACTTCACTATTGGGAATTCTCATTGTAGCTCAGTGGGTTAAGGACCCAACTAGTATCCATCAGGATGCCAGTTCAATCCCTGGCCTCACTGAGTGTGTTAAGGATCCAGCATTGCTGAGAGCTGTGGTGTAGGTTGCAAACTGGGATGAGATTTGGCATTTTTGTGGCTGTGGTTTACACCCTACAGCTGATATTCTGATTTGACAGCTAAACTGGGAAAGGCCATATGCAGCAGGTATGGACCTTAAAAAAAAAAAAAAGGTAAGAATTAAAAAAAATAAACTTCATTATCAACATACTCAGAAGGAGTAGGAAATGATATTGGAATCTTGGCTACTATAACCCTACTGTTCCTCCCTCTCTTTATTTAGACAAAATAGGCAGGACCTTATGAAGAACAATTTCAGGATTTGAAGGCATCCACCTGCTAAGATAAATGTCCACACTCATATTCATGCAGACCTTTATACTGCCAATGGCTTTAATATGCCTTCAATTTCATTGAATTGATCAACATTTATTTGTTCCTGGGAAGCAGAGAAGACAGTGTTTTATCCCTGCTTTTTACCAACAGGAGTAGTGAAATCATTTAAACAATCTCACATAGATATTGCATAGTGGAACATGGTCTCAAATATTGATTTTTCTGTTCATCATTTCACTGGAGAGATAATCCACACATTTCTTTTTATGGGGGGTAGTGAGGCTAAAGTCAAATGCTAAAAGTGAAAAGTTAAGTGTTAAAATATGCCTGACAGAGGAAAGTACATTAACACTGTGTAAGAATCTGTCAGTAGATGCTTGCTCCAGACCAGGGACTTGCTTGGGGTTATTAACTGACTCAGTTCATGGAGCACATGGAAGGACCAGGCACTTGACCCTCCTGCCAATCAGGCTTCTCACTGAAAGCAGCTGGATCAGACATAGCCCAGGATCTCACAGATCTCCTGCAGGAGAACCAGAGCTCCTACTGACACCCAGGAGTTACAATGTGATCAGAAGGGAACCATACAGATGTGCTACTTTGATTCCTTCAGCACCATGTGCAAAGAGGTAGCTGCAAAACTGCTTAATAGTGAAGAGGAGACAGTGTGTGACATAGGGGTGGGGCATTGAGAGAGAGAGACTATGGATGGGGCTGATTTTCCTGCTTCATACCAAATATTGTCCCCTGCACAAAAGAAACAGAGAGTCAGGTGTCTGGATCTTCACAAGGCTACAATGTGTTACGGGGTTATGGTGTGCCTAGCTTCTTTTTTTTTGTGCCTAGCTTCTTAATCACCTTACAAACAAGATCTTTTAGCAGCTAGCATGATCTCTTGTAATAACAGTGGATGCTGAGAATCACCATGGCCACAAACAAGGCTACCAAGCTATTAAGTGAGGAATGATAAAGATCTGACTGTCAAAGTATGTGCTTTCAAAATAAGCCTTTCATTTCTAAATGGACTGACCAAAATTGAAGCAGAGTGTCAAAAACTTTGGGCCTCCAGGGGCCCTGCTGGAGGAGTCAAATCACAGAAAATTTGAGGTCAATAGCTCTGCAAAGTCAGTTTCCCATGTGGACTCTGGTCTCAGGCAGGTGGATACCAGAGATGTGAGACTGCCACACACACACAGAGATATTTAAATTTTCTGTGTGAAAGAAATCGATGTGTGGATTTGATACACAAAACAATTCACACACCATCACAGACACACACTTACCAAGTAGAGATTTATAGATTTTGCTGGCTTATACCCTCACTACATAAATACAGTCAGAGTGTAAATCAGCTTCACATAAATCTATGGAAAATTCAATAACAAAATACCTATGTACAACACAGATACACACTCAGAACTGTTAAGTATTATAGACCAAAGTTGATGTTGTCATAAGAAGTCGTTCATATTTGAATCATAAGTGGTGCACTAGGTCTTACACACAGAACACAAGCAGCCGATGCACATAGAATAAGCACACCCTGAGGAAATGTCCAAGCTTCTCTGACCTCTGTGTATCCTAGTGTGTGCCATTCAGTGTTTTTGTCACTTACACATACACACATAGACTCAAACAACACACCACAACACACACACAAATACATTAACTTCTCTGATGGTCATGGACACACTTACACACAGACACACATGCCCGACTATGGAGGTTTCTGGGCTCCTTCTAAGCTATACCTGTGCTCTGAGTTCAAATACCTTCTGTTTCATTCTGTTACCTGAAAACTCACTTTCTGTCCATAAAGCTCGGAGTCCAAAGAAAAAGAGCAAACCTTGGTGGCCTGAGGAACTTACAGACTCTCATGTAAGTTCTCCAGCTTCAAAACAATGCACAAGGAGATCTCCTTTACTCCATTCAAAAGAGGCCCCAGAAAGAATCCCCCCAGGTCCCTACTAGAGAAGCAGTCCACTGGGACAACTGCACAACTCCATCCAGACCCCTTGGGAAGGAGGATTATTAGGGTCCACAGGGGCTGATCCGCACCTGGTTTCACATAAGATATCAGTGGTAACTTGTGCTTCTGGTCATGTCTCTGATAAGAAGAAGCAGTTTCCCCAATGTCTGTGGCCTCTGAATCATGAGCACAGCTTCTCTCAAATGCAGTGTATGGCACAGAAAGAGCAAGTGTTTCTGCAGTTTCCCCGACACTGACACAGGTTTTCATCAGAATATAAAGTCCTTAAAATGTGCACATCTTCCCACTGCCCTGGAAGGTGTTGTAGGGCACAGTCTAGCCTTTTTCAGGAGAAAGGGGATTAAATATAAAACTCTGGAAACAAGACTCTGGGTTATTCCCCTGCTAAGGAGGCACACTTGAGCAATTTATACAAGGCCACTGAGACTTACTTTCTATAAAGTAGAAATAATAACCATAGTCTTTGTGTGAGTTGGAAGGATGGTTAAATGAGCACCTAATGAAAGCTTACTAAATGTTGTTTTATTGTCAATATATTTGTATCACTAGAGATCAGCTATGGCTCACAACAGACAATTGTGACCAGTAAGTGTTGAAATCATCTGTTCATTCATTCACTCATTCAATAAAATAATGCTTATGGTATGTGAAATAAGACAGCAAAAAAGAATAAACACAGTGCTATACAGTAAGTTCATGCATTACTAAGAGTAAGTCCATTGATGAATATTTGGGGTGTTTTTAGCTTATGGCTATTAAATAAAGCTCTTATGAACATTCTTGTATAAGTATAGGTATAACTATATATATTCTTTTACCTTTGACAAATACAAATATGATTCCATTGAAATAAGCTTCTAGGAAATGCAAACTAATCCATGTGACAGACACAGAATAGTGGATCCCCTGAGGACAGAAGGGAGGAGCATGAGGAGGGCAGGAGGGTAGACATCGACTTGTGGTGACAATTTCATAGGGGTGTACACAGATAAAAACTGGTCAAATGGTATACTTTTTTAACTTTTTAAAATTATAGTTGATTTAAAATATTGCGTGAATTTTTGCAGTTTAGCAGAGTGACACAGTATCAATCTATTTATAACCTTTCTTAAATTTTCTTCCAGCATGGTCTATCCCAAGACTGGAAATAGTTCATTGTGATATACAGTAGGACCTCAGTGCTTATGCATTCTGAATGTAAAATTTGCATCTACTATCCCCAAAATCCTCATCCATCCCACTTACCCCTCCTCCCACTTGGCAACAACAAATCTCTTCTCTATGTCTATGAGTCTGCTTCTCTTTTGTACATAGGTTAATTTATGCAATATTTTAGATTCCACATGTAAGCAATATCATATTTTTGTTGTCTTTCTGACTTACATCACTTAGTATGAGACTAGTCACATCATGGTGCTGCAAATGGCTTTGCTGCATTCTTTTCTATGACTGAGTAGTATTCCATTCTCTATATGTACCGCATCATCTGCATTTATTCATCCTTTGATGGACATCTAGGTTATTTCCAAGTTTTGGCTATTGTAAACCGTGCTACTATGAACATAGTGGCACATTTATATTTTGAATTGTAATTTTATCTGGATATATGTTGAGGATTGGGATGGCTGGATTATATGGTAGTTCTATATGCTTTTTTCTGAATCAAATGCTATAATTTAGCTACATGAATTTTATTGTATGTCATTTATATCTCCAAAAATCTTGGTGTTTTTAAAGAAACAATAACAAAATCAAGTATGACCATGTTATTCCTCTATTGAATACCTTCCAGCAGGATCCCAAATCAGACTGAGAATCAAAAGCTAAACTATAATGGTTAATTTTTTTCTGCATTTTTTCTTTTTAGTGCCACTCCCACTGCATATGGTGATTCCCAGGATAGGGGTCTAATCAGAGCTACAACTGCCAGTCTATGCCGCAGCCACAGCAACTCTAGATCTGAGCTGCATCTGCAACCTACACCAGAGCTCACAGCAATGCCAGACTGAAAACCCACTGAGTGAGGTCAGAGATCAAACCCACAACCTCATGGTTCCTACTCAGATTCATTTCTGCTATGTCATGACAGGAAAGCCTAAAATGGTTAATTTTATATGTCAAACTGGCTAGGCTATGACACACAGATATTTGGTCAAACACATGTCCAGATATTTCCATGAAGTTATTTTTGTGGGTGAGATTAACATCACAATATGAACACTCTTATAAAGCAGACTGTCTTCCATAATGAGGGTGAGCCTCCTGCAATCAGTTGAGGACCTTAATAAAAAGAATGTCCTCCAACAAAGAAAAGACAGGTCTGTCAGAAGCCTGCCTTCAGACTCAAACCACAACTCTTCCCTGGGTTTCTGGCCTGCCAACATAGCCTGCAGACTATACTTCCCAGTTTCCACAATTATATTAGCTGATAGTTTAAAATAAATCTCTCACTCATCTTTTTTTTTTTTTCTTCTTTTTTGGCCACCCTGTGGCATATGGAAGTTCCTAGGCCAGGGCTCAGATCAGAGTCTTAATAGCCACCTACACCACTTCTGAGGATATTGCATCCTTTAAACCACTGCAGCAATGCCACCAATCCAATAATGCCACAATAGGTACACTATATATCTTTCTTACACACACCCACTGTATTGATTCCACTTCTCTGGAGAAATCTTGACTGATACACCCATCATGACCTTAAGTGCCCTAAAAATCTGGTCCTCTGATATCTCTGAACTATCATCCACCATCACTCCCCCACTAAGTTCTGTTAAGGTACAGAGGCTCCATTAATATCCTTGGGATAGGACTGGCACCATCTCCCCTCAGAGTATTTCTAGGTGCTGATATCGATGCTTTTGCCCAGGCAGCCCCATGGCTCACTTCCCTGTCCTCACTAACATCTTTGGATGTTACCTTCCCAATGAGCTCTACCTAGACCACATGGTGTGAAATTACAAACCTCACCCCAGCACTCTTGCCCCCCCCACCATTCTTTTGATTTTACATATTTAAGGCTAGAAATGCAGAATAGAGAAATCCACAGGTTCAGGATGAATTATGAGCTGTAGCTTCCTGCCTACACCACAGCCACAGCAAGATGCGATCTGAGCCACATCTGAAACCTATTCCACAGCTCATGGCAATGCTGGATCCTTAACCCATTAAGCAAAGCCAGGGATAAAATCCATGTCCTCATGGATATTAGTCAGGTTTATTAGAGCTGCACTACGATGGGAACTCCTTGCTCTCCCCTTTTAATGCCTCCTTTATTCACAGATTTTTTTACCTAAAAAAACTTAGAATTTATTTATTCAAGATGTAGAAACCCATCTTTATCCCAATAAAGAAATGATGACAATTTTAAGACGGGATGAAAATGGAAGAATAGAAGGACTAGAGCTCAACTTCTCTCATAAAAACAACAAAATTACAACCAAATGCTGAGCAACTTTCAACCAAATGGACTGGAAACTTTAAAAAAAGATATTCTACTCCAGAAGACAAAGAGAAGGCCATATCAAGAAGTAGGAGGGGTGATTACATGATATAAGCAACACCATACCTCCCAGGTGGGAAGCCCCACAGACAGGAAAGTAACCGTATCACAGAGAATCACCAACAGGAGTGAGATTTCTGAGCCCCATGTCAAATGCCCATGCCTAGGGATCTGGCACAGGGAGAAAGAACCCCCTGAGCATCTGGCATTGAAGGCCAGTGGGGCTTGTGTGTAAGAGCTCCATGGGACTGGGGGAAACAGTGACTGCATTCTTGAAAGGTGCACACAGACATTCATGTGCACTGGGTCCCAGGGTAAAGCAAAGGCTCCAAAGGAATCTGGGTTGGACCTGACTGCAGTTATTGGAGGATCTTCTAGGAAAACAGAGGCTGACTGTGCATTTTTGTGGGGGAAGAGCAATGGCGATGAAGCTCTTGGGAATATTTATCAGTGTGTGTTTCTCTGGAGGTGGCCATTTTAAGAAAATATGGCCCCATCCATCAGTGCTGTGAAGCTCCAGGCCAACTAATAATGCAGGTGGGATCAAAGCCCCACCCACCACTAAACATGCTACCTAAAGACACCCCAGACACACAGCCACCTCTAATCTCACACAGAGACAAAGCCACATCTGCCAAATGGATAGGAATCAGCCCCATCTACCAGCAGACAGGCACCAGCCGCTCCCATAAGGAAGCCTACAGCAAGTCCCCATACCACCTTCAGCTACAAGGGCAGATATCAGAAGTAAGGAAGGCTACAACTCTGTTGTTTGCAAAAAGGTCACTACACCAAAAACTAAAAAAAACATATTAAAATGAAAAGACAGAGCACTACATCTCAGATAAGGGGGAAAGAAAGATACCTAGATAAACAGCTAAGCAATCAGGAGATCCACAGCCTCTAGGAAAAATGACTTTAGACTGTGTATGCTGAAGATGATGTAAGTTATTGTAAATAAACTGGAGGAAAATATTGATAATGTACAGAAAATGAAGAGGAAAGAAATAAAAGATATAAAACTTGAGATGCAAAATATGATATTTTTCTAATAAAAATTCATTAGAAGCAGACTACAGGAGGCAGAGGAGTGAATATGTGAGGTAGAGGACAGACTAGTGGAAATCACTGATGCAGAACAGAAAAGATAAAAAAAGATTGAAAAGAAATGAAGACACTCTCAGAGAATTATGGACAATGTTAAACACATGAACATCTGTATTATTGGGGTGCCATAAGGAGAAGAGAGAGAAATGGACAGAAAAAAATATTTGAAGAGATAATAGCTGAAAACATCCCTAACATGGGAAAAGAATCACTCACTCAAATCCAGGAAGCATGATGAGTACTATATAAGAAAAACCCAAGGAGGAACACCCCAAGACACATATTAATCGAACTGACCAAAATAAAAGTCAAAGAGAAAATATTGAAAGCAGCTGGAGAAAATAAACAACATACAAGGGAACCCCATATTTCAGCAGATTTTTCAGCATAAACTATGCAGGCCAGAAGGGAGTGGCACAATATACTTAACCTAGTAAAAGGAAATATCCTCCAACTAAGATTACTTTACCTAGAAAAGCTCTCATTCAGATTTGAAGGACAAATAAAAAGCTTTACAGATAAGCAAAATCTAAGATAATTCAGCAACACTTTATAACAAATACTAAAGGAACTTCTCTATGCTGAAAAGGAAAAGCCACAACCAGAAACAGAAACACCACAAATGACAAGACTCACCAGTAAAGACATATATAAAGATATGAAATCATCCATGCACAATTATGCTACCAAGTCATTTGATCCTTAATACTGTTTTTTCAAAATAACTTTTTCACTTTAATTTTCAAAATTTCAATACTTTCAATGATAATCTAACAAAGGGAATTTGCAAGTTTTGCTGGGGTGATAGAGACAAGCCTTGCTGATGCCCAAGGCAGGTGCCTCAAACCTCAGACCTCCATTTAAGGGAGGTTCCATGACTGGTAGGAAATAGAAGAAAATACCTCTGTAAGTAGAGAAGCAAGAATAACTCTTGGGAGAGAGGTGCCATGCTTCTGAATGTGATTTTATGGCCAATAAGAACCCCAAAGTCCTTTTTTTCCTTTTTTCCACATCTTGGAATCTAGTACTATTTTATACAAAGCCACTTGACTCCAGACACAGTGAACATAGCCCACCCAGAATATGGGAGGTGTGTGTGAGAAGTCTATTTGCTAATAGTTACATTTTATGATTTTCCAGAGAGAAAAAGAACAATTTAAAGCCAGTGAAACCTGTGGATACCACCTTAATCCAGGGATCAAAGTTACTCTCACAGGTAATGAAACAACCTGACATCATGGCCTCCTGATATGATGCACTGAGAAGGAACCAATATCCCTTCCATGGGATTCCTGCCCCAAATCTATAAGCTGAGTTTATTCATGAGGAAAGTGCCAAGTGGCTCAAACTGAAGAGCAGAGCTGAAAAAAAATTTCCTGAGCTCTTTGACAATGTAAAGCTCATAAAGGCTGAAGAACCATTCCAAGGTGATGGAGACTAAGGCGACAAAACAACTAAATGCAATATGGGACCCAGGGCTATCCTGGATGAGGAAAAAAATGCTCCAGAGAATCTCCTTGGGACAATAGGCAAAAGCTGCACACAGTCAATAAATTAAATAACAATGTCACTTCAAAGATAACATTCTGATTTTCACAACTGTACTGTGGTTATACAAAAGAATGTATTTGGTCCTAGGGATAAAGGGTCATGATGTCTTCAACTTACTCTCAAGTTGTTATGGGCAAATTTTGTGTGTGTGTGTGTATATACATGGAGATTGTGTGAGAATGAGTGGGAGATGGGAAGAATGAAGCAAGTGTGGCTAAATGCTAACAGGCTGAAAGGTGTGCAAGAATTCTTTGCTCTAGTCTTATAATTCTTCTGTAGGGTTGAAATGATTTAAAAATAAAAAGGGTTTAAAAATTTTTTAAAAGAATGCCTTGATGAATCAGTAAAAATTATTCATTGTATTATATCTGGGTAGTTAGGTACATGTATTTCTGTAAGATGAAATGGAAAGTACACATAAAGAATTTCTGGGTATTTATACCTGAAACTTATGTAGCACTAAATCAACAATACCTCAATAAAAATGTAAATAAAATAAAATAAAAAATAAGTTCTGTGCACTAAAAAAAAGAATGATGACAAAATGTTAAAAATAAGTAAAGTTTTTGGTGTCTTAGAAGGTTGAAACTATAAAAAAAAGGAGCATGATGAGCTGGATCAGGTGTGCTGGAATGTAAACTCTACAAGAGGATGCATTTTTTTAAACTTGGATTCTCAGAATATAGAAAAATTACCTGGCACATAGTAGTCATGCAATAGATATTTTAGGGTGCATAAATTTTAATTTCATGAATTTAGCTTTTTCATATTATAAGTGATATCTCTAGAGAAAAGACAACACCCATTTCCAAGATTAAATTAATCCAATAGCTGTAGACTGGTCTCAACACAAACATCCAATTTAGGTGGAAAAGTCTGTCAACCTGGAATGGGGAAATTTGGTAACTGGATTGACTACTCTGTGCTCTGCTACTGTTGAAATAACAATCAAATTAAAGTTTATTTAGGTTTATCAAATGAAGAAAAGTGCTTTATGAACTGGATACTGCATTGAGAAGATAAGATTTTTGGACTTTACTAAAATTAAATATTGGAAATGTAACCGAAAGTTTGTAGCTTTGGAAAGCGAGAAGTGAAGACATGGAATAAACATAAATTTGCATCAATATATGAATGATAATGAAGATGTGGTACATATATTTAATAGAACATTACTCATCCATATAAAGAATGAAATAATGCCATTTGTAGCAAACTGGATGGACTTAGAGATTATCGTACTAAATGAAGTAAACCAGACAGAGTAAAACATAAAAAATATGATATTGCTTATACATGGTATCTAAAAAAATGATAAAATGAACTTATAAACAAATAAGAAATAGACCCAAAGACATAGAAAAACACACTTATGTGGAAGAAGATGAAAGGGTAGAGGTACAATTAGAAATTTGGGCTTCACATATACACACTGCTATATATAAAATAGACAAGTAACAAGGACCAATTGTATAGTACATGGAACTATTCTGAATGTATTTTAATAACATATGGGGAAAACAAGCTGAAATATATACATATTATATATATATGCTATATAATATATATAAAATTGAATCATTTTGCTCTACACCTGAAATTTACACATTGTAAGTTGACTATAATTGAAATTAATTAATCAATTAAAATTTTAAAAACCAATCCCCAATAGATGACCATAATAAAATTCTCAATATATAACTACTTCAGTAAATCTGTAAAAAAAGCTAAATGTTATAATAATATAAAACATTGAAAAAAACAAAATGTAAACACACACATACACACAAAGGAGTTTGGTGCTTTAAAAACCATGTTTATGTCTTTTGTTTTAAACTCCGTTTTGTCTGATATGAGTATTGCAACTCCTGCTTTCCCGTCATGTCTATTGGCATGAAATATTTTTCCCACCCCTTTGATTTCATCTATATGTATCCTTTATCCTAAGGTGAGTTTCTTGTAGGCAGCATATTGAAGGTTTTTGCCTTTTTATCCACTCAGCCACTCTGTGTATTTTGATCAGAGCATTCAGTCCATTGACATTTAAGGTAATAATTGATACATGGGTATTTATTGCCATTTTAAACCTCGTGTTCCAGTTGATTCTATGGTTCTCCATTCTTCCTTTTTTTTTTTTTTTTTTTTGGTTGGATGGTCTCCAGTTATTATCTGTTTGAGTGTTTTTTTTTTCTTCATTTTTTGCGAATGCAATATTTGGTTTTGGCTTGTGGTTGCCCTGTTTTTTCAGTATGCTAACCCCTTCCTATAATGGTGTGTTTTAGACTGATGGTCCTGTAGGTTCAAACACTTCATTACTATACTAAAATTAAGTAGATAATCAAACAAAAAGGGTCTTTTTATTTCCTTACTTCCCTTGCCCACATTTTATGATTTCAATGACTCTTTTTTTCTTTTTAATTTTATTTTGTTTGAAAAATGTTCGTGATTAAATCTTTATGCTAGCTTATTTGAGTGACTGATATCTTTTTGTGCTTTCCTCAATCCTCGTTCTTCCTCCTTTTTTTTTCTTTTTCATCCCTTTCTTTCCTTCCTTTCTTTTTTGGTTCAGAGAAGCCCTTTCAATATTTCTTTTAGCCTGAGTTTTGTATAGGTGTATTCTTTTAGCTTTTGTTTGTTGGAAAAAAAATATTTCCCCTTCTATTTTAAATGATATTATTGCTGGATATAGTATTCTAGGTTGCATATATTTTTCTTTTAGCACTTTAAATATCCCTTGCCACTAACTCCTGGTCTGTAGAGGTTCTGTAGAGAAATCAACTGAGATCCTTATGGGGGTTCCCTTGTGGGTAAAATTATTCTTTTCTCCTGCTGCCTTTAGGATATTCTCTTTATCACTAAATTTTGTCATTTTGATTATCACAGGTCTTGATAAAGTCACTATTTAATGATTAAGGGATCCAACCAAAGAGAGGATGTTACTATCGTCAACATATATGCCCCAAATACAGGAGCACCCAGATACATACAACAAATGTTAACAGACAAAAAAGGAGAAATGGATGGGAATACAATCATAGTAGGAGACTTTAATACCCCCCTCACATCAATGGACAGATCCTCTAGACAGAAAACCAATAAAGCAGCAGAGATCCTAAAGGAAACAATAGAAAAGTTAGACTTAATTGATATCTTCAGGACACTACATCCAAAAAAATCAGAATACACATTATTCTCAAATGCTCATGGAACATTCTCAAGAATCAACCACATATTGGGACACAAAGCTAACCTCAATAAATTTAGGAGCATATAAATTATCTCAAGTATCTTCTCTGACCACAATGCCATGAAATTAGAAATCAACCATGGGAAAAGAAATGATACAAAACCTACTACATGGAGACTAAACAACATGCTACTAAAAAACTAATGTGTCAATGAGGAAATCAAGAAGGAAATTAAAAAATAACTTGAGACAAATTATAATGAAGACACAACCTCTCAAAATCAATGGGATCCTACAAAAGCAGTGCTCAGAGGGAAATTTATAGCAATCCAGGCCTTTCTCAAAAAAGAAGGAAGATCCCAAATTGACAACTTAATCCTCCACCTAAACGAATTAGAAAAAGAACAAAAAAGACCTAAAGTCAGCAGAAGCGAGGAAATTATAAAGATCAAAGAAGAAAGCAGTAAAATAGAGTTTCAAAAAACAATAGAGAAAATTAATAAAACTAAGAGCTTCTTCTTTGAAAAGGTAAGCAAAATTGACAAACCCCTGGCTAGACTCAACGAAGAGGAGAGAAAGAACCCAAATAAACAAAGTTATAAATGAAAAAGGAGAAATCACAATGGATACTGCATAAATACAAAAAAAATAAGGGAATACTATGAACAACTATATGCCAACAAATTTGACAATCTGGAAGAAATGGACAATTTTCTAGAATCATATAGACTGCTAAAACTGAATCAAGAAGAAAGAGACCAACTTAACAGACTGATCACTAGAAAGGAAATTGAAGAAGTTATAAAAACACTCCCTACAAATATAAGTCCAGGACCAGAAGGCTTCATAGGTGAATTCCACCAAACATACAAAGAGGAACTTATACCCATCCTCCTTAAACTCTTTCAAAGTGTGGAGGAAGAGGGAACACTCCCGAGACATTCTATGATGCCACCATCACCCTAATTCCAAAACCAGACAAAGATACCACCACCACCACCAACAAAAAAACTATTGGCCAATATCTTTCATGAATAAAGATGCAAAAATTCTCAACAAAATCTTAGCCTACTGAATCAAACAACATATCAAAAAAATCATACACCACGACCAGGTAGTGTTCATCGCAGGTTCACAAGGATGGTTCAACATATGCAAATCAATCAACACCATACCACATTAACAAAAGAAAAGTAAAAAATCATATGATCATCTAAATAGACGCAGAAAAAGCATTTGGCAATGTCCAATATCCATTAATTTTCAAGACCTTCACCAAAGTGGGCATAGAGGGAACATTCCTGAATATAATCAAAGCCATTTATGATAAACCCACAGCAAATATATGACTCAATTGGCAAAATCTGAAAGCCTTCTCACTCAAATCTGGAAGAAGACAGGGATACCCACTCTCACCACTGCTCTTCAACATAGTTTTGGAAGTCCTAGCCACAGCACTTAGACAAACCAAAGAAATAAAAGGCATCCATATAAGAAGAGAAGAGATAAAACTGTCACTGTATGCAGATGACATGATACTATACATAGGAAACCCTAAGGACTCAACCCAAAAACTACTTGAACTGATTAATAAGTTCAGTAAAGTAGCAGGATATAAGATTAATATTCAGCAATGAAATATTAATATACCAGCAATGAAATATTAGAAAAGGAATACAAAAATATGATACCTTTTAAAATTGCACCTCACAAAATCAAATACCTCAGAATACACCTGACCAAAGAGGGAAAGGACTTATATGCTGAGAACTATAAAACTTTAATCAAAGAAATCAAAGAAGATATAAAGAAATGGAAAGATATTCCATGTTCCTGGATTGGAAAAATCAATATTGTAAAAATGGCCATACTACCCAAAGCAATCTACACATTCCATGCAATCCCTATCCAATGACCCAGGACATTTTTTACAGAATTAGAAAAAACAATCCAAACTTTTATATGGAATAATAAAATACCTATAATTGCCAAAGCATTCCTGAGAAACAAAAACCAAGCAGGAGGCATAATTCTCCCAGACTTCAAAAAATATTACAAAGCCACAGTCATCAAAACAGTGTGGTACTGGTATCAAAACAGACACACAGACCAATGGAAGAGAAGAGAGAACCCAGAAATAAACCCTGACACCTATGCTTAATTAATCTTTGACAAGGAAGGCAGGAACATAAAATGGGACAAAGAAAGTCTATTCAGCAAGCATTTCTGGGAAACCTGGACAGCTGCATGCAAAGCAATGAAACTAGAACACACCCTCACACCATGCACAAACATAAACTCCAAATGGCTGAGAGACTTAAATATATGACAGGACACCATCACACTCCTAGAAGAGAACATAGGAAAAACACTTGCTGACATCAACATCATGAATATTTTCTCAGGTCAGTCTCCCAAAGCAAGAGAAATTAGAGCAAAAATAAACCAATGGGACCACATTCAACTGAAAAGTTTTTGCACATCAAAGGAAACCCAAAAGAAAACAAAAAGACAACTTTCAGAATGGGAGAAAATAGTTTCAAATGATGCCATGGACAAGGGCTTAATATCTAGAATATATAAGCAACTCACACAACTCAACAGCAAAAAAACCAATCAACCAATGGAAAAATGGGCAAAAGACCTTAATAGACTATTCTTCGAGTCAGACATGCAAAGGGCCAGCAAACACAGGAAAACATGCTCAACATCGCTGATTATTAGAGAAATGCAAATCAAAACTACCATGGAATACCACCTCACACCAGTCAGAATGGCCTTCATTCAGAAGTCCACAAATAACAAGTGCTGGAGGGTTTGTGAAGAAAAGGGAACCCTCCTGAACTGTTGGAGGGACTCTAATCTTGTACAGCCAATATGGAGAACAGTTTTTGGAGATACCTTAGAAACCTATACATAGAATTTCCATATGACCCCGCAATCCCACTCTTGGGCATATATGCAGACAAAACTCTACTTAAAAGAGACACATGCACCCACATGTTCATTGCAGCACCATTCACAATAGCCAGAACATGGAAACAACCCAAATGTCCATCAACAGATGAGTGGATTCGGAAGAGGTGGAATATATACACAATGGAATACTATTCATCCATAAAGAAGAATTACATAATGCCATTTACAGCAACATAGATGGAAGGAGAGTCTCCAACAATGAGTGAAATGAGTCAGAAAGACAATGATAAATACTATATGATATCACTTATAACTGGAATCTAATATCCAGCACAAATGAACATCTCCACAGAAAGGAAAATCATGGACTTCGAGAACAGACTTGTGGCTGCCCAATGGGGAGGGAGGAGTGGGAGGGATTTTGAGCTTGGGGTTATCGGATACAACTTAATATAGATTTAGATGGAGATCCTGCTGAGTAGCATTGATAACTATGTCTAGATACTCATATTGCAACAGAACAAAGGGTGGGAAAATACATGTATACATGTAAGTGTAACTTGATCCTCATGCTGTACAGCAGGAAAAAATAAATTTAAATTAAATTAAAAGAAAACCACATGTTGATTGTGGGTTGGGATAATGTAATATTTAGGGTTACAGAAGATTAAATGGGCAAGATATATGACCAAAGGGAAAGAGATTGACCCAATAACAATGATCATTTAAAAGACAGAAATGTGCTAGAGACATGGTGCTCAACACACAACTTTTCAAGACATTTCTAACCAGATCAGTGAGTAAATAAGAACATGGATAGGTGACACTCATTTAGCTAAAAGTTTACTATTTCTGAAAAGAATCACCAGAGACAATGTTATGTCTTTGTTTCTCAGGCTGTAGACGAAAGGGTTCATCCTGGCAGTGACAACTGTGTACATCATGGAAGAAATGATGTCCTTGTCATGGGACTGGCCTGAGGAGGAGGAAAAGTACACTGCTATAATTGTCCCATAGAATAGAGACACAACTGAGAGGTGGTATCCACAGTTGGACAAGGCTTTGAATATCCCTTTAGCAGAGGGGAACCTCAGGATAGAGAAACCAATTTGGCCATAAGATTGGATGGCCACTCAAAGGCCATAGGATGCCACTCAAAGGAAAAATGACAACTGCTGTCCCTAGGCCCTCAAGTGAATATGATCAGCTCATTTATGGATGTGTCTGAGCAGGAGAGTTTGACCAGGGTAGCAAGGTCACAGATGGGGATGATAGTGTCAGAACAGAAGGACAGTTGAGCCAGGATAATGGTGTGGGTCAGGGCATAGGCAGAGTAGATTTCCCAGGATCCAGCCAACAGAGAGAGACACAGCTCCTCCCTCATTATGATGGCCTAGAAAAGAGGGTGACAAATGTTCACATACCTGTCATAGGCCATCACTGCAAGAAGAAGGTTATCAATGCAACCATAACACATGAAAAATGATATGTGTTACACACCCTGCATAGGGTATAGATTGATCCTGAGTTTGCATGTCCATCAGCATCTTAGGGACAGTGACAGATGAAAAGGAGACATCTGGGAGGGCCAAGTGGCTGAGGAAGAAGTACATAGGGGTGTGGAGACAAGGGTCCAGCCTGATGAGCAGGATGATAAGCACTTCCCCAGCACCATAGTCAGGTACATACCCAGTAACAGAGTAAAGAAAATGCCTTGCTGCTCTGGCCAGACGGGGAGCCCCAGGAGGAGGAACTCAGACACAAATCTCTGGTTCTCCCTCCTCATGTTCCTCTCCTATCTCCTGGCATGAGTATAGTGTCAGAGTAGAGTGTCAGAGAAGCAAATACCATCACATTGTGATTTACGGCAGGTAGATAAAAAGGAAGCTTTTCTACTGGTGAATATTTCAAGGTTTGTCTGCCTTGCTAGGACCCTGCAAATATCCCTTAAATTGTATGGGATCATCATGTGAAATGAGAGAACTTACTAAAGATAAGAGCAGATAGAGAAGAGACATTGGCTCAGTGGAAATTTTTCATCATCTAGGAGAGAGTCAACCTATTAGGCATCATTTCCAGCAATGTGTAATTGGTAAAGAAAAAAATGGCCTAGGAGAGGAATATAAAATTAAGTCTACACACTTTACATTTTGTTCCTGTATATTTAGAAACAAACACAATTCTTGATCTTCAAGTTGTAAAATATTGAACTTTTGAAATCTAAAACCCATTAATAAGTTGTATTTGGAGGAAGTTTCAATGACATATATTCAATTCAAACTGAATCAGAAATAAATAGTTGAATTGTACATTTTATATAAAATTTGAAGAAAAAAAGATGCATACCTGTTGCTTGGATTCAAAGGGTCCTGGAGCTCAGTCTTGAAATACCACTGGTAGAAAAACTAAAAATATTACTGCTAGTTATATATATTTTTACTAGTACTCATATTTATCATTCCCCTACCTCTTCTGAATCAACAACCTCTCTATTCAATATAACTGGGTAGAACATGTTGGAATAGGAAAAAAAGAATGTATATGCAATGTGTATATATGGTTATATAATACATATAATATATAACTCTGTACATAAATCATATATATATATAAATTTATGATTGTGTCACTCCCCTGTCCAGCAGAAATTGACACAACAATGTAAATCTACTATACTCTAACAAAGTAAAATTATATATTTACATATATATATATATATACATATATATATATATATATATATATATATATGTACACACACAGAAAAAAACAACATTTCATGACCTCAACATGCACAATCTAAAATGAAAAGAGGTATTATTAAGAAAGGTCAAAGAGAGAATCAAGAATGTCTCCTCTATTCATTTTAAGGAACTAGGAATAAGAAGTGGTTTAAGGAAGAGCTCACAGAAGTATGGAGCACCTATATTCACATGCACATACACACACACACACACGCACCTGCTTCTGATAAGAGATATGCTGTTCTGCTCTGAAATTTATGCTCAAGTGATCTACTGCCAGGAGTATGGACTGTTTTCTCACCTTTTCTGTAGGATACCCTCAGACCATATGTAGTCACAACTTACACGGTCCTGAACCTCTCACCAGCAACAGAGAGAAAAGTCATGAGCCTGGAGCTTACTGCTCAGTGAGTTCACCCCCTTCAGAAGTGGAGAGGTAAAGACTATGCTCTACCAACCAGGGAGAGGGCCCAAGGGGACAGGGCACCAAGCTCTGGGTTCAAGACATGCACTAAACCTGTGTTAATTGCTCACTTTTCCTCCTCCTATCGCCAGAACAGGTGACCTAGGGAAGTGGTCCCTAAACTGGGATGTTCTCTAGAATTGTCTGGGGAGCTGAGTAAAGATGCAGAGCCCAGCTCCACCTCCAGTTATGCTCATTCACAAGACCTGGGGTCAGGTGATTCTCAGGCAGATGGTCCTCAGGGCTGTGAGGCAACACTGTCCTTAGAAAGAACACCAGGGAGATGCCCTGTGCATGGGAGCCCAGAAGGAGATGTGGGGAGACCTCCATACTGGCCCTTCCTACCAGATTCATGTTTCCCCTGACAGGTAATGGCCAGGGAGGTGAAGAGGCATTTTTCTCCCCAGTGGACATTCATATTAGATTTGCTGCTTTTAAATCAATTCTGCTTCATGATGGAGATCCAAATGAAACAGAAATGAAAATAAAGGACAAGGTCAAAGTACTACACCTTTCCATTGTTCATTTTTTATCTTTCTAAAATGAGTTTTATTTGGAAAATTTTAGGTTTACATAAATCCTCTTTATATCATATTATATAGCTTTATTTTTCTATCATAATTTATTATAATAATATTTGCATTTCTACTTCATGCATATCAATACATTGAGCACATAAAATAACCCTACATCAATCTACCTAATTTTTTTATCTGAGCATTTGTTCTGTGAACACATTCACTATGAAATTTTATTAAAGACCATACTATGCCTTGAAATCTCTTTTGTAAGTTATCTAATGAAGGTTACATGAACATCCTCAATGTATTCATTTTATTTTTTCATTTTTATTGCACTAATTAATTTACAATGTTGTGTCAATTTCTGCTGTAAAGCATAGTGACACCCCCTATATATATATATATATTCTTTTATTCATGCTAACTTTACTCATGTCTATAAAATTATCCATTTAGTAGGCTCCATTGTCTTAGTTCTTGACTGCCTTTGGATTGCTCTGGATTTCCTTGTTTTTTTTAAAATTTATTTTAATGGACTATAGCTGACTTACAATGTTGTTTTAGTTTTAGGTGTGCAGCAAAGGGAATCAGTCACACATATACCTATATCCATTTTTCCTCCATTGATTATTGCAAACTATAGAGTACATTCTCCTGTGCTATACAGTGGGTTCTAGTTAATAATCTATTTTATACAGTAGTGTGTATATGTTAATCCTACCCTTAAGATTCTTCCCTCCCCACAATGGTTCCACCTATGGTAACCATAACATTGGTTTTGAAATCTGTGAGTTCCTTTCTGTTTTATAAATAAGTTCTTTGGTATCATTTTCATTAGAATCCATATGTAAGTGATGTCATATGATATCTTTCCTTCTCTGCCTACCTGAGTTCACTCAGTATAATAATCTCTCCATGTTACTGCATAAGACATTACTTCCCCTTTTTTTAATGGCTGCATAATAGAGAAGATGTGGTATATGGTGTTTTCTCCTTTACAAAAAGAACCTATCTTTGTAAAGGTCCAGGAAAATACATGACAAATGGAAATCCAGGTTGAACACCATGGAAAGAGCAACAAAGCCACATTACCTTCATGCACCTGTGGGATCACCTAAGTCAGAGCTTATGGAGTGAGCTAAAAGCATGATTAAGGAAAGTCACTATCATAAATTTTCCACATGTATCAAATGCCAAATTCCTTCATAGTGTTTTGACTCCCATCTTCACACTCCAAACAGACCAGAGTTGGGAACATAAGCACAGCCTTAAATGTCACTCCAAATGCTAGTTATAAACTATCTAATCTTATATTTATGTATAAAATTTGTAAATTTTTTGCATTTAGCATAGGCCAGACATGCACACCCAAATACAAAATCAAAATCTGAGAAGACTGAAGGAAAAAACCTGAGACTCAAAAATAAGATATATACCTATGAAGAAAATAATAGAGATAAAATGAATAATACAGCAGTTCCTGTTGTGGCTCAGCGGGAATGAACCTGCCTCATATTAATGAAGATGTTGGTTTGATTCCTGGCCTCATACAGATGGTTAAGGATCCTGTGTTGCCCCAAGATCTAGTGTATATTACAGATGTGGCTGGGATCCTGCATTGCTGTAGCTGTGGTGTAGACCTGCAGCTGCAGCTCTGATTGGAATCCTAGCCTGGGAACACATGTACCTCAGGTATAGCCCCAAAAAGCCAAAAATAATTAATCTAAAGAAAGGCAGGAAAAGAGGAAAATAAATAAAAATAAAAAATCCAAATCTATTTTAAATGCATGAGTTTAACAAGGTAATATAAAACAAGGTGAATGAACAAAACCCCAAAATCAATGGTATGTCTATTTCCTCACAGTGAGCATTGTGACTTGAGAATTTTTATATACTTTTATAGCAATAGAAAAACAAAAAATATGCATGGATAAATTTAACAAAACAAGTGCAAAACAAGATAAAAAACCACAAAAACATTCATGGGTAAAATTAATGAGGACATAAATAAAAGACATATATTTTGCACATAGATTGGATAATTCAGTGAAATTATAGAAGTGGCTATCCCCACAATTGACCTATAGACTCAAGGTAATATAGTCAAAATAGCAGCAGCCTACCTTTAGAAGTTAATTCTTGATTTTATATAGAAGTGAAAGGGAAACAAAATAGACAAAACAACATAAAAATGGGAAACAAACCACCAGACATATTTTACCAAATTTTAAAACCCTTTCTTAATCCATACCAAGGGAAAAAACAATAATTGCATGAGGATAGGAATATAGATCAATGAATAATTTGAATAGAATGAATAATTTTGAAACAGAACAATATACATAAGGATAAATAATGTTTTACAAATGCACCAAGGCATATAAATGTGGAAAGGATATTGTTTCAATAAATGGGGACAGTATAATTCAATATCAATATGCCTTAAATGAACATAGAGTCTTGTGTTGCACCATATGCAAAATGTATAACTAGAAATGGGTCAAACTGTTAAGAATTATAATGAGAAAACTATTTTGAAGAGAACGTTGGATACAATGTTGGAAAATTTGGGGTATCAAAATTTACTGAATAGGATGAAAAAGTCATGGACTTTGTAAAGAAAAACATAATTATTTGGACTTCATAGATATAAGATTCACTAAGGCTTCAAAAGAAACTCTTAATAGAATAAAACAACTAACTCCAGACTGGCAGAAAATACTTATAAAACATATTTCTGATAAAGACGTGAATCCAAAACGTGTAGAGGAGACAAGCAAGCCAATTATTTTCTAAAACTAAACGTAAAAGATTTGAAAAGATATTTCACTGAAGAAGATAGAATATCAGCCTGTATAAAGAGACCTAACATCATTAGTCATTAGATAAATGGAAACAAAAACCACAGTGAGATACCATAGCAAAATCACCAGAATGGCTGAAATCAGATGACTGGCAATACCAGAGGCAGTGAGGATGTAATTAAAAGTTGGAATTCTCATACATGGTCAGCAATAATGTATAATTCAGAATCTTTATGGGAAATTTTTGGTAAGTTTCTCATAAAGTTCAACATACACTTGACCCAGCAATTCCATTCCTATGTAATTAAGCAAAAGAAATAAAAATCTTCTTCCCATAAAGTGTTAGATGGAGAGATATAAACATGAACATATATTTGGGACAAAAGTTTTACTGATACACAAGAAGGGAAAGTTAATGTTCATTATTTAGTATTGCATTTGTTTCAAGTCAAACATATTTTAGATGTTTTGGAATGTTTTCAATTTCAGTAGAAGAAGAAAGGAATATTCAGTGGAGTGTAGGGAATTTCCCCAGGCCATACACTGGCAGGTTCAGCCTGCAATTTAGATCCGTTTTCCCAGATACTCTTCTCTTATGCTATGTGGTGCTGAGCTGCAGAAGCAGTTTTGATCATATTAATCTTTAATTAAGTATAGCCCAAAGAAGAAAAATAGGTGGTCCTTCAATATACATAGAAGAAAAGAGATTAATACTTACTCTTATAACATAAAACGGGTATCATGAAGCTGATTAGAAATGATTTTTTACAGAGATTCATAATGAAGATGTTAAATAGGACAAACACCAAACTCAATGGTGGCAACAGAAGACGCCAGACCATGGGTGTTTCGTTTGTCTTACTCTTTCCCAGTCTGGACTGAGCAGGCCTTTTGTTCAAAATCACACATGCAGTCAGAACACTCCAGAGATGACTAGTCTGTGAGTGACCTGCTGAGTGTAGAGAACAGCAGTGTCTTAGAGTGATCATCGTTTCTAAAATCCAGAAGAAGCCTTGAGTCCCTAAGTGGAGGAGCTGAACTCATAGATGTGGATTGCTTCCTGGAGAAATACAGGCTGCTCTACAGTTTCTTCTCCTGACCCACCATCATCACCACCAGCAACCCAAAACATGAAATGAATGTGAAGCAAGGATAGGAAAAGACATAATTTGCCAAGTCCTAGCACTGCACCTTTCTATGGCACCAAAGCCTGCTTGGCATGGAGCTTCCACCCATCCATAGGGACACACATTTCCTCCTCCCAACACATGGCAACCACCATCCTATCCTCTGCTGTATGAATTGCTTATTTCAGTTTCCACATAAAAGTGAGATCACACATTATTTGTCTTGTTTTGGGTTTGACGTATTTCACTAGCATAATGGACAAATTTCCAATGAGTTCTTCTGAGGTATAATGTACAGCACAATGATTACAGTGAACCAGACTATACTGTACACTTGATATTTAATCCAGTAGTACAGTGGATCTTATGTTCTCTCACAACACACACAAATAAATTAAAATGGTAATTAAGTGGAGATGAATATATTATATATATATATATATATATATATATATATATATATATAGGGTGGTCCCAATGTAGCCTTAGATATATATATATATATATATATATATATATATATATGAGTTAATTTCACAATGTATACATATCAAAATACTAATCTGAACACTTTAAATACATTCTCTATTTAAAAACAATTTTACTTCAATAAAGACATTTTATAACAAACTAATAAATTTCTGTGATATAAGAAGAGAGACAAAGTACTACCAGTTATGTAATTTCTCAATGTTGTAGACAAGAGCAGTAATCAATAATGTCAACTCAGAATTCACAATTTATATAATGCATTATTAGGAAAATAAATGATGAATGTAAAAAATTGTAATTCAAGTTACCAAATAGTTTCTGAGTATTCATTCAAGGCTGGGCTCAAGATTAGACATGTAGGATATGCGGTTATGTAACTACATTTGTCTGTTCTAAAGATGAGCAAATGTCATTGAGACAAGACTCTTGTTGAAGAGTTTCTCCAAGGCCCCTTCATGTCCCTGTTCCTCAAGATGTAAATGAAAGGGTTCAGCAATGAGGTGACCACTGCATACATCACAGAGGCAACTATGTCCTTCTCATGGAGGTGCTGGATGAGGCGAAAAAGTACAGCCCAATAAATGTTCCAAAATAGAGAGAAACCAGAGAGGAGGGAGCTACATGTGGACAAGGATTTTCAGATCACTGTGGTGGGAGGAACTTTGAGGATGGTGGCCCCAATGCAGCCTTAAGAGCCAAGATTCATATTAGTGGGGGGGATAATGACAGCCAGTCCTACTGTGAAAATGACCAGCTCAATGAGGGATGTGTATGATCAGGAGAGCCTGAAGAGTTTACCAGAATCACAGAGGAAATGGGTTATGGTATTGTCATCACAAAAGGACATCTGGGCCAGGAGAAGGGTGTGACAAGGGCACTGGCACAGGACAGAATCCAAGATACAGTTATAAGTAAGGGACAGCACCTCTTTCATGATAGTGGTGTAGTGGAGAGGGTGAAAGATGGCTATGTACTGGTCATATGTCATTGAGGTGAGAAGTAAATTGTCTAGATCAGTAAAAAGTATGAAAAAATACATCTGTGCTATGCACCTGGCATAGGGGATGGATTTGTACTCAGTGTTCATGTCCATCAGAATCTTTGGGACAGTGACAGATGAAAAGGAGATATCTGTAAGAGCCAGGTGGCTGAGGAAGAAGTACATGAGGGACTGGAGGTGAGGGTTCAGCCTGATGAGCAGGATGACGTGCAGGTTCCCCAGCACCATGGTCAGGTACATGCCCAGGAACAGGGCAAAGAACACTCTCTGCTGCTCTGGCCAGATGGGGAGCCCCAGGAGGAGGAATTCAGACATGGTGCTCTGTTTCTCCATCCTCATGCTTTTCTTGGCTCAGCTGGGAATTGGTGAAAGTGGGAAATGTCACTGAACATGCCAAAATATTATAGTCATGTCCTTTGTACAATGAAAAGTCTTAATTTAGGCTATATTTCCCTTCATTTATGTTAACTATTGGTGAATGAATTAGTCTCTCCAATTCTGGCTCCAATAACACATCAAACCTTCACATTAACTGAGTCTTTTTCCCAAGAAACTAATGGACATTTATTCTCCATTCAATAAACAATTATTGAAAAACTGCTTTCTCCCATATTGAGTACTTAGGAGTTAATAAGAACAGAGAAGTCTCTGTATTCAAGTTTATATCTTTACATCAAGCCGTGTTCAAATCTCTGTAATTGGCCAAGATGAAAAGTGAAAAGAGCACCAGGGAAGATGTATCAATCGTTCATTTCCTCTTAAGAAAATTAAATTCCTTACATTTGCATAGAATTACTAAAGCTATTTCATGAGCTTTCAGTATAGTTTGCTGCATCCTATTTGTTTTGAGTCACTTATAATCCCTTCTTATCAAAAATGTCCAATCCAGGCTTCCAAACCAATGTCAACAGTTCCAAGCTCTGTTCCAAGTGTTTTGTACATACTTTCAAATTAAATGTTCCCAGTATCTCTAATAAATACTCTTAAATATATTTTAAATAGAATAAAACAAAAGCATACATTATTTAAATGTGCAAAAATACACAATTAAATGCAACAGGCAGAATCACAACACAGGTCTGTTTGACCAAGATCCATTCTCTTAACCACTCAGAATGGAAAATACACCCTCAGTAGTTAAAATATACAGAGAAGCTTCATTATGTCAGCTATCTTTCTCCAAAATCTTCCTAACTTGCTCTAAGAAAAATTTATGACTCCTATTTATATATCATACAAGGGATTTTCACATGCTTTAACCTCTCAAAACACTAGTTATATTTTAGGACTGCTTGGTACCCAAGGCAAATCTTATGTCTTCATTTGATAAATGTGGAAAGTGTAGCTAAGAGATAAATTACTTACCTCAGGTGATTTAGTGTTTTGACAGTCAATTCCAGATTAATGTATAGTGGGAGGGGGCCAAGCACTCCTACATCAAAGTGAAGTGAAGTGCAGCACTGCCAGCATCTGTGGGTGCACGTGTAGTTCTGTATCAATGCAGCATAAATGATATCCATGAGCACAGTTGCATCTAGAGTTGTCTGCCTCAAATTTATAGTATACCTGATAAGGGGGACAAAGATACTTAGATGTAGCAGGAAAACAAGCGGGGTATATAAGCCACCCCTCCACTGCATTCCAGGCTCAGCCTATGGATACTAATTCCTGAGCCAGTGCCTACCAGCATGAATAAATGTTGCTTCCTGGTGAAAAATAAAAGCTTTGGTGTCTGATTTCTCTCTATATATTCTGAGGGTTCATCTGGGATTTGGAGCCAGTGATTTTGCCTCCCTTGTAGCTGGGATACAACGCCTGGAATGCCAGAAGAGGTAACCTCACCTGGTGCCCACTGACCAATTGATCCATAGGGGACTAGCACTCAGGACAAGGACCCCAGGAGCACAAAAGAACCTGGGGAGGCCCAGGAACCTGCCTAGGGAGCACCACCCATCAGAATAGTAAGAACCCAGGTTCAATTTGGGGGCCTGCCCCTAAGAGGTAGAAGGGGAGTCTGATATCCTCCTAGACATGCCCTAAGAGTCTCACAGGAGTTCATCTAGAGGAGACATGAGAGGAAACTGCACCTCTAAGGAAATGGGCATCAGATTGGAGATGTCCTGTGAATGCAAGTAAATATGAGTGAATGAGACAGACATTTGGAGAGTTCCAACATAATCAGATATGCTTAAGCAAGTGTTGAGTCCCCAGCCAAGAGTCCATGGTGACCTCATATAGCTTAAGGTGACTGTCTTCAGAGAGGTCCTGATGAAGAGTTTATACAGTCTCATGAATGCCAAGAGGAGCCTGAAATATTTCTGCAAGGAGAGCGCCAGAGATGGATGAAGTGATTATTTACTTCTTCCCTTTTCTCCTCCCTCCCATCCTTGTATTGTGTAGTCCTTGTCTTTCAGGAGATGAAATAGGTGGAAACCAGAATAAACAAACCCCCCTTGGAGTGCATGGTAAAGAATTTTATGAAGGGATATTCAGGAAATTATGATAAAAAGCTCTCTCCCCCAAACTTCCAGATATTCTTTGAAATAGATTGGCCTGCTTTTGGGGGTGGGACTCTAGATAGAGAAATGGTTATTAGGGTGTTTAGGATTGTTGCAGGTGACCCAGGGAACCTGGACCAACTCCCTTATATTTACTGCTGGCAAGACACAGTCCTTTACTGGCCACTGTGGCTGAGAGCCTGTTTGGAAGAGAATTGCAAAGTTATGTTGGCTCAAATATGGGCTTCTCCAAAGTGCCCAAAGTAACTCAAAAAGTCTGCTTTATCTGGGGAACCAGAGGAAATCCCCCCACCTTATTTACCTTTGTACCCTCTACTGCCTTCAGGTGCTCCCAACAGCCAGGCTGTACTAGGAAAGGCTGTCTCTCCCAGAGGGTCTCATCCAAGCAGCCCCTCCCTTGACTCACCCATGACATCACCAGTAGCTGCCTCTCTGGAGCCACAAGTGTTTACCTGATATACACCAGTGGGAGAACAACCAAAAAGTAGGGTCAATGGGGAGAGAAAATGCACAGGCATGTGACCAGAGCCAGCTCCTTGAGAAAAGAATAAAATCCCCAATGGGACCCTAATAATGCCTGGGGATTTCAAATACTGGAGCACCACAAAGGGGCTCTTTTAAACAACATGAGGAAAAAGGTTAAATACCTTGGATTTCATATCCCCAGGGATAATGTCAACTCAGCGCTGAGAAAAGGCAGGATGTCTTGTCAACCCTGCTTCCCTCCACCCAATGCCAGGTTCAGAAATTTCTCTGGGCCACAAGTTTCTGGAAGATTTGGATACCTAACTTCTCCATTTTGACAATACTCATTGATCAGGAAACAAAGTGGGGAGAGCAGGAGTCTTTGTTGTGTGAAATAATAGCAAAAAGCCTTTGAAGAAATCAAGCAAGCCCTCACCAAAACACCTGGCTTGAGACTCCCAGATCTCCAAGCCCTTCTTGTATGTACATGAGTGCTCCAGGGTCACAGTAGGGGTTTTAACACAAATTCCTGGGTCATGGCATCCTCCAGTGGCATATCTTTCCAAACAACTTGACTCTATTGCCCGGGGGTGGCTGCCCTGCCTGTGGGCACTAGAAGCCACAGCACTTCTAGTGATAGAAGCTAATAAATTGACTATGGGACAGGAAATAACAGTCCATGTGCCACATTCAGTGCTTATGTTAGTGGAATATAAGGGACAATACTGCCTGGATGGTCAAGAATCAGGTAATGCTATGTGAAAATCCATAAATTTGCCTGAAGTTAGGGAGGACCCTAAACCTTACAACCCTGCTGCCTGTCGGGCCAGGCCAGCCAGATCATGACTGTGTAGAGGTTATGGATGAGGCATTTTCCAGCTGCAGGATTTAACAGAACAGCCCCTTAAAGTCCCAGATGCTGAATATTTCACTGATGGTAGCAGCTTTGTAAAAGAGGGTGAATGCCTTGCTGGGTATTCCATGGTGACCTTACATTTCACAGTTGAAGCAAAGGCTCTGCCAAAAGGAACTTTCATGCAAAGGGCATAGCTCATTGCCCTAGCCCAAACTCTCCTACTGGCAACAGGGATACATGTCAACATATACAATGACTCCAAATATGCCTTCACCACCCTCCATGTATATGGGACTTTATATAAGGAAAAGGGGCTAATTGACTCAGGAAGGAAGATATAAAGCAGGACAAGGAGATTCTTGAAATTTTAGATGCTGTATGGGCCGCTAAAATTCATGCACTGTGGGGGATATCAAAAGGGGGATACCTCTTTCACTTGGGGAAACCAAACCATAGAGTAGACCAGCAAGCAAAACTTGCTTGCTCCAGGGGGACAATAAAATCAGTGGCCCTGACCATCACACTGTTCCCTACCCTGCTGACAGAATGGGACTCTAACTATTCACAGCATGAGAGCACTTGGTTCCAAACTGAAAAAGGAAACTACCTCCAAGTTGGATGGTGGGAATCTGAAGATGTCGAAATTGCAATTCCTGAGGCCATAGCCCAGGCTTTGTTAAGAAAATTCATCAGAAGACTCACATTGGCCAGAGGGCTCTTGAGACTATACTCGGCAGACACTTCTACATCCCTAGGCTTGCCAGCATAGCCTTGGTAATATGTGAACAGTGTGAAATATGTGCATGAAATAACCCATGTCAGGGGCCTAGGGCCACCCCTGGGGTGCAGTGTCAGAGGGGCCCTCATCAAAAATATAGTCATGGATTTCATTTAGATCCCCAGTGTCCAAGGCTATAAATTCTTGTTAGTGTTTGTGTGTATATTCTCCGGTTTGGTAGAGGTCTTCCCCATTAGCACAGAGAAGGCACAGGAGGTTGCTTGATTCCTCCTAAAGGAAGTAATTCCCCGATTTGGGATTCCAATCACCACTGGGTCAGACAATGGACCTGCATTTGTGGCGGAAGTAGTGCAACTGGTGACAAAGGGATTAAAATTGACCTGGAAGTTGCACACAGCTTATTGGCCCCAGAGCTTCAAGAAGGTGGAAGAGATGATTCAGACTATGAAGCTGCAATTAAGTAAACTGTGTCAGGAGACAGCTGCATTGGGACCAGCTCTTTCCAGTAGCCTCATAAATGATTAGGTCCAAAGCTACTAAACAGACTGTATCTTCTCCTTACAAAATCTTCTATGGGCACCAACCTCATCTTATTAAGGTTATGAAGGGGGGACTTAAAGAAATTAGGGATCCTCATCCTGAGAAAGCAGGTGCAGGCACTAGGTTGCACCTTGGTCACCCTCCATTTGTGGGTTAAGGAATGGTTACCTGTGAGCCTAACGACAGACCCCACACTTTCAAAACAGGGGATGCTGTATGGGTTAAAATAAAAGGAATTTCCAGCCATTAAAAACTCTTTGGAGGGGCCCATTTACTGTCATTTTATCCACCCTACTGCAGTAAAGGTGGCAGCAATGGCTCCTTGGATTAACCACAGCAGAGTAAGACCAGCATCGCAAGACCTGGGACTGCATACCTGACTGGTTGACGCTGTGCAAGCTGACCATCTGAACTGCAACTTCAGGGACCTGAGAGGACAACAGATTTACTCTAGTCATTCCAGAGGCTGACTAGTCTATGCATGGTGAAAGCTTGTGGAATCAGCTGCCAGACAGAATAAATAGACTGTGTCTGCTCCTCATTTTGGTTCCCTAAATGTGATGCACTGCCACCCCTTGTACCTGTCTGTTATTGCAGTTACTGTTCTAATCTTTGCCATAGGGTTGGAAGGGACTGCTCCTGAAAACTGGAAATGTGGTGAGAAGTCCCTGCTCACATTCTGCTTCATCTTCTGGGTAGGATACATTGTTACTATTGGTTGCTTCTAATCTGTGTCCCTTTTGCCCCTTTAGTAGACATAAATTCTATCCCTTGTCATAAGTGTATGCATAATATTTTGTATTGGTGAAAGATTAGAGTGAACTTTACCTCCTATAGCAACCAACCAGCTTCTTGCTATTAGGATAACACACCCACCTTTTGCACATATAATGGTAGTAAGTAGCAGATGGGGTGGATAAAGGTCAAATATCTAGGGGGACATACTTGTTGGGGACCAAAAAGAAAAAGCAGCTTGGACCTGTTGGACATACAGCGAGTGTCAAGACATGCCCAGTGGAGGAAATTGGGGCCCAGGTATTCAGAGAAATTATACAAAAAAACAAAAACAAAAACAACAGGCAGGTTCAAAGTCCCCACAATCAAGGTCTAGCCAAGTCTATGACCAACTCAGGGAGGACCTAGGTCCAGAGCATGACTTCCCCACCCTGGGAGAGAAACTTTTCACTGCCCCAGCTGAGAGGATTGCCCATAGGTTCAATGTCACTGACTATTGGGTCTGTGGAGGGGCCCTTGTGAGTGAAAAATGGCTTGGAGGGGAATCAGTCTAAATGCACTCCATTTACTTCAGTGGAAACATTCCATAATGGAGAGAGAAAACAACCAGCCCCAAGGTTGGGTTTTGGGTAACTGGAGAGGAATAAATTAGTAGAACAGGACCTGCTTATACACAATGGGTAGGAGAAACTCCATGCAAAAGACTTTTTTGGGATGCTACCAGTTTTGAGTGGTGGCCAAACACTCCTACCTGGCATTGGGCCCTGGCCTCTGTGGTTAACATATCCCAGTGTAAATCCTCTCCCCATAAAGCCATAGTCAACTGTACTATAAATACTAAGGAGGAAGCCAATCCATTCCATGGCATAACTGAAATTAGTAAACACTTGGATAGCCTAGCTCTTAGTGACTCAAGCACTGGAGGGAACCTGACGGGCTGCTTTGGATATGTGGAAAAAGAGCATATACACAACTCCCTGCTTGCTAGAAAGGGAGTAACACTATCAGAATAGTCCAACCAGGGTTTTTCCTCCTGCCAAACTAGGAGGGGGGAATATTAGGGGAGTCACTTTATCAGAGTGTAAATGTTAAAATCAAAAGAAGTCTTATAGGTAGGGGGACAAAAAAGATGAAGGGAAGAATAATGGATGCCCTAGAGAATTATTGAGACTTATGGCCCAGCCACCTGAGCTCAAGATGGAAGCTGGGGCTACTGAACCCCCATATACATGCTCAATCAAATCATCAGATTGCAGGCAGTAGTGGAAATAATTACTAACCAAACAGCCATGGCCCTGGAACACATGACAAAACAACAGTCAAAAACGCAAGCAGCTATTTACCAAAACAACCTAGTCTCAGACTATCTATTAGCAGAGCAAGGAGGAGTATGTGGAAAATTTCATCAATCTGACTGCTGCCTCCAGATAGATGACAATGGCTATGCTGTAACTAATATAGCCACAAACATCAGAAAAATGGCACATGTCCCCATACAAACTTGGAAGGGCTGGAACCACAGAGATCTGTTTGGGGAATGTTTTTCAATCTTTGGGGTATTCAAAACCCTCATAGAGGTTGTGCTTATGATCTTGAGAGGCTGCCTGATCTTACCCTGTGGCTTCTCTACTTATAAGATCTCTCTCCGAACTCAATGAAGTTGTGAGAAAAACAGCCACACACATGATGATGCTGTGGAAATATAAACCCCTATCCCAAGATGATTCACTTTGACCCTGGAAAAGAATCAGAGAATCAAGGTGGGAATATAGGGGGAGGGGGCCAAGCCCTTATAGATAAAAGGGAAGGCAAGGTGCAGCACTGCCAGCATCTGTGCTCATGCTGACTTCTTTAGTAATGTGGCATAACCTATATCCATTAGTGCAGGTGCATCTATAGTTGTCTGCACAAAATTTATAGTATACCTTATAAGGGGGACTAAGAAACTTAGATGTAGTGGGAAAACAAGCAGGGTATGTAAGGTAGCATCCTTCCATGTTTGGGGCTCAGCCTCTGGATATTAATCCTCTGAGTCAGTGCCAACCTGAATACACGCTGCTGCCTGGTAAAAAAAAAAATCTTTGGTGTCTCATTTCTCTGGACATAAACCCCACTAAAAATATTGCTTTAGAAGTTAGTTTAGAGGTAAGGATTACCAACCACAGAGCCCTGAATAAGGACTCAAGATAGACATTCTCACTCAAGTATAGGGGCAGGACAGCAAGTCCCCCTCAGAGACTGAAATAAAAGAACAAATCTGACTCCATATTAATCTTGTTTCTTTTACTTTAACTTTTGTATACTATTGCTTTGCTACAAGTGAGGAATGTTGCCTCTAGCCTGAAACATACAGAAGAGCCCATTCACAAGCCTCTGATCTTTAAAGGTGTAGCACTTTCCCATTCATATGGAGATTAAAAATCTGCAGATCAGAAAATAATATTTGTCTCTTTGGGGGTTTACAGGAGAACTATGACCTGACCTATGCGGACAGCTGCAAGAAGAAAAGATTCGAACACCAAGAAATTTGAAGCCACCAATCATATGTTTACATACTTTATTATAAGACAAACCTGAATTCTAACTCAGGGAAGATGGTTCTTTGGGACACCATTTTCTCCATTTGTTGGCTTTCCAAATAAATTCACTATTCCTTGCCCCAAAACATGGTCTCTCAATCGACTGGCCTATCATTCAGCAAGAAATGCAAGTTTGGGCTTAGTAACCAGACCACGTTCTTGCTTGAGTCACTGGCAATTTCACTTCATGGCCACAAAGGAGGACAATGACAACCATTTTATAGAGGCATGACTACTCCCTGGCATGCATGGTGTTGGTCCTCTCAGAGAAACCAGAAGGGAACAAGATGGGTGTAAGCAACTAGGAACCTTAATTCAGGTATGACCTTGTGAAGGAGGCAGCCGGGCCATGAGTCCTGGCAGGTAGGTAAGACTGTGACTTTGAGGTTTTAGAAGGAACCACTGGATGGACCTGTTTTCACAGACCTCTACATGTCCTGCCACAGACAAGAGTGAAAGAGGAATCTCCATGACAGAAACATGGAGTTTGGAGCAAGATAATAAAAATACCTCCTTTATACTGAGCACCAAAGATGTGTCAGACTTCATTTTGGATAATTTCCATGCTTTCCTCACTTAATCCTCAAAGTAAAACAGGGATGTAGGGAGACTTCCTTCTTTTGAACCTGTGAGTATTCTTGACCCTTGGAGAATTGAAGTCACTTCCTAAGATCACAAAAACATTTTAGGACCAGACTGAGGACTGAGCCTAAGTCTGACACAGTGCAGATACTGACCTCATATCCATTAGTACACTGCACCTACTCAGGGGTGGAAATGTACATGAACCTGCCTGCCAATGCCATGATACAGCCACTGTTGACAGACAGTTAAAGGATTATTTGGGCTCATAGGCATTAAAACATAAGCAACTAAGAGTTGTATGTGAAACACACACTAATATACACACTTAAATTACTGATTTGTAATTTCTTATCAGTGTGATCTATAGGAAATTTATGATGGATCATGCCTCAGTTACCCAAAGATTCACAATAGTGAATTCCTAAATAACACACAAGATTGTACACACAAAATAATCCACATCACTATGAACAAACAACTCGTGTAATTTCAACAAACATAAAACCACCAGAAACACCTAAAAATCACATATCAGATGTATGAACTCAGATCAGACTCTAAATTGAGATTGATACATGCAAACACACATTATCCAGTAAACACAAAGTTTTTCCAGAAACTTTTTCCAGAAAAAAGGTAGATGAAATAGATTGAGTCCTTGGGCTCCGACTCAGAAGAACTGGGTCTGGGCTATGCGCCTCATTAACAGCTGACCCTGAGGAACTTAACTATCCTCTCAGCCCTGCACGACTATGGAGGTTTTTGGGCTTCTTGTCAGCTATACCTGGGTTCTGGGTTCAAATATCTTCTCCATTCTGTTAGCGTTATCCTCATTTTCTGTTCAGAATTCCCAGGTTCCAAAGAAAAAGAGTAAATATTGGTGGCCTGCGCATTTTACAGTCTCTCCTGGTGGTTCTCCAGCTTCAAAATGATATTCAAGGAGAGCTCCTTTTCTCCATCCAAAAGAGACCCTGGAGGGAATCCAGCATTAGCCCTGGCTAGAGAAGGAGTCCACTGGGGCAACTGCCAAACTTCCTCCTACCCCCTGTGGAAGGAGGATGGTTAGGGTCCACAGGGGCTGAGCTGCACCTGGATTCACAGGAGAAAGTGACTCTAATATCAGTGGCAACTTGGGCTTCTGGTTAAGTCTCCAATGAGAGGTGGGAATTCCCCCATTCCCCATGTCCTCTGTTTCATTAGCACAACTTCTCCAAAGTGTGCTGTACGTCAGAGACAGTGGAAGGGTTTCTGCAGTTTCCCCAACACTGACACAGGCTTTCATTACAACACAATGCCCCTTAAAATGTGCCCATCTCCACACTCCATTGGAAGGTCTTTAGTGCAGTATCAGTGCCTTGTTTGGGAGAAGGGAGATTTAATCTAAAACTCTGGAAAAAAGACTCTGTATTCCTCGCCTACTATGAGAGCATACTTGAGCAATTTATCAAAGGCCACTGAGACTCAGTTTCTTCAAAGTGGAAATAATAATTGTTCTATTCACTTGAATTTCAAGGATGGTTAAATGAGCACTTAAAGAAAGCTTACTAAATGTTAAGGTTTATATTGTCAAAGTCTTTGTATCACTAGAGGTCACCTATGGCTCACAACAGGTAATTGTGTTTAGTAACTGTTGAATAAAATTGTCAGCTCATTCATTCCCACAGTCCTTTAAATTAACATTAAGATTTCCACAAATGTAATACTGATATATTCTCTAGAGACATAACAGTTAATAATATAAACCGAAATCCCTGCACATCCAAGTGGGGGGTGCATAAAATATTATTTATGCAAAATGAATGGCATGTAAATGGTGACAAGTGCTGCATAATGATGAAAATCATGCAGGTGGATATTGCATAAAATACTCAGTGTTACAGGATTCTTTTTCAAGAACACAGACACCCCTTCAATCAAGTGGATCCATATCTGTAAAATGTTTTACACCATTACATACCTATTAGACTGGCTGAAATTGAAAAGACTGCTACTCTCACTGTCACTGAAGATATGATGTAACTAGAACACTTATACACTGCTCATGGGAATACAAAACAGTCTGAACATTTTTTAAAAAGTTAAACATATACTTAGCACATGACTAGGTATTTATAAAAAGAAAAAGAATGTGTATAGGTAAAAACAGACCATATAAGAATGTTCATAACATATCTGTTTAACAGCCATAAATGTGAAAAGCTCAGATGTTCATCAGTGGACTTACTGTTAGTAAGTGAATGGACTTACTATATAGCACAGGAATCTATACTCAATATTTTGTCATAACCTTTCAGGGAAAATAATCTCAGAAGAATATATAAACTGTGTGTGTGTGTGTGAGTGCGCATAACTGAGTCACATTGTTTCACACTTGAAACTAACATAAAATTGTAATTGCACCATACTTCAATAAAAAATAAAGTCAAATTAAATTTTTAAAAAAAAGATAAAACAAATTTTTAATTACAAATAAATAATTAAAAATTTAACAATAATAAAAAATGTGTGAAAATTATGAAAGTTGAGTGGACACAACAGCTGTGGTATATCCATACAATCAAATACTACTCAATAATAAATAAAAAGAACTATTGATACACAGTAGAACATGAATGAATCTCAAAATGCTCATGCTGAGTGAAAGAAGGCAGCAAGAAAAGATTACACACTGTATGATTCCACTGAAATATGCTTTTAGTAGATGCTAACTACCCAATGTGACAAAAACAGATCAGTGGTTTCCCTGAGGACAAGTGGGAGGAGCAAAGAGGGCAGGAGGGTAGACATCAGGGAAATTCCTAATCTTGATGGCTGTGGTGATAGTTTCACGTCAAAACAAGGCAAATGATATATTTCTATTTTTTACCTTTTTTATTACTGTAAAGTTAATTTATAATGGTTGGGCCCAGTTCTGCTATATACCACAGTGACCCAGTCATATATATATATATATATATATATATATATTCCCTTTCTTATATTTTCCTCCCTCATGGTATATCCCAAGAGACTGATATAGTTCCCTGGACTATACAGTAGGACCTCATTGCTTATCCATTCTAAATGCAAGAGTTTGCATCTACTAAACCTAAATTCCCTGTCCATTCCTCTCCTTCTTGGCAACCACGAGTCTCTTCTCTATGTCTAAGAGTTAGCTTCTGTTTTGTAAATAGGTTCATTTGTGTATTATCATCACTGAAATGAACTAACAGCCCAATATCCCTCCCCCACTTAATACCATCCAGCTACAAGGCCAAATGAATATCCCTGGAATTGGCCAGGAACTTTCTCACCTCAAAAATTTCTTAGGTTCTGATCTCCATGCTTTTGTCCAAGTATCACCATGGCTGTCTTACCTGTCCTCACTAATATCTTTGGATATTACCTTCCTAATGAGTTCTACCTACACCACATGGTGTTAATTTATGAAGCCCACATCAGCTCTCTTGCTTATCAACCCCCTTTACTTTGGGGGGTTTTTGGCCACAACTTTGGCTTATGGAATTTCTCAGGCTAGGGTTTGAACCAGAGCTGCAGTAGCTGGCCTCCACCACAGCCACAGCAACATGGATTCTAAGCCACATTGTCAACCTACACCACAGTTCATAGAAATGCTGTATCCTTAACTCACTAAGCAAAGCCAAGGATGGAACCTGTGTTCTCATGAATAATAGTCAGGTTCATTACCACTAAGCCAAGATAGAAACTCCTTCTCCCCCACCCCTTTTTATGGCTCCTATGAATATAGTTTATTTTAGCTTCAAAAATTTAGAATTCATTTATTTCATACAGAGAAACCCATATTACATATAATTTTCATCTCAGTAAAAAAAAAGACAATTTTAAAAATGAGTAAAGTTTATGGTGTTTTAGAAGGTTAAAACCTGTTATGGAAATAAAGGAGCATGATGAGCTGGATCAGGAGGGCTTAAATGTAAAATCTTTTTTAACATGTATTCCCAGAATGTAGAAAATTGTCTGGCACATAGTGGTTATGCAGAAGATATTTGTGGGTGCATAAATTATAAATTCATTCATTTAGCTTTTTCATATTAGAAGTGAGATCTCTGGAGAGATGAAAACAAGCATTTCCAAGGCTAAAATTAATCCAGGAGCTATAGACTGTTCTCTACACAAATGTCCAATTTAGGGGGGGAAATTAGTCTTCCTGGAATGGGGAAATATGGTAATTGGATTGACTACTCTGTGCCCCCATATTGTCAAATCACAATCAAATTAAAGTTTATTTAGGTTTAGCAAATGAACAAAAGTACTTTATTAACTTGATACTGCATTGAGATGATAAGATTTTTGGAATTTACTAAAACTAAAAATTAGAAACTTATCTGATTACATGTAGCTTTGGAAGGTGAGAATCTAAGACATGGAAACAACCTCAATATCCATCAACAGACGAATGATAAAGAAGATGTGGTACACAGTATAATAGAATATTACTCAGCCATATAAAGAATAAAATAATGCCATTTGAGGCAACATGGATGTGCCTAGAGATTATAAAACTAAATGAAATAAACCTGGCAGAGAAAATCATATATCATTTGATACCATTTTTATGCTGTATCTAAAAAAGTTACAAATAAATTTATACATAAAATGGAAATAGATGCACAGAGATAGAAAATGATCTCCAAAAGGAAAGTGGGGAGTGACATAGTAGGAGTTTGAGGTTAACATATACACACTACAGTATATAAAGTAGATAATGATCAAGGATCAAATGTATAGCACATGGAACTATTCTCAATATTTTGTAATAACATATAAGGGAAAACAATCTGAAAAAATACATCATATATATTTAAAAGTTAATCACTTTGCTCTACACCTAAAATTCACACAATATTGTAGCCAAATAAACTTCAAAAAATAAAAAATTTAAAAATAATGGCCAATGGATGACCATAATATGAATTAATACATATATATATTTAATTTAAAAGACTGTAAAAACCCAAATTTAATAATAATATAACACATGGAAAAAATTAAAAACACATACACATACAAACAGAGGAGGTTGATGCTTGGAAAACCAAAAAATTAAAAGTGTGTTGTTGCTAATGATACATATAGAGTTATGGAGGAATAAAGGGACAAGAGATGTGACTAAAGGGAATGAGATTGATCCAATAAAAATGACTATTTAAAGGACAGTGATGAAAAGTGCTAGAGACATGGGTAATCAACATACAAATTTTTAAGGCATTTCTGACGAGGTAAGTGAATAAATAAGAACATGGTTAGGTGATTCTCACTTGGAAAAAAAGATTATTGTTTCTGAAAAGTTTCCCCAGAGCCAATGTAATATCTCTGTTTCTCAGGCTGTAGATGAAAGGGTTCAGCATTGGAGTGACCACTGTGTACATCACAGAAGCAATGATGTCTTTGTCATGGGACTGGTCGGATGAGGAGGAAAAGTACACTGCCATCATTGTCCCATAGCATAGAGTCACTACAGAGAACTGGGAGCCACAGGTGGACAAGGCTTTGCACATCCTTTTAGTAGAAGGGTTCCTCAGGATGGATACCCCAATGCAACTGTAAGAGACCAGAAGGCTAATCAAAGGAAAGGTGAAAACTGCAGGCCCTACAATTAGTATGACCAGCTCATTGAGAGTAGTGTCTGAGCAGGACAGCTTAAGCAGGGCAGCAAGGTCACAGAAGAAGTGGGGGATGATGTTGTCAGCACAGGAGGAGAGTTGAGCTAGGGGGAGGGTGTAGGTCAAGGCATCAGCACAGGAGAGGAGGCAGGGTGAAGCCAAAAGACATAGACACAGCTCCTCCTTCATGATTATGGTGTAGTGTAGAGGGTGACATATAGCCACATACCAGACATAGGCCATCGCTGCAAGAAGAAGGTTATCAATGCAAGCAAAAAACATGAAAAAAGTTGGTGTTACACACCCTGCATAGGGAATGGATTGATCCTGAGTCTGCATGTTTGTCAACATCTTAGGGACAGTGACAGATGAAAATGAGATGTCTGTGAGGGCCAGGTGACTGAGGAATAAGTACATGGTGGTTTGGAGGCAAGGGTCCAGCCTGATGAGCAGGATAATGAGCAGGTTTCCTAGTACTGTGCTCAGGTACATACCCAGGAACAGAGTAAAGAACACGCCCTCAGCTCTGGCCAGATGGGGAGCCCCAGGAGGAGGAACTCAGACAAGTGCCTCCCTATGCTGATTTTCCCTCTTCTTGGACTGAAGAGAAATGGGAAGTTCCAGGAAATTAGAAGTACCAAACACAGCAGTAACCACGTGGTCACGTGTTTTCACAGAGTGCCTGTGTCAGTGTGCCAACAGATCTGATTTCACTGCACTCACACACTGATGCTTCATCCAGTTTGGTGAGAGCAACACAGCATGAATTGTCTGAACACTGACACAGTCACATGGAGAAAGTATATGGCTTTAATCAAAGCTTCAATGGTAATATAGAAGAGCTCATTCTCTTTCTTACAAAGTGGAGACATCATGATAGACAATAGGGAGGGAGTAATAATTGGGACACAATTGATTCCATGGCTCTACTGTCAGACTATGTGCTCTGTCTGTATTACACAAACACACACCAATGAAAGCACTATTTGGAAGATTAATGTACCATGTAGGAAATAAATTTCTCAACACATTAACTTACTTTTTATCATCAGAATAACTATAAGAATTACAAAAAAAGAATAAAGAAAGGAAAAAAGAAAGGAAGAAAGAGGAAGAAATGAAGGAAGGAAAGAAGCAAATGACAAAAAAAAGGAAGGAAGGGAGTGAGGGAGGGAGGAAAAGTCAAACATTAAGAAAGTTCCTCCAAAAATTCAGTAGAATTTCCATTTGATGAAGGAATTTTACTTCTGCTTATATACACATAATAACTGAAAGCAGGGGCCAAAGAGGGGTTTATACACCCATATTTAAAACAGCATTATTCACAGTAGCCAAAAGATGGAAACAACCCATGTCCTTTAGCAAATGATTGGATAAATAAAATGTGGTCTATACATACAGTGGAAGACTCTTCAGCCTTAAAAAGGAAAGAAATACTGATGCAGCTGCAATGTGAATGGACCTTTAGGACATTATGCTAAGTAAAATCATGCAGTCACAAAAGTGTAAATACTGTAAGATTCCATTCATATAAGACTACTAGAAGAGTCAAATTAATAGAGACAAAAAATTGAATGGTGACTGATAGGGCCTGGTATGGGTAGGAAAATGAGGAGTTCCTGTTCAGTGGGTACAGAGTTTCCATTTGAAAAGATAAAAAATTCTGGAGGTGGATGGTGGTGATGGTTGTACAACAACATGAATTACTTAGTTCCACAGAAGTGTACACAAAAATATTGAAATGTTAAATTTGGTTACATGTATTTTATCACAACAAAAATTTCAGTTTAGAAAATATATCACAAGTCAATAAATATTGACTAAAATAGCAATCAAAATGAGAATGACCCCAAAAATAAATAAATCAGCTCATTATTTGGGCAGGATGTGTAAGCAGGCATCAGGAACTAAAGATGACAAAGATACAGGAGGCCATCAGACAAGATCAAGCAACTCCCTGAAATGTGTGTTTACTTCTGAGGTCTGCCTCCCACATCCAGGAAACAGTACAGGTCCAGACCATGGACACCTTTTGAAGATTAGTTGGTCAAAAGAACTTCACTCACTGCTTTTTTATTTTTTAATAAATTTGCCAAAAGTAGCTTCCTTAATATCTTCCAAGGTCTCTCTCTCCCCTTCCATCACCATTGCTTTAAAGACACCCAATTCTGAGCATACATGCAAAGTGAGGGATATGTGAATTTGCCCAGTTAGGTTACCAGAGGGCTGATATATTACAGATGATGTAGGACCAAAGACCTATCTCAGAATTCACAGTCATTTCATTAACTAGACAAAGTTGCTAAATTGACAACACTTAATTCCCAGAGTGGAAATGTGGAAGTCATTAAACATCAATGAGGAATACTGCAAGAAGCTCAGTAGCCCTCAAACCCTCTGGACAAATTGTCACCAACTTAGCATAAAGAGGACTTGGTTGGCTGCCTGTTTATATCTAGAGCTTAGACAAAGGAAGATTCAGGCTGTGTGGCTGTATTGCTAGGTCAAATGCTTACATATATTTCCAAGACCCTCATGAGACCATCTCTGCTCTACATCCATCAAAAAAGGAGAAGTAGTGTGTAAACATGTTATGGACAGAAACAGACACTCAGCATGACACATAGTGACACAAAAACAAAACCCATACTCATCCTAGTCAGAAGTGAGGTTTGTATGGATTCATACCAATTTACTATTTTAAAATGAAATCTTTCATCACACACAGCTTAAAAAACTTGCATACAAGAACACTTCTACACTCTTTGTGGGGAGGTAAAATGGTGCTGCCAATGTGGAAAACACTAAGGAGCTTCCCCAAGAAATAAAAAATAGAACTACATGATCCAACAATCCCACTTCTGGGTATACACCAGAAAGGACTGGAATTGGGAGCTCAGAGAGGTATCTACTCTCCCATGTGCACTGCAGCTCTGTGCACAGTAGATAAGTTATAGAAACAAGCCACATGTCCATCAAAGATGAATGCGTAAATGTGGCATATACACACAATGTTATATCAATTTGCCTTAAATAAAGGAAATCGTGACATTTCTGACAACATGGATGAACCAGGAGGTTGTTATGCTAAGTGAAATAAGCCAGTCTTATAAGGACAAATATTGTATAATTTAACTTTTAGAAACTCATAGAAACAGAGAATAAATGGCAGTTACAAAGGGTGAGGGGGCAGTGGAATGGTAATGTTGTAATTTGGTTGGAAGAAAGTTGCATTTATACAAAATGAGTTCATTCTAGAGACCTGCTATACAGCATAATGCCTAGAGTCAAAAATACTATACTGTGCATCTAAAAATTTATTAAAAGAGTACATCTCATATTAGGTTTTCTCACCACAAAAAAAAGGACACAAGGACACTTTGAGGTGAGAAAGAATATGTTAATGACCTTGGTTGTGATGGTAGCTTCACAAGTATGTGCACATATCTAAAATCCTCAAAAATTTGAAAATTAAACATATGCAGTTTTGTGTATATCAACTGTACCTCGCAAGCTGCTTAAAAAAATGCAAGGCCACATCCAGTCACTCACACAACTCACAAAACAAACACAATCACATACACACAAACTCCTCTACAAACATTAAGAATCAGATGTGGTAAAACCCAATACAAAAATAACATAAAAAAGAGGAAACATGCACACAGCAAAAGAAGCTGTGTGCAATACACACACACATGTATTGAAAATTTCCAACCTCCATAGTCTATTATAACCAATGTACAATAGGGCTGTCCACAAGGATGGAAATAGTCTGTAGCTGTGTTGTCCAATACAGCAGCACCAGTCTCCTGTGGTTGGTGACTTGAAATATAGCTAGTGCAACTGAGGAACCCAAATCTTAATTTTATGTCATTTTAATTAATTTTCATGATATGGCCACTTGTGGCTGGTGGCACTATGTAAGTCAGTGTGTGAATCAGTTACTAAAAACCCATGGTTATATGATCAATGTAAACACACATTTTCTCCATCTCTTCTTCCTAGTCCTCATATCAAAGCACACATCTGGGCCAGGGATGTTTCCCCACATTGATCTTATCTCTGCTGTTCCAGGCTATACCTGAGGACTCATCTCTTATGCCTCCATGGCCTGAGGATATTTAGCACTTCCGTGCCTGTTTACAAGAAGAAGAAAAATGAGCAGGAAGATCCAAATTTACCAACAGGACTGAAACTCAAGGGAATACACTCCAAAGCTTCTGGTTAGAAGACAACTGACTTAACTGCCAAATTTCTTGCCTGCCTCTGGAGATGGATCCAGTGCAGGGAACAAAGGGAGTCCCAGAAGACATCTCTAATGTCAGTGACACGTTGGTCTTCCCTCTCCCTGCTCATGAGGAGTAGGAGAGGACATGAATATCATGAACTTTGCAGAACCTACAATGGAATCTGCCCCTCCATCCACTGAAGAAAGGACCAAACAGAGTAGGACCAGCCCCTGAGATCTCACACCACTGACCCTGAATTGTGTTCACATCCCATTGCCATCATTTATTGCCATCATTTATTCCATCCATATGAGACCACAAAAGACACACAAATGACAAAGCCATCTTAAGAAAAATGGACAAATCTTTGGGCATCACACTTCCTAATTGCAAACTATACTTCAAACATTTATAAATCAACACAATATGTTACTGACATAAAAATAGACATTTAAAAAATGGAACAGAATATAGAACTTAGAAATAATCCCACACATTTATGATTAACTGATCTTTGGCAATGGAGCTAAAAACACGCAATGGAGAAAGGTGAGACTCTTCAATAAATGGTTCTGGGAAACTGGATATCCACACAAAAAAAGAATAAAAGTGAATCCCCAACAGTGAAAACAACTGTTTGTGCTATCCCTTCCTGTGGACTAAAAATGTTTGTCACCTCTGTTGACAACACTGTGGCCATAGGAGATCTATTCAAGTGTATCTCACAGTTCCCAGCTGTTTTCCAACAACATGGATGGATCTAGAAGCTATTATGCTTTGTGAAATAAGGCAGAGAGAGAATGGTATATATCATGGTAGCTCATTTATATATGGAGTCTAAAAATCACAACAAATCAACAAAACCAAATGAAAACAGACTCATATACATACAGAGAAGAAACTGGTAGTTGCTATAGGGGACAGTGCCTGGGGGAGAGGCATGAAATAGGTAATGTGGATGAAGAGGACAAATCTTCATTTATAAAATAAATAAACCATGATGATTTAATATACAACATAAAGAATATGATCAATAATATTGTAAAAGCATATAGGGGCAGATAGTTACTAGAGTCAAAATTGTGGTGATCATTTTAATGTATGAAAATGACAAATCATCACATAATACACCTGAAATTAATGTAATATTGTGTGCAAACAATATTTCCTGCAGCCCCTGGACAGTGACTTGAAACTGGACCATCACATTGGAAGTCTGATGCCCTATGGACTGAAATGTCCAGGTCCTGCAAATTATAATTCCATAAAGAAGTTAGTAAAGATGTCTGGTGCTAGAATCATCCTCAAACTATCATTCATAATGTGGAATATTTGTAAGAACTTTTGGGTCCTAGGGTAAGGGCTTTGCCCATGTTTCCTAATTAATACCAAGTATCAGCCTTACCTTCCCAGATTTCTTTCAAAAATTACAGAAGCTTCATTAGGAATTTGTGTTCTTTGGAGATGCATTTGTGGCTCAGCAGAGTATGAACCCTGACTAGTGTCCCTGCCCTCCTCATTGGGTTAATGTTCTAGCATTGCCACAGACTGCATTGTAGCCACAGATGAAGTTAGGATCACTTGCAGCTGTCGCTTTGGTGTGGGCTGGTAGCTACAGCTCCCATTCTACCCCTAGCCTGGGATCTTCCATATGCCACAGGTAGTGCCATAAAAAGAAAAACAAAATTTCCAATTACTAATGATTTTGTCCTTTATCAATTGCTAAAGGTAGTGTTTGCCAAGTTCTCTATAGTAACTTTCTATTTTAACCTTTGTAATAAACTAAGTATAATTTGGTAGATATTTTGAGACTATATAACCAGTACACTTAATGCAATTTCACCCACTACATCTAACATCCATTGATGACTCCTATATTGAGTGTGCTATTGCAAATGTGGTGGCCACATGATTTTCTAATTTGATCATTTCCTCTATGTTTATTAGCTGTATTCTCTATAGGAAGGAACTCCCCCTTTCACCAGATTTTTTTATATTTTCTTATTTATATCATTACAGATTCATGACTTTGAATTTATTCTGAGTTGTAAGCAATTACAGATGTTATTCATTTTTAAGACCTAATTATTCCAGATTTGGCAAAGGGAACCCCATCGAGATGGCTGCTGTATCCCCATGATTCATTGAGCACTTTTCATATTCAAACTCAGAAAAATTTCGCTCGCCTTGTCATGTTGGCCCCAGCACTAGAACCAGCCTTTTTTTTTTTTTTGAGTAACTTTGGTTTCCCTTAGAGGAAACTTATATTCAAAAAAATTTGGCATTATGTGTGTTTGTTCATTACAAGGCTTCTAAGTGATCTCAGAAGACATCCAGGAAATATATGTATATATAAAAAAAACACAGGTTGTAGAAACTAGAATCAAGCAAACTAAAGGAATGCTTATCCATAGGAGATGGGTCAGGAGTGGGACAGAAAGAATGGGTGATGGGAACCAGAGAGATATCATGTATAATTTCAATCTGTTAATACCCATTACAACCCAGGAGTTCAAGTTGGTAGCTTCAATTCTAGTTTGAACCATATAGTTCTTTCTAGCTTCTCTCTGTCCATGTACATTGCACCCTTCACGAGTGAGAAGTGAGTCACCTTTTCCAGGATGTTTATTTAGTTACTAAATCTTTGAATACATGTAATTTCAGAAACTTGAACTCAAAACACTGTTAATGATGCACTAACTCCAGCTCAAAAATTTTGCTTCCAAAAAAATGCTTACAGTTTTTTGGTTATTGTGAGAGTAGTTTATAAACAAAAGGAGAAAGGCTTTAAGTGTTCAATAATAACCTCATTATTTTATTTTCCCCTTAGTCTGATTATGGTATGAACTCAAAATATAGTTAGGCTCATTTCTGGTTTTATTCTATTTTTCTTTATTTTCCATTTCCTTCTTTCTATTTTTCAGTAGGTAGAAATAACACAGTCAAAATTATACAAATAAATGTACTCATCTAACAATCTTTTCTATCCTATTCCCACCCTAGCCCCTGTAGGAAAACAGTTTCATTAGTTTCAAATTGATTCCTCATGTGTTACTTCTTCTCAATGGGAAGATACAGGCATATATTATTTTCCCTTCTTTTTCACATAGGAAGTAGCATGCTATAGATGTTCTTTTATGCATTGTTTTTTTCATTTAATAATATAACTTGGAAATCCCTCCACATTGATTCATAGGTATCTTTGCCATTATTTATTCATAGCTGTGACATACTCATATGCATTGATCTTCATAATTTTGAAGGCCTAGAATAAAACAGCAGTGATGCATGTACTAAATGCCACCTAACTGTATACCTCAATCGGTTAAAATAGCAAAATTAATATTGTGTAGCACATTATATCACAATAAAAGTTTTTAAGAAAAAGCAAGTCATAATCTCTACATAAAGCACAGAGAAAAATAATAAAATAATAATAATGTTTGATTAATAAGTTAATGGAGGGGCTATGTAATAACAAATTATAAAGAGAAGCAAGAACCAATACAAATCAGTTGTCTCAATTAGGAAACATATAGAAATATGGAAAACATAAATTCAAATACATTCTGATTATATGAGATGTTAATAGATCAAATTCTTGAGAAATACAATCATTGTCAACCTACATTTAAAAAAGCAAAGCCCAACTTTACATTGCTAAGAACTAACACTTTCCAGATATACGGATATAAGAAAGTTTAAAGTTTTGGAAAAGAAATACATGTAAACACTCATTAAAAGAAAGTTGGTATATCTAAACTAAAACACTCATTAAAAGAAAGTTGGTATATCTAATATCAGAGGAAGTAAGTGAAATGTGAGGATAGGAACCATGACTAAAGTGAAATCTCCCCTCAACTATAAATACAATGGTGTGATATTCAATGAATAAGAAAATGCTCCCTGTCACAAATGAGCATTACTTTTTAGCTGTTGCCAATCTACATATTGTAATTAGGCTCATCATGACTGATTATGATCCACCAGCAAGGTGTCATTTACTATGGAGTTGAAAATTGAGGTTCACAATCAGCCTGAAGCCAATGTAAGACAATTTAGCACATCTTACAGAGAAGAATCACTCCACAAGGAGCAGAACATGACGCTAAATCAGTATGTCCTCAATAACAATGTATAAAAAAATACAAGCAAAAACTGACATATCAAAAAGGAGAAAAAGACAAAACCACAATCATAATTATGTGAAATATTTTGCATAGGATTATTCACATGTCAATAAGAGATGATGAAGAAATTAAAGATAAGGGATATTAACAATGCAAGTAACAAACTGGATCTTATTGACGTATTATCACTATATATGATGGCTGAATGTGTTTCATTTAAATTTACAGAGTTGCCAAACTTGTGATAATTTTAGGAGATAATCTCACTGTGCTCATGACTACAATGTGAGGGTTTACTGATTGTCACTTCAAGAAGTTAGCCCTATTGATAAATATATCTAAGGTCTGTTTTATATTTTTGTCCCCAAGGCTGTAGATGAAGGGGTTCAGCATGGGAGTAACTACTGCATGCATGATGGAAGCAGTTATGTCTTGGTCACTGGAGTCCCATAATGAGAAAAAGGAAACAATAACAAGTGTTCCATAGTATAAAGACACCACAAAGACATGCAGGCTACAGGTGGAATGAATTAAAGTGTTTCTTGGGGGAAGAGACCCTCAGAACTGTTGTGCCTATAAGAATAGATGAGCACAAGATACTACTCAAAGGCAGGATGAAAAGTGTTCCTCCCACAGGAAAGATGAGAATCTCATTGAGGGATCTGTCTAAACAGCTCAACTTCAGGAGGGCAGCAGGGTCACAGAAGAAGTGGGGGATGATGCTGTCAGCACAGAATGACAGTTGGACCAAGAGGAGGGTGTGCAACAGGGCATGGATACAACAGAGGAACCAGGACCCAGCTACTAAGGAGACACACAGTACCTGCCTCATGATGGTGCTGGAGTGGAGAGGCTGACAAATGGCCACATACCTTTCATAAGACATCACTGTGAGAAGGAAATTGTCAAGGATCCTATAATACATCAAATGCATTAAGCAAGTCTTTTCCCAAAGAAACACAAGGACATTTATTCTTCATTCAATAAACAGTTTTTGAACAACTGCTTTGTCCCATGCTTAGTACATAGTAGTCAACAAGAAATGAGAAGACTCTGTGCTCAAGTTCCTATCTTTGCATCAAGCCAGGTTCAAACTCTGTAATTTGCTAGGATAAAAATTGGAAAAGGGCACAAAGTATGAGCCCCCTCTTAAAAAGGATATGAAATTCCTTACACTTGAAGAAAATTATTGAACCTATGTCATGTGCTTTCAGTGTAGTTTGCTGAACCCTACATGTTTTGAGTCACTTAAAATCCCCTGTTATCAAAAATGTCCAATCCATGCTTCCAAGCCAATGTTGATAATTTGAGGCACTGTCCCAAGGGTTTTACACACACTTTCTTTTTTTGTCTTTTTTTTGTCCTTTTAGGCCCACACCTGCAGCAATATGGTGGTTCCCAGGCTAGAGGTCTAATTGGAGCTGTTGCTCCTGGCTTACACCTGAGCAATGCCAGATCTGAGCCATGTCTGTGACCTTCATCACAGCTCATGGCAATGCTGGATCCTTAACCCACTGAGTGAGGCCAGGGATTGAACCCACATCATGGTTCCTAGTCAGATTCATTTCTTCTGTGCCATGATGGGAAATTTTACACACACTTTCAAATTAAATCTTCTCAGCAGCTCAAACAAATATTCTTATACAAATTTTAACCATAGGAAAACAAAATTATATATTATTTAAACATACCAATATACAGCTAAGTGCAATAGGTGGAATGACAATATAGCAAACCATCAAATGCACTTTATTTTTTTTATTTTTTATTTTTTTTGCAACTTTATTAAATTCAGACTGCATTTAAAAATTAAGCATTTTGGAGTTTCCTAAATGTAAACAATACAGTCATAACTGAATGTTTGTAGCTTTGTAGGCCAAGAAGCCAAGACTTGGAAACAATATTAATGTCCTTCAACAGATAAATTATAAAGAAGAAGTGGTACATGTATTTAATAGAATAGGCACTCAACCATATAAAGAATGAAATAATGCCATTTGTAGCAACATGGATGGAACTAGAGATTATCATAGTAAATGAAGTAAACAAGACAGAAAAAAAAATATATGATATTGCTTATATGTGGTGTCTAAAAAATTCTCCAAATGAATTTACACACAAAACAGAAATAAACATACAGACATAGAAAACAAGCTTATGGTTACAAGGAGTAAGAGGGAGGTACAACTCAGGAGTTTGGAGTTAACACACACATATTTCTACACATAAAATAGATAACTAAAAGTACCAATTGTATAGAATGTGGAACTATACTCAATATTTTGTAATAACATATAAGGGGAAAAAACTGAAAAAAAAAAATATATATATATATATATATATATTATATAACATATTTAAAACTGAAATAACTTTGCTCTGCACCTAAAACTAACAGAACATTGTTGGTCAACTATACTTCAAATTAATTAATTAATTAATTAAATATTTGAAAACCATGGCCAAATAGATGATTAAAAGAAGACTTAAATACATATATATATATATATACACTTAAAAAAGCTGTATGAAAAGCCAAATGTAATAATTATAACACACTGAAAAAACAAAATTTAAATACACTTGCATATATACACAAAGGAGTTTGGTGATTTGAAGATGAAAATTTGAATATGCATGGTGGGTAATGACCTACTTAGAGGTATGGAGGAATAAAGGGACAAGAGATATGAGATAAAGTGAAAGAGATTGATCCAATAAAAATTACAATTATAAGTACATTGATGAAAAGTGCTAGAAACATGGGTTCACAACTCACAAGTTCTAAGGCAAGGGCAGTGAGTGAAAGAAAATTGTGATTAGGTGATTCTCACTTGGCAAAAAGGTTAATATTTTTGCAAAGAATCCCCAGAGCCAATGCCATGTCTCTGTTTCTCAGGCTGTAGATGAAAGGGTTCAGCATGGGGGTGACCACTGTGTACATCACAGAAGCAATGATGTCTCTGTCATGGGACTGGCCTGATGAGGAGGAAAAATACACTGCTTTACTTGTCCATAGAATAGAGACACCACATAGAGGTGGCAGCCAAAGGTGGACAAGGATTTGGAGAGCCTTTTAGTAGAGTGGACCATCAGGAGGGAGAACCCAATGTGTCCATAAGAGACCATGATGCCACTCAGTGGAAAAATGAGAACCACAGACCCTGCAGTGAATATGACCAGGTCATTGAGAGAGGTATCTGAGTAGGACAGCTTAATAAGCAGGGCAACAAGGTCACAGAAGAAGTGGGGGATGATGTTTTCAGCACAGGACAGTCCAGGCAGGAGAAGGGTGGGTCAGGGCATAAGCATAGGAGAGGAGCCAGGATACAGCCAACAGACACAGACACAGCTCCTCCCTCATGATTATTGTGTAGTATAGAGGGTGACAAATGGCCACATACCTGTCATAGGCCATTACTGCAAAAAGAAGGTTATCAATGTAAACAAAAATAAGAAAAAATATGTCTGTGTTACACACCCTGCATAGGGAATGGATTGATCCTGAGTCTTCATGTTCATCAACATCTTAGAGACAGTGACTGATGAAAAGGAGATATCTGTGAGGGACAGATGACTGAAGAATAGTACATGGGGGTGTGGAGGCAAGGGTCCAGCCTGATAAGCAGGATGATGGGCAGGTTCTCCTGTGCTGTGGTCAGGTACATGACCAGGATCAGGGCAAAGTACATGCCCTGCTGCTCTGGCTGGATGGGGAGAGCCAGGAGGAGGAACTGGTACATGCTGATCTGTTTCTCCCTCCTCATGCTCCTCTCATGTCTGCTGAGGAAGGAGGTGAGTGGGTAATGCCAGAGACATTGAATTCATGACTGTGGCCACCATACTATGCCTCTAGCCTTCTCATGGAGAAAAAGAATACCTGACTACATTTCTTTTATCACCTAGTGTTGCCAAGGCAAGTGACATACCCTCAACATTCACCATGATTCCTTTCTATGAAAACTAGGAAATTCATTTTTTTTCTTTGCAATCAACTTTGTTTCTGGCACTAAGTTTCTAATAGAAGGATAAATATGACATAAAGGGCCTCTTCTTTCATGAGACTATCCCTCAAGGACACACTTGACCAAAGACTAACTAAGGTGGGAAACTGATGCCAGATCCCCTGTGTTATGATTTTGGTCTCACTACTTTCTCACTGTAGGGCTTGGGATGCTAAATGGCTCTTGGCCTCATGTTGTCCCTCTGTAATGTGAAGATGCAAATATCACAATTTCAGAAAGGTAAAAAAAGGATACTAATTCATTAGGCATTAATGTCTAAGAACACATTCCTGCATAAAATAAACACCAAAAATTGCATGCATTTTTTATGGAAATATATGTATGGCCCCCCAAAATTATCAAGTTCAGGAATTTAAATAAAAGTATTGAGGCTGTAACCATAAAGCACCAAGAAGATGACCTAAAATTTATGTTAACTTATCTGAGCTCTCACACTCTTCAGGTGAGTTTCTGAGCTCATATCCTATCACTGGGATAAGTTCCCAACTGGAACTTGTTTTCATGCATGTTAATCTTCTTGCCAATAATGAAACCTTACTTCAGTGAATGTAATTCCTTCTATATACATCTACATCTTACCCTCAAAGTTGATTCAGATCTGGGATATTCATTGCTAGGATGATCCCTGATATCTAAGATGGCGTCTGAGAGCTGAGAGATACTGAAGGACTGTGGTGTCTCTTAGAAGTTTCATTTGTGCCATGTTTTAGATTCCACATGTAAGTGATATCACATGATGTTTGTCCTTCTGACTTACTTCTCTTAGTATGAGACTACCTAGTTGCATCATATTACTGCAAATGACATTACTGCATTCTTTCTATGGCTGAATAATATCCCACTCTCTAACTATACCACGTCTTCTATATCCATTCACCTCTTAATGGGCATATAGGTTATTTGTAAATCTTGCCTATTGCATAACTGTGCTGCTATGAAGATAATGGTTCATGTATCTTTTTGCATTGTGGTTTTATCTGGATATATGTCCAGGAGAGGGATGGCTAGATCACACAGTAGACCTATATTCAGTTTTCTGAGTCAAATGGTATACTTTAGGTATACAAAGTTTATTGTATGTCATCTATAGCTCCAAAAATCTATGTGATTTTAAAGAATCAATAAAAAAATCAAGTATGGCCATGTTATTCCTCCATGAAATACCTTCCAGCAGGTTCCCAAATCAGACCGAGAACCAAGGACTCAACTGCAATGGTTAATTTTATGTGCCAACTTGATTAGGAAACTGTACACAGATATTTGGTCAAACAAAACTCTAGATGTTTCCATGAAGGTATCTTTGTGGATAAGATTAATACTGTAATCTGAAGACTCTGAATAAAGCTAAGACTGGCCTCCATACTGCAGGTGGGCCTCATCAATAAGTTAAGGTTGTTAAGAAAAAGAACAATCTCCCACAGAGAAGAAACACTCCCATCAGCAGCCTGCCTTCAGATTCAAACTGCAACTTTTCCCTGGGTTTCCAGCCTGCCAACCTACCCAGCAGACTTTACATTTGCTGGCCTCCACAATTGTAATAGCCAATTTCTTTTCCCTTTCTTTCCTTCTTTCCTTCTTTCTTTCTTTCCTTCTTTCTTTCTTTCTTTCTTTCCTTCTTTCTTTCTTTCTTTCTTTCTTTTTCTTTCTTTCCTTCCTTCCTTCCTTCCTTCCCTCCCTCCCTCCTTCCTCTTTCTTTCTTTCTTTCTTTCTTTCTTTTTCTATCTATACCTCCTTCCCTCTCTCCCTCCCTCCCTCCCTTCCTTTTTTTTCTTTTGCTTTTTATGACCACACCCACAACCTATGGAAATTTCCAAGCTATGGATCACATTTAGCTGCACTGCTGGGCTAGGCCTCAGTCACAGCAATGCACAATCTGAGTTATGACTTTGTCCTACACCACAGATCACAGAAACACCAGATCCCTGATACACTAAGCAAGGCCAGGGATTGAACCTATATCCTCATGGATACAATTCAGATTCAATTCCACTGAGCCAAACAGGAACTCCAAGCCAATATTTTAAAATAAATTTCTCTCTTTTTTCTTCTTTTTTGGCCATCCCATGACATACAAAATTCCTAGGCCAGGCATCAGATCAGATCCTCAGTTGCAACCTACATCACAGCTGCAGCAACTGAATAATTTAACCCTTGGCAAAGATGCCACCAATCTCATAATGCCACAATTGTTACACCATAAATCTCTCTTATAAACACACACACATGCAGCCTATTTGTTATCCTTCTCTGGAAAATCTTGACTAATACACCTACCATGACCTTAAGTGCCCTAACAATCTGTTTCTCTGATATATCTGAACTAATCACCTACCATCCCTCATGACTTAATCCTGTCCAGAAACATAGGCTCCATTAATGTCCCTGGGATAGGCCAGGAGACATCTCCCCTCAGAGTATTTCTAGGTGATGTATCCACGCTTGTGCCCAGCCAGTGCCATGGCTCACATTCTTGTCCCACAACTACATCCTTGGATGCTACCTTCCCAATGAGCTCTACCTAGACCATGTGGTGTGAAATTATGAACCCCACCCTAGCACTCTTAGTCCCCCACCATTGTTTTGATTTTACTTTTTTAGAGCTACACACATGGCATATAGAAATTCCCAGGCTAGGGGTGGAATAACAGCTGCAGCTTCCTGCATATACCACAGCCACAGCAACTTGGGATCTAAGCCACATCTTAGACCTATCCTGAAGATCACAGTAATGAGACCTATACTGCAGTTCACGGCAATGCTGGATCCTTAACCCACTAAGCAAGGTCAGGGATCCAATCCTTGTCCTCATGGAAATTAGGTTTATAACAGTTGAGCCATGACAGGAACTTCTTGCTCCTCCCTTTTTATGACTTCTTTATTCATAGAAGTTTTTACCTACTGAAAATTTAGAATTTATTTATTTCAGACATAGAAACATGTCTTCCATGGAACATTCACCCAAGTAAAGAAATAATGACAATTAAAAAAATAAATTTCACAGTGTTCTAGAAGGTTAAAACCTATGGGAAAAAAAGGAGCATGATGAGCTGTATCGGGAGTGCTAGCATTTAAACTCTATAAGGGTATACATTTTGATTTAACTTGTATTCTCAGAATGTAGAATATTGCCTGGCACATAGTAGTCATTCAGTAGATTTTTTTGTGTGTATAGAAATTATAAATTCAGGCATTTAGTGGTTTTTTCATATTATAAGTGAGATCTCTTCCAACAGGACTGAGACACCAGAGATCACACCCCAAGCATCTGGTTAAAGAAGAAGACAACTGAGTTAATTGCCCAATTTCTCCCCTTCCTCTTGAGATGGATCCAGTGAAATGACAAAAGTGTTTGAACAACTGGAGTCCCATAAGATGTCTCTTATATCAGAGACGTATCAGTCTTCCCTCTGCCTGCCTATGAGGAGAAGGAGAGGCCATGAACACCCTTGAACTTTGAAGAACCTACAATGGAATCTGCCACTCCAACCACTGAAGAAAGTACCAGAGTAGGATCAGCTCTTGAGATCACACACCACTGACCCTGAAGTCTGTTGGAGCTCACATCCCATCACCATCATTTATTCCATCCATATGAAACCACAAAAGACCCACAAAATCAAAGCCATTTTGAGCAAAATGGACAGAACTGTAGGCATCACACTGCCTGATTTCAAACTATACTTCAAACAATTAGAAGTCAACACAGTATGTTACTGACATAAAAAGTAGACATATAAAAATGGAATCATATCTGCTGCTTCTTCTTTAGTCAATCTGTTTCTATAAATGGGTTTTTACTAGTACAAATACATATTTAGTCATTTATAAAATAATGGAACAGAATATGGAGGTCAGAAATAAACCAACACATGTACTTTCAATTTATCTTTGACAAAGGAACCAAAAACACACAATCGGGAAAGGTTAGTCTCTTCTATAAATCATGCTGGGAAACTGGATATCCACACAGAAAACCATAAAAGTGAATCACCAACAGTGAAAACAACTGTCTGTGCCATCCCATCCTGGGAACTAAAAATGTTTGCCAATTTGCTGGCAAAAACTTGGCCATAAGGGAACTATTTAAGTGCATCTCACAATTCACAACCATGTTCAAACGACATGGATTGATCTAGAGCATATAATGCTCTGTGAAATGAGACAGAGAGACAATGATAAATACCAAAATCAAAACAGCAAATCAAAAAAACAGAATGAAAACAGACTCATAAGTACAGAGCAGCAACTGGTGGTTGCCAGAGGGGACAGTGTCCTGGGAAGAGGGAGGAAATGGGTGATGTGGATGAAGAGGAACAAACCTCCAGTTATAAAATAACCATGGGGATTTAATATACAGCATAAAAAATAGGATCCATAAGACTGTCAAAACTTTTGGGGACAGATAGTGGCTAGATTAATAATTGTGGTGATCATTTCATAATGTATGAAAATGTCAAATCACCATGTAATACAGCTGAAGCTAAGGTAATATTGTTCATGAACTATATTTCACCCAGCCCCTGGACAGGAACTTGAACTCTGGACCCTCAGATTACAAGTCTGATGCTCTACTGACTGAGGTACCAAGGCCCTTGCAAATTACTTCAATGAATATGTAAGTAAAGCTGCTTGGTGCTAGAATGCTGAACATTTTAATGAATATCTGGGTTCTAGGCTAAGGACTTTACCCATGCTTCCTAATTAATACTACACATCAGCTGTACATTCCCAGAATTTTTTCAAAAATGGCAGAGCTTAACTAAGAACCTGTTTTTTGGAGTTCTCACCATGGCTCAGTGGTTAGTGAATCTGACTAGGAACCATGAAGCTGCAGGTTTTATCCCTGGCCTTGATCAGTGGGTTAAGGATCCAACATTGCCATGAGCTGTGGTGTAGGTTGCAGATGTGGCTCAGATCCTGTGTTTCTGTGGTTCTGGTGTAGGCAAGGTGGCTACAGCTCCCATTATACCCCTAGCCTAGGAAACTTCATATGCCATGGGAGAGGCCCTAGAAATGGCAAAAAGGCAAAAAAAAAAAAAAAAACTGTGTTCTTTGGAGTTACCTTATTGGATCAGTAGGTTAAGAACACAACTACTATCCCTGAGGATGCAGGTCTGATGTCTAGCCTCACTCATTGGGTAAAGGATCCTGCTTTGCTGCAGGTGGCAATGGAAGAGACAGATGTAGCTCATATCCCTTGTTGCTGTCGCTGTGGAGTAGGCTGGAAACTGCAGCTCCAATTCTACCCCAGCATGGGAAATTTCACATGACACAGGTGTGTCCCTAAAAAGAAAAATAATTTCTTTCCAATTACTAGTGATTTTTCTGCTTGATCATTTGATTAATGTGGTGTCTTCCAGGCTCTCTACAGCAAGTACCTATTTAAAACCTTGTAGTTAACTGTCATTTGGTAGATACTTTGAAAATGTATAACCACAACACTTTTATTAATACAGTTTAACCCACTGTATCTAACATCCATTGATGACTCATACTGAAAAAAACAATTGCAAATGTGGTGGCCAAATGGTGATTTTCTAATTTGATTATTTCCTCTATGTTTATTAGCTGAATTCTCCTATAGGAAGGAATTTCCCCTTACTCTACATTCATTTGTTTCTTCATTGATTTATTTATGTCATCATGGACCCATGAATTCTTATTCTCTGAGTTTTAACCCATTACTGATGTTATTAATTTTGAAGCTCTAATTATTACATATTTGGCCAATGGGACCCCATCAAGCTGACTCCTGTGTGCTCATGATTATAGAACACTTAATTTTCAAGCTCAGCAAAATTTCCCTGATCTTGTAGTGTCCTGGGGCCAGCCCTAGAATCAAGGGGATATGGAATAGCAGAATATGTATTTAAGAAATCCAAAGGTATAAAAAGAAGAGACAATAAATATGAAATTATACATCTCAACTAGAAAACATGGAGAAACACAGGAAACATAAATTCAGAACAATGTTATTTTATCAGATGTTAGCAGATCAAATTCCCTAGAAATGCAATGACTGACAGCCTACATAAAAGAGTAAAACCCACCTTACACTGTTAACCCTAACACTTTATAGCTATAAGGACAATAAAATGTTTAAATAATGGAAAAGAAATGCCATGTAAACACCAACTGATAGGTGGTATATCTATACCTATAACAGAGGATCTAAATGAGATGTGAGGGTAGGAGCCAGTGATAAAGAGAAATCTCCTCTGACTATAATTGCAATTGTGTGCTGCTGAGTGAATGAGTCAAGGCTCCTGATCACAGGAGAGCATCACACTGTAGCACTCGACAATTTCCACAGTTCACTTATGTCCATTGTGGTTGATTTCATCCAGAATATTGTAATTGAGTGTGGATTTGAAAGGAGATGTTCACAATCAGCTTGAAGCCAATGTAAGACAATTTCAGCACATCTTACAGAGAAGAATTAATCCACAAGGAGCAGAACAAGATGGTAAAACATTGTGTTCTCAATAACATATTACAAAAAATATATAAGCAAAAACTGACATATCTAAAAGGAGAAAAAGTCAAAACCAAAATCACAATTATGTGACATATTTTGTATAGGATTTTTCACATTTTATAAGAGATGAAGGCGCATAAAAAAGTTAAAGAATGTTTAATAATGCAAATCACAAACTGGACCTTATTGACTTATATATTAACACCATATATGACAGCTGAATGCATATACATTTGAAGTTAGAGAGTTGGCAACCATATGCTAATTTTATGAGATAATCTCACTGTGCTCAGGACTGCAGTAAGAGGATTTAGTGATTGTTACTTCACAAAGTTAGCCCTACTGACAAATATCTCTAAGGCCTGTTTTATGTCTCTTTTCCTGAGGCCATAGATGAAGGGGTTCAGCATGGGAGTAACTACAGCATACATGACGGGAGATATTATGTCTTTGTCATTGGAGTCCCAGGATGAGGAGAAAAGGTAAATACTAGCAAGTGTCCCATAGTAAAAAGACACTACAAAGAGATGGGAGCCACAGGTGGAACAAACTTTAACGAGTCTTTTGGTGGAAGATACCCTCAGAACTGCAGTCCCTATACAAATATATGAGCCCAGGATACTACTAAAAAGCAGGATGAAAAGCATTCTTCTCACAGTAAAGATAACATCTCATTGAGGAGGTGTCTGAACAACTCAACTTCAGGAGGGCAGTGAGGTCACAAAAGAAGTGGGGGATGATGCTGTCAGCACAGAAGGACATTTGAGCCAGGAGTAGGGTGTGGGTCAGGGCATTAGCATAGGAGAGGAGCCAGGATGCAGCCAACAGACATATACATAGCTTATCCTTCATGATGTTAGCATAATATAGGGGGTAACAAATATCCACATACCTATCATAGGCCACCAATGCAAGAAGGTTATCAATGCAAGCAAAAATATGAAAAAAATATGTCTGTTACACACCCTGAATAGGGAATTGATTGATCCTGAGACTGCATATTCATCAGCATCTTAGGGACAGTGACAGATGAAAAGGAGACATCTGTGAGGGCCAAGTGGCTGAGGAAGAAGTACATGGGGGTGTGGAGGCGAGGGTCCAGCCTGATGAGAAGGATGATGAGCAGGTTTCCCAGCCCTGTGGACAGGTACATGCCCAGGAACAGGGCAAAGAACATGCCCTGCTGCTCTGGCCTGATGGGGAGACCCAGGAGGAGGAACTCAGACATGCTGCTCTGGTTCTCCCTCCTCATGCTCCTCTCCCGTCTACTAGGGAAGGAGGTGAATGGGAAATGTTAGAGACACTGAAACTATTGTGGCCACCACTCTAGCCTCTCTCCCATTTTCATGGAGAAAAAGAATACCTTCCTGCATTTCTTTTATCACCTAGTGTTGCCAAATCACATGACACACGTCACAATCAACATGTTTGCTCTCACTGAAAACCAGTGAAAATTCTTTCTTTTTTTCTCTTTAATCAACCATGTTTCTGACACTAAGTTACTATTTGGACATAGAAGAATAAATACAACACACAGAACTTCTTCCCTCAGGAGACTAACTCTCGAGGGCTTAACTGACCAAGGACTAAGTAAAGGTTTGAATCTGAAGCCCAATTCATGGTGTAATGATTTTGGTCCCACCACTTTCTCACTCTAGGACTTGGGATTCTAAGTCTCTCTTGGCCTTATGTTTTTCCTCTAAATGTGAACATAATCACACTTGTATAGGGATGACATAAGGGATTCTAATTAATTAGACATTAATATCTAAAAACACTATCACACATCAAATAAACTCCAAACATTCCACAGATTATTTTGATGAGAGGATCTGTATCCCCCAAAAAACTAGTATCAAGTTAAGGAATTTCATAAAACAGTATTTTGAGGTTTTTTGCATAAAGGAACAAGAGGATCACTTAAAATTTATGTTAAATCATCTGAGCTCTCATACTCTTCAGGTGAATTTGAGCTCATATCCTATCACTGAGGTAAATTCCCTGCTTGAACATGTCTAAATGCATGTTTACCTTCTTGCCAGGAAATAAACATGCATTTAGACATGTGTAGTGCAGGTACCTACATCAATCTCATCTAAACTTGTTCCTCCAAGTTGGCTTAGATATGGTTATACATCAGTGGGAAGATACTTGAGATCTGAGATGGGGTCTGAGAGGTGAGAGATCCTGAAGGACTGGGATATCTCTTAGAACTCAGTGACCTCATTGATTAGCACTATTTCCTAATATTGATCTTGACACTGATAGTGGCCATTAATGAACACAATGGCAGACAAATATATTTTCCCATGATTGCCTCATGGAACATCTCAATAGTACAAGGAGGGCAGTGCTTTTAAAATGTCACTCTTGGGAGTTCCCATTGTAGCTCTTGGGTTAAGAACCCAAAGAGTATCCATAAGGATAAAGGTTTGATCCCTAGCCATACTTGATGGATTAAGGATATGGCATTGCTGTGAGCTGTGGTGTAGGCTAGGCTCCAGACAGGGCTCAGATGTGTTGTTGCTGTGGCTGTGGTTTAGGCCAGCAGCTAAAGCTCAACTCCTAGCCTGGGAACTGCCATATGCTCAGGAGCAGCACCCTCAAAATTTAAAAACTAAAAAAAAAATCTTCTCTATCAAACATTCTCAGGAGTAGGAAGTGATCATGATCATGAACTTGGTAACAACTATGGTCACATTTATCTCCCAAGCATTTAAAAATACCTTGGAAACTTTGCTCATATGACCTAGTTCCTCCCTATCTTTAGTTACACAAATAGGCAGGACCTTAAGAATAAATATTTCAGGATTTGAAGGAGTCCACCTGCTCAGGTAACTGCCCACACCCATATACTTGCATCATTCTAGTTTGCCAATGTCTTATATATACCTTCAATTTCATTCAGTCCATCATTATATATTTGAGTCTGTGAAGCAGAGAAGAGTTTTCTTTCCCTGCATTTTACCAACAGTAGTAGTGAAATCACTTAAACAATCTCACATAGATATTGCATAGAGGAACATGGTCTTAAATATTGATTTTCTGATCATCATTTCACTACAGAGAGAGTCCACCCATTTTTCTTTATGGGTTGTAGAGAGGCTAAGGGGAAATATTAATAGTGAAAAGGTAAATGTTAAAATATGCCTGGGAGAGGAAACCAACATTAACACTCTCTAAGAATCTGTCAGCACATGCTTGCTCAAGACCAGGGAATTGCTCGGGGTTCATGGGGCTCAAGAGGGACCAGACACTTGACCCTCCTGCTAAGCACAGTCCTCTAACTGAAAGCTGCTAGGTCAGATGTAGCCCAGGATCTCACAGATCTCTTGCAGGAGAACCAGAGATCCTAATGACACCCAGAAGCTGCAATGCAATCAGAAGGAAACAATACAGACTTGGAATTTTGAGTCTATCAGCAGTGTCTGCAAAGAGGTGGCTGAGATATTGCTTAGTAGTGAGGAGGGGAAGATGTGTGTGATCTGGGGGTGGGGTAGGGCTCTAATTTTGAGATAGCATATGAGTGGGGCTGATTATTCTGTCTTCATTCCAAATATTGGCACATCCACAATCAAGACATGGAGAGTCAAGTGTTTGTGTCTCCAATAAGCTAAAATTAACTAAGTTCTTATGATGTGCTTAGCTTAAGCACTTTACATGCAAGATTTTTCAGCAATTAACGTGATCCCATGTAATAGCAGTGGATGCTGACATTCACCATGGCCAAACACAAGGCCACAAAGCTATTAAGTAGGGAAAATATAATGATTTGAGTGTAGAAGTACATGATTCCAGAAATGAGCATTTAATTTCTAAACATTTGATCAAAATTAAAGGAGTGTCAAAAACATTGGGCTTCCAGGGATCATGCCATCCCCCTCCTACTCAGCCCTGTCCAGCTACAGAGGCCTCCTTAATTGCCAGGCACCATCTCACCTCAGAGGATTTCTAGGTGCCAATCTCCATGCTTTTGCCCAGGTGTCACCATGACTTGCTTACGCATCCTCTCTAATGTTTTTTTTTTTTTTTTTTGGATATTACCTTCCCAATGAGCTCTATCTGGACCACATGATGTTAAATTATGAACCGCACCCCGAGTACTCTTGCTTCCCATTTTTTATGCCTCCTATATTAATAACAGTTTTTACCCACAAAAAAATTATAATTTATTTATGTCAGTTATAGGGATCCACCCTGCATAGAGCTTCCATCCCAGTGAAGAAGCAATGGCATTTTAAATGTAAGTAAAGCTTATGGTGTGTTAGAATGTTAAAATCTGCTATGAAAAAAAGGACCATGATGTGCTGCATCAGAAATGCTGGAATGTAAACTCTACAGGGGATACCTTTCTTAAACTTGTATTCCCTGAATGTAAAAAATTGCCTGGCACATAATAGTCATGCAGTAAATATTTTTGTGTGTATAAATTATAAATTCACACATTTAGACTTTTCATATTAGAAGTGAGATCTATGGGGGAGACAAAACTCATTTTCCAAGATTAAAATTAATCTGATAGCTACAGACTCTTCTCAACACCAAAATCCAATTTAGGTGGAAAAACCAGGCTTCCTAGAGTAGAGTAACTTGGTAATTTGATTGGCTGCTCTCTGCTCCCATACTGTCTCAGGCACAATCAAACTGAAGTTTATTTAGGTTTCAGTAAACCATCCAATGTACTTTATTAGCAAGATACTGCATATAGAAGATAAACAATCTGGATTTTACTAAAAGCAAACATTAGAAATTAATGTTTGTAGCTCCAGAAGGCAAGAATCAAAGATGTGGAAGCAACCTAAACGTCCATCAATAGAAGATTTAATAAGGAAGATGTTGTACATATATGTAATATAATACTACTTGACATAAAACAGCATAAAATAATGCCATTTTTAACTCCCTGAATGGACCTAGAGATATCATATTAAGTAAAGTAAGACAGACAGAGAAAGACAAATATCATATGATATCACTAATATGTGTTATTTAAAAAAAATGACAGAAATGAACTTATGTACAAATCAGAAATAAACCTGCCAACATATTAAACAAGTTTGCTTACTAAAGGGAAAAGGGGGAGGGATAAATTAGGGGTTTGGGATTAACAAATACACACTCCTATATGTAAAATATATAACTAACAAGGATTGGGTGTATAGCCCAGGGAACTATAATCAATATTTTTACTAATATATAAGGAGAAAGAATCTGCATATATGTACATATATATGTTTATAATTGAGTATCTTTGCTACACACTTGGAACTAAGACAAAATTGTATGTCAACTATACTTCAATAAATAAAGTTTTAAAAAAATTAAAAAAACATGCCTAAGACAAGATGACCATAATAAAATTTAATGTATGTGAGTATATATATATGTATAATTCAAAAGATCTGTAAAAATCTGAATATAATAATAATATAAAACATTGAAAAAAACAAAATTTGAACAAAGACATACACACAAAGGAGTTTGGTGAATTGAATTTCACAAGTTGAATGTGTGTTGAAGATAATTTCATATTTAGGTTTATGGAAGAATAAATGGACAAGAGATATGACCGAACAGAAAGATATTGATCAAAAAACAATGACAATTTAAATGTCAATGACTGTAAGAAAGTGCCAGATTTATGGGTGATCAACACATAACTTTTTTAAGGGATTTCTGACAAGGTCAGTGAGTGAAATAAGAACATGGTTAGGTGATTCTTACTTGGATAAAAGGTTTCTGTTTGAAAAGACTCCCCAGAGCCAATGCCATGTCTCTGTTTCTGAGGCTGTAGATGAAAGGGTTCAACATGGGGGTGACCACTGTGTACATCATGGAAGCAATGATGTCTTTGTCATGAGACTGGCCTGATGAGGAGGAAAGGTACACTGCCATCATTGTCCCATAGATCAGAGACACCACAGAGAAGTGGGAGCTGCAGGTGAACAAGGCTTTGCAGATCCCTTTAGTAGAGGGGATCCTTAGAATGGAGAAACCAAAGTGCCTGTAAAAGATGAGGATGTCCCTCTATGGGAAAATGACAACTGCAGCCCCTTCAGTGAATATGACCAGCTTATTTTTTTTTTTTTTTTGTCTTTTGTCTTTTTTGCTGTTGTTGCTATTTCTTGGGCCGCTCCCACGGCATATGGAGGTTCCCAGGCTAGGGGTTGAATCGGAGCTGTAGCCACCGGCCTACGCCAGAGCCACAGCAACGCGGGATCCGAGCCGCGTCTGCAACCTACACCACAGCTCACGGCAACGCCAGATCGTTAACCCACTGAGCAAGGGCAGGGACCGAACCCGCAACCTCATGGTTTCTAGTCGGATTCCTTAACCACTGCGCCACGACGGGAACTCCCATGACCAGCTTATTGAGAGAGGTGTCTGAGCAGGACAGCTTGATTAGGTTGGAGAGGCTGCAGAAAAAAATGGAGGATGGTGTTATCAACACAGAAGGACCCCTGGGCCAGCAGGAGGAAGGTCATTTCCACAGGAGAGCCTTCCAGAGCCAGCCAACAGCATAGCATTCAGTCCTTCTCTCATAATGGTGGTGTAGTAGAGATGGTGACAGATGGCCACGTAACTGTCATAGGCCATCAACACGAGGAGGACATTATCAACACAACCAAAAAACATATAAAATACACCTTTGAGATGCACCCTGGTTAAAAAATGGATAAGTTCTGTTTATGCATGTTCATCAGCATCTTAGAGACAGTGACAGATGAAAAGGAGACAACTGTGAGGGCCAAGTGGCTGAGGAACAAGTGCATGGGGGTGTGGGGGTGAGGTCAAGCCTGAGGAGCAGTATGATAAGCAAATTCCCTGGCACTGTGGACAGGTACATGCCCAGGAACGGGGCAAAGAATATGCCCTGCTTCTCTGGACAGATGGGGAGCCCCAGGAGGAGGAACTCAGACACATGGCTCTGGTTCTCCCTCCTCATGTTCCTTTTCTCTCTTCTGGGAATGAGGATAACTGGGAAATTCCAGGAACTTAGAAGTATTGAGCTTAGCAGTTATCACAAGGTCACATGATTTCTCAGAGTGACTGTCTCAGCATTCAGAGATCTCATCACATTTCACTCACACACTGATGCCTCATTCAGTCTGGTGAGAGAAATGCAACATGATTTGTCTGGACACTGACACGGTCCCATGGAGAATGTATATGACTTTAATCAAAACCTTCTGTGGAAATAAGGAACAGCTCATTCTTTGTTTTACATAGTGGAGACACCATGATAGACAGTAGGGAGAGAGTAATACGGGATTGTTATGATAGACAATCCCTTTCATGGTTTATTCTCAGACTGCTTATGTGCTTCTGTCTGTTTTACACAACCACTCATGCATGGACACAAACACACACACGTACACAAACACACCACTTAAATCATTATTGGGAAAATTAGTGTACCATGTACAAAATAAAATTATCAACACATAACTCACTTATAATTAGGGTGACTAAGGGAAGGAAGGAAGAAATAAAAAGAAAGAAGAGAAAATAAAAGAAAGAAAAAGGAAGGAAGGGAGGAAGGATGGAATGAAAGGAGGGAGGAAGGAAGAAAAGGGGAAACATTATGACAGTCCTTCAAAAAACTAAACATAGACTTACCATATGATTCAGAAATTTAACTTCTGGTTATATAACCAAAGCAATTTAAATGAGAGGCTAAGAGTTGTTTATACAGCCGTTTTCAAAATAGCATTATTCACAGCAGCCAAAAGATGTAAACAACCCACGTTCTTTAAAAAATGAATGGATAAAAAAATGCAGTCTATACATACAATGGAATATTATCACCCTTAAAAAGGAAATAAATCCTGACACAGCCACAATATGAATGAACTTGAAGATGTTATGCTAAGTAAAATCATGCAGTCTTATGGTATTTCTAATGGTAAATACCATAAGAATCCATTATATATATGAGATGGATTGAGTCAAATTAATAGAGACAAAAAATGGAATGGTGACTGCCAGGAGGCTGTGGAGGAAGGAAAATTGGTATCTACTGTTCAATGGATACAGACATTCCATTTGGGATGATTAAAACATTCTGGAACTCCCAGTTGTGGCTCAGTGGTTATGAAATCAACTAGTAACCATGAGGATGTGGGTTTGATCCCTGGCCCTGATCAGTGGGTTAAAGATCCAGCATTGTGGTGAGCTACAGTGTAGGTAGCAGACACAGCTGGGATCCTGAATTGCTATGGCTGTGGTATAGACCAGCAGTTGCAGCTGTGAATCAACCACTAGCCTAGTAACTTCCAAATGCCATAGGTACAATCCTTTAAAAAAATAAGGTCTGTAGGTGGATGGAGGTCATGGTTGTATAATACCATGAAATATTTAGTGCCAGAGAAATGTGCACAAAACTATTGAAATGTTAAATTGGGTTATATATATTTTACCACAATAACAATGTTTTAATTTAAAAAAATGCAAAAGTTAATAAATCATTGACTACAAATAACAACCTAAAAGAGAATGACACAAAAAATAAATAAATCAGCTCATTCTTTGAGCAGGATGAGTAAGCAGACATCAGGAACTAAAGATGACAAAGATACAGGAAGCCATCAAGCAAGACCAAGTAGCCCACCAAAAATATGTATTTACATCTTGAGGTCTCCCTCTCACATCCAGGAAACAGTACAGGCCCCAACAGATGGCCCTTGAGGATTAGATTCACAGCACTGGACTCATTGCATTTTTAATAAATTTGCCAATAAATAGCTTCCTTCATATATGCCATTGTCTCTCTGTCTCTCCCCTTCCATCACCAGGGCTTTAAAATGGCTCAGTTTTGAGCATACATGCAAAGTGAGGGACATGAGAATTTGCCAGAAGAGGTGACCAAAGATCAGAGATATTACAAGTGCTGTAGGACCAGAGACCTATATCAGAATTCAGAGCTATCTTATTAACTAGACAAGATTTACACACAAACATACACTCAGCATGATGCATAGTGACACAAAACCAAACCCCAGGTGCTGCTCTTTGACTCTCTCTCAACCATACTCATCCTATTCAGAAGTGGCATGGTTGGTATGGATTCATACCAACTAACTTATAACCTTAAAATGAAATCTTCTGTCACACACAACTTAAAAAACATGCAAATAAGAACCCATCTACACTGCTGGTGGAGATGAAAAACGGTGTGGCCATTATGGAAAAGAGTATGGAGGTTCCCCCAAGACATTCAAAATAGAACTACCACATGATCCAGCAATCCCAATTCTGGGTGTACACCAGAAAGAACTGGAGTCAAGATCTCAGGGATGTGCCTACTCTCCCATGTGCATTGCAGCTCTGTGCACAATAGATAAGCTATGGAAACAAACTGAAAGTCCATCAACAGATAAATGGATAAATGTGGCATATACACAATGGATTACAATTTTTCCTTAAAAACAAAAAGAAAATCCTGACATTTGTGACTAGAATGAACCAGGAGTACATTATACTAAGTAAAATAAGTCAGTCCTACAAAGGTAAATATTGCATAATTTCACTTTGAGAAACTCATAGAATAAATGGCAGTTGCCAAGGGCTGGGGGAAGAGGAAATGGAGTGTTGTTATTCAATTGAAATAAAGTGTCAGTTATGTGAGATGAATTAGTTCTTGAGACCTGTTTACAGCATAATGACTAAAGTCAAAAATACTATTCTGTTCACATAAAACTTTCCTAAAAGAGTAGATCTCATGTTAAGATTTCTCACCACAACAAAAGGACACAAGTACATTTTGAGAGGAGGCAGATATATTGATGACATTGAGTGGGGTAGTTGCTTCACACATTTGTGCACATGTCCAAACTCCTCAAATTACATACATTAAATACGTGCAGTTTTGTGTATAACAAATACACCTCACAAGCTGTTTTTAAAAAAATATGCAAAGATCACATCCATTTGCCCACACAACTCACAAACCATACACACTCACACACACAGAAACTCCAATACACACATGAAGAATCACATGTGATCAAACCCAAAACACAAATAACATAAAAAGAAGCAACATGCAAACACTATTGCAGATTTCCAGCCACCATGGTCTATTATTAGCACTGTACAATAGGGCTTTCCACAAGGATGGAAATACTCTATAGCTGTGTTGTACATTACAGTTGCACCAGTATCCCATGGCTACTGGAAACTTGAAATATAGCTAGTGCAACTTAGGAACACAAATTTTAATTTTAGGGGATTTTAGTTTACTTTATTATTATGGCCACCTAAGGCTGGTGGCACCATGTAGGTCCATGTGTGAATCAGTCAATAAAAACACATAGTTATAAGGGCAATGTAAACACACATTTTATCTACCTCTTTTTCCTATTCCTCGCATCAATGCACACATCTAGGCCAAGTTGTTTTTCCCTACATTGTTCCAATCTGATCTGGCCCAGCCTGAAGACTCATCTCTTGTGCCTCCATAGGCTAAGGATATTTACCACTTCCCTGTCTGTTTGCAAGGAGAATAATGACCAGGAAAATCCACATTTACCAATAGGATTGAGACCACTGGGAACACACCCCAAGCTTCTGGTTAAAGAAGAAGACAACTGAGTTAATTGCCAAGTTTCTTGCCTTCCTCTTGAGATTCAGCCAGTGCAGGGACCAAAGGGGCTAGCTACAGTAGTTCTAGAAAATTTCTCTAATGTCAAAGACACCTTGGCCTCCCCTCTGCCTGCACATGAAGAGAAGGAGAGGCCATGAACACACTTGAACTTTGAAGAGACTACAATGGAATTGTCCACTCCATCCACTGAAGAATGGAACAGAGTACGACCAGCACTTGAGATCACACATCACTGATCCTGAAATGTGTTGGTGCTCATATCCCATCACCATAATTTATTCCATCCATATGAAACCATGAAAGACCCACAAAAGCCAAAATCATCTTAAGCAAAGGGGACAAAATTTTAGACATTACACTTCCTGATTGCAAACTATACTACAAATTTTAGAAATCAACAGTATGTTACTGATATAAAAACAGACACATAAAAAAAGGAACAGAATATGGAGCCCTGAAATAAATCCACACATATTTGCTCAACTCAACTTTGACATGGGAGCCAAAAATACACCTTGGGTAATGAGAGTCTTTTCAATAAATGGTGCCGAGAAACTGGATATCCACACACAAAAACATGAAGGTGAATCTCCAACAGTGAAAACAACTGTCTGTGCCATCCCATCCTGTGGACTAAAAATGCTTGCCACCTTCATTAGAAAAAACATGGCCATAAGGGACATAATCAGGTGCATTTCATAGTTCACAGCCATGTTCCAACAACATGGATGGTTCCAGAAAGTATTATGCTTTGTGAAATAAAGCAGAGAGACAATGATAAAATCATGATACCTAACTTATATCTGGAGTCTAAAAATCAAAACAACAAATCAACAAAACAAAATGAAAACACTCATAAATGCAGAGAAGAAACACGTGGTTGTCAGAGGGGACAATATCTTGGGAAAAGGGATGAAATAGATGATGGGGATGAAATAGGTGATGTGGATGAAGAGAAACAAAACTCCAGTAATAAACTATGGGGTGTAATATACAGCATAAAGAATATGATAAATAATACTGTAAAGACTTTTTGGGACAGAGAGTTACTAGATTAATAATTGTGATCATTTCATAATGTATGAAAATGTCAAATCACCATGTAACACACCAGAAACTAACATAATATTGTTTGTAAACTATATTTCACACAGCACGTGGACAAGACTTGAAGCCTGGACCCTCAGATTGAAAGTCTGATTCTATACTGACTGAGCTACTCAGGCCCTCCAAATTATATTTCTAGGTTTTGTGGGTTTTTCTGTGTATGTGTGTGTATGTGTGTGTGTGTGTGTGTGTGTGTGTTTAGGTTTTCACCCATAGCCTATGGAGGTTCCCATGCTGAGGTTAAATCTCAGCTACAGCTGCCAGCCTATGCCACAGCTACTGCAATGTAGGATCTGAACCACGTCTGTGACCTACACCATAGCTCAGAGTAATGCTGATCTTTATGCTAATGGCTACCCCAAGGATTGAACATGCTTCCTCATGGATGCTTGTTGGTTTTTTTAACCAATGAGCCATCATGGGAATTCCAGAGGCCCTGAAAATTATATTTCAATAAAGAATTTAGTAAAGCTGCTTGGTGCTAGAATTCAGAAACTGTCATTCATAACACTGAAAAATTTTATGAACATCTGGGTCCTAGAATAAGGGCTTTACCTGTGTTTCCTAATTAATACCAAATATAGGCTTTAAATTCTCAGATTTCTTTCAAAAATTGCAGAATCTTCATTAAAAATTTGTGTTCTTCAGAGTTCCCTTTGTTTCTCACCAGGTTACCAACCCAGCTAATATCACTGACCTCACTCATTGGGTTAAGGATCCAGCATTGCCACAAGCTGCATTGTAGGCTGCAGATGTGGCTCGGATCCTGTGTTCCTGTGGCTGTGGGGTAGGCTGCCCTCTGCAGCTCCAATTCTACCACTAGCCTGGGAACTTCCATATGCCACTGGTACAGACCTTAAAAGGAAAAAAAAAATCCAATTTTTACTGAGTTTACCCTTGATCAATTTGTTGAGGTGGTCTTTGCCAGGTTCTCTACAGTAAGTTACTATATTAACCTGAGTTTCATTTGGTAGATACTTTGAGTTGTATAACCACAGCACTTTTCTTAATACAATTTCACCCAGTATATCTAACAGTCATTGATGATTCTTATATTGAACAAACTATTTCAGATGTGGTGGCCAAATGGTGGTTTTTCTATTTTGAGCAGATTTTCTATATTGATTAGCTGTATTCTCTATAGAAAGGAACTTCCCCTTACTCTGCATGTTTCTTCATTGACTTATTTATATAATCACAGACCCATTAATTCTTATTTATTCTCTCAGTTGTAACCCATTACTGATGTTATTCATTTTGAAGCTCTAATTATTCCATATTTGGCCAAGGGGAGCCCTTCCAGCTGGCTCCAGTGTTCCCATGGTTCATTGAGCACTTTTTATTTTCAGGCTCAGCAAAATCTCCCTGGCCTTATCCTGTCCTGGCCCCAGCCCTAGAATCAGCCATTTTTCTAAGTAACTTTGCTTTCTCTCAGAGGAGATTAATACTCAAAAATCAAATTAGCAATGGGATCCTGCTGTGTAGCACTGGGAACTATGTCTAGTCACTTATGATGGAGCTTGACAATGTAAGAAAATAGACTGTGTACATGTATGTGTAACGGGGTTACCATGCTGTACAGTAGGAAAAAGTGAATTGAGGAAATAATTATTTAAAAATAATAATTAAAAATCAAGAAAATCAAATTTGGAATTATATATTTTCATTGCGTATAAAGCTTCTAAATGATCTCAGTGTATACAGCCAGGAAGCATAAAAGAAACACAGAATGTATAAACTAAAACAAGTAAAGTCATGGTTACCCATAAGAGATGGGTCAGCAGTGGAACAGAAAGAATGGTAGATGGGGACCAGACAGATATTAATATATAATTTCAATCTGTTTATGCATATTACAACCTATGAGTTAAAACTGGTATCTTCAATTCTAGCTTTACACCATAGAGTTCTTTCTAGCCTCTCTTTTTCCATGTACATTGCACCTTTCCCCCAGTGATGACTCAGTCCTTTTTTCAGGACAAGTTTATTTATTTGCTAAATCTTCAAATATATGTAATTTCAGAATATAGATCTGAAACCACTGTTAAGGAAAAACTTACTTCACTTCAAAAATTTTGCTTACAAAAAATGTGCTTCTGTTTCTGTGAGAGTATTTTATAGATGAAATTCACTGTTCAATTATTAATCACTTTATTTTCCCCTTTAGATTATTAACTCAAAATATACTTAGCCTCATTTTTTATTTTATTCCGTCTTGCTTTATGTTCCATCACTTTGTTTTTATTTTTTAGTACGTAAAAGATAACACAGTCAAAACTATACAAATAAATATAGTCATTGCCCCATTTTTTCTTTCTTATTCCCACACCACCCCTTGTAGGTAAGCAGTCTCATTAATTTCAGATTGATTCCTCATGTGTTTCGTCTTCTGAATGGGAATATGTGTGTATATATTATTTCCCCTCCTTTTTAACATAGGAAGTAGCATGCTATAGATGCTCTTTAATGCATTGCTTTTTTCCATTTAATAATGCATCTTGGAAATACCTCCATATTGATTCACAGGAACCTTTGCCAGTATTTTTTTCATAGCTGTGAAGTACTCAACTGCACTGATCTTCCATAGTTCCCTTTTGCAGCCCTATAACAAAATATCAGTAATGAATTTACTAAATGCCACCTAATTGTATAACTCAAAGGATTAAAGTAGTAAATTCATGTTGTGCCATAAATTATACAATAAATTTTTTAAGAAAAAGCAAGTCATAATCTCTACATAAGCAGAGAAGAATAATAAAATAATAATAATGTATGAATAATAAGTGAATGGAGAGTATATGGAATAACAAATTATAAGAGAAGTGAGAATAAATATGAAATCAGATGTCTCAATTAGAATACATATAGAAACATGAAAATAATTCAAATACTTTCTGATTATATTATATGTTAATAGATTCAATTCTCCAGAAATAATATGATTTTTAACCTACATAAAAAGAGCAAAACTCAACTTTACACTGTTAAGAAATAACAATTTCCAGATATAAAGACATAAGAAAGTTTAAAGTGATGGAAAAGAAATACATGTAAAATGTGAAAGATTTATATGATCTTAAGAGAAATTTGGGAAATAAAAAAAGAGAAAAAGAAAAACATGTAAAAAAAACAAAAAACTGGTATATCTAAACAATATCAGAGGATGTAAATGAGATGTGAGTGTAGAAGCCATGGCTAAAAAGACATCTGCCCTCACTATAAAGGCAATGGTGTGCTGTTTAATGAATAAGAAATCTCCCTATCATAGCAGAGAATTACTTGTAGCATTAGCCAATTTCCACAGTGTAATTATGCCAATCATGGCTGATTTTAATCCACAACAATGGTGTCATTGATTTTGGAGTTGCAAACAGTTGTTAACAATCAGCTTGCAGCCAATGCAAACCAATTTCAGCACATCTTAAAGAGAAGAATCAGTTCACAAGAAGCAGAACATGATGCTAAATCAGTGTGTTATCAATAACCTAATATAAAAAATATATAAGCAAAAGTTGATGTATCTAAAATCAAAAAGACAAAACCACAATCATAATTATGTGACATATTCAGCATAGGATTTTTTACATATCATATGAGAGATGATTAAAAAGCAAACAAAAAATTAAAGATAAGGGATATTAACATTACAGGTAACAAGGTGGACCTTATCAACATATTAAAACTATATATGACCACTGAATGCATATTCACTTGAAGTTACAGAGTTGCCAAACTTATGGTAATTTTAAGAGAAACATCTCACTGTGCTCATGACTGCAATAAGAGGTTTTAGTGATTGTCACTTCAAGAAGTAAGCCCTATTGACAAATACCTCTAAGGCCTGTTTTATGTCTCTGTTCTTGAGGCTGGAGATGAAGGGATTCTGCATGGGAGTAACTAACTATTGCATTCACAACAGAAGCAATTATGTCTTTGTCATTTGAGTCCCAGGATGAGGAGAAAAAGTAAACACTAGCAAGTGTCCAGTAGTATAAAGACACCACAAGGAGATGGAAGCCACAGATGGAACAAACTTTTAAGTGTCTCTTGGTGGAAGAGACCCTCAGAACTGTGGTTCACATATGAATATATGATCACAAGATACTACTCAATGGCAGGATGAAAAGTGTACCTCCCATAGTAGAGACGACCAGCTCACTGTGGGATGGATCTAAACAGCTCAACTTCAGGAGGGCAGCAGGGTCACAAAAGAAGTGGGAGATGGTATTTTATGCACTGAAGGACAGTTGGACCAAGATGAGGGTGTGCAACATGGCATGGATACAACCAAGGAACCAGGACCCAGCTGCTAAGGAGACACACGGTTCCTGCCTCATGATGGTGCTGTAGTGGAGAGGTTGACAAATGGCCACATACCTGTCATGATCCATCACTGAGAGAAGAAACTTGTGAAGACAACCAAAAAGTGAGAAAAATATATCTGGGAAGTGCACCCTGCATAGGGGACAGATTGCTGCTGAGTTTGCCTGTTCATCAGCAAGTTAGGGACAGTGACAATTGAAAGGGAGACATCTGTGAGGGCCATGTGACTGAGGAAGAAAGATATGCAGGTGTGTCAGAGACCCTGAATTCATGATTGTGGCCACCACACTAGGTCACCCACTTTCTCATGGAGAAAAATAATGAATGCCTCCATTTCTTTTATGAAATAGTTTTGCCAAAGCAAGTGATGTATCCTCAACATTCACCATGATTCCTTTTGATGAAAAACTTCAAATTCATTTTTTTACTTTTTAGTCTACCATGTTTATGACACCAAGCTATTCATTGGACATAGAAGAATAAATTAAACATACAGGACCTCTTCCCTCAGGAGACTATCCCTCAAGGGCACACCTGACCTAGGACTAACTAATTTGGGAACATGAAGCCAGATTTTCTGTGTTATGATTTTGGTCCCACCACTTTCTTGCTGTAGCCCTTCGGATGCTAAATTTCTATGGCCTCAGATTGTGCTTCTATTATTTCAAGATGCCAAAGAGTTAACAAAATGATTGTAATTCATTAGGCATTAATATCTAAGAACACTTTCATGCATAAAATAAACACCAAAGCTTGCATGCATTATTTTTATGAGTATCTACATACCCCCCAAAATGTATCAAGTTCATGAATTTAATGAAATGGTATTATGAGGTGGTCTTCATAAAGCACAAAGAAGCTGACCTAAAATTTGTGTTAACTTATCTGAGCTCTCACACTCTTCAGGTGAGTTTCTGAGCTCATATCCTATCACTGGGGTAAGTTCCATTCTCCAACCTGTCTTAGTGCATGTTAATCTTCTTGCCAAGAAAGAAACCTTACTTTAGCGCCTATACCTCCATCCATTTCCATATACAACTGATACACAAGTTGTCTCAGATCTGGATATTCATCATTAGGAATATACTTGAGACCCGAGATGGGGTCTGAGAGATGAGAGATCCTGAAGGATTGGGGTGTCTCTTAGAAGTCAGTACCTGATTGATAAGCACTATTTTCAAATATTGATCTTCACAGTGATAATAACTGACAGTTAATGAACACAATGGCAGGCAAATATATTTTCTCCATGATTGCCTCACTGAACATTTCAAGAGTCCTAGGAGGAATGCTATTAAAAACGTCACTATTGGGAGTGCTTGCTGTAGCTCAGTGTGTTAAGAACCTAACAAGTATCCATGAGGATAGTGGTTGAAACCCAGGAATCCCTCATGTGTTAAGGGTCCAGGAGGGTGGCCATGAACTGCAGTGTAGGCTGAAGACAGGGATCAAATTTGGCATTGTTGTGGCTGTGGTGTAGGCCAGGAGCTGCAGTTCCAATTTGAACCCAAGCCAGGGAACTGACACATGTTGCAGGTGTGGTCCTAAAAAAATGAAAAAAATATAAAACTGCACTATCAACATTCTAAGAAGGACTAGGACATGAGCATGATCAGAGAATTAGTAACAGCTCTAGTCACATTTCTCTCCAATGTTTTTAAATATATACTGGAAGTTTTGCTTCTATGACTACTGTTTCTCCCTCTCTCTCTTTTTTTTTAGTATATACAACTATATATATTGTTATTATTTTTTTTAGTTAGACAAAAAGGCAGGACTTAAATAACTATTTCAGGATTTGAAGGAGTACTCCTGCTCAGATAATTATCCACACTCATATTCCTGCAGCCCTTCAGTTTGCCAATGGCTTTCCTATGTCTTCAATATCATTCAATCCATCATGTTTATTTCTGTCTGGGAAGCAGAGAACAGTGTTTCCCCCTGCATTTTACCAACAGGAGTAGTGAAGATGCTTAGACAATATCACATAGTTATTGAGCAGTGTAACCTAGTCATGGACATTGATTTTCTAATCATTTTTCACTGCAGAGACTCCACCCATTTCTATTTATGGGGGGTAAAGAGGCTAAGTTCAAATGTTAAAAGTGAAAAGGTAAAGGACAAAATATGCCTGGAAGAGGAACATGATATTAACACTGTGTAGGAATCTGTCAGTAGATGTTAACTCCAGACCAGGGAGTTGCCAGCGGTTATAAATTGACTCAGTTCATGGGACATAAGGAAGGAGCAGGGACTTGAAAATCCTGTCAAGAGCTTGCTTCTCCTTGAAGGCTGCTGGGACAAACTTAGCCCAGGATCTCACAAATCTCCTGCAGGAGTACCAGAGGTCCTAATGACACCCATGAGCTCTAATGTGATCAGACAGGAACAATACAGAATTAGTACTATGATTCCATCAGCACTGTGTGCAAAGAGGTGGGTGAGAAATAGCTCAGTAGTGAAGAGGAGACAGTGTGTGGCCTAGGGCTGGGGCCTTGAGAGAGACTATGGATCAGCTTAGTTTTCCTGTCTTCATATAAAACACATCCCCTGCAAAATAAGACATGGAGAGTCATGGGTTTGGGGCTCCATGAGGCTACAATTTGCTAAGTGCTTACAATGTTCCAAGCTTTTTAAGCACCTTACAGACAAGATCTGTCAGCAATTAGTATGATCCCATGTAAGAGCACTGGATGCTGAGAATCATGACATCCAAACCCAAGGACACCAAGCTACTAATAGGGGAAATTATAAAGATCTTATTGTCAAAGTACATGATTCTGGAATTGAGGATTTCATTTCTAAATGGATTGACCAAAATTGAAGCAGAATGTCAAAAATCCTGGGCTTCCAGGGGCCCTGCTGGAGTAGTCAAATCACAGAAAAATGGATGTCAACAACTCTGCAAAGTCAGGTTCATATGGAGCTGCTTGTGTAGATTTTGGTCTCAGACAGGTGGAAGGTAAAAAATGAGAGAATCTCTCTCTCTCTCTCTCTCTCACACACACACAAGCAGATATTATATCTCTTCTGTGATGAAATTCAGGTGTGGGTTTGCTACACAAAAGTACTCAATACTATCACAGACACACACTTGCTAGATTTCTCTGGCTTATACTCTCACTAGATAAATACAGTCAGAGTGTAAGTCAGCTTTACATAAATATATGTGAAATTCAAAAACAAAATACACATGTACAACACAGTTACACACACAGAACTGTCAACATCCTAGACCAGATGCATTGTTTACACAAGAAGTCATACATATATGCATCACTAGCAGTACACAAGGTCTTATACACAGCACACAAGCAGCAGGTTAATGTAAAATAAACACCCACTGAGGAAATGTCCAGGTGTCTGTTATCTCTGTATATCCTATTGTGTCTCAGTCAGTGTATTTGTCAGTTACATATACACACATAGACTCTTAAAACACAACACACACAGACATAAATACGCCTAACGTCTCTGATGGTCACACACACACTTACACATAAACACACATTCATGACTGGGGAAGTTCCTGGGCTCCCTCTGAGATATACCTGTGCTCTGAGTAAAAATAGCTTCTCCTACTTTCTATTACCTGAATCTTCACTTTTTGTCCAGAAGACCCAGGATCCAAAGAAAAAGAGCAAACCTTGGAGGCCTGAGGACTGTACAGACTCTCATGTTGGTTATTCAGCTTCAAAATGATGCACAAGGAGATCTTTTCTCCATCCTAAAGAAACCCCAGAGGGAATACCCCCTATGCCCCAAAGAGAGAAGCAGTCCACTGGGACAACTTCCCAACTCCTTCCTGGCTTCTTGGGAAGGAGGATGATTGGGGTCCAAAGGGGCTGAGCTGTACTCAGTTTCACAAGAGAAACTGTCCCTGATATCAGTGGTACCTTAAGCTTCTGGACAAGTCTCTGATAAGAAGTAGGAATGTCCCCATTGCCCATGGCCTCTGTGTCATCAGCACAGCTTCTCACAACAGCAGTGAATGGCACAGGCAGTTGAAGGGCTTCTGCAATTTCCCCAACACAGGTTTTCATTAGAACACAAAGGCTGTTAAAATGTGCATGTCTCCCCATTCCCCTGAAAGTATTTGTAGGGCACAGTCTATGCCTTGTTCAGGAGAAGGGGATTTGAATATAAAACTCTGGAAAAAAGACTCTGGGTACTTCCCCTACTAAGAAAGCATACTTGAGCAATATATCCAAGGCCACTGGGACTCAATTTCTAAAAAGAGGAAATAATAGTCATAGTCTTTCTGTGACTTTGAAGGATGATTAAATGAGCACCTAATGAAAGCTTACTAAATGTTAAGGTTTATTGTCTGTCTTTGTATCACTAGAGATCAGCTATGGCTCACAACAGGCAATTCTGATCGGTAACTGTTGAATGAATTATTCTCTTCATTCATTCACTCATTCCCTTAAGTAATCATTAAGGTTCCCACAAATGTAATACTGATATATTCTCTAGAGACATAGATAATAATATAATTAGGAATACTATCTTACAACACACATCCAAGTGGGTGGTAATGCAGGAAAGTAATTCAGGCAAAATGAATGGCAGGTAAATGGTGACAACTGCTGTAAAATGATGAGAATCATGCATGGAGCTAGGGAGACTCAAGAAGTTAAAAAAGACTGTATTTTTCCCATTTTATATTCTTGCCTCCTTTGTCAAAGATTAATTGATAAAAGGTGTCTTGGTTTATTTCTGGGTTCTCTATTCTGTTCCATTAGCCTTTGGGATGGATTAGTGATGGGATCCTGCTATGTAGCACTGGGAACTCTGCCTAGTCACTTACAATTGAATACTTAACATGAGAAAAAAATGTATACATGTATGTGTTACTGGGTCACCATGCCGTAGAGTAGAAAAATATATATATATGTATATATAAATACATGATAGAAAAAAATAAAAAAAGAAGTTAAAAAAATACCCCAGTGTTACAGGATTCCTTCCTAAAGAAACAGACACCCCTTCAATCAAATGGCTCTGGGTCTATAAACTAGTTTAACCACTGCACACCTATTAGACCAGCTAAAATTGAAAGGACTTCTGCTCTCAGTGTCATTAAAGATATGATTGAACTGGAACTCTCATACACTGCTCGAACATAGTTTGAACATTTTTTTTAATGGTAAACATTTACATAGCACATGACGAGGTATTTGTCTAAGTAAAAAGAATGTATATATTTATACATAGGTTTACACAAGTATGTTCATTAGAGCCTTAGGAAATAGCCATAAGCTGGAAACACCCCAAGTGTTCATCCATGGATTTACTGTTAGTAATGCATAGACTTACTATATAGCACAGGAAACTATACTCCACAATTTGTAGTAACATATCAGGAAAAAAATCTGATAAGAATATATTTGTCTGTTCGTGTATGTATATCTTATCACTTTGTTGTACACATGAAACAAACACAACCTTGTAAATGAACTGCATTTTGATTAAAAGTCTAATGAAAGTTTAAAAGAGATAAACAGAAACATTTTAAAAATTTAAAATAATTAAAAATTTTACAGTAATAAAAAAGTTAAAAGAAATTGTACATGTGCATTGATGGAACGGCCCTGGTATATCCATACAATGGAATGCTACTCAGCAATGCAAAGAATGAACTACTGATACATAGTAGAACATGAGTGCATCTAAAAATGCTTATGCTGAGTGAAAGACGTCAGCAAGAAAAGACTATACACTGTATGATTCCATCAAAATAAGCTTCTAGGAGATGAAAACTAATTCATGTGACAAAAACAGGTCTGTGGTTCCCTGGGGGACAGGTGGGAGGAGCACAGGGATGACAGGAGGGTAGACATCAGGGAGAATCACAATCTTGACAGCAGTGGTGGTAATTTCATGGATGTGTATATAGGTCAAAACTAGTCAAAGCATATACTTTATTTAAAATTTTTAAATTGTTTATTTACCCAATTCATTTTTTTCCACTGTATAGCATGGTGAAACAGTTACATATACATGTCTTTACATTGCTAAAACTGCAGGAATTTGCACATTATAAATCAACTATACATTTTAATTTTTTTAAAAAAATAGATGCAGACTATTTTTTTTAAATGTTTTAAAAAGTATAGTTGGGGAGTACCTGTCATAGCTCAGTGGTTAACAAATCCAACTGGGAACCATGAGGTTGCAGGTTAGATCCCTGGACTCGCTCAGTGGGTTAAGGATCCAACATGGCTGTGAGCTGTGGTGTAGGTCACAGTCATGACTCGGATCTGGCATTGCTGTGGCTCTGATGTAGGCTGGAGGCTACAGCTCTGATTAGACCCCTAGACTGGGAACCTCCATATTCCATGGGTACAGCCCTGGAAAAGACAAAAAGACTAAATAAATAAATAAATAAATAGTATAGTTTATTTATAATGTTGTGCAAGTATCTGGAGTATAGCAAAGTGACACCGTCATATATATGTATGTGTATTCACATAACTTTTCTTATATTATCTTCCATCCTGGTCTACCCAGGATGGGTATAGTTCTATACTAGACTGGGTATAGTTCACTGTGTGATACTGTAGGATCTCATTGATTATCCATTCTAAATGTGAGAGTTTTAATCTACTAACCCCAAACTCCCACTCTTCCTACAACTCCCTTTTGCCCTTGGCAACCACAAGTCTATGAGCATGCTTCTGTTGTATAGATAGTTCATTTGTGCTATATTTTAGATTCCACATATAAGTGTATCATATGATTTTTGTCTGTCTTACTTCATTTAGTATGAGACTACCTAGTTATATCATGTTGCTGCAAAGGGTATTCTTTCTTTTCTATAGCTGAGTAGTATTTCATTCTCTCTCTATAACACATCTTTGTATCTCTTCATGTCTTGATGGAAAGGTATGTTATTACCAAGTCCTAGCTATTGTGAGCAGTGCTTCTGTGGGCATAGTGGTGTATCTTTTTGAATTGTAGTTTTATCTGGATATATGCCCAGGAGGGGGATGGCTGGATCATATGGTGGTTCTGTATTTGGTTTTATGGGTCAAATGGTATATTTTAGCCATATGAAGTTTATTTTATGTCATTTATACCTCCAAAAATCAGGGTATTCTTAAAGAAACAATAAAATCAACTATAATGCTTAATTTTATATGTCAACTTGGTGAGACAACTTGGCTATTCAACTTGGAGATGCTGCAGCACCCAGACATTTGATCAAACTTAATTCTAGATGTTTCCATGAAGGTATCTTTGTGGGTGAGATTAACACTGTAATCTGCAGACTCTGAATAAAACAAACTGTCCTCCATAATGAGGCTTCTCATTATACAGTCATTTAAGGACCTTAAGAAAAAGAATGACCTCCCACAAAGAAGAGGCATTTCTGTCAGTAGCCTGCCTTCAGTCTCAAAACTGCAAATTTTCCCTGGGTTTTCAGCCTGCCAACCTACCCTTCAGACTTTACACTTGCTAGCTTCTACAATTATGTTAGCTAATTCTGTAAAATAAAACTCTCACTCTCTTGTTTCTTCTCTTTTGGACACCCTATATCATATGGAAATTCCCAGGCTAGGAACCATATCAGACCCACAGTAGCCACCTATGCCACTGCTGTGGCAATGGGATCCTTTAACCCACTGCAGAGACAACACAAAACCCTTAATGCCACAACTGGAACTCTTTTTTACACACACAAACACACCCTATTTTTTTTTCACTTCTCTGGGTAATCTTGACTAATATACCTACCATGACATCAGGTGCCCTATAAATCAAGCCCTCTGATATCTCTGAACTAATCACCCACCACCCCTCCACCACTTAGTCCTGAACAGCTACAGAGGCTCCATTATTGTCCCTGGGATAGGCCAGTCACCATCTCCCCTCAGAGTGTTTCTAGGTGCTGATCTCCATGCTTTTCCCAGGCAGCCCCATGGCTCACTTCCCAGTCCTTGCAACTGTCTTTGGATGTTACCTTCCCAATGAGCTCTACCTAGATTACAATGTGTTAAATTATGAACCCCACCCCAGAATTCTTGCTCCCCTATTCCACCTTTTTTTTGTTTTTGTAGGGGCAAATCCCCAGCATATGTAATCCCAAGCTAGGAGTGGAATCAAGTGTAGATTCTGGCCTATACCACAGCCACAGCAAGGCAGGAATGGAGATGGGTCTGTGACCTAAACCAGAGCTCACAGAAATGTTGGATCCTTAACCTGCTAAGTGAGGCCAGGTATTGATCCCTAGTCCTCATGGAGACTTAACTGGTTCATTACCACTGAGCCATGACAGGAATTTCTGCTCCCCCCTTTTTATGCCTCCTTATATTCACAGAAGTTTTTACTTATGAAAAACATAGAATTTGTATATTTCCTAGACATAGAAACCCATCTTCCATAGAACTTTCATCCCAGGGAAGAAACAAAGACAATTTTTAAAATGAGTTAAGTTTAGGATGTCTTAGAAGGTTAAAACCATCTATGGAAAAAAAGGGGAAGGATGAGCTGGATCAGAGGTGCTTGAAAGTAACCTCTACAAGGGTATACATTTTTTTTAACTTGTATACTCAAAACATAGAACATTGCCTGGCACATGGTAGTCATGCACTAGATATTTTTGGGTGCATAAATTATAAATTCATGCATTTAGCTTTTTCATATTAGAAGTGATATATCTGGAGAAAAGACAACCCTCATTTCCTGGACTAAAATTAATACAATAGCTATAGACTGTTCTCAATACAAACATCCAATTTAAGTGGGGGGGGGATTTAGTCTTCCTGGAATGAGGAAATTGGATAATTGGATTGACTACTCTGTGCTCCCCTATTTTCAAAAGCACAAATTAAAGTTTAATTAGGTTTAGCAAACCATCAAAAGTACTTTATTAACTTGATACTGCAATCACAAGATAAGCATTTTGAACTTTACTAAAACAAAACATTAGAATCTTAACTGAATGTTTGTAGTGTTGGAAGGCAAGAAGCCAAGACATGGAATCAACCCAAATGCCCATCAACAGAGGAATGATAAAGAAGATGTGGTGCATATATATAATGGAATACTACTCAGCCATAAGAAGAATAAAATAATGCCATTTGTAGCAACATGGATGGAGCTACAGATTATCATACTAAACGAAGTAAACCAGACAGTGAAAAATGTACATCATATGATATTGCTTATTTTATTGCTAATTTTTTTTTCTAAAAAAATGATGTGGGGAGTTTCCATTGTGACACAATGGAAATTAATCCAACTAGTATCCATGAGGATGTGGGTTCAATCCTTGACTTTGTTCATTGGCTCAGGGATCCAGCATTGCCCTGAGCTGTGGTATAGGTTACTGATGTAGCTTGGATTTGGCCTTGCTGTGGCTGTGGTGTAGGCCAGCAGCTGTAGTTCTGATTGAACTCCTAGGCTGGGAATTTCCACGTGCCTTGGGTGCTGCCCTAAAAGCACAAATGAACCTATACACAGAACTGATATAGAAAAACAGATATAGAAAACAAACTTATTGGTTACCTAAAGGGAAAGGGGGAATGAACAAATTATGAGTTTGGGATAAGCATATACACACTGCTGTATATATAATAGATAACTAACAGGACCAATTGTATAACCATGGAACAGTACTCAATATTTTGTGATAACATATAAGGGAAAACAACCTGAAAATATATTTATATATACTATATATTATATAAAAAACTTAATCACTTTGCACTACACCTGAAACACCACATTGTAAGACAAATGTACTTCTAAATAATTAATTAAACAATTTAAAAAGCAATGCCCAAGAATAGATTATCACAATAAAATCAAAAACATATATACTTCAAAAAATTTGTAAGAAGTAAAATGTAATTATAACATAATACATTGAAAAAAATTTAAACATACTAGCATGTATACACAAAGATATTGGTGTTTTGAATACCATCAAAGTTGAATGTATATTGTGGGTAATGTCATATTTAGGGTATGGAAAAATAAATGGAAAAGAGATATGACTAAAGGGGAAGAGATTGATCCTCCAACAATGACAATTTAAAGGACAGTGAGGAAAGTGATAGAGACATGGTGACCAAGGCACCATTTTTAAGGCATTTATAACAATGTCAGTGAGTAAATAAGAACTTGGTTAGGTGATACTCACTTTACAAAAACGTTACTGTTTCTGAAAAGAATCCCCAGAGCCAATATCATGTCTCTGTTTCTCAGGCTGTAGATGAAAGGGTTCAGCATGGGGGTGACCACTGTGTACATCATGGAAGCAATGATGTTTTTGTCATGGGACTGTCCTGATGAGGAGGGAAGGTACACTGCCATAATTGTCCCATAAAATAGAGACACAACTGAGAGGTGGGAGCCACAGGTGGACAAGCCTTTGCAGATCCCTTTAGTAGAGGGGATCTTCAGGATTGAGACACCAATGTGGCCATAAGAGACCAGGATGCCACTCAATGGCAAAATGAGAAATGCAGACCCTAGAGTGAATATGGCCAGCTCATTGAGAGAAGTGTCTGAGCAGGACAGCTTAAGCAGGGAAGAAAGGTCACAGAAGAAGTGGGGGATGATGTTGTCAGCACAGAAGGACAGTTGAGCCAGGAGGAGGGTATGGGTCAGTGCATAGGCACAGGAGAGGAGCCAGGAGCCAACCAATAGACGAAAACACCTATCTTCCCTCATGATGATGGTGTAGCGTAAAGGGTGACAAATGGCCACATACCTGTCATAGGCCATCACTGCAAGAAGTAAGTTATCAATGGAGGCAAAAAATATGAAAAAATACACCTGTGTTACACACGCTGTATAGGGGATGGATTGATCCTGGGTCTGCATGTTCATCAGCATCTTAGGGACAGTGACAGATGAAAAGGAGACATCCGTGAGGGCCAAGTGGCTGAGGAAGAAGTACATGGGGGTGTGGAGGCGAGGGTCCAGCCTGTTGAGCAGGACGATGAGCAGGTTCCCCAGCACAGTGGTCAGGTACATGCCCAGGAATAGGGCAAAGAAGATGCCCTGCTGCTCTGGCCAGATGGGGAGCCCCAGGAGGAGGAACTTGGATATGTGGCTCTGGTTCTCCCTCCTCATGCTCCTCTCCTGTCTGCTAGTGAAGGAGGGGAGTGGGAAATATCAGAGACATTGAAGCCACAATCATGGCCACCACACCAGTGTCTCTCATTTTCTCATGGAGAAAATAAATAACTGCCTACAATTCTTTTATGACCTAGTGTTGCCAAAGCAAGTGACACGCCATCAACATGATTCCTTTTGATGAAAACCAGAGCATATTCTTTCTTTATTGTTTTTAATCAACTGTGTTTCTGACACTACCCTACTAAATGGACATAACAGATTAAATAGAGCCTATGGGACCTCTTCTCTCATGATTAAATGATTGAGGACACATCTGACAAAGGACAAACTAAATGAACCTGAAACAAGATTTTCTACTTTATGAATTTGGTCCCACAACTTTCTTGCTGTTGGACTTGGGATGCTAAATCTCTCTTGGCCTCAGGTTTTTCCTCTATAATGTGAAGATGCCAATATTGCACATTCATAGAGTTAACACAGAGAATTCTCATTCATTAGGCATTAATATTTAAGAACACTGTCCTGCATAAAATAAACACTAAAAATAGCATAGTTGAATTGAATGAAAGAATCTGCATACACCCTCCCCCCCCAAAATTATAAAGTTCAGGAATATAATAAAGCAGTACTATGATGTGGTCTGCTTAAAGGATCAAGAAACTGACCTAAAATTCATGTTAGCCTCTCTGAGCTCTCACACTCTCCAGGTGAGTTTCTGAGCTCATATCTTATCACTGGGGTAAGTTCTCTGGTGGAATTTGTCTTAATGCAAGTTTATCATCTTACCAAGAATGAAAACTTACTTCAGTGCATGGACCTCCATCTATCTCCATCTACATGGCTCAGATCTGGATATTCATCAGTAGGAAGACACCTAAGACCTGAGATGGGGTCTGAAAGCTGAGGGATCCTGAAGGATTGGGGTTTCTCTTAGAAATCAGTGAACTGAATGACCAGCACTATTTCAAATATTGATCTTCATACTGATATAAGAGTTAATGATCATAATGGCAGACAAATACATTTTTTCATGATTGCCTCACTGCATTTTTCAATAATCAAAGGAGCTGGGATTTCTTGTTATGTCTCAGCATGATAAGGATCCTAGACTTTGTCACTTTGAGGATATGGGATTGACCTCAGTGGGTTAAGAATCCAGTGATGCTGCAAGTGATGGCATAGGTTACAGATGCAGCTCAGATTTGACCCATAGCCTCAGAACTTCCTGGTGTGGCTTTAAAAAAGAAAAATAAATAAACAAAAGTTTATCAACAACATACTCAGAACAAATACAAAACTTGGATGATTATAGAGTTGGTAACTGCTACAATCACAATTTTCTCCCATTTTATTAAAAATATATTGAAATATTTGCTCCTATGACTGTACAGTTCCTCCCTCCCTTTAGTTAGACAATAGGCAGGACCTGAAGAACTATTTCAGGATTTAAAGGCGTGCTCCTGATCATATAATTGTCTACACATATTCCTGCAGCTGCGGGGAGCCAAGAAAATGCAGGGACTCAAAACAAGGACCTTGCCTGATGGCACAAAAACCTAAAGGCAGGTTCCTAATCAAGGAAGGGAGCTCACCTGAACAGTACAAGCCGAAGGTGGGCTTCTGGTCAGGTTGAAAGCCTGCCTGTATGGTACAAGCTGAGGGCAGGCCTCAGGTTACACAGCTCTCATTTTGATGTTGATGGGGAAAAATTGGGGCTTTCCTAGGAAAACCATTTCCATGTTTGTGCTGGAGAACATGGAATGTTTCTTGGGTGACCTAGTCTATCCTGTTGTTATATTTGTTATTCAGTTTTCCTCAGTATTTCCTGATTATTTGCTTATTATTCTTATTTTCCATTCTTATTTTCCTGTGGTGATTTGTGATTTAACAAAGTTACAACAATAATATAATAAGAATTTCATCCTGAAGGACTTTTCCCTATTCATATCCAAATTAATTAAAACACAGTGTTTGTCTACTAATTAGTTGTACAGTAAACTTTAGAGTTAGGATTTTAATGAGGTTCATAGAAGTTAGACATATATTATTCATGACCAAAAGACACCTAGCTATGAGTTATAGTAGCTTTTAAGTGATAGCTAGTTAAGTTGGTTTATAATTTCTTATACTGTCTCCTTGCCATAACACTTTAAAGATAAGCACCAATCTAAAAACAAGATTTGTGAATGCCCAATTCTTGTGTCTGTGACCTCTTCAACTTGTGGAGACTTGCTGGCCATGGGATGATTTGTACTGAGTTTCCTCTTTTGCACATGATGTATTGTACCTAATTGCCCTTAAATCGTACTCACTAAATTTAGTTAAGACAAAGATGTTAGAACATGATGTATAGCTGCTGTACCATGTAAAAGTTAACCAACGTACTTTTAACACTGTGATGTAATCTGTAGTGAAAAGCTGTCTATATAATCAACCACTTATGCCAATAAAATTTGAGCAGTCCAGAGCCCTGAAAGAAGGGACAAAGAGGCTGTCTCCATTGCAAAAGCCGACGTCCATCCCTCTCCTTTGGGAAAAAGGGTACATTCCCTGGCTGCCAGAGCTGGCCTCCAGCAACATGCAGCCCTTTAGTTTGCTAGTGCCTTTCATATCCTTTCAATTTCATTCAATCCATCAACCTTTATTTGTGTCTGGAAAGTAAAGAAGACATTGCTTTTTCCCTGCATTTTACCAACAGGAGTAGTGAAATCACTTAAAGAATCTCACATAGATACTACATAAAAGAGGCAGTTTCAAAGCCTGATTTCCTTTCTTTTGGCTTGCTTTTTAGGGCTTCCCATTCGGCATATGAAAGTTCAGAGGCTAGGCATCAATTTGGTGATGCATATGCCCACCTACTGCACAGCCACAGCAACAACAGCTCCAAGCAGAATCTGTGACCTACACCAGAGCTCACAGTAACATGGGATCCTTAAACTACTTAGTGAGACCAAGACTCAAAACCACAACCTCATGGATACTGTACAGGTTCATAACCCTCTGAGTTAAAACAGGCATTCCCTCAAAGATTGATTTTCTAATCAACTTTTCACTAGACAGAGAATCCACCCATTTCTTTTTATGGGGGGTGGAGAAGCTAAAGTCATTATTAAATGTGAGAAGTTAAAGATAATGTTAAAATATCCTTGGGATAGAAACTTGACATTGTGTAAGAATCTGTCAGTAGATCCTTGCTCCAGACCAGGGACTTGCTTGGGGTTATTAACTGAATCAGTTAACAGGGCACAAGGAGAGACCAGGCACTTGATCCTCCTGCCAAGCACAGGCTTCTCACTGAAAACTTCTGGATCAGACCTAGCCCACGATCTCACAGATCTCCTGCATGAGATCCAAAGCTCCTAATGACACCCAGGAGCTCCAATGTGATCAGAAGGGAAAAATATGAATGTGATATTTTAATTCCATCAGCACCATGTGCAAAGTGGTGGCTGGAAAATTGCTCAATATTGAAGAGGAGAGAGTGTGTGACCTGGGGAGTGGTGTTGATAGAGACCCTAGGGATGGGCTTGATTTTCCTGTTTTCTTAGAAAATACTGTCCCCAGCACAATAGGATGTGGAACGTCAAGTCTTTGTGTCTCCAAGGGCTACAATTTGCTAAGTGCTTATGATGTGTCTCACTTCTTAAGAGCCTTACAGACAGGATCTGTCAACAATTAGAATGATCCCTTGTAACAGTGCTGGAAGCTAGGAATCACCAGTGCCAAATCCAAGGCCACAAAGCTATTAACTGGGGAAAATAAAAAGATCTGGGTGTCAAAGAATGTGATTCCAGAAATGAGCATTTCATTTCTAAACTATTTTACTAAAGTAAAGCAGAGTGTCAAAAGCCTTGAGCTTCCAAGTGCCCTGCTGGGGTAGTTAAATCACAGAAAAATGGATGTTAAAAGCTCTGCAAAGTCAGTTTCCTATGGGCTGCCTCTGTGCTTTCTGGTTTCAGGCAGGTGGATGGTAAAAAATGAGAGAATGTCACACACTTATATGTAAACAAATATTTATTTCTTGTCTGTATGACTCAGGGTGTGGGTTTCTTACACAAAATAACTCACACATTATCACAGACACAAATGGAGATTTATGGATTTCTATGGCTTATGCTCTAAGTAAATACAGGGTGTGAGTCAGCTTCACACAAATCTATGCAAAACTCACAAACAAAATACACATGCACAACACAGCTACACACACAGAACTGTCAAGCATCCTAGACCAGATGCCTTCTTATCACAAGTAGTCTTTCATATTCTAATCACAATCAGTGCACAAGGTCTTACAAACAGGGCCCAAGCAGCAGATGCATGTAGAATAAGCACACACTGAGGAAATGTCCAGGCTTCTCTGACCTCTATATATCATAGTGTGTGTCATTCAGGGTGTTTGTCAGTTACACACACACACACACAGACTCTTACAACACAACACAAACACAACTAATGTCTCTGATTGTCACACCCACACATACACACACACACACAAACATGCATGCCTGGCTGGAGGTTTCTGGGATCCTTGAGCTATAGCTATGCTCTGAGTTCAAATACCTTCTGTTTAATTCTGTTACCTGAATCCTCACTTTATGTCCAGAAGACCCAGGATCCAATGAAAAAGAGCAAATCTCGGTTGCTGAGGACTTGTACAGACTCTCGTGTCAGTTCTCCAGCTTCAAAATGATGCACATGGAGATCTACTTTTCTCATTCCTAAAGAGACCTGGGAGGGAATCCACCCCAGGTCCTGACTAGAGAAGGAGTCCACTGGGGCAACTGCCCAACTCCCTCCTGGGCCCTCAGGAAGGAGGATGATTAGGGTCCACAGGGCCTGAGCTGCATCTGGTGTCACAGGAGAAATTATCCCTGATATCAGTGATTTCTTGGTACTCTCATCAAGTTTTCAATGAGAAGCAGCAGTTACCCCATTGCCCATGGCCTCTGCTGCATCATAGCAGTTTCTCCCTAGGGCTCTGTATGGCACAAGTAGTGGAAGGACTTCCACCCCCAACACTGACATAGGTTCATTAGAACACAAAGCCCCTTAAAATGTGCACATATCCCCACTCCCCTGGAAGGTTTTGTAGGGTAAGTTCTATGATTTGTTCAGGGGAGTGGGGGTTGAATATAAAACTCTGGGGAAAAAATGACTGTGTTCTTCCCCTACTAAGAAAGCATTCCTGAGCAATTTGTCAAAGACCACTGAGACTCAGTTACTTAAAAACTGAAATAATAATCACAGTCTTTCTGTGACTTTGAAGGATGGTTAAATGAGCACATAATGAAAGCATACTAAGTGTTAAGGCTTACTGTAAATGCTTTTGCATCACTACAGTTATGGCTCACAACAGGTAACTGTGGTTGCTAACTGTTGAATGAATTCATTTGTTCATTCTTTCAATCATTCACTTAAATATTCATGAAGGTTCCCACAAATCTAATACTGATACGTTCTCTAGAGACATAACAGATAATAAATAAACAGAAATCCCTCTCTTCAAACACACATCCATAATGGAGGTGGCATAGAAAAAAAATAGGCAAAATGAATGGCAGATAAATGGTGACAAGTGCTTCAGAATGATGAGAATCATGCATGGAATTAGGGAGAATCAAGAAGTTAAAAAAATACCCCAGTGTTACAGAATTATTTTTCCAAAGGAACACAGACAACCCTTCAGTCAGGTGGCTCCAGGTCTGTAAACTGGTTTCACCACTACACCCCTATTAGACTGACTAAAATAGAAAAGAATGCTCCACTCAGTGTCACTGAAAATATGATGGAACTGGAACACTCATACACTGCTCATGGGAATGCAAAATAGTTGGAACAATTTAAAAAATTAAACATATACCTAGCATATGAGTATGAATTTTTCCAAGGTAAAAGAATGTATATAGTTATACATAGGTTTATACAAGTATGTTCATAAGAGCTTTATTTAATAGCCAGAAGATGGAAACACTTCAAATGTTCACCAATAGTTTTACTGTTAGTAATGAATGGAAGTGATATGTAGCACAGGAAACTATAGTCAGTATTTTGTAATAACCTATCAGGGAAAAGAATCTGAAAAGATTATATGTATGTGTGTATGTGTGTGTTTGCATAACTGTATCAATTTATTGTACATTTGAAACTAACACAACATTGTAAATGATCAACACTTTGATTAAAAATAAAGTCTAAGAAAGTTTAAAAAGACAAACACAAACATTAAAAATTAAAAATAATTTAAAATTTTTCAATAATAGAATAATTAAAAATATTTTTAAAGTGTATGGATGCAACAGCCCTGGTATATCCATACAATGGAATGCTACTCAGCAATAAGAATGAACTACTGGAACAGCAAAACATGAATGCATCTCAAAACATTCTACTCAGTGAAAGAAGACAGTAAGAAAAGAACACAAACTGTATTATTCCATTGAAGTAAGCTTCCAGGACATGCAAACTAATCCATGTGACAGAAACAGAATAGTGGTTTCCCCTGAGGACAGATGGGAGGAGCAAAGAGATGGGAGTAGAAAAGAGATCGCAGGAGGGTAGACATCAGGTAAATTCCTCATCTTGATGACTGTGATGATAATTTCATGCGTGTGTATATATGCCAAAGCTGGTCAAAAGGTATACTTTATTTTTTTACCTTATTAAAAATTAAAGTACACTTGATTTTCAGTGTTGTGTCCATTTCTGAAGTATAGAAAATTGACACAGCATGTGTGTGTATGTGTCTGCATGTGTGTGTGTATATGTATACACACAGATAAATATGTATATATATAAACTTTCTTATATTATCTTCCATCATGGTCTATCCCAAGAGAGTGTATATAGTTCACTGTATTATACAGTAGGACTTCATTGTTTATCCATTCTAAATGCAGTAGTTTTCATTTACTAACCCCAAACTCCCCATCCATTCCACTCACCCCCTTCTCCCACTTGGCCACAAGTCTCTTCTCTATGTATATGCATCTGCTTCTGTTGTGTAGATAGGTTCCTTTATGCCATATTTTAGATCCCACATGTAAGTGTATCATATGATTTTTGTCTTTCTGACTTACTTCACTTAGTATGAGAATATCTAGTTGCATCTTGTTGCTAGAAACGGCATTACTGAATTCTTTTCTATGGATGAGTAGTATTCCATTCTCTACGTGTACAACATCTTCTGTATCCATTCAACTCTTGATGGACATCTAGGTTATTTCCATGTCTTGGCTATTGTGAATGGTGCTTCTAAGATTACAGGGAGTTCATGTATTTTTTGTATTGTACTTTTATCTGTATATATGCCCAGGAGTGGGATGGCTAGATATATGGTATTTGTATATTCAGTTTTCTGAGTCAAAGAGTATACTTTACATATATGAAATTTATTGCATGCAATTTATACTCTAAAACTCTGGGTGTTTTTAAATAAACAATAACAAAATCAAGTATGGTCATATTATTCCTCTATTGAATCCCTTCCAGCTGGTTCCCAAATCAGACTGACAGCAAAAAACTTAAATATAATACTTAGTTTTATATGCCAACTTGGTTAGATACAGTACCCATATATTTGGTCAAACACACAATATATTTCCATGCCAGTATCTTTATGGATGAGATTAATATTTCAATCTGCAGACTCTGAATAAAGCAGACTGTCCTCCATAATGAGGGTGCCCATTATCCAGTCAGTTAAGGACCTAAAGAAAAAGAGTGGCCTCTCACAAAGACGAGGCACTTCTCTCAGCAACCTGCCTTCAGTCTCCAAATGCAACTATTCCCTGGGTTTCCAGCCTGCCAACTTACCCTACAGAATTTACCCTTTCTAGTCTCCACAATTATGTTAGACAATTCTGTGATATAAAACTCTCACTCTCATTTTTGTTTCTTCTCTTTTGTAGCATATGGAAGTTCCAAGGCCAGTGATCAGATCAGACACACAGTAGCTACCTATGCCAATCCTCCCCCTCTTAGTCATGCCCAGGAACAGAGGCCCAATTAATGTCCCTGGGATAAACCAGGCACCACTTCCCCTCAGAGTATTTGCAGGTGCTGATCTCCATGCTTTTGCACAGGCAGCCATGGCTCACTTCTCTGTCCTCACTAATGTCTTTGGATGTTACCCTCCCAATGAGCTCTACCTAGACCACATGATGTTAAATTATGAACCCCATACCAGCACTCCTTCCTCCCCCCCTTTTTTTTTAGGGCCACACATGGAGAATATGGAAATTCCAAGGCCAGAGGTAGATTCAGAGCTGTAGCTTCCTGCCTACACCACAGCCACAGCAAAGTCAGATCCCAGCTGCAACTGACACCTACAATGCATCTCACAGCAATGCTGGATCCTTAATTCACAAATTGAGGTCAGTGATTGAACCTGTGTCCTATTTGATATTACTCATATTTGTTACACTGAGCCTCATCAGGAAACTCTTGATCTCCGTTTTACACCATCTTTACTCATAGATGATTTTTACCTAGCAAAAACTTAGAAATTATTTCAGACATATAAACCTATCTACCATAGAAATTTCAGCCCAGTTCTATGATGACATATTTTAAAAAAGAGTTAAGTTTATGGTGTGTTAGAAGGTTAAATCTTGATATGGCAAAAAGGAGCATGATGAGCTGGATCAGGAGTGCTGGAATGTAAACTCTACAAGGGGATATATTTTTTTAAAGTTGTATTCTCAGAATATAGAAAATTACCTGCACATAATATTCATGCAGTAGCTGTTTTTTTTGTGCAAAAAATATATAAATTCAGGCATTTAGCACTTTTTTATATTAGAAGTGACATCTCTGTTGGGAAACATGACATTCATTTCCAAGACTAAAATTAATCCAATAGTTATAGACTTGTCTCAACACAAACATCCAGTTAATTGGGAAAAATATAGGCTTCCTGGAATGGGGAAATTCAGTAATTGGATGGACTATTCTAGCTCCCTTATTATCAAAAGCACAATCAAACTAAAGATCATTTAGTTTCAGCCAACCATCAAAACTATTCTATTAACTTGATCAAGCATTGACAAGATAAGCATTGTGAACTTTATGAAAATGAAACATTAGAAACTTAACTGAATGTTTGTAGCTTTGGAATGTGAGAAGCCAAGACATGAAAACAATCCAAAAGCCCATCAACAGATGAATGATAAAAAAGATGTGATACATCTATATAATAAAATATTTCTCAGTTGTAAAAAAATGAAACAATTCTATTTGTAGTATCATGGATGGTGGTAGAGATTATTATACTCATCGAAGTAAACCAGAGACAGACAAATATATATCATATGACATTGCTTATATGTGGTATCTGAAAAAAATTATATAGGGTGTGCCTCTTGTGGCTTAAGGGAAATGAATCCAAATAGTATCCATGAGGATATGTGTTCAATCCATGGCCTTTCTTAGTGAGTTGTGTATCCAGCATTGCCCTGAGCTATGGTATTGGTCACAGGAGTGGCTTGGATTCCACGTTGCTGTGGCTGTGGAGTAGGTCAGCAAATATAGCTCTGCATTGACTTCTACCCTGGGAATTTCCATATGCTGCTGGTGCAACCCTTAAAATGCAAAAAAAAAAATAAATAAATACAAATGAAATCATACACAAAATGGAAATACACATACAGACATAGGAAACAAACATATGGTTACCAAAGGGGAAAGGGGGGATGGACAAATTATGAGTTTGGGCTTAACATACACACAGTCGGTATATGAAATAGATAATTAACAAGGATTGTTTGTATAGAACATGGAATTCTACTCAATATTTTGTGATAACACACAAGGAAAAACAATCTGAAAATAAACATATATTACATAATATATAAAAGATCTAATCACTTTGCACTACATTTAAAACTAACACAACATTTTTAGTCAACTATATTTCAAATGAATTACATCATTAATCAATTAAACAATTTAAAAGAAAGTCTATTCAGCAAGCATTGCTGGGAAACCTGGACAGCTGCATGCAAAGCAATGAAATTAGAACACACCCTCACACCATGCACACAGATAAACTCCAAATGGCTGAAGGACTTTAACATAAGACAGGACACCATCAAACTCCTAGAAGAGAACATAGGCGAAACACTCTCTGACATCAACATCATGAATATTTTCTCAGGTCAGTCTCCCAAAGCAACAGAAATAAGAGCAAAAATAAACCCATGGGACCTCATCAAACGGAAAAGCTTTTGCACAGCAAAAGAAACCCAAAAGAAAACAAAAAGACAACTTACAGAATGGGAGAAAATAGTTTCAAACGAAGCCACTTACAAGACTGTAATCTCTAGAATATATAAACAACTTATACAAACCAACAGCAAAAAAGCCAATCAATCAATGGAAAAATGGGCAAAAGACCTGAGTAGACTGTTCCCCAAGGAAGATATACAGATGGCCAGCCAACACTTGAAAACATGCTCAACATCGTTGATTATAAGAGAAATGCAAATCCAAACTACCATGAGATACCACCTCACACCAGTCAGAATGGCCATCATTAAGAAGTTCACAAAGAACAAGTGCTGGAGGGGCTGTGGAGAAAAGGGAATCCTCCTGAACTGTTGGTGGGAATGTAAACTGGTACAGCCACTATGGAGAACAGTTTGGAGATACCTTAGAAAGCTATACATAGAATTTCCATATGACCCCACAATCCCACTCTTGGGCATAAATCCGGACAAAACTTTACTCAAAAGAGACACATGCACCCGCATGTTCATTGCAGCACTATTCACAATAGCCAGGATATGGAAACAACCCAAATGTCCATCGACAGAGGACTGGATTCGGAAGAGGTGGTATATATACACAATGGAATACTACTCAGCCATAAAAAAGAATGACATCATGCCATTTGCAGCAATATGGATGGAACTAGAGAATCTCATCCTGAGTGAAATGAGCCAGAAAGACAAAGACAAATACCATGTGATATCACTTATAACTGGAATCTAATATCCAGCACAAATGAACATCTCCTCAGAAAAGAAAATCATGGACTTGGAAAAAAGACTTGTGGCTGCATGATGGGAGAGGATGGGAGTGGGAGGGATCGGGAGCTTGGGCTTATCAGACACAACTTAGGATAGATTTACAAGGAGACCCTGCTGAGTAGCATTGAGAACTTTGTCTAAATACTCATGTTGCAACAGAACAAAGGGTGGGGGAAAAATGTAAATGTAATGTATACATGTAAGGATAACTTGATCCCCTTGTTGTACAGTGTGAAAATAAAATAAAATTAAATTAAATAAATAAATAAAAGGAAGTAAGCAATCTGCCTCTAAAGAAAAAACAAAAACAAAAAGCAAATGCCCAAGAATATAAAACCATAATAAAACGTAAAATACATATATACTTCAAAAAGATGTAAGCAATCCAAACACTGCTGCAAGTGGGATTATTATGTTCTTTCTATGGCTGAGCAGTATTAAATTGTGTATATACACCACTTTTTCATAATCTAATCATCTCTCGGTGGACATTTGGATTGGTTCCTTGTCTTGGCTATTGTTAATATTGCTGGAATGAATATGTGGGTGCATGTGTATTTTTCAAGGAAGGTGTGTCTGGATATATGCTCAAGTGTGGGACTTCTGGGTCATATGGTAGATCTATTTATAGTTTTCTAAGGTACCTCCATACTGTTCTCCATAGTGGTTGCACCAGCTTTCATTCCCACTAACAGTGTAATGCCATTTGCAGCAACATGAATGGAACTAGAGATTCTCATACTGAGTGAAATAAGTCAGAAATAGAAAGACAAATGCCATATGATATTAATTATATCTGGAATATAATATATGGCACAAAGGAACCTTTCCACAGAAAAGAAAATCATGGACTTGGAGAATAGATTTGTGGTTGCCTAGGGGGAGTGGGAGGGAGTGGGATTAATGGGGTTCTAGGGGTTAATATATGCAGACTCTTGCCTTTGGAATGGATTGGCAATGACATCCTGCTGTGTAGCACTGGGAACTATGTCTGTTCACTTTTGATGGAGCATGGTAACATGAGAAAAAATAATGTATAAATGTATGGGTAACTGGGTCACCATTTTGTACAGGAGAAAAATGACAGGACACTTTAAACCATCTGTAATGGAAAATAATAAAAATTATATTAAAAATAATACTTTAAAATAGCCAAATGTAATAATAAAACAAATTGAAAAAAATTTATACATATATATACGTATACAAAAGAAGTTTGGTGCATTGACTACTACACATTGAATGTGTGTTGAGTGTAATAATATGTAGGATTATGGAAAAACAAATGGGCAAGATATATGATTAAAGTGAAAGAGATCGATCCATTAACAATGACCATTTTTAGGACAATTAGAAAAGTGCTAGAGACATGGGTGCTCTACACAGAACTATTTAATGCTTTTCTAACAAAGGAAGTGAGTGAAATAAGAACACGATTAAGTGATTCTCTCTTGGCTAAAAGGTTACTGTTTCTGGAAAAACTCCCCAGAGCCAATGTCATGTCTCTGTTTTTCAGGCTGTAGATGAAAGTGTTCGGCATGCAGGAGACCACTGTGTACATCATGGAAACAATGATGTACTGATGAAGAGGAAATGTACACTGATGTACTTGCCCCATAGAACAGAGACACAACAGAGAGGTGGTAGCCACAGGTGGACAAGTCTTTGCAGATCCCTTTAGTAGAGGGGCCCATCAGGATTGAGACCCCAATGCTGCTATAAGAGAGCAGGAGTCCCCTTGGAAAAATGAGAACCAGAAACCCTACAGTGAATGACCAGTGCATTGAGTAAGGTGTCTGATCAGGATAGCTTAATAGGGCAGCAAGGTCACAGAAGAGGTGGGGAACAATGTTGTCAGAACAGGACAGTTGAGCCAGGAGGAGGGTGTGGGTCAGGGCACTGGCACAGGAGAGGAGCCAGGATCCAGCCAACAGTGAAAGACAGCTCCTCCCTCATGATGATGGCATAACATAGAGTGTGACATATAGCTACATACATGTCATAAGCCATCACTGCAAGAAGGATATCAATGCAATCAAAATTATAAAAAGTATGTCTGTGTTAAACATTTGCATAGGGAATGGATTGATCCTGAGACTGCATGTTAATCAGCATTTTAGGGACAGTGACAGATGAATAGGAGACATCTGTGAGGGCCGAGCATATGAGGAAGAAGTACATGAGGGTGTGGAGGTGCAAATTCAGCCTGATGAGCAGGATGATGAGCAGGTTCCCCAGCACCATGGTCAGGTACATGCCCAGAAACAGGGCAAAGAAAATGCCCTGCTGCTCTGGCCAGATGGGGAGTCCCAGGAGGAGGAACTTGGATAAATGGGTCTTGTTCTCCCACCTCATTCTCTGTTTTTATATCTTCTGCAAATTAATAGAGATTGGTAATTCTTGGAATAGAAGTAACAAGCACAGCAGTTATCACATGGTCACATACTTTCTCAGAATGACCATGTCAGTGTGCAGACATTTCTAACAGCAATGCACTTAAACACTGATGCGTCATCCATACTGGTGAAAGCAATGCAACTTGATTTGTCTGAACACTGACACAGTCACTTTGAGAAAGTGTATGACTTCAATAAAAGCCTTCAGTGGAAATAAGGAATTGTTCATTCTCTTTTTTCACAAGGTGGAGACATTATGATAGACAGCAGGGAAAGAGTAAAAAATAAAACAATACCCCTTTCATGGCTCTACTGTCACACTGTATAAGTGTTTGTGTCTATCATCCACACACAAATACCACTTAAAGCATTATTTGGAAGATTAATGTACCATGTCAAAATAAAGTGCTCAACACATAATGTTACATTTTAGCATTAGAATGACTTTAAGAAAAAAAAGAAAGTAAGGAAGCCAGCAAGCAATCAAGCAAGCAAGAAAAAAAGAACAAAAGTAAAAGAAAGAAAGGGAAAAAAAAGAGAAAGAGGGAGAAATGAGCAATCAAAGGAAACAGAAACAGGAGAGGAAGGAAGGCAACAAAAAAGGAAGGTAGGAAGGAAAGAAGGAAAAGACAAACATTAATAAAGTTCCTCATTGGGTTGTTTATATGTCTTGGCTATTCTGAATAATGCTGCAATAAACATGCAGGTGCATGCCTCTTTTTTAAGGAAAGTTTTGTCTGGACATATTTCCATGAGTTTCTGTATCATATAGTAGTTCTATGTATAGTTTTCTAAGGTACCTCCATACTGTTCTCCATAGTGGTTGTACCACCTTCCATTCCCACCAACAGGGAAGGAGGGTTCCTTTTTCTGAACACCCTCTCCAGCATTTTTTATTTGTGGAATTATGAATGATGGCTTTTCAACTAGTGTGAGGTGGTATCTCATAGTAGTTTTGATTTACATTTCTCTAATAATCAGGGATGTTGAGCATATTTTCATGTGCTTGATGGCCATCTGTGTATCTTCCTTGGAGAAATGTCTGTTTTGTGAGATATGGTATTATATACAATGGACTACTACACAGCCATAAGAACACAGTAATGCCATTTGTAGCAACATGGATGGAACTAGAGACTCTCATACTGAGTGAAGTAAGTCAGAAAGAGAAAGACAAATACCATATGATATCACTTATATTTGGAATCTAATATAGAGCACAAAGGAAACTTTCCACAGAAAAGAAAATCATGGACTTGGAGAATAGACTTGTGGTTGCCAAGGGACAAGGGGAGGGAATGGGATGAACTGGGACCTTGGGGTTAACAGATGCAGACTATTGCCTTTGGAATGGATTAGCAATGATATCCTGCTGTGTATTACTGGCAACTATGTCTAGTCACTTATGATGAAATGTAATGTAAGGAAAAAAAATGTACACATGTATGTGTAACTGGGTCACCGTGCTGTATGGTAGAAAAGAAATGAGGTAAAATATACAAACAAACAAACAGAAACAGACTCAGAGGAAAGAAAAACACCTCAACATAGTAAAGTCTGTATATGACAAGCCTGCAGCTAACGTTATACTCAGTGGTGAAAGATAGAAATATTCTCCTCTAAGATTAGGAACGTAAAAGGATGCCCATTCTTCTAATACTCCTGCTTAATACAGTACTGGAAGTCACAGCAAAAGCAATTAGGGAAGAAAAAGTAATAAAAGGAAAACAAATACAAAAAGAAGTGAAACTCTCTTTGTTGGCAGAGGACATGATAGCATAGAAAGAAAATTTTAGACTCCATCAGAAAACTGTTAGAACTAATAAACAAATTCAGTAGAGTTGTAGGATCAAATCAACATACAAAATCAATTGCATTTATATATACTAACAGTGAATTATCTGAAATGGGTAAAGGAACAAAGAAAAAATCCTATTTATAATAGCATCAAAAACAATAAACCACCTAGAATTAAATTTAATTAACAAGATAAAATATCTATCCATACACTGAAAACTAGAAAACATTGATGAAAGAAATTGGAGACAACACAAACAAATGAAAACTTGTACCCTCTTCATGGGTTGGAAGAATTAATGTTGTTGAAGTGTCAGACCCACCCAATGAAATCTATAGATTCAATACAAACTCTATGAAGATTGCAATGGATTTTTTTTTTAGAAATAGAAAAAAAATCCTAAAATATGTACAGAACCACATACAACTTTGAATAGCCACAGCAATCCTGAGAAAGAACAAACCTGGAAATATCACACTTCCTGATTCCAAAATATTATAAAGCTATAGTAATAAAAATAGTATGGTACCTTTATAAAAAGAGAAATGCAGACCCGTGAAACAGATTTAAGAGCTCAGAGATAAACCCATACATATACAATCAGATAATATTTGACATAGGAGCCAAGAATTCTCAGTGGAGAAAGGTAGTCTTTTCAATAAATGGTACTGGGAAAACTGGATATAACAGGCTAAACAATGAAACTGGACCTCTATCTTATATGACTCACAAAAATTAAGACAAATGTAAAGTTAGAAATCACAAAACTCTAAGAAAATAAGGAAAAGAGCCCTTGGCATTGATTTTATCAAAGATTTTATGGATATGACAGACAAGTATAACAACAGAACACAAGCAAAACAAACACATACACATACACACACACACACACACACACACACACACACACACACTTTTTTTTTCTCTTGCATTTCAGGGTCACACCTGAATTAAATTCCCAGGCTGGGGTCAAATCAGAGCTGCAGCTGCTGGCCTACACCACACCCACAGCAATGAGGGATCCAAGCCACATCTTCGACCTACACCATATCTCATAGAAATGCAAGATCTTCAACCCACTGAGCAAGGCCAGGGATTGAACCCAAGTCCTCATGGATACTAGTTGGGTTTGTAACCCATTGAGCCTTGACAGGAACTCCCCCAAACAACTTCTGAGTAGCAAAATAGTATCAACAAAATGAAAACGGAAGGCAACACAGAAAACAACATGGAGGTACTGTATGATCTAGCAATCCTACCTCTGGGTATATATCATAAGGAAATGAAATCAGTATTTCAAGGAGATAGCTGCACTGCTATGCTGATTGCAACTTTATAATAGCAAAGAAGTGGAAATAATCTAATTGTTCATCAATGGATGAGTGGATAAAGAAAATGTGAATATTACTGGAATACTCTTTAGCCATAAAAATGAAATTGTGCCATTAATACCAATGCATTGAAACCTGAAAACATTATGTCAGCGAAAGAAGTCAGAGAGAGAGAAATACTGTATGATCTCATTTATATGTGCAAATGAAAAAAAAAAAAAGAACTTGGAGTGGATTCCATGAGAGAGGAGTCCTGGGTGGGAGAGATGGGTGAAGGTAGTCAAGGGTTACAAATTTTCAGACATATGGTACATAAATTCTGGGGTTGTAACATACTGCATGGTGACTAGGATTAACAAGATTATGTTGTATGTTTTAAAGCTTCTGCAACAGATTTAAAAATTTGTCACTACAACAAAAATGTTATAGCTATGTGAAGAAATGCATGTGTTAACTGACATTATAGTGGTAATAATTTTGCAATAAAAACATCTCTCAAAAAATTGGGTTGTACACCTTAAACAATGTTATATGAGGATTACATCTCAGTACAGCTGGGAACTAATTCTTTTTTAAATTGTTGAAGAAATGAATGGAAAGACCAAGGCCATGTGAAGGGTAATTGGAGGGGGCAGGTCTCAAACACCGGACTTTCCTCTCTCCATAGTATTTCATCTTAATATGTAGAAAGGAAACAGGCAGAAGTGTGTTGTGTAAGACACTGATTTCTTCTGAGGACACTAGCAGAATGTGATTTATTTCCTATAATGTTGTGGATGATGTTCAACATAATATAAAATAAACTCTATAAAATCAAAGCAAAATTTTCTTTTTGATTTTTGCGCAAAGAGGAGTTGCATTCCTCATTTAGCTGATGAAAAACTGAGGATCATGGAGGCTCAGTAACTTGATAAAAGCAACTGCTAAGTAAGGATGTCAGCTTTCTATTGGGAATCTCATTTCATCCACATTAAACTGCAAAACACTGTTTGAGCCTAAACTCTGAAAAAACATACATTATTTATGCCAAAGCTCCTTTCCTATATATGACAATACACTTTGCCTAACCTTGTGCTTTAAACATACATTGAATAGTATTAACCTCACACCACATACAAAAAACCTTATGCACAAACCTCCCCAGACATGGCAAAGCACATACTCACCATTGATAAACCCCCACTGAATCCCCTGAAAACTGCAACCTCCCCATATTGAATTAGGACCTTCCTGATTCTGCAATATACCTTGGTCCTCATTGGAATCCCCTAAAATGAAAATATTCACCAACGTAAGTATTGGTTCACACTTGCCAATTCACATGAGATGTTGCCATGGGGAAATGTCAGCTTCCTGGTGACATGAGATGTTTCCATGGGGTTGAGACACTCTGAGATTCATCCCAGCATCTAAGCAGGAAGCCTAGGGGATCCACTTGCCCCCTTGGAGTCTGCTATGCTAACCTAGATTCCTATTTTGCTTCCTGTGCCTGGAGAGATCCCAGGACAAACTCCTCTGAGAGGTCATCACACCACAACAACCTCAGCCTAACAAATACCCCAAGAGGACAGCAGAGCCGACCTCCAGCTCCTTGGAAGCCAGCAGGACTTCCAGAACCAGGATTACCCTCCCTGCTCAGTCAGAGTATCTCTGCCTCCTGAGATCAGGATCTGGGAGAAGCAGCAGTCTTCTGGAGACCAGACAGCAGGAAATTAATGGGGGACTGAGGACAGGGGAGGATAAATGTCATTCCTTTGGAGGAGGACATCAGCTCCTTCCTCCTTTCCTGCTTCTCTCTTTCCAATCAGCCCAGGATCCCATGGGAGACACAGGAGGAAGCTGAGCTTTGGCTGAGAAGTAGATGTGTACCTGTTGATCAGATGTGGTGCCCATCAGCTTCTGGGGAGGTTGGCAAGGAAAGAAAATATCTGGACATGGAGGTGAGCTTCAGTGAACTGGCCACCCAGAGGCTCCCCAAATCAAATTGGTACCTTACTCTTTTTTTCCTTGATAATTTCAAATATTTCATGGATTGATAAGTCATAAATAAAGTACAAGTAAAATTTCCATTTGACACTTGGTTTTAGGTCCACCAAGTTTAAACTCTAGGCCACCTATACTATATGTTTTGATGGAAGCAGAACCCATCAGTAGAAAAGAAAAACAAACAAACAAAAAAATAAAGGTATTTCCAGCCTCTCACCCTGTGCTTTTAGAACTGTTCTTCCTGATTCTCAGATACAAAATCTTCCAGCTTTTTGCCCCTTGTCAGCACAGATATTCCTGACATCTTCAACCTGGATCCAATCTCATTAATTCACCAAATCACCACTAAGTTTTGTAATCAACTTTCCCCCAGCAACCCTTTCACAAATGATTCATCTTTGAGTATTGATCTCTGTGTTATAAACTGCTTTACAGACATGGTATCTTCCTTCTTATTCATAAAACATCAGGAACCTGCATGAGAGCAGGTGGTGGAAGACAAATCCAACCCCTACTTTTCAACTTCAATCCAGGCAGTGTCTACTTAATGACCATGGTTCTGCTCACCAGACATGCCCTGGACATGCATGGCCAGTTATTCCTGCCTGATTTGCGCCAGTTAATCATGTATATTCAAAATTTCAAATTCCACCATCTCCAAGACAAAGAGAGATATGTCACCTCTCAGTCAACTACAAGGAGTGATCCTGAATATGGGAGAAGAAAGTTTGTCAGTTAAGGGGAATGGAAGGTTAATTCATGCAGGAAATTATCAAATTGAGGAAAACAGTGCCTTGCATGATTGAGACAGGCAGTAAATATACCAAAACCAGAGGAAGGATTAGCGTAATGCTTGAGAGCATAAGTTTAGAGTGAGACTGAAATCAGAGTGGGCTTCAAATCCTGCCCATGATTCACTTCCTTAGTGACCTTAAGCAAACCCCTTTACCACTGTAAATATAATTCTCCTAAAACTCATGCCTCACAATTCCTTAGTATGTGATTTAGTAAGATGCTTAGCATAAGCATGACATGTAATAAATTTTCAATAAATATTGACTATATTAAACTTTAATTACTGATTCACTCAGAGCTCAAAATATAAAAAAAAAAAGTTCCTTAACAAAATCCTAAAATTAGCCTGACAACTTGGCAGTGAGGAATGTGAATTAATTGATTTGGAGAATATCTAGAAACAGCAGATAAGGGAAGGGAACTCAGGGCCTGATGAGGATCAATGGCTTCTCCTTGGTGTTTACAAAATGCCTATCTCTTTTCAAAGCATGTTCACTGTGTTATCTCATGAAACCCTCATGAAAATGAGGATATTTGTATCCATTTTTACACATGGGGAAACTGAGGTCCGAAACGTATACTAACTCTGAAGTAAAATGTAAGTATTTATTAAATGAATTAATAAATTAATATATATATATAAAGTTTTTTTTAAATCCATTAAAAACTCCAATGTAATAGGTCCATTTAAAATGTATGAAAGAGGAGTTCCTCTTGTGGCTCATCAGCAAGAAACCCAACTAGTATCCATGAAGATGCAGGTTCAATCCCTGGCCTTGCTCAGTGGGTTAAGGATTCAGCTTTGCAGGGAGCTGTGGTGTAGGTCACAGACATGGCTCAAATCTGGTGTTGCTGTGGCTGTGGCTTAGGCAAGCAGCTGCATCTCCAATTCATCCCCTAGCCTGGGAACCTCCATATGCCACAGGTGCAGCCCTAAAAATAAAAATTAAAAAAATAACAAAAAAAAACAAAAATACTTTATAAAATGTATGAAAGAACATGCTGCCCCCTAAAAATTATTTTCAAACACTTTGCTTATATACATATTTTACTGTAGATTTTAATGGTACACAAGAATATATAAATAAGCAATGTCTCAAAATGTTTGAAAATTTCTGTGTAATATGTAATTCACAAGGTATGGGTGAATATGCTGTCTCTAAAAATTGATTTAAATCACTTTAGCTAATACAAGATCCTTATTACATAATTTTTTAGGGTGGCAAGAAACACTAGATAACTAGTGACAGAAAAAATATGTGTGTATGTATATGTACACATGAAATATACGTGATGAATATACCCATCTATATATCATAAGTATATAAATGAAAAAATAATTTTTAAAACATGATTTGAATAGTCACCAATGGACACCCATACAGTACACATATGATTTAGGACATGGGATAAAGGAAAAAAATTACCAAAGAAGGAAGACATGCGCAGATTGAGAAGGAAGATGAGTGAAGGAAGATGAATCTCTCATTTTCTCTGCAGATGAGGAAAGAAACACTATTGAACTAGATTCAACAATCCTGTTAGATTTGCCCTGCTGGTTATTTTGGCCAATGCTGATTTCCATCCAAGACAATGCAAAAATTAACCTTGGTATTATAAAAACTGAATTTGCTTTGATAAAGAATGACTGTCCTATGACTTCACTACCTAAAATACTTCCATCTCCACTCCCCAGTCACCTCCATCCTCTTTTACTGCTTTCTTTTGTTAAAAAAATGTATCCCAACCTGGTATTCTATTACATATTTGTTTGCTTATGATCTAGCTCCAAAACTACAACCTGAACTACACAAAAGCAAATATTTCTCTGCTTTATGCTATGTTCTCAGGAGGACACAGAGTTTTCTCAGAAGAGGAACTAAAAATCTTCAATCAGAGAGATCCACCCATGATGGCTTCTATAGGAAAACACCTCTTCTGTCTCTCCAGATTTCATACCACATGATACCCATGGATTTGGGAAGGAAGGACCACATCAAGCACCAGGAAGCTGACATTTCCCTGCACACCTGCTATTTGTGACTAAATAGAGGAAACAAAAACTTGCTGAGTTCCCATGATTTAGGCTGTGGAACTGGAGCATGTTTAAAAACAAAACTTCCTCTATATAACTAGACCCATGTCAATGGAAAGCATCAACTGAATCAGCAGTGTCTCTGAGTTCATCCTCCTGGGACTCTCCTCCCGGCCCGAGGACCAGAAGCCACTCTTTATCCTCTTCCTTGCCATATACCTGCTCACCATCACAGGGATCCTGCTCATCATTCTGGCCATCTGCTTAGACCCCAGCTCCACACCCCCATGTATTTCTTCCTGAGTTTCCTGTCTTTCATTGACATTTGCTTCTCAACAACCATTGTCCCCAGGATGCTGGTGAATTTGCTGTCCCATAAGACCATCTCTTATGTTGGGTGTTTGACTCAGATATATTTTATATATGCCTTGGTCTACAATGACAGTTGCCTTCTAGTAGTCATTGCCTTTGACCGCTATGTGTCCATACCTTCCACTATGTCACCATCATGTGCCACCACATGTGTGTCTTGATGGTGGCCTTCTCCTGCTCATTGCCTCACCTCCACTCACTCCTACCTATACTTATCCTGAATGAGCTCATTTTCTATGACTCTAACATTATCCATCTCTTCCTCTGTGACTTCAGTCCTCTAGTGGAATTGTCTTGTTTGTCCATATCTGTCAATGAAGTTTTAATGATGAAAAATGATCTGTTTTTCAGGGTACCCCCTTTCAATGCATTGCTTTCTCTTATATATGAATAGACACTGTGGTTCACAAAATTCCCTCAGCTGCTGGCAAACCCAAAGCTTTCTCTACTTGTGGTCATCATGTCACTATGGTAACACTCTTTTACAGAATCATCTTCTATGTTTATTTACAGCCTGTATCCTCCAACACTGTCACAGACAACATGGAAAAAATTGTCTACACACTTCTAACCTTCACACTAAATCCTGTTATCTACAACCTGAGAAACAAAGACATGAAACAAGGCCTGAGGAAGCAGGTGGGCAGGAGGAAACTCCGGGCAGTATCCTTTTGATTAACACCCAAGAAGTGTTTTCTACAGGAATATGTTTTCTATGTTCTTGACTAACAAGCAAGGTTTTGGAGGTTGCCCCATGTGAGACAAGGTTTCTGTGGGCACTTACATCCAGGGCTGAGGACTCATCAATTTGCTCTGCTTCTGCTTATATCATGATAGACTCCCTTACTAGTCCTCCTCTTTTCTAGGAAGTGTCATCACTTGCTCATCTTCCAGATACTGCTTTAATCCTTTTCCCAAAGACAATTCCTGAACAAGTTTCTTTCTTTTATGAAGACTTATCCTCAAAAATCCCTCACATTTCAGTATATTACTGAAAGTAATTATTGAGTTTTTAGCAGTTGAATATCTTTGCAAACATTTGAGAGGGGAAAGAGGAATAGGAGTATATTTTAGTTAATTTTCACTACATGATTTTTATAATTCCTCATTTATCTCCTTCAAATATTTTTCCTTGGGAATTCCCTGTTGGCTTAGAAGGTTAAGTATCCAGTGTTTTCAAGATTGTGTTTTTGGTTTTGACTCAAATTCAAACCCTGGCCCAGGAAACACTGCATGCCACAGGCGTGACCAAAATAATTTTTTGTGTGTGTTTAAAAATTAAGTTTTTACTTGTACTCTTAACTTTATCTTCCTCCCTTATTATATTTCTATGGTTTTATTCATTTTCAATTTCCTCATTTTTAACCATATAATTAAAAATCACTAAAGACCAGAGAGAAGAAGAACTAAGAAATGATCCATCCCATAGTGGAGATGTTGAAATATTTTCTTCCTACCATCTATCCCTGAAGTTATGTGATTAAAATATATCACTTAAAACTATTCTAGATGCAGGGATCTGAGAAGATACAAAGAGCCAAGGAAGGGAGCTTGCCTGAATGGTTTGATTCTGAGGGCAAGCTCCTAATCAGGAAGAGGAGACTGTCTGAACGGTGCAATTCCGAGGGCAGATTCCTAAACAAGGAGACGTCTGCCTGTATGGTTAACTTCCAAGGACAGGCCCTAGAAGACAATAAGGCTCACCCACTGACATTGGTGCAGAACTGAATTTTCCGGGAAACAATTTCCATTTTGCGTTGCTGAGTGGGAATTGTCCCATGGATGACTTAGTCTTTTCTGTTATTCACTTGTTCTTCAGTTTTCCACAGTCTTTCCTGATTATTTGCTTATTATTCTTATTTTCCATTCTTATTTTCCTGTGGTGATTTGTGATTTAACAAAGTTACAACAATAAGATAATAAGAATTTCATTCTGAAGGACTTTCCCCTATTTAAATCCAACTTAATTAAAACACAGTGTTTATCTACTAACTAGTTATACAGTAAACTTTAGAGTTAGGATTTTAATGAGGTTCATAGAAGTTAGACATATATTATTCATGACCAAAAGACACCTAGCTATGAGTTATAGAAGGTTTTAAGTGACAACTAGTTAAGTTGGTTTATATTTTCTTATACTGTCTCCCTGCCATAATGCTTTAAAGATAAACAGTAGTCTAAAAACAAGATATATGAATGCCAGGTTCCTATGTCTGTGACCTCTTCAACTGGTAAAGACTGGCTTGCCATGGGATGATTTGTACTGAGTCTCCTCCTTTCCACATGATATATTGTACCTAATTGCCCTTAAATTCTACTCACTAAATTTACTTAAGATAAAGATCTTAGGAGTTCCCATCGTGGCGCAGTGGTTAACGTATCTGACTAGGAACCATGAGGTTGCAGGTTCGGTCCCTGCCCTTGTTCAGTGGGTTAAAGATCCAGCAGTGCCATGAGCTGTGGTGTAGGTTGCAGACGTGGCTCGGATCCCCCGCGTTGCAGTGGCTCTGGCATAGACCAGTCGCTACAGCTCCGATTCGACCCCTAGCCTGGGTACCTCCATATGCCATGGGAGTGGCCCAAGAAATAGCAAAAAGACAAAAAAAAAAAAAAAGAAAAGATCTTAGAACATGATGTATAGCTGCTGTACCATGTAAAAGATAATGAATGTACTTTTAACACTGTGATGTAATCTGTAGTTAAACAACTGTCTGTATAAACACTCATCTATGCCATTAAATTTGAGCAGTTCAGCACCCTGAAAGAAGGGACAAAGAGACTGTCTCTGAGTGCAATCGCTGACACGGTACCTCTCCTTCAGGAAGTGCCCTCCCTGGCTTCTGGAGCTGGACTCCAGCATCTAGGCTCTGCAACTCTTAAGAGTCTAACCTGAAGAAATATGAACATACATGTACATTGAGTACTGAGAATTTTTTTTTTTATTTTCCCACTGTACAGCAAGGGGATCAGGTTATCCTTACATGTATACATTACAATTACAGTTTTTCCCCCACCCTTTCTTCTGTTGCAACATGAGTATCTAGACATAGTTCTCCATGCTATTCAGCAGGATCTCCGTGTAAGTCTATTCTAAGTTGTGTCTGATAAGCCCAAGCTCCCCATCCCTCCCACTCCCTCCCTCTCCCATCAGGCAGCCACAAGTCTCTTCTCCAAGTCCATGATTTTCTTTTCTGAGGAGATGTTCATTTGTGCTGGATATTAGATTCCAGGTATAAGTGATATCACATGGTATTTGTCTTTGTCTTTCTGGCTCATTTCACTCATCATGAGATTCTCTAGTTCCATCCATGTTGCTGCAAATGGCATGATGTCATTCTTTTTGATGGCTGAGTAGTATTCCATTGTGTATATATACCACCTCTTCCGAATCCAATCATCTGTCGATGGACATTTGGGTTGTTTCCATGTCCTGGCTATTGTGAATAGTGGTGCAATGAACATGCGGGTGCACGTGTCTCTTTTAAGGAGAGTTTTGTCCGGATAGATGCCCAAGAGTGGGATTGCAGGGTCATACGGAAGTTCTATGTATAGATTTCTAAGGTATCTCCAAACTGTTCTCCATAGTGGCTGTACCAGTTTACATTCCCACCAGCAGTGCAGGAAGGTTCCCTTTTCTCCACAGCCCCTCCAGCACATGTTATTTGTGAAGTTATGAATGATGGCCATTCTGACTGGTGTGAGGTGGTATCTCATGGTAGTTTGGATTTGCATTTCTCTTATACTCAACGATGTTGAGCATTTTTTCATGTGTTTGTTGGCCATCTGTATATCTTCAGTTGCATCATTTGAAACTATTTCCTCCCATTCTGTAAGTTGTCTTTTTGTTTTCTTTTTGGTTTCCTTTGCTGTGCAAAAGCTTTTCCATTTGATGAGGTCCCATGGGTTTATTTTTGCTCTAATTTCTATTGCTTTGGGAGACTGACCTGAGAAAATATTCATAATGTTGATGTCAGAGAGTGTTTTGCCTATGTTTTCTTCTAGGAGTTTGATGGTGTCCTGTCGTATATTTAAGTCTTTCAGCCATTTGGAGTTTATTTTTGTGCATGGTGTGAGGGTGTGTTCTCGTTTCATTGCTTTGCATGCAGCTGTCCAGGTTTCCTAGCAATGCTTGCTGAATAGACTTTCTTTTTCCCATTTTATGTTCTTGCCTCCCTTGTCAAAGATTAATTGACCCTAGGTGTCAGGGTTTATTTCTGGATTCTCTATTCTGTTCCATTGGTCTGTCTGTCTGTTTTGGTACCAATACCACACTGTTTTGATGACTGTGGCTTTGTAGTATTTCTTGAAGTCTGGGCGAGTTATGCCTCCTGCTTGGTTTTTGTTTGAGAATTTCTTTAATCAAACCCATCTTTTTTGTTGTTGTTGTTCTTAAGGCCATACCTGCAGCATATGGCATTCCCAGGTATGGGTCTACTCATAGCTGGGGAATCTGCTGGTCTACAACACAGCCACAGCAATTCAGGATCCAAGCCACCCCTGCAAACTACCCCACAGCTCACCAAAAATGGAGATCCCAGACCCGCTGAATGAGGCCAGGCACTGAACCTGTATCCTCATAGATACTAGTCAGACTCATGTCCATGGCATGAAAATTGGAATTTCCCAGCTTCATCACAAATAAAAATTGGCAAAAAATCTAATCCTACCAAGAGGAAAGAAATAAATTAATTTCGATTAATTACATAGAATGTAAAAATTTAAAGCAGGCTGAAAGCACAAACAGATATTTTTTTAAGAAATTCATTAAATAGAATAATAAGATGTAGAACAAAGTATAAAAATATGAAGATTAATTTTTAGGTTTTATGAATATATAGCTGTATATTTACTCTAATGGGGGAAAGACAGAGGAGGACAGAGAGGGAGACAATTTCCACTTCTTCACACATATCTGGAATGTCTGAATTTTCTCAAATAAATATTTATAGCTCATGGAATTTAAAATTATTAGCAGATATCCAGTGTTCCCAGCAGCACTTATTGAAGGGTCTGTCTTTTCTCCTTTGTATGTTCTTGTCTCCTTTGTCATAGATTAGTTGACTGTAGGTGCATGGGTTTAATTCTAGGCTTTCTACACTGTTCACCTGATCTATATTTCTGTTTTTGTGCTGCTGTCATATGGTTTTTATGACTGTAGCTTTGTTATAGTCTGAAGTCAGGGAGGCCGAATCCTCCAGCTCCATTTTTCTTTCTCTGGATGGCTTTGGATGTTCTGGGTCTTTTGTGTTTAAAACACCTAATATGCTTATAACATTGCCTGACATTTTGAAGGTCTTCAAAAACACTGGTTATTTTCTCATTATTCTTTACAGACTCATCACAAGCAGACACCATTTATTTCATGACCACTGTAGTTAATTTCCATCTGTTCAAATCAAAATATAGGAATCATTTACTCCTATCTTTTCTCTCACATTTCTCTCACTACATCAGGAAGTCTTGTTGCTTTAGACTTACAACCAAATACACTTCTCCAAATACTCTTTCCTGCTATTATGCTAGCCTATCAATCTCTTATTGGCACAGTTGTTTGAGCTCCTAGACAGTCTTTCTGCTTCCAAAAAGCTCCCTTCTCTATGTCAGTCACCCTGATACCTTGTAGAGCTGGATCATGTTACTCCTGTTCTGAAGAGCTTCCAAGTGATACATGCATAATTCACAGTAAGTTGCAAATTGTAAAGATTAGGGGACCTTGTTACACATAGGTGTTGAAATGACTCACACTACTCTTCTCTCCTCCCCTCCTGTCACCCCCACTCCTTTCAGTTCCTAAAACCTAACTGACAATGTTACATCTCAGACTTTTGTAGTTGCTGTTTTCTGTCCCTGGAATAGTTTTCTTGCAAATATCCCCATGGCTCTCCTTTGGTGCCTTCAATTCTTTCAAATATCACCCTCTTGATGATACCAATCCTCACCATGCTACTTAAAATTGCAACCTATCCCCCTCATTCTTGATTTCCTCACAATGCTGCTTTTTATACTACTTAAATACCATGACACTTACTTACATATTATGTTTATTCTCTCCTCATTAATATATAAGCTCAATAAAGTAGAAATATTTTTGTCTGATTTTTTCACTTCTAAAAATTTCCATAAACACAGTAGACACATAAAAATGCTTGTCAGAATGAATTACCTATATATACATTTAGCTTTGTCTTACCTGAAAATCAGTTCTTGGTGTATGTGAAGCAAACAATAACTCAATTTAACAATCTAAAATTAAGCAGGCATAAGTAGGCTGTCCTCAGAAAGAGAGAACCAATTAGGAATACATCCCACATTGCAATATCGAATTTGGAAATGGGGTTCAATTCCCTATATTCCTCTACTGGATTGTTGTCACAGGCAGAAAAAAAAGTTTAAGAATGAAAAATCAAGCCAAAATCTTTGCAATACATTTAGATTTTAGGAAATAATCAGACGCAATATACTACTAGCAACTGCATTAATGCAAACATTTTCAACTTCATTACTTTAAGTAACATTTACTTTATAAACCTACAGAAAATGATAGAAAAGATGACAAATAAAGCAAAAAAAATGTTTCTTGCTATCTGATTTACATATAGATATACACTATGGATTATCATTAAATTTCATCTTCATTACATTGATGACTGTTTATTTATCTAAAACAATATTCCAACATCCTAGATACTAACTCAACTGTAAGGAATCCTATTCTAAAGAAAAGGAACATATCACATTAGAGAATTCTTATCTTTTTAACTTGGTTTCAGTAAATTAAGGAGTATGAAGGTATAACTTACACAAAATGCAATAGTATTAAAAAGTCGGGAATAGAAAGACTGGAGCTCAACTTCTCTCACAAAAACAAAAAAAAAAAAGACAAGCAAATGCTGAGCAATCTTCAATCAAATGGACTGGAACTTTCAAAAAATATCCTACTCCAGAAGATAAAGAGAAGGCCACATCAAAACGTAGGATATGCTGATTATTTGCTATAAGCAACCCCACACTGGCTGGGTGAGAAGCCCCAAAGACTGGAAAGTATCTCTAAAACAGAGACTCACCTACATGAGTGAAAGTCCTGAGCCACATGTCAAATCTCCACACCTGAGGATCTGGCATTGGGAGAAAGAGACCCTGGAGCACCTAGTATTGAAGACCAGTGGGGCTTGTGCACAGAAGTGCTACAGGACTGGGAGAAATGGAGATTCCCTTTTTGAAAGGCACACACAGATTTTCACATGCACTGGCTCCCAGGGCAATGCAATGTCTCCATAGGAATCTGGTAAGATCTGACTGCAGTTCATAGAGGATCTCCTGGGAAAACAGGAGGTGAATGTGGCTTGTTGTGGGGGAAGGGTATTGGAGACAAAGCTCCAGGGAATATTCATCACCATGCATTTTCTGTAGGTGGCCATTTTGGGAAAATCTGGACCCACCCATCAGAACTGAGAAGCCCCAGGCCAAACAACAATCCAGGTGGGATCAGAGCCACATTCATCAGTAAATAGGCTGCCTAAAGACCCCCCAGTCACAGAGCAGCCTCTAATGTCATCCAAAGGAAAATCCCCACTCACCAGGTGGGATCAGAATCTGCCCCACCTACTGTTGGGCAGGCACCAGTTCCTCCCATCAGCAAGCCCCTGTACCAACTTCAGACACAAGGGATCAGATAACAGAAGTAAGAGAGGTTCCAACCCTACTCTCTGAAAAAAGGTCACCACACCAAAAACGTTTTTAAAATGGAAAGACAGGGAACTATAACTCAGGTAAGGGAGAAAGAAAAAAAAAAACAGAAAAACAACTAAGTGATCAGGAGATTCTCAGCCTACAGGACAAAGATTTTAGACTGTGGATACTGAAGATGATGCAAGACATTGTAAATAAACTGGAGGCAAAGATGGATAATTTAAAGGAAACACTGAGCAAAGAAATATAAAACACTTAAGCAAGAAGATATGCAAAATACAATACCTGAAATAAAAAATTTCATCAGCAGCAGCCAAGAGCAGAATATAAGAAGCAGAAGAACCAATAAATGATGTAGAGGACAGATTAGTGGAAATCACAGTTGTGGAACAGAAAAGAGAAAAAAGATTGAAAACAAATGAAGAGAGCCTCAGAGAACTGTGGGACAACACTAAACACACTGACATCTTTATTACAGGGGTGCCAGAAGGACAAGAGAGAGAGAAAGGGACATAAAAAATATTTGAAGATATAATAGCCAAAAACTTCCCTAATATGGTAAAGGAAACACTCACTCAAATCCAGGAAGCATGAGTACCATATAAAATAAACCCAAGGAGGAGTACCCCAAGACACATATTAATCAAATTGACCAAAATGAAAGACAAATAGAAAACATTGAAAGCAGCTAGGGAAAAGAAACAAATAACAAACAAAGGAACCCTGATAAGGTTATTGGGAGGTTTTTCAGCAGAAACTCTGCAAGTCAGAATGGAGTGGCCTGATATGCTTAACGTGATGAAAGGAAAAATCCTCCAACCAAGATTACTTTACCCAGAAATGCTCTCTTTCAGATTTGAAAGAGAAATCAGAAGCTTTACAGATAAGCAAAAGCTAAGATAATTCAGCAACACTGAGCCAGCTTTACAAAAAAATACTACAGGAACTTCTCTAGGCATAAAATAAAAGTCTGAAACCTGAAACAAAAATACCACAAATGTCAAGCCTCACCAGTAAAGGTATATATACAGTAAGGATATATCATCCATGAACAATTATACTACCCAAATCAGAAATCATGAGAAGAGGAACAAATGCAGGATACTGGTGATACAATTGAAATTAAGAGACCAACAACTTAAAGCAATCATATATATATATATATATATATATATATATATATATATATATATATATATGGACTCACATCAAAACTTCAGAGTAACTGCAAACCAAAGTCTGCAATTGATATACAGACGAATAAGAAAAATCAACTCAAACACAACAGTGAAGATAGTCATCAAACCAAAAGAGGAGAGAAGAGAGAAGAAGGTAAGAAAAAGAGCAACAAAACATATCCAAAAGAATTAATAAAATGATAGTAAGAACATACATATCAATAATTACCTTAAAAGTTAATGGACTAAATTCCCCAACCAAAAGACATAGACTGGCTGAATGGATACAAAAACAAGATCCATATATATGTTGTCTTCAAAGGACTCACTTCACTTCTAGGGACACATACAAGTTGAAAGTGAGAGGATGGAAGAAAATATTTCATGCAAATGGTAATCAAAAGAAAGCTAGAGTAGCAATACTCATATCAGACAAAACAGACTTTAAAATGAATAATATGTAAGAGACAAGGAAGAACACTGCCTAATGATCATGGGATTAATCTGAGAAGAAGACATAACAATTGTAAAAATATATGCACCCAACATAGGATCATCACAATATACAAGGCAACTGCTAACAACCTTAAAAGGAGAAATTGACAATAACGCAGTAATAGTGGGGGACTTTAACACCCCACTTACAGCAATGGACAGATCATCCAGACAGAAAATCAACAGGAAGCACAGGCCCTGAATGAAGCATTAGACCAGATGGACATAATAGGTATTCCATCCAGAAACAACAGAATACACATTCTTCTCAAGTGCACATGGAACATTCTGTAAGATTGATCACATCCTGGGCTAGAAATCAAGGCTCATTACCTTTAAGAAAATTGAAATCATATCAAGCATCTTTTCTGACCAAAATGCTATATGACTGGACATCAAAAACAAGAAAAAAACTGCAAAAAAACCCCACAAACACATGGAGACTGAACAGCATGCTACTGAAGAACAAATGGGTCACTGAAGAAATCAAAGAAGAAGTTAAAAAATACCTAGAAGCAAATGACAAAAATGATATGTCACTCCAAATCCTACAGGATGCAGTAAAAGCAGTTCGAAGAGGGAGGATTGTAGCAATACCAGCCTACCTCAATAAATAAGAAAAAGCTCAAAAAAATATAACTTGACATCTTAAGCAGCCAGTGAGAGAAGAACAGACTAGAGTTAAAGTTAGTGGAAGGAAAGAAATCATAAAGATCAGAGCAGAAAGCAATTAAATAGAAATGAAAAAAAAAAACATGGAAAAGATCAATGAAATGAAAAGCTGGTTCTTTGAAAAGATCAACAAAGCTGATAAACCCTTAGGCAGACATATCAAGAAAAAAATAGAGAGGACTCAAATCAATAAAATTAGAAATGGAAAAGGAGAAGTTACAATTGACATCACAGAAATACAATAGATCATAAGAGGCTATTATAAGCAACTATACACCAATAAAATTATAAAACACAGAAGAAATGGACAAATTCTTAGAAATGTACAATTTTCTAGACTAAACCAAGATGAAATTTGGAAAGAAATTTCTGATGCACGACAATGGGAACTTTGGAAAAATAAAAATTTAGACAAGTAGTTTCAAAATTAGGAAATAAAAATGCTAGCAAGTATTTAAAAGGTATGCAATCTCATGATTACTCACTGAAATACAAAGTCAAACCACCAGGAAATGCTCCTCCCAGCATACACACACCACATGAATACAATGAAAAAGGCTGGCACCACCATGTGTGGTCAGAATGAGCTACAACCACACCCTCACACATTGATGGTGGAAGTGCAACTTGGTACAATCTCTTTGGAAGTCAATTTCACAGTGTGGAGTGAAATCAAAGATGGGAACCTTCTAAAACCAAGGAATTCCACTCCTAGATATGTAGGAAAGGGAAGGGAATGCACATGTGCACCAAGAAATATATATAGGAATTATCATGGCAGCATTATCCCTAATAACCCCCCCAAATTATTCAATCAAGAATAGGTTGCATAAGTATTAAGTGAGACCATCGTACAATGAGGTAAATCTCAGCAATAGAAATGAACAAACTACCACTCCATACCACTACCTAGATGACCTTGCAAATATAAGACTGAACAAAAGATCCAGAAAAAGAATATATCAGGTCTGAGGGCATTAATATAAACTTCCAAAACAGGCAAAAATAAAATAACATATTTGTAAAGACAGTAAGGATTATTTTACTTTGAGATGGAGAGAAGAGGAATGACTATCCGGATACACAAAAGGAGATTCAGTTGCTCGTAGTAATATTCTCCTTCTAAATCTGGGAAATAATACACAGGTGAATGGTTTCTAATAATTTGGGGGGCATTCTGCTAAGACAAATATGACATACAGAGGACAAAGAACACTATGATATAACTTTTATGTGGAATCTAAAAATAAAATAAACAAATAAATAAAAAAATTCAGACTCACAGATATAGCTAACTAGTGGTTACTGAAAAGGAGGGGTTGAATGGGCAAGGTGGTGGAAAGAGAGATACAAATTTTGGGGTGTAAGATAGGCTAAAAGATGTACTGGACAGCACAGGGAATATAGCCAATATTTTGTAATAACTGTAAATGGAAAGGAACTTTTAAATATTCCATTAAAATTTGTTAATTAAAAAAATTTCTTATGAAATGATAAAAGACCAAAAATTGTTAAAGCAATCTTGAGGAACAAAGCTACAGAAATCACACAGTATTTTACTGCTATCAGAACAGTCATACAGACCAATGGAACAGAATAGAGAACCCAGAAATAAACCTAGACATATATTGTCAATTAATCTTTGACAAAGGTGAAAAGAATAAAATGGGGAAATGACTGTCTCCTGCCAGCTGCATGTAAATCAATGAAACTTGAACACATCTACACACCATGCACAAAAATCAAATATAAATGGCTGGAAGATTTAAACATAAAACAAGATACCATAAAACTCCTAGAAGAGAACATAGGCAAAACATTCTCTGATGTGAACCATACAAATGTTTTCTTAAGTCAGTCTCCAAAAGCAACAGAAACAAAAACAAAAAATAAACCAATGGGACCTCCTCAAACTTACAAGCTTTTGCACAGCAAAAAAAAAAAAAAAAAAAAAAAAACCATTAAAAACACCAAAAAAACAACCTACAGAATGGAAGAAAATAGTTTAGTTTAAATGATGCAACAAACAAGGGTTTAATATCCAAAATATATAAACAATTCATACAACTCAATAGCAGAAAACAAACAAACAAACAATTATTATATGGGCAGAGATCCTGAATAGATATTTCTCTAAAGAAGACATTCCAATGGCCAATAGGCACAGGAAAAAATGTCCAAAATCACTAATTATTAAATAAACGCAAATAAAATTTACAACTAGGTACTGCCTCACAATGATCAAAATGGCTATCATTAATAAATGTATAAATAACAAAAGCTGGAGAGCTTGTAGAGAAAAAATAAAACTCCTACGCTGTTGGCGGGAATGTAAATGGTACAACCACTAAGGAAAACAGCATGGAGGTACCTCAGAAAACTAAACTTGGAACTACAATATGACACAGAAATCACACTCCTGGGCATATAACCAATAAAACTTTCATTCAGAAAGATATATGTTCTCCTATGTTCACTGAAGCACTATTCACAATAGCCAAGTCATGGAAACAACATAAACATCCATGAACAGATGAATGGATTAAGATGTATTACATATACACTATGGAATATTACTCAGCCATAAAAAGAATGAAATAATTCTATCTGTAGCAACAAGGATGGAACTAGACCATACTAAGTGAAACAAGTCAGAAAAGCAAAAGACAAATACCATATAACATCACTTTTATGTGGAATCTAATACATGGCATAAATTAAACTTTCTACAGAGAAGAAACAAACTCATGGACATAGAGAACAAACTTGTGGTTGCAAAGGGGGAGGGGGAGAGAGGAGAAAGGACTGGGAATTTGGGGTTAGTACATGCAAACTATTTCTTTTGGAATGGATAAGCAATGAGGTCCTGTTTTATAGCCCAGGGTGATATATCAATCATTTGTGATGAATCATGATGGAAGATACCATAAGAAATATAATATATACGTACATGTATTACTGGATCACTTTTCTGTTTAGCAGAAATAGAACATTGTAAATTAACTATAATTTAAATAATTTTGTGAGTTCCTGTCGTGGCTCAGTGGTTAACAAACATGACTAGGAACCATGGGGTTGTGGGTTTGATCCCTGGTATGGTCAGTGGGTTAAGGATCCGGCATTACCGTGAGCTGTGGTGTAGTTCACAAATGAGGCTTGGATTGAGCTCTGATGTGTCTGTGTCATAGGCCAGTGGCTACAGCTATGATAGACTGGCTGTGAACCTCCATATGCCCTGAGTGTGGCCTTAGAAAAGACAAAAAAATAAAAATAAATTAAACTAAGTATTTAGAGAAGCCCTTTCAGTATTTCTTTTAGAATGGGTTATGTATTGCTGTACTATTTTAGTTTTTGTTTGTTGGAAAAATTCTTTATTTTCCCATCTATTTTAAATCCCATTCTACCCAGATAGAGTATTCTAGGTTTCAGATATTTTCCTTTCAGTGCTTTAAATATATCTTGCCACTCCCTCCTGGCTTGTAGTGTTTCTGTAGAGAAATCAGATAATATGATAGTCTTATTGGTGTTCCCTTATAATTAACACTAAAAAAAAGGAATATCTAGGATGGAGGAAACCACAATTGGAAACCAGACACTTAAATAAGCCAGCATACAGATTGGAACATGCAGATGCTAAGAAAAAAAAAGACATCAAAATCATAAACTTTGAGCAAGGAAATAAGAAAAAATAGATTTTTAAAATTTTTTAATGATGTATTTGAGCCTATATGACTATGAGGCTAAAGCAAGCAGATATAGGAAGAGTTTAACATACATACAAAACAGGGCAACCACAAATCAAACCAAACATACATTCACAAAGCTGAAAATAAAAGTACTCAAGTATAAAATAAATGGAAATCATCCAACAAAAAACAGAAAGTAAGAAAAGAGAAACATAGAATCAAAACTGGAAAACAAGGTTTAAAATGGCAATAAATAAATATCTATCAATAATCACCTTATATGTCAATGGACTGAACGCTCCAAACAAAAGACACAGAGTGGCAGAATGGATAAAAAAGCAAAAATCTTCAATCTTCTGCATACAAGAGACTCACCTTAGGGGAAGGACACTTACAGACTGAAAGTGAGGGGATGGGAAAAGGTATTTCATGCCAATGGACCAGACAGGAAACCAGGAGTTGCAATACTCACATCACACAAAATAGACTTTAAAAGAAAGGCCATAAAGAAACACAAAGAAAAACACTATTTAGTGGTTAAAGGATCCATTCAAGAAGAGGCTATTACAATTGTCAATATATATGTGCCTATATAGGAGCACCCAGATACCTACAAAAAATACTAACAGACATCAAAGGAGAAATTTATGGGAATACAATCATATTAGGAGACTTTAATAGCCCACTCACATCAATGGACAGATCCTCTAGGGAGAAAATCAATGAGGCAAAAAAGATCCTAAAGGAAACAATAGAAAAGTTAGACTGAATCTACATTTTCAGGACATTACATCAAAAAAAAATCAGAATACACTTTCTTCTCAAGTGCACATGGAACATTCGCAAGAACTGATCACATCCTGGGGCACAAAGTGAACCTCAGCAAATGTAAGAGTTTCTAGTATCTTCTCTGATCACAGTGGCATAAAACTAGAAATCAACCACAGGACAAGAAGTGAGAAAAAACCTACTACATGGAGACTAAACAGCATGCTACTAAAAATCCAATGGGTCAATGAGGAAATCATGAAAGAAATTAAAAAATACCTTTAGACAAATGATAATGAAGACATAACCAATCAAAATCAATGGGGGGCACAAAAGCAGTGCTCAGATGGAAGTCATAGCAATATATGCCTTCCTCAAAAAAGAAGAAAAAGCTCAAATCAACAACTTAACCCACCACCTAAATGACATAGAAAAAGAAGAACAAGGAAAGTTAAGTCAGCAGAAGGAAAGAAATCATAAAGATCAATGAGGAAATCAATAAAACAGAGATTCAAAAAACAGTAGACAAAATCAATCAAACCAAGAGATGGTTCTTTGAAAAGGTAAAAATACACTGACAAACCTCTGGCTAGATTCACCAAGAAGAGAGGGAAAAAATTAAATAAAAAAATAAGAAATGAAAAAGGAGAAGTCAAAATGGATACCACAGAAATACAAAAAAAAAAAAAAAACACATAAGAGAATACTATCAACAATTATATTCCAACAAATTTGACAACCTAGGAGAAATTGACAACTTTCTAGAGAACTTCATCTTTCCAAAACTGAATCAAGAGGAAATAGATCAACTGAACACACCCATCACTATAAATGAAATTGAGTATGTCATAAAAACACTCCCTACAAATAAAAGTCCAGGACCAGATGGCTTCACAGGTGAATCTACCAAACATACAAAGAGAATCTTCTACCCATTCTTCTTAAACTTTTCCAAAATGTTGAAGAAGAAAGAACACTCCCAAAGACATTCCATGACTCCACCAATACCCTAATTCCAAAACCAGACAAAGATGCCACCAAAAAAGAAAACTATCGGCCAATATCCTTGATAAATATAGATGCAAAAATTCTCAATGAAACTTTAGCCAACTGAATCCAACAACATACCAAAAAGATCATACATCATGACCAGGTGGGATTCATCCCAGCTGCACAAGGATGGCTCAACATATGCAAATCAATCAATATCATACACCACATTAACAAAAGAAAAGCCAAAAACCACAGGATAATCTCAATAGATGCAGCAAAAGAATTTGACAAAGTCCAAAATCCCTTCATTATAAAAAACTCATTCCAAAGTGGGTATAGAAGGAATATAACTTAATATAATCAAATACATTTATGACAAACCTACAGTAAATATAGTATTCAATGGAGACAACCTGAAAGGCTTCTCAGTAAAAAATGGAACACGATGCAGATGCCCACTCTCAGCACTATTATTCAACACAATATTGGAAGACCTGGCCATGGCAATCCGACAAACAAAAGAAATAAAAGGCATCCAAATAGGAAGAGAACAGGTAAAACTGTCACTGTGTGCAGATGACATGATAATATATACATAAAACTCTAAAAATTCAACCCAAAAACTACTTTAACTCATCAACAAATTCAACAATGTAGCAGGATATAAGATTAACATTCTGAAATCAGTCACATTTCTGAATACTAAAAATAAATATTAGAAAAGGAATACAAAAATACAATACCCTTTAAAATGGCACCCCAAAAAATCAAATACCTGGGTATACACCTGACCAAGGAGGTAATGACTCTATGCCATGAACTATAAAACATTAATCAAGGAAATAAAAGATGTAAAGATATGGAAAGATATCCCATGCTTCTGAGTTGGAAAAATTAGTATTTTAAAAATGGCTATACTACTCAAAGCAATCTACACATTCAATGCAACCCCTATGAAATTACCCAGGACAATTTGCACAGAACTAGATCAAACAATCCAAAAATTTATATGCAACCACAAAAGAACCAGAATTGCCAAAGCATTTCTGAGGAACAAAAACCAAGTAGGAGGTATAACTCTCCCAGACCTCAAGCGGTATTACAAACCACAGTCATCAAGAGAGTGTGATACTGGTATCAAAACAGACAGAGAGACAAATGGAACAGAATAAAGAACACTGAAATAAACCCAGACACCTTTGATCACTTAATCTCTGACAAAGGAGGCAATAGCATAAAATGGGAAGACAGTCTTTTCAGCAAGAATTGCTGGGAAACCTGGATAGCTGCATGCAAAGCAATGAAATTAGACCACACCCTCACACCATGCACAAAAATAAACTCCAAATAGCTGAAAGACTTAAATATAAGACAAGACACCATCAAACTCCTGGAATAGAGCATAGGCAAAATATTCTCTGACATCAACCTCACAAATGTTTTCTCAGGTCAGTCTCCCAAAGCAAGAGAAATAAAAGCAAAAATAAACCAATGGAACCTCATCAAAATGACAAGTTTTTGCACAGCAAAGGAAACCAAAAAGAAAACAAAAAGACTACGTACAGGATGGGAGAAAATAATTTCAAATGATGCAACTGACAAGGGCCTAATCTATAAATTATACAAGCAATTTATACAACTAAACAGCAAAAAAGCCAACAACCCAATTAAAAAATTGGCAAAATCCTAAATACACATTTCTCCAAGGAAGATATACAGATGGCCAATAAGCACTTGAAATAATGCTCAACATCCCTAATCAGTGAAAAATTTAAATCAAAACTACCATGAGATACCACCTGACACCATCAGAATGGGAATCATTAATAAGTGCACAAATAACATGCTGGAGGGAGTGTGGAGAAAACAGAACCCTCCTCCACTGTTGGTGGGAATGGAAGCTGGTACAACCACTACAAAGAACAGTATTTAGGTACATTATAAAACTATACATAGAACTACCATATGACCCAGAAGTCCCACTCTTGGGCATATATCTGGACAAAACTTTCCTTAAAAAAACACATGCACCAGCATGTTCATTGCAGCACTATTCACAATAGCCAATACATGGAATCAATACAAATGTCCACTGACAGATTGTATTAGGAAGATGTGGTATATATACACAATTCAATACTACTCAGTCATAAAAGAACAAAATAATTCCATTTTCAGCAACATGAATTGAATTTTGTGGACAATGGGTCTCAGACCACCCTTCCATGAGTCCCATCAGTGAACAGGACATGGCACCTGTGAAATAACAGAGCATAATTCACTCTCAGTCCAGCGGAAAAAGCATGCTTTCCAGTATCACTCTCAGCCACCACACCAAGTCAACACCACTAACTTATGCCTCTACTTATATTTAACATTTATCAAACTCATTCACATCCTTTCTTTTTCTTAAAATTTGATCTAGCAAATAACTATCTAAGATGGAGTTATTTATTCCTATGATATACTTAATAAGTTGGAGTCTCATAATTATGTTATTCAACCCAGTAAATGTGACTTGGTTTCTGGATGCCAAAATAATCCTTTTTGATGGATAGTTCCAAGTAGGGTTTAAAGCTTTCCAGTGTGGTGTTGATGGGCTGATGACAATGGTGATGATGATGATGCAGTGACGAGGGCCACAAAAATGACACAAGAGCTTAATTTAAAAAAAAAGTTTAGTAATAATAATAATTAAATATTTCAATTATTAAGTATTTTAATAATATTAAAAATATTTTCCAATAATCAATAGTAATAATAGATCATATTTAATGAGTGCTTAGTATTTGTCTTTTCTTTTTAATCTTTTTGCCTTTTCTAGGACCGCTACTGTGGCATATGGAGCTTCAGGCTAGGGATCTAAACAGAGCTGTAGACATTGACCTACACCAGAGCCACAGCAATGCCAGACCTGAGCTGCATCCATGACCTACAACATAGCTCACAGCAATGCTGGATACTAACCCACTGAGCAAGGCCAAGGATCAAACCCACAACCTCATCATTCCTAGTTGGATTCCTTAACCACTGTCAGTCTTGATCTAAATATTATATCATTATCAAATTACTCCTCATAATAACTCTATACAATGAACACCAGCATTATTCTATTGAGCCAATGAAGAAACTAAACCTGAAAAATTTCTAACTTTCTCAAGATCTCAAGTGTAAAGAGTATGGAAACTTGCAGACTCCAGAGATGTCTTATATTTTTACTCACAACCTTAAACTTACACGGCTACCACTGACTGATCACATTATCCCCCCACACCATTACACAGGTCATTTGAATTCCACATCTTAACTGCAAATCATGATTCATGAAGAAACTGACATGAGTTTCAGCCTTTGGTCTCTTCAGCAATCCTATCAGGTAGGGATATTATCTACATCTTACAGAGGAGAAAAGCAAATTTCAAAGGGACTAAAACTTCCCTCCAATTGAAAAGGAACATGAGGAACAGAGCAGTAGAGCAGGTAAGCCAGAGTTTTGTCACCACATCCTGTGTCCCTCATTCACATTTCATCACCTGTGACTAACAGTGACAGTAACATCACTGTCCTTGCTCACAGCCTGCCCTCCACATACATTATCTCAGGAATGATGCTAGTGAGTCTATGAGGTAGATACATATGGTACAAATCCAGAATCAGAGATGCAGTGAGAAGTAATTAACCAAAGACAGAATGAATATAATGAACAGAAAAATGATTCCCACCCCATCTCCAGAGGCCAAAGCCTAGGTATTCAAACAAAATATGAGGAGGAGGAAGTTGATGATAAAAATGAAAATGGTGTGCCTTTCATGATAAAGTGCTTTTCAGTTTGCACTGTTCTCCTAGCCACACATATTCACGGGAAGGGTCTTCAAAGCAAAGGGGCCCAGAGAGTTCCCAGCACAGCCAGAGACCTCTGAGACCCAGCTGGCTCCTCTCTGAAGAAACTATTCTTTCTTCCATCTCCCTTGATGTGTGCGCTTGTGAACACACATTCACATACACACAGATTCTGATTTTGCCCAACAAATCATAGTATGTACATGAAATACAAGTAAGCATAGCAATAAGTCAAGATATTTAAATGAGTTTTCTATAGGTTTTATTAAGGGAACTGAACTTGGAAACATTTATCCAGATGAACACCAGGCCAGTCTCATTCAGAACATCCATGGGGAAAACCTTCCATATTACAGGAGTCCAAACCTCAAATTACACTCTACCCTGATGAATTATTATCAGAGTCCACTGTCCTCTTTGTATATTTTGCAAATTAAAAGTTATACATACTAGTGAATCTCAGTGACCTTTTCAAGGGTAAGAGAAAAATAGATCAATGTCCTTGGATGCTAACATTGACAGCCTATTTTTATTTAAGAAAGATTCTGCTCTAATTTCTTTAATTTAGAACAAAAATAGAAATGAAACCAGCATCTCTCACCTCCTGCTGCTGGACTTCTCTCCACACCCAGACCAGCAGCCTCTCCTGTTTGGGCTCTTCCTGGCCATGTACCTGGTCACTGTACTGGGGAACCTGATCATTATCCTGGCCATTGGCTATGACCCTCACCTCCACACCCCCATGTACTTACTCCTGGCCATCCAATCCTTTGTTGGCACTGGCTTCTCCTGAACCATTGTCCCCAAGGTGCTGGTCAACATCCAGACACAGCACCACACCATCTCCTACACTGGGTTCCTCATGTAATGTACTTCTTCATAGCATTGGCCCTGCTGGATGACTTCCTGCTGGCTGTGATGGCATATGACCACTACATGGCCATCTGCCTCTCTCTTCACTACACCCTAATCATTTTACCCAGTGGTGCCTGCTGCTAGTCACCACATCTTGATTCTGTAACCATCTCATGGCCTGCTCACTCACTCTCATGTCTTGGTTCTCCTTCTGTTCCTTTCATTCCATCCTACACTTCTTCTGTGATCTTCACCCACTCCTCAAACTTGCCTGTACAGACACCCACATTTTTCAAGTAATGATGTTTGCAGCAGGATCACTCTCAGGCATGGTCCCTCTCACCTGTGTCCTGGTCTCTTATGCCCACATCATCCACCCTATCCTCAGGGTCCCCTCTCCTGGGGGAACAAACACAATCTTCTCTACCTGTGACACTCACCTGACAGTCATCACTCTCTTCTATGGGACCCTCTTTCTGGTGTACTTCCAACCCTCCTCCTCCTACTCTGCAGACACTGGAATGGTGGCCTCTGTGGTATACATGACAGGCACCCCCATGCTGACCCCTTTATCTATAGCCTGAGCAACAGGGACATAAAGGAGGACTTGTGCAGATTTGATGGGTGTGGAAGATGTTCCACCCCATAAAAAGTCCTTCCCTAAATGAGAGGCCAAGACTTTCAATGTGCTTTCTTTCCTCCATGTGTCCACTATAAATGTGAAAAGTTCATTCAAGACAAGATGTTTTGCCTTCCAAGAAATGCAAGTAAATGAAGTCCTAGACTTTTGCAGGACTGAAATAGGGCCAACTGACCAAGGCCAGAATTGCATTCTGAAGAGAGGGAGTGAACAGCAGTCCCTACCAGCTGACTTGATGCTTAGGTATATGTATCCAGGAAGACTCAACCCAGAGTTGGTAACATCAAAATGACAGCAAACAGCTGGCTTCTAGAAGAAAGCCCAATAGAAGCACAGTGTAGGACTATAAATTCTTCCCCAAGACCACAAATTCTGGCAAGACTAGGCATGTCAGGACCTCAGCCAACTCACTGGGCTTGAAACAAATTCTGACCCTGCCTCAGAAGAAACTCACTCATGAGGACCAGCATCAACATGGAGAATATCACACCGAGTGATAGAATCTATGTGTGGCCTGGGAGGGCCAGAATAGTCTAGAAAAGGAAACAAAGATGAAGAGATGTATTCAAGATCATATATCTGTGTTTAGATCTTTGTCCCTGGTAAGTGATTTGGTTTTTGTGAGCTGTGATTAGTCTTTATTCTTTTAAACACTGGTTCATTTTTTTCCTCCAACTAAAAAATCAATCATGTCATTATCATGAATGTCTAAAATATAAAGAAAATTTTTTCAGAGATCTCATTGTGTTGCAGTGGTTAATGAATCTGACTAGGGACCTTGAGCTTGAGGGTTCAATCCCTGGCCTTGTTCAGTGGGTCGAGGATCCAGCATTGCCTTGAGCTATGGTATAGGTTGTAGACATGGCTTGGATCCCACATTGCTGTGGCTCTGGTGTAGGCTTGTGGCTGTGGCTCCGATTAGACCCCAAGCCTGGGAATCTCCATATGCCCTGGGAAGCAGCCCTAGAAAAGGCAAAAAGACAAAAATAAATAAATAAATAAATAAATAAATAAATATTTTTTTTTCAAATCCTTTCTTGAAAGAAACCAGTGTGCAAACTTAAATTATAAGACACTTAGAGAAAAGCATGGGAGTGAGAATTTGTGACCTTAGATTAGGCAATGCTTTCTTAGATATGACACCAAACCGCTTGTCTGCACAAGAAGTAATAGAAAAAATGGATCAACAGGAATTGATCAAGATCACCATTTTGCACTTCAGAAGATACCATTCAGGAGAGTGAATAGACAACACACAAAAAGGTAGAAAATTTATGCAAATCATATAGTTGATAAGATATTTGTATAAGAATATATGAAGAATTCTTACACTTCAACAAAAGACAAAAAAAAACAAATTTTAAAATGTGCAAAGGATTTAAATAGACATATTTCCAAATTTAAAAAATACAAATGGCCAATGATCACATGAACGATACTCAACATCATTAATCATCAGAGAATACAAATCAAAATTACAATTAAATACCATTTCACTTCTACTAGGGTGGTTACATTTTTTTTTAAAATTTACCACACAATATAAAAATGTTAGAAAGGAATGAGGGGAGGGTGAACTGTTCTGTGTTGGGAGTAAGAACTTAAAATAATACAGCCAATTTGGAAAACATGGGCAGATTCTCAAAATGGTCAAACACAGACTTACCAAACCACCCAGCAATTCCATTCATAGGCATATAACTAAGAAAATCTACATCCATGTAAAAGCCTGTACATGAAGGTTCATAGAAGCATTATTCTTAATAACCAAAGAGAGGAAAACCACGCAATAAAGCAGACAATTGCTGAAAATTTTCTGTTAACTGTAGTATCAGTTCAGGCCCACAATAAACAAAAGCCAAAGCCTAATTAGGGGAAAATATGTTACAGAAAATGCTTATGAAAGATAAAAGCATAGGAAAGACACCAACACACAAGCCCCTCCACTCACAAAAAGCATAAATCACTTGCCATGGAGGATGGGGGCAGAAAATTGAGCTGTCTGTTCACAAACTGGCCCCTGAAAAAAGAGCCAGTCACCATCCCCCCACCCCTGAAGGATAGAAGGCAGTTTTAATAAGCAAGCAAACTTACTTACCAGGCTTGTCTTGGTAGCCAAAAGCAGCTCTCCACCCCTGCTGGCCAGGGTCTTGAAAGCTTTTACAGAGGCCTTCAGTGGGTTCAGACATGCATGTTGTCCAGAGAGTCTCAGAAACACACTGTTCCTTCAAGGCTGCCTCCTCAAAAATGGCTCCCAGCCTGGGAACCATGGGCAGAGTGTACATTTCAAGGACACAGGAAAGGTCAAGGTTCCTCCAATCAGCCAAGTCCAATTTGCAGGTCAATCAGCAGTTACCTCTTCCCTGTTCTCTCCCTAACTTCTCTGGATGTAACTGAACAGGACCCCAAGGGGTCTTCCCAGGAAACGCCACAACCTCCCTTGTTCCTCCCCAGGCCCTAGGCTTGCTGCTGGTTTGTAGACAAATGTTAGCCTCCTAGGGCTTCCCTGAGTTACAAAGAATATATTTAAGTGAAAAAAAATGCAGAAAGAGAAGCAATCAAGCCAATCTTTTGGTTTGAGAAATAAAGAATAATTTAGCCACAAAACAAAGTCAAGGACTTTTAATTCCTCCTCAAGGGCTGCGGGTAATATTCTGAGCCTTAAACTTTAAGCTGTTTGGCAAGAAACTGAAACTCCTACCAGGTGGAAAGTGTTAACTGCTTGCTAACCACAAGCACATGGACTGGGTGGAACCCAAGGACTGATGATGTTGACTCCTGATTACCTCCCTACCAAACAATCAGAGGAATGTCCACCAGCTGGTCAATCTAATCCTGCACCTGCAACTCTCTCCCTCACCCTGTCTTTAAAAACCATTCCATGAAAGCCATTAAGTATTTCTAGCATTAGCCACCTTGGCTCCCTGCAAAAAATGCTGCCCTTTCCTTCACCACAACCCAGTGTCAGGAGATGGTTTACTGCACGCAGGTGAACATACCTAAATTTGACTTGGTTACACCAAAACTCTAGTGACAAGCTCCTATGGTCTCACATGTCTCCCTCTTCTGCAATGTTTCCTGAGTAGCCAGCAAGGGGTGTCACTGGCTTGGAGGTGGCTGGTTTGGTAGTTATCTGGCTGCAATTGGAGGCAGGTTTCACAGCAACAGTGCAGGGTCATGCAAGAAAAAAACACAATTTAGGATGATGATTTCCCAAATAAGTAACAATTTTTTCTACCACAAGCCCATGATCTGAATCACATATCATGTCCCACAACCTGGGGACTCAGGATAGTCACTTGTGCCCTCATGTGATTTAATAAATTGATACATTTATATACTCATCAAGTATAAAAACACAACACTCTGGATAACAGCACAAGTGCCTCTTTGCAAGGTAGTGATAATGTTGTCCAGGCCATCATTTTCTATGGGGGGGTGCAAAGGCCTGGGATATGCCACAGCAGTGGCAAAGCCAGTTGCTTAACCTGATGAACCACCATGGAACTTTCCCAGTCAGCAGTTTGGGGGTTTGTCTGTATACTGGGATTGACATAAAAAGAATATTCATGCAGAAAGTTATTGATTGTGTGTGCCCCCGGCCAGGTTTCTGGATCAGTACTGGTAATATCAAATGAATCAATAGTAGTCCTAAAGAGAATGGCAAAAACCATGTGATATCACTTATATGTGGAACCTAAAATATGACATAAATGTACTTGTCTACAAACAAGAAACAGACTCATAGACATAGAGAACAGATTTTTGACTGCCAAGGGGGAAGTGGCCAGAGGAAAGATGGATTGGGAGTTTGGGATTAGAAGATGCAAATAATTATACATAGAATAGATAAATAACAAGGTCCTACTGCATACCACAGGGAACTATGTTTAATATCCTGTGATAAACTAATGGAAAAGAATGTGTATATATGTATAACAGAATCACTTTGCTGTACTTAGGAATGAACACAACATTGGAGTTCTCATTGTAGCTCAGCAGGTTATAAACACAACTAGTATCCATAAAGATTCAGGTTCGATCCCTGGCCTTGCTCAGTGGCTTAATGATCTGGCATTGCTGTGGCTGTGGTGTAATCTGACACCTACAGCTTAGATAAGAGCCCTGGATTGGGAACTCCCATATGCCACATATGTCATGGGTGTGGTCCTAAAAAGACAAAAAAGGAAAAAGAAGAAGAAAGAGGCTGGGTATTCCAGACAAGAGGAAAATGTGAAGAGTTAGCACACCCCCCAGGAAGAATTTTCCTTGGGTAAAATGTCATAACACATAAGAAAATATGGAGTCCCAAGAATGGATTGGAGAGGGGGTGGGATGGGGAGCTCAGGTGGGGAAAAGGAGCCCTGGGATGCATCTAAACCAGCAGCATTACACTTATCCCCACTTAGAGTCTGGGGATCCACCCAGCCACACTTTTTCCACCTTCCTAGGCTCCAAAGCATGCATTATCTAGGGCATTCCCCTGCCACCAGCTATCATGGAGTCCTCAAAGGCTGTGGAGAGGGAGACTCCCTGGAGTTCAGGAAAGCAGAGGGTGAAATAGTGGTTGTCAGGAAAATAGAGACAATTGCATCAGGAGAATCAAAGCCCCCAGTTCTTACATCTGGGGTGGGGCATGTCCCTTCCACCTCCCCCTGCCATCATCACCCCATGCCTGAACTGAAGCTGCTCTGTGGGAAGAATGCCATACTCACCTCCACCTTCTAGGAATGTCCTATAAACCCCCTAATCCTTCACCATCATGGTAACAGCAGCCTGAGACATATCAAATGTCTGTGTGCTGAGGGGGAATGAGTTAAGAACAGGGGCTCCTCAGGAATTGGGGAGGCCACATCCTGATAAATACTAGGAGTCCAGCCTCACTACACTAAAAAGTGTTCATGAGTTTAGGAGGGCCTGGGAAGGGGGGAGGAGTGTAAACAAAGTCATAAGTAGAGAGAAAGGAGCTATGAGGAGGAGGCTGAGAACCCTCCAGCAAGCTAGAATCTTAAGATGTAATATCCTGTTTAGTCCCTGCTGTGGCTTGGTAGGTTAAGAACCCACCATGGGGTTCATGAGCATGTCAGTTTGATCTCTGGCCTCACTCAGTGGTTAAGGATCTGGCATTACCGTGAGCTGCAGTGTAGGTCACAGATGCAGCTTAGATCAGTTTCTGACCAGTGTGTAGACCCATACAATTTTTCACAAAGCTCCACCAGTAATTCCAGTGACAGAGGTCCACAGAGTAGACCACAAATAACTGATATGGCCCAGTCTGCTTCATTTGAAGATGAGAGGACTGAGGCAAGAGAGTGGCAACACTAACTTGGTAATCTTTTAACAGATCTAATTGGGGTCTCTGCCTAGAGACAAAGAAAATTGGGTTTGAAGCCAGATCTGAGTTCAAGTCCCAACTCCACATCTTCATAGCTGGGTATCTTATCTCCTTCCTTCTTTGGAATTCCATCTTCTTTCCTTCAAGGAAAAAAATAATTATGTTCCTGAATGTCAGGATTACTCCTCATGGGCATTAGGTAACAGAGAGAAATTACTGGAGAAATCACTACGTTTTGTGCACACACACACACACACACACACTCCATAGTAACTGCTTAACTAATGTTTTGGGATCCTTGCACCCCAAACTTTCCAATCAATTTCAAAGCCTTGAAATCTCATGGTCCCCATTTTCCAGATGAAGAAGTCGAGCTGTGCTTAAAGCAATCCTACTCCTCATTTTGTGACAGTAAGTAGTGTTTGCTTCCATGTGAATAGATGGAAACACACAAGGGCTTTGCTACCAGCTGGGTTCTGGATGCAGGACCTCAGCCAGCAAGCTGATTTCATTCATGGAGAAGGTGAGGTTGAGGGGAGATGAAGGTCCACAGCTTTCTACCCCCAGACACTGTCTCACATCGAGCAGTGATCCCCATCAAGGTGGAGGGAAGGACCCGTAAATTTTTTTTTCTAAAATTCTGTATCATGAAGAGTAGAGGAAAGAATTGGGCATGGTCACAAATGTTCATTTAGGTGAGAGAGAACATCACATAAGTAAATATAAAATGATAAAGCAGGGTTATAAAGAGAGAACCCAGTGAGCGGGATTTCATAATGAGTGGCTATGTGGTTGGATGTTCAGATAAAGTCTCCTGGGAAAAGATGATGACCCCTGAGCTGACTCTTAAAAGACAAGAAGGGAGCTCCTTGGTAGCCTAGCAGTTAAGGATTCAGAGTTGTCACTGCTGTGACTCAAGTTACTACTGTGGCATGGTTCTCCTGAAGAGGGAACTTCTGAATTCCACAGATGTGGCCATAAAAAGGAAAACAGTTAAGAAGGATCAGCTATGAATATAGGGATGAGTCAAAGCTAGTGCAATCCTTTGATCTGCCCTTAGGCCCTTTAAACTGGAACCCCATCTCTGGTTGGAGCAACCAGCAGTACATTAGATGTACAAAGACAGCCATATATTATTTTGTGCTTTTACTTTAATCTACATATTTTCCCACAAATTAGGCTTTTATCTCAATATGTTTATGAGATTTCTGCACATTGATACATAGATATTGAATCAACATTTAACTCCCATGATCCTGCAGACAAATATTTAAGTGTGGCTAGTGTTTGGCCATTACAAACTGTCAAAGACTGCAGGCACCCTTGTGCATATTTCCAGTTGTGTACATGTGGGAGAGTTTTAAAAACACCAAGAAGTGGAGTTACTAGCTATTATGTACTGCATGTGTTCCCACCCCCAAATTCATATGCTGAAGCTTTAACCCCCAATGTAATGGTATCTGGAAGAGGAGCCTTTGAGAGACAACTGGGTTTAGATTCTGTCAGAAGGATGGGGTCCTCATGATGGAACTAGTGACCTTAGAAGAAGAGTCTAGACAACCTGCTCTGTCTCTCTCCACCATATGAGATAAAATCAGAAGGAAGCCATCAGCAAGTCTGTAACTGAGACCTCACCAGAATCCCACCATGCTGCCACCCTGATCTTGGGTTTCTAAGCCTCCAGAGTTGCAAGCAATAAATGTCTGTTTCCTTTTTTTTTTTCTTTTTCTTTTTTCTTTTTGTCTTTCTCTGGCAACACCTGTGGCATATGGAGGTTCCCAGGCTAGGGGTATAATTATAGCTGTAGGTGCCAGGCTGTGCCATAGTCACCGCAACTCCAGACCCAAGTTGCCTCTGCAACCTACACCACAGCTCCTGGCAATGCTGGATCCTCAATGCACTGAGCGAGACCAGGGATCAAACCCGCATCCTCATGGTTCCTAGTCAGATTTGTTAGTTCCTGAGCCATGACAGGAACTCCTAAATGTTGGTTTCCTAAGCCAACCAGTCTATGGAAACTTCTGACAGCATCCCAAGCATTCTAAGACATATGGTATGCATGGTTTTGGGAAGTTCATTGCCAAATTTTCCTCCAAATTTCTCACTTTATATTCTACCAGCAAAACCTCACTGCTATATGATATAAACAATATTTTATCTATCTTTATAAGTGCGCAAATAGTGTATGGAAGTTCCCAGGCTAAGGGTTGAATCAGAGCTACAGCAGCCAGCCTACACCATAGCCACATCTATGTAGGATCCAAGCCATGTCTGTGACTTACACCACAGCTCAAGGAAAGAGCAGACACTTAAACCACTGAGCAATGACAAGGATAAAACCTAAGTCCTCATGGATACTAGTTGGGTTTGTCATCTCTGAGCCATGATGGGAGGTCAATATAATCAAATTTCTTATCCAAATTATCCTCTGTTGGAAGCTCTTTATCACTCTCACTAGCCACAGGTAAGGTCCCAAACATTTAAACTAGTCTGTTTGTTTGTCCACAATTGCATCATGTGGATGTTCCCAGGCTGGGAATCCAACCTGTGCCATAGCAGTGACCTGAGCCACAGCAGTGACAACACCAGATTCTTAACCCATTGAGCCAAGTAACTCCTAAACTCCTCTTAAATGAATGAGAAAGATAATTTACTCAGTTCCAGGTGCTGCACATTTTGCTTGCCTCCTTCAGAAATATTATATCTTGCACTTGACATGAGAAAACAGCCTAGAGAAGGTGAAGTGACCTGCCCCAAGTTACACACCTAAAGTGGAGGACAAGACTTACAGCCAAGTCTGCATGCTATTAATTTTCACATTCTTTTCAATTTCATATATTCAACTAATATTTATGAGTGCTGATTACATACCAGACCCTGGAGGGAGAAAAATGAATCACAGGGCCGTACGTAGCACATACAAGGACTCAAAAAAGTTGTTGAATCCATATTGAACCAAATACTTCAATGATCATAGGACACAAAGTCATATAAGTTATATGTACAATAGAATGAGGAAACACTGTGATAGACATAAACTCCAGTGCAGCCAGCACACTGAAGGGAGATGTTTACTTTCCTCTGATTCATTTGCAGGAAGGCTTTACATCCAAGATAGTTTTTGTCAAACACAAAAAGAGGAAATGGGTTCTAGGCAATAGGAACAAGCAAAAAGGCACAGGAGGGTGAAGCAACATTATGTTTTCTGGAAACTAGAGTACCTCTCGTTGCCATCAAGTTGCTTCCTTCCAGGATCAAGGCAAGACATATAGCTCAATTCACTTCAATTAACTGATCCTCCATGAAAACCCTGCTGTGTGCCAGGCTTTGTGTGAGATGCTTTACATGCATTATCTCATCCAATCCTTACAGCTTTTTTTCCTAATTAAACACATGAGAAAATTGAGGCTTGGAGAGAAGAAGAGTCCAGTCCTGGAATACTTTCAAATCTATTCTTTCCCCTCCTGCCCATCTCCCCCAGATGCCATCCACTGCTGCACTATCCCTTCCCACCTCTTACTCCAGTGGGAATATGACTTCCAAGCATATTTCAACACCCATACCTAGTTACTTTTTATATCAGGAACCTCGGCCCATTTCCCTGCCTCTTTTCCTCCTTGGGAATCTGGAGAGGAGAAGGCACATAGAATCATGAGCTTTGGGAGTTCCCATTGAGCTTTGAAGCTTAAGGACCCAAAATAGTTTCTGTGAGGATGCAGGTTTGAACCCTGGAATCACACTGTGTGTTAAGGTTCCAGCATCACCACAGCTGCAGGGTAGGTCACAGGCAAGGCTCATATCTGATGTGGCTGTGGCTATGGCTGTGGCTATGGCTGTGGCATAGGTCAGCAGCTGTAGCTCCAAGTTCAGCCCATAACCTGGGAATATCCATATGCAAATTAATAAAAAAATAAAATTCTTTATTGCCAAAAAACAATACTAACCATCCTCTAAGCCTGCCAGGAAAAACTGAAGGTGGTTCATCAGAGATAACCGATCACAAATCACCAATAACAAAGATAATAATATTGAAATAGTGTGAGAATTACCAAAATGTGACAAGGAGACTCAAAGTAAGCAAGTGCTCTTGGAACAATGGTGTCATGCCAATGGGGACCTATACAGCACAGGGAACTCTACCCAGTATTCTGTGATAATCTATATGGGAAAAGAATCTGAAAAGTAATGGATATGTGTATATGTCCAACTGAATCACTTTGTTGTGTAGCAGAAATTCCCTATACTTCAATAAAACCTTTTAAAAAACTATTTAAATATAAAAAGATTGTGTCACAAACATTTAATTACTAAAAAAATGCACTACCTATAAAGCATTATAAAGCAAATTTAATACAACAAAGTGCAATAAAACAATTGAGTACTTACTATGTACCAGGCTATGTTCTCAGTACTGTGGATACAAAATTGATTAAAACAGGCAAGATTTCCTCCCTCATGATGTTAAATGGCAGAGATTTCTCAACATTGGAAACAACAATTTTGAGAGGTGATATGGCTTGTCCAAGATCACACAGCAATTTTGTTACCAAATAGGACTAACACCCAAGTCCTGATATCTAGACAAAGTGCTTTGTCCCCCATGGTGGTCATGACCTTTCCCTTACCTCCTTTTGCTTTTTCCCTCCTCACTTTCTGTTCTTTAGTATGAGGCCAGAGAACTTCACCTGGGCCAGGGGGCCCCTGCTGAAATTCAACCTTCTGGGCATCACAGATCACTGGGACATGAGTGTCACTCCCTTCCTGGTATTCCTGCCCCATCTACGTGGTGAGCCTCTGGGAAACATGGGGATGGTGCTGCTGATCTGCATGGACACCCAGGTCCACACAACCATGTACCTCTTCCTGGGCAACCTCTCTCTGTTGGATGCCTGCTATTCCTCAGCTATTGGCCCAAATGTCAAATGGGAAAAGGCACCAGGTAAGAGTTAGTGATCCTTCCTTTCCTCTTAAAATGGATGTGAAACTCCTTACATTTTAAGAGAGTTGCTCAAACTATGTACTGAAACTATATCATGGGCTTTCAGTACAGTGTTCTACACCCTACCTGTTTTTAATCATTTAAAATCCCCTGTTACTCAAAATGTCCAATCCAAGCTTTGAAACCAGCTTAAATGTTTCCAGGCACTGTTCTAAGGTTTTTATAGACACTTTCAAATTAAATCTTCACACTGGCCCAAATAAATATTCTTTTTTGTGTATATGTGTTTTTTCTTCTTAGGGCCACACCAGTGGCTTAAGAGATTCCAAGGCTAGAGGTTGAATTGGAGCTGCAGCTGCCAGCCTATACCACAGCCAGAGCAATGTGGGATCCGTGTCACATCTGCAACCCACACCACAGCTCATGGCAAGCCACATCCCTAACCTATTGAACAGGGCCAGAGATTGAACACTGATCTTCACGGAAACTAGTCATATTTGTTAACCATTGAACCACAAATGGAACTCCATAACCACTGAGCCATGATGGGAACTACTCAAATAAATATTCTTTCACACATTTTAACCATAAGAAGACAAATGTATACATTATTTAAATATGCAAAGATACAGACAATTAAGTGCAACAGATAGAATCACAACATAGCAAACCATCAAAAGTACTTTATAAAGCAGACACTACCTTGAAAAGATAAGCATTTAAGACTTTACTAAAAGTATACATTAGAATCTTAAGTGAAAGTTTGTAGCACTGAAAGGCACAGAGCAAAGACATGGTGGCAATCAAAGTGTCCATCAATGGATGAATGATAAAGAAGTTATAGTATATGTATTTCAGAGAATGGTACTCAGCCATATAAAGAAAGAAATATGCCATGCGTAACAACATGGATGGAGCTGGATATTAGCTTACTAAATGAAGTAAACCAGATAGAAAAATACTTACCTCATATTATATAACTTATAAATGGTATCTAAAAAGAATGATACAAATGAGCTTGAACATAAAACAGAAACAGACACATAGACACAGAAAACAAAATTGTGGTTACGAAAAAGGGAAAGGTGGAGGTGAAAATTAGGATTTAGAGTTAAAATATACACACTGCTATAAATAAAATAGATAACTAACACAAACCAATTGTAAAGAACGTGGAAATATACCCAATATTTTGTAATAATATTTAAAGGAAAACACCCTTAAAAACATATATATTATATGATATGTTAAAAATGAATTGCATTGCTCTACACCTGCAATTATAACAATATTGTAATTCAACTATACTTCAAATTAATAATTAAATTAAAAATTGAAAAAATAATGCCCAATAGGTGACCATAAGGAGACCAAATATACATACATATATATATATATAAATATATAAAAAGGCAAATGTAATGATAATATAACACACTGAAAAAATTTAACCACACATATATATATATAACACAAAAAAAGTTTGACGCTTTGAAGACAACAAATTCAATGTGTGTTGTGGGAAAAGTTATATTTAGGGTTATGGAGGAATAAATGGGCAAGAGATAGGAATAAAGGGAAAGAGATTAATCCAATAAAAATGATAATTTAAATGACAGGAAAGTGCTACAGATATGGCTGACCAAAACTCAACTTTTTAAGGATTTTCAAACAAGGTCAGTGAGTGAAATAAGCACAAGTTTAGGTGATTCTCACTTGGCTAAAAGTTTACTGTTTCTGAAAAGACCCCCAGGAGACAAAGTCATGTGTCTGTTTCTCAGGCTGTAGATGAAAGCGTTCAGCATGGGGGTGTCCATTGTGTACATCACAGAAGCAATGATGTTTTGTCATGGGACTCCCTGATGAGGAGTAAAAGTACACTGCCGTCATTGTCCCATAGAATAGAGACACCACAGAGAGGTGGGAGCCACAGGTGGACAAGGTTTTGCAGATCCCTTTAGTAGAGGGGACCCTCAGGATGGAGACACCAATGCGGCCATAAGAGAGATGGATGTCACTCAGTGGAAAAATGACAACTGCAGCCCCTGTAGTGAATATGACCAGCTCATTGAGAGAGGTGTCTGAGCAGGACAGCTTTAGCAGGGCAGAAAGGTCACAGAAGAAGTGGGGGATGATGTTGTCATCACAGAAAGACACCTGAGTCAGAAGGACAGTGTGGGTCAGGGCATAGGCACAGGATAAGAGCCAGGATACAGACAACAGACATAGACACAGCTCCTCCCTCATGATGATGGTGTAGTGTAGAGGGTGACAAATGGCCGCATATCTGTCATAGGCCATCACTGCAAGAAGAAGGTTATCAAGGCCAGCAAAAATATGAAAAATATATCTGTGTCACACACCCCACATAGGGAATGGATTGATCCTGTGTCTGCATGTTCAACAGGATTTTAGGGACCATGACAGATGAAAAGAAGATGTATGTGAGGGCCAAAAGGCTGAGGAAGAAGTACATGGGAGTGTGGAGGTGAGGGTCCAGCCTGATGAGCAGGATGATGAGCAGGTGGCCAGCACCATGGTCAGGTACATGTCCAGGAACAGGGCAAGGAAAATGCCCTTGCTGGATGGCGAGTCCCAGAAAGAGGAACTTGGACATGCTGCTCTGATTCTCCCACCTCATGCTCCTCTCCTGTCTGCTGGGGAAGGAGGTGAGTGGGAAATGTCATTGATATTGAAGTCACAATTTTCATGATTGTGGCCATCACACTAGGTCTCTTATCTTGTCATGGGGAAAAGAATAACTGCCTGCATTTTTTTATTTCATAGTTTTGCCAAAGCAACTGACACACTGTCAACACTCAGCATGATCCCTTTGGATGAAAACTACTCAATTCATTTTTTTTCTTATTTTTAACCATGTTTCTGACACTAAGCTACTAATTGGATATAGAAGAATAAATATGATATATAGAGCCTCTCCCCTCAGGAGACTAACCCTCAAGGGCACACCTGACCATGGATTATCTAAGTTAGGAACTGAAGCCAAATTTGCTATGTTTGATTTTCTTCCCACCACTTTCTTGCTCTAGGACTTGGGATGCTAATTCTCCTTTGGCCTCATGTTATCGCTCTAAAATGTGAAGATACCAATATCACACTTTCAAAGATTTAAAAAGAAAAGATTCTAATCCATTAGGCATTAATATCTAAGAACATTTTCCTGCATAAAATAAACACCAAAATTTGCATATATTATTTTAATAGAATATCTGTATACAACCCACAAAAGTATCAAGTTTAAGAATTTAATACAACATTATTATGAGGTGGTCACCATAAAGCAAAAAGAAGCTGACCTAAAATATATACTAACTTATCTTAGTTCTCACACTCTTCAGGTGAGTTTCTGAGTTCATATCCTATCACTGGGGTAAGTTCCTTTCTGGAACTTGTCTTAATGCATATTTATCTTCTTGCCAAGAAATAAACCTTACTTCAGTGCATGGACCTCAATCTATCTCCATCTCCATCTGATGCTCCAAGTTTGCACCGGTCTGGATATTCATCATTAGGAAGATACTTGAGATCTGAGATGAGGTCTGAGAGTTGTGAGATACTGTAGGATTGGGGTGTCTCTTAGAATTCAGTTTCCTTATTGACCAGCACTATCTCCAATACTGATCTTCATACTGATAATAACTGGCAGTTAATGAACACAATGTCAGACAAATACATTTTTCCATCATTGCCTCACTGAAAGTTTTCCTTAGTCCTAGGAGGGATGCAATTAAAACTTCCCTTTTGGGAGTTGCCATTGCAGCTCAGCAGGTTAAGAACCCAACTACTATCCATGAGGATACCAGTTTGAACTCTGGCCTCACTCAGTTGGTTAAGGATCCAGCATAGCCAAGAACTGAAATGCAGGCTGAAGACAGAACTCAGGTCTGGCATTGCTGTGGCTGTGGTGTAGGCCAGCAGCTGCAGCTCAGATTTGATCCCTAGTCTGGGAACTACCATATGTTGCAGGCACAGATCTAAAAAAATAAAAATTGAAAAAAATATACAACTGCACCATCAACATACTTGGAGTAGGAAATGAACACGATCATAAAGTTAGTAACAGCTCTAGTCACATTACTCTCCCAAGCTTTTAAATATATGCTGCAATCTTTGCTTCTATGACTCTACTGTTCCTCCCTCTCTTTAGTTAGATGAATAGGCAATAAGTTAAGAATAAATATTTTGGGATTTGAAGGAGTCCTCCTGTACAGATAATTGTCCACACTCATATTCCTGCAGCCCTTGAGTTTGACAATGGCTTTCATATACCTTCAATATCCTTCAGTCCAACATCCTTTATTTCCTTCTGGGAAGCAGAGAATGATGTGTTTTTTTCCTGCACTTTACCAACAGGAGTAGTGAAATTACTTAACAATCTCACATAGATATTGCATAATGGAACCTGGTCTCAGATGTTGATTTGCTGATCATGTTTCACTACAGAGAATCCACCCGTCTCATTTTAAGGGGGCTGGAAAAGTTAAGGGGGAATGTTAAAAGTGAAAAGGTAAATGTTAAAATATGCCTGGGGGAGGAACATGACATTAACCCTGGGTAAGAATCTGTCAGTAGATGCTGGCTCCAGACCAGGGAGTTTCTCAGAGTTAATAACTGTCTCAGTTCACAGGTCACAAGGAGGGACCAGGCACTTGGCCCTCCTGCCAAACACAGGCTTCTTACTGCAAGCTGTTGGGTCAGACTTAGCCCAGGATCTCACAGATCTCCTGCAGGAGAACCATAGCTTCTAATGACACCCAGGAACAGCAATGTGAAAAGAAGTGAATACAGACAGGAAAACTTGGTTCCATCAACACTGTGTGCAAAGAGGTGGCTGTGGAATTGCTCAGTAGTGAAGAGGAGACAGTGTGTGACTTCTGGGAGTGAAAGAGAGAGAGAGAGTATGGATGGGGCTGATTTTCCTTTCTTAAAACAAATACCGTCCCTTGCACAATCAGGACACGGAGAGTCAGGGGTTTGGGTCTCCACCAGATTTCAATTTGCTAGGTGCTTGAAATGTGCCTAGCTTCCTAAGAACCTTGCAGATAAGATCTTACAGCAAAGGCACGATTCCATGTAAAAGCACTGGATTCTGAGACTCAGCACTGCCAAACCCAAGGCCACCAAGACAGTAAGTGGGGAAATGGTAAATATCTGAGTGTCGAAGGATGTGATTCCAGAAATGAGCATTTCATTTCTAAATAAACTGACGAAAATTGAAGCAGAGTTTCAAAATACTGGGCTCTTTAGGAGTCATCCAAACAAAGAAAAATGGATGCCAATACCTCCACAAAGTACATTTCCTGTGGAGCTACCTGTGTGGATTCTGGTCTCAGGCAGGTGAAGAGTAAAAATATGAGAATATCTCACACACACAGATGCTTATATATTTGGTGTGAAGAAGTCAAGATGTGGGTTATTTATACAAAAGTCTTCACAGAATGGTCAAGTGGAGATTTATTTATATATTTATAGATTTACTTATATATTTATAGAATTATTTATGGATTTATCTGGCTTATACTTTCAGTAGATAAATACAGTCAGGGTGTGAGTCAGCTTCACACAAATCTATGACAAGTTCTCAAAGAAAATACACATGCACAACACCGTTATGCACACAGAATTGTCAAACATCCTAGGCCAGAGGCATTGTTGACACAAGAAATTCATATTTGAATCATGAGCAATGCACAAGGTCTTACACATAGCACACCAGCAGCAGGTTCAAGAAGAATAAGAACACACTGGGGAAATTTCTAGGATTCTCTGACCTCCGTATATCCTAGTGTCTGTCATTCAGTGTTTTTGTCAGTTATACATACACACATAGACTTGAACAACACAACGCACACACACAAAAATACACATAACTTCTCTGATGGTCACACACAGATTTATGCACAGACACACATGCACAGCTATGGAGGTTTCTGGGCTCCTTTTGAGCCACACCTGTGCTATGAGTTCAAACACCCTCTGCTTCATTCTGTTACCTGAATCCTCGCTTTCTATCAATAAGACCCAGAATCCAAAGAACACAAGCAAACCTTGGTGGCCTGAGCACCTTACAGAATCTCATGTTGGTTCTCCAGCTTAAAAATGATGCACAAAGAGATCTCCTTTTCTCTATCCTAAAGAGACCCTGGAGGGGATCCATCCCAGTCCCCAACTAGAGAGGCAGTCAACTGGGACAACTGACCAACTTCTTCTACCTCCTGGGGAAGCAGAATGATTAAGGACCACAAGTGCTGAGTTGCACCATGATTCACAGGAAAAAGTGTCCTTGATATCAGTAGTATTCTGGGCTTCTGGACAGGTCTCCAGATGAGAAGCAGGAGGAGTTTGCTATGGCCTCTGTCTAATGAGGACAGCTTCTCCCAACAGCAGTGCAAGGGCTTGTGCAGGTTCCGAACACCTACAAGGACTTTTATTAGAACACAAAACCCCTTAAAATGTACGTATATCCCCACTTCCCTGGAAGGTGTTGTAGGGCACTGTCTATGCCTTGTTCAGGAGAAGGGGGATTGAATATAAAACTCTGGAAAAAAGGTGCTGTATTCATCCCCTACTAAGTGAGCATACTTGAGCAATTTATCCAAGGCCACTGTGACTCAATTTCTATAAAGTGGAAATACTAATCATAGTCTGTGTGAATTGGAAGAATGATTAAATGAGAGCCCAATGAAAGCTTACTAAATATTAAGGTTTATTGTCAATGTCTTTGTATCACTAGAGATCAGCTACGGCTCCCAAGATGCAATTGTGTTTGGTAAATGTTGAATGTATTCATCTGTTCATTTATTCACTCATTGACTGAAATAATCATTAAGGCCTCACAAATGTACTACTGATATATTTTCTAGAGATAAAACATACTAAAATCAGAAATCCCTCACAACACACATACAAGTGGTAGGTGATGCAGAAAAGAAATTAAGGCAAAATGAATGGCAGGTAAATTGGGATGTGTGCTTCAGAATGATAAGAATCATGCATGGTGCTGGGGAGAATGAAAGAGTTAAAAAAATACTCAAGGGCTATAGGATTCTTCTCCAAAGAATCACAGATACCACTTCAATCAATTGGCTCCAGGTATATAAATGAGTTTGCACCATTATTCACCTATTAGACTGGCTAAAATTGAAAAGAATATTACTCTCAGTGTCACTGAAGATGTGATGCAACTGCAACACTCATACAATGCTCATGGGAATACAAAACATCTTGAACAATTGAAAAAAGTTAAGCATATTCCTAACATGCGAGTAAGTATTTCTCTAAGGTAAAAGTTTAAATTATTATACTTAGGTTTATACAAGAATGTTCATAAGAAATGTATTTAATAGCCAGAAGTTGGAAACACACCAAATATTTGCCAATGAATTTATTCTTAGTAGTGAATGGACTTGCTATGTAGCACAGGAAACTATACTCAATAGTGTAATGACCTATCAGGGAAAAGAATCTGAGAAGTATATGCATGTGTGCGTGCATAACTGTATCACTCTGTTGTATATTTGAAACTAACACAACATTGTAATTGAACTACACTTTTATTAAAAATAAAGTCTAATGAAAGTTTTAAAAAGTTAAACAGAAACAAAAATGAAATAATTAAAAATTTTAAAATGAGTTACCGCCGTGGCTCAGTGGTTAATGAATCCAGCTAGGAACCATGAGGTTGTGGGTTCAATCCCATTCCTTGCTCAGTGGGTTAAGGATCCAGTTTTGCTGTGAGCTGTGGTGTAGGTCGCAGGCACAGCTCAGATGCTGCATTGCTGTGGCTCTGGCATAGGCTGGTGGCTACAGCTCCGATTAGACCCCTAGCCTGGGAACCTCCATATGCCATTGGAGCGGCCCTAGAAAAGGCAAAAACACACAAAAAATTAAAAAAAAATTAATGTATGTGGATGCAACAGCCCCGGTAAATCCATACAATGGAATACTACTCAGCAATATGAAGAATGAACTACTGGAACACAGTAGAACATGAATGCATCTCAAAATGTTACATTCAGTGAAAGAAGACAGCAATAAAAGAATACACACTGTATGATTCCATTGAAATAAGCTTCTAGGACATGCAAAATAATCCATGTGACAGAAACAGAATAGTGGTTCCACTAAGGACATTGGAAGGAGCAAAGAGAGGGCAGGAGAGTAGACATCAGGGAAATTGCTGATCTAGATGACTGTGGTGATAATTTCATGGGTGTGTATATATGTCAAAACATATGTTACTTGGTTAAATGGTGTAATTTTTTAACTGCATTTAAAATTAAAATACAGTTGATTTACAATTCTGTACCAATTTCTGTAGTATAGCAAAGTGACACATTCTGTGTGTGTGTGTGGATATATATATATATATATATATATATATATATATATATAAACTTTCTTAAATTATCTTTCATAATTTTCTATTCCAAGTGACTGGATATAGTTCACTGTGTTATACAGTAGGAGCTTATCATTTATCCATTCTAAATTCAAGTTTGCATCTAGTAACCCCAATTCCCCATCATCCCATGCTCCTCTCTTCCCCCTTGGAAGCCACAAATCTCTTATTTATGTCTATGAGCCTGCTTCTGCTCAGTAGATAGGTTCATTTGTGCCATATTTTAAATTCCACATGTAAGTTGTATCATATCATGTCTGTCATTCTGACTTACTATACTTAGTATGAGTCTATCTAGTTGCATTATGTTCTTGCAAATGGCATTACTGCATTCTTTTCTATGGCTGAGTAGCATTCCATTCTCTATATGTATCACATCATCTGTATCCATTCAACTCTTGATGGAGAGTAGATTATGTCCAAGTCTTGGCTATTGTGAACAGTGCCTCTAAGAACATAGGGGTGCATATAACTTTTTGTATTGTAGTCCTATCATGATATATTCCCAGGAGTGGGATGGCTAGATCATATAGTAGTTCTATATTCAGTTTTCAGAGTCAAATGGTATACTTTTGCCATAAGAGGTTTATTGTATGTCATTTATACTTCCAAAACTCTGGGTGTCTTTAAAAAAACAATTCCTCTATGGAATCCCATCCAGTGGGCTCCCAAATCAGACTGAGAACTAAATACTCAACTATTAATGCTTAATTTTATATGTCAACTTGGCTAGATACAGTACCTAGATATTCAGTCAAACACACATCAAGTATTTCCATGCCAGTATCTTTATGGATGAGATTAAAATTGTAATCTTGGAGTTCCCGTCATGGCGCAGTGGTTAACGAATCCGACTAGGAACCATGAGGTCGTGGGTTCGGTCCCTGCCCTTGCTCAGTGGGTTAATGATCCGGCGTTGCCCTGAGCTGTGGTGTAGGTTGCAGACGCGGCTTGGATCCTGCGTTGCTGTGGCTCTGGCGTAGGCCGGTGGCTACAGCTGCGATTCAACCCCTAGCCTGGGAACCTCTATATGCAGCAGAAGCGGCCCAAGAGATAGCAACAACAACAACAACAACAAAAGACAAAAGACAAAAAAAAAATAAATAAATAAAATAAAACTTTAATCTTAAGACTCTGAATAAAGCAAACTGTCCTCCATAATGAGTGTACTCATTATAAAGTCAGTTAGGAAGAACAATGACCTCCTACAGAGAAGAGGAACTTCTGTCAGCAGCATGCTTTTGTATTCAAACTGCAGCTTTTCTCTGGGTTTCCAGCCTGCCAACCTACTCTGAAGAATTTACACTTGATAGCTTCCACAATTACATTAGCCAATTTTGTAAAATAAAACTTTCTCTTTTAGGTTACTTTTCTTTTGTGGCATATGGAAGTTACCAGGCCAGGCATCAGATCAGACCCTCAATAGCCACTTACATCACTGCCATGGCAACAGGATCCTTAACCCAGTGTAGAGACACCACCAATCTCATAATGCCACAACAGGAACTACATAAATCTCCTTCTTTTACACACACACACACACACACACACACACACACACACACAAACACACCCCCTATTAATTACACTTCTCTAGAGAATCTTGACTAATATGCCTACTATGACATTAAGTGCCCAGCAAATCTGGTCCTCTGATATATATGAAGTAATCACGCCCACCCCTACCCCACTTAATCCTGTCCAGCAACAGAGGCCCAATTAATGTCCCTGGAATTTGCCAGGTATCATCTATGCTCGGAGTATTAAAATTTTCCTTTAGTTTTTTTATTTTTCTCCCACTGTACAGCAAGGGGATCAAGTTATCCTTATTTGTATACATTACAATTACTTATTTCCTGACCCTTTGTTTTGCTGCAATATGCGTATCTAGACATAGTTCTCAATGCTATTCAGCAGGATCTCCTTGTAAATCTATTCTAAGTTGTGTCTGATAACACCAAGCTCCCGATCCCTCCCACTCCCTCCCTCTCCCATCAGGCAGCCACAAGTCTCTTCTCCAAGTCCATGATTTTCTTTTCTGAGGAGATGTTCATTTGTACTGGATATTAGATTCCAGGTATAAGTGATATCACATGGTATTTGTCTTTGTCATTCTGCCTCATTTCACTCAGGGTGAGATTCTCTAGTTCCATCCATGTTGCTGCAAATGGCATGATGTCATTCTTTTTGATGGCTGAGTAGTATTCCATTGTGTATATATACCACCTCTTCCGAATCCAGTCATCTGTTGATGGACATTTGGGTTGTCTCCATGTCCTGGCTATTGTGAATAGTGCTGCAATGAGCATGCGGGTGCATGTGTCTCTTTTGAGTAAAGTTTTGTCTGGATATATGCCCAAGAGTGGGATTGTGGGGTCATATGGAAGTTCTATGTATAGCTTTCTAAGGTATCTCCAAACTGTTCTCCATAGTGGCTGTACCAGTTGACATTCCCACCAGCAGTGCAGGAGGGTTCCCTTTTCTCCACAGCCCCTCCAGCACTTGTTATTTGTGGACTTATGAATGATGGCCATTCTGACTGGTGTGAGGTGGTATCTCATGGTAGTTTGGATTTGCATTTCTCTTATAATCAGCGATGTTGAGCATGTTTTCAAATGTTGGCTGGCCATCTCTATATCTTCCTTGGAGCACAGTCTATTCAGGTCTTTTGCCCATTTTTCCATTGGTTGATTGGCTTTTCTGCAGTTGTGTTGTATAAGTTGCTTATATATTCTAGAGATGAAGCCCTTGTTGGTTGCATCATTTGACACTATTTTCTCCCATTCTGAAAGTTGTCGTTTTGTTTTCTTTTGGGTTTCCTTTGCTCTGTAAAAGCTTTTCAGTTGGATGAGGTCCCATGTGTTTCTTTTTGCTCTTAATTCTGTTGCTTTGGGAGACTGACCTGAGAAAATATTCATGTTGTTGATGTCAGAGAGTGTTTTGCCTATGTTCTCTTCTAGGAGTTTGATGGTGTCCTGTCATATATTTAAGTCTTTCAGCCATTTTGAGTTTATTTGTGTGCATGGTGTGAGGGTGTGTTCTAGTTTCATTGCTTTGCATGCAGCTGTCCAGGTTTCCCGGCAATGCTTGCTGAATAGACTTTCTTTTTCCCATTTTATGTTCTTGCCTCCCTTGTCAAAGATTAATTGACCATAGGTGTCAGGGTTTATTTCCGGATTCTCTATTTTGTTCCATTGGTCTGTCTATCTGTTTTGATACCAGTACCACACTGTTTTGATGACTGTGGCTTTGTAATACTTCTTGACGTCTGGGAGAGTTATGCCTCCTGCTTGGTTTTTGTTTCTCAGGATTGCTTTGGTGATTCTGGGTCTTTTGTGATTCCATATAAATGTTTGGATTGTTTGTTCTTGTTCTGTGACAAATGCCATGGGTAATTTGATAGGAATTGCATGGAATGTGTAGGTTGCTTTGGGTAGTATGGCCATTTTTACAATATTGATTTTTCCAATCAATGAACTTAAAATATCTTTCCATTTCTTTACTTCTTTGATTTCTTTGATTCAAGTTTTATAGTTCTCACCATATAAGCTCTTTTCCTCCTTGTTCAGGTATATTCCAAGGTATTTGATTTTGTGAGGTGCAATTTTAAAAGGTATTTTTTTTTATTCCTTTTCTAATATTTCATTGTGGGTATACAGGAATGCGACTATGGGACTTCTTTTTTTTTTAATTTCATCAGTCTAAAACACTCAATTTTAGGAAGGGATTAGTATATTAAATAACTGGGCAACCATGAGCCAAAAGCAAACATTGCATTTGCAAAATATGAAAAAAATAAAACACTCAAGCAGATAATATCTGGAGACCATCCAACCAAAAATAAAATAAAATAAAATAAAGAATGGAAGAATGGAGAATCATAGAATCAACTGGAGCACGAGGTTCAAAATGACAATAAATAATCATCTATCAATTATCACCTTAAACGTCAATGGACTGAATGTTCTAATCAAAAGACACAGAGTGGCTCTGTGGATAAAAGTGCAAAAACCTTCAATATGCTGCCTACAAGAAACTCACCTTAGGACAAAGGATACATATAGATTGAAAGTGAAGGGGTGGGAAAAATATTTCATGCTAATAGACATGACAGAAAAGCAGGAGTCACAACATTCATATCAGACACAATAGACTTTAAACCAAAAGACTTAAAGAAAGACAAAGAAGGACACTATTTAATGATTAAGTGATCCATCCAAGGAGAGGATATTGCTATCGTCAACATATATGCCCCAGATACAGGAGCACCCAGATACATACAACAAATACTAGCTGGGCCTCTGCAAACCCAAGAGGCTCTTCCCCATGGCAGCCTGAGTTGAAAGGACTGTCTGAGATTTAGGCAGATGTTTTCATGGCCCAGCCAAGCTTTTTCTAGCTTTTTCTGGGCTGCAAAGTCTCCTCCAGGAGGCTGGCGGTGCTGTCTGCTCAGAATATTTCTATGTGCTTATCTCCATGCTTTGGCACAGGCAGACCCCCTGGCTCACTTCCCTGTCCTCACTAATGTCTTTGGACATTACCTTTCCAATAAGCTCTATGTAGAAAACACAGTGTGAATTTATGAACCCAACATCAGCACTCTTGCCCCCTTTTTTTTATTTTTAGGGCCACACTTGGGGCATAGGGATATTCCCAGGTTAGGTGTAGATTCAAGCTCTAGCTTCCTGACTACACCACAAACACAACAAATTGGAACCAAGATACAGCTGATACCTATACTGCAGCTCACTGTAATGCTGGATCTTTAACCCACTAAATGACATCAGGGATTAAACCTGTGTTCGCGTAGATATTAGTCAGGTATGTTAACACTGAGCCTCAACAGGAAGTTCTTGCTCCCCCTTTTAGGCCATCTTTATTTATAGATTTTTACATACCACAAATGTAGACTTCATTTCATACATAGAAATCCATATACCACAGAACATTCAGCCCAGTTCTATGATGACATATTTTAAAAATAAGTTATGTTTACATTGTGTTAGAAGTTTAAATCTTGCTATGGAAAAAAAAAAGGAGCATGATGAGCTGGATCAGGAGTGCTGGAATGTAAACTCTACAAGGGGATACTTTTTTTAACTTGTATTCTCAGAATATAGAAAATTGCCTGCGTTTAGTAGTAATGCAATAGCTATTTTTGTGTGCAAAAATTGTAAAATAAGACATTTAACACTTTTTCAAATTAGAAGTGAAATCTGTGGTGAAAATACAACACTCATTTCCAAGATTAAAATAAATCCAATAGCTGTAGGCTGGTCTCAACACAAACATCCAGTTTATGGGGAAAAATTTAGTCTTCCTGTGATGGGGAAGTTTGGTAATTGGCTTGACTATTCTGCGCTCCCTTACTGTCAAAAGCACAATCAAACTAAAGTTTATTTTGGTTTAGCAAACCATCAAAAGTACCAAATGTACTTAATATGGCATTGAAAATATGAGCATTTTGGACTTTAGTATACTAAAACAAAATATTAGACACAACTGAATGTTTGTAGCTTTGGGAGGCAATAAGCCAGATGTGGAAGCATCCCAAATGCCCACCAACAGATAAATGATAAAGGAGATGTGGTACAGCTATTTTATAAAATATTGTTCAGCTGCAAAACGAATGAAGTAGTGACATGGATGTAGATACTATGATACTAAACAAAGTAAACCAGACAGAGACAGACGTATATCATATGACATTGCTTATATGTGTTATATGAAAAAAATGATACATATATTTCTTCTTGTGGCACTATGGAAATGAATCTGAATAGTGTCCATGAGGATGCATGCTCAATCACTGGCCTTGCTCATTGGGTTGTGGATCCAGCATTGCCCTGAGCTGTGGTATATGTCACAGGCATGTCTTGGATCCCATGTTTCTGTGGCTGTGGGGTAGGCCAGCAGCTAAAGCTCTGCTTTGATCCCTAGCCTGGAAATTTACATATGCTTCAGGTGTGACCCTAAAAATCCAAATATATATACATATATGGATGCAAATGCACTTAAACACAAAACAGGAATAGACACAGAGTCATAGAAAACAAACTTATGGTTACTAAAGGGGAAATGGGGGATGGACAAATTATTAGTTTGGGATTAACATATACACACTCTGTATATAAAAGAGATAACTAACAAGGACCAATTGTATAGCCCATGAACTGTACTCATATTGTGAAAATATACATATATACTACATACTATATAAAAGATCTAATCAATTTGCACTATATTTGAAACCAACACAAAATTTTAGGTCAACTATACTTCCAAATAATTACTTGATTAATCAATTAAAAAGTTGAAAAACCACTGCCCAGGTACAGATAACCACAATAAAATTTAAAATATGTATATACTTTAAAAAGCTGTTAAAAAGCAAAATTAATATTTATACAATATATGGAAAAAAATTAAACGTATTGACACATGTACACAAAGGAGTTTGTTGCACTGAAGACCACAGTAAAATGTATATTTTGAGTAATGTCATATTTAGAGTTATGGAAAAATAAATTTACAAGATATATGACTAAAGGGAAAGAGATTGATCCAATAACAATGACCACTTAAAGGACAGTGAGGAAAGTGCTAGAGACATGGGTGACCAACACACAACTTTTTAAGGCATTTCTAACAAGGTCAGTGAGTAAACAAGAACATGGTTACATGATTCTCAATTGTCAAAATGGTTACTGTTTCTCAAAAGAATCCCCAGAGACAAAGTCATGTCTCTGTTTCTCAAGCTTTAGAAGAAAGGATTCAGCCTGTGGGTGACCACTTTGTACATCACAGAGGAAATGATGCCTTTATAATGGGACTGGCCTGATGAGGAGGAAATGTACAGGGGTTTCATTGTTCCATACAATAGAGACACCGCAGAGAGGTGGGAACCACAAGTGGACAAGAATTCGCAAATCCCTTTAGCAAAGTGGACCTTCGGAATGGAGACCCCAATGCAGCCATAGGAGACCAGGATACCACTCAGTGGAAAAATGAAAACTGTGGTTGCTAGAGTGAATACGACCAGCTCATTTTGAGAGGTGTCTGAGCAGACCACTTAATCAGGGCAGTAAGGTCACAGAACAAGTGAGGGATGATGTTGTCAGCACAGAAGGACAATTGAGTGGGAAGAGTGTGTGGGTTAGGGCATAGGCACCGGATAAGAGCCAGGATCCAGCCAACAGACAAAGGCACAGTCTTCTCTCATGATGATGGCATATCACAGAGGGTGACAAACAGCCACATACCTGTCATAGGCCATCCCTGAAAGAAGAAGGTTATCAATGAAAGCAAAATTTATGAAAAAATATGTCTGTGTAACACACCCTGAAAAGGGAATGGATTGATCCTGAGTCTGCATGTCCATCAGCATCTTAGCGACAGTGACAGAAGGGAAGGAGATATTTGTCAGGGCCAACTGGCTGAGAAATAAGTACATGGGGGTGTGGAGATGAGGGTCCAGCCTGACGAGCAGGTGATGAGTAGGATGCAAACACCATGCTGAGGTATATGCCCAGGAACAGGGCAAAGAAGACAACCTGCTTCTCTGGCTGGATGGGCAGCCCCGGGAGGAGGAACTCAGCCACATGGCTCTCGTTATCCCTCCTCATGCTGATGTAATCTCTTTGGGTATGAAGAAAAATTAGAATTTCATGGAACGTAGAAGTACTGAGCATTGCAGTTACCACATGATCAGATGATTTCTTGGAGTGACCGTGTTAGTGTGCAGACAGATCTCACTGCACTGCATTCACACACCGGTGCTGCATCCAGTCTGGTGAGAGGAATGAAATGTGATTTGTCTGAATACTGACACAGTCACATGAAGAAATTCTATGATTTCAATCAAATGTTTCAATGAAAAAGATGAACTGATCACTCGCTTTTTTACAAAAAGAAGACATCATGATAGTCAGGAGGGAGTAATAAATAAGACAGAGTAACTTCCATGGCTCTACTGTCAGATTTCTTTTGTGCTTGTGTCTGTCTAACACACACAAACACACACAATCACACACTTAAAGCATTATTCAGAAGATTAATGTACCATGTACATTGTAATGTGCTAAACAAAAATCTCTTTCATATCATTAGAATGAATGTGAGAAATACAAAAAAGAAAGAAGAATGAAAGAAAGAAAAATGGAAAGCCAAAAGATTTATGCGATCTGAAGAGAAACAAGACTATATGACCTCAAGAAATACTACAAAGCCACAGTCATCAAAACAGTGTGGTACTGGTATCAAAACAGATAGACAGAACAACGGAACAAAATAGAGAATCTGGAAATAAACCCTGACACCTATGGTCAATTAATCTTTGACAAGGGAGGCAGGAACATAAAATGGGACAAAGAAAGTCTATTCAGCAAGCATTGCCGGGAAACCTGGACAGCTGCATGCAAAGCAATGAAACTAGACCACACCCTCACACCATGCACACAAATAAACTCAAAATGGCTGAAAGACTTAAATATATGACAGGACACCATCAAACTCCTAGAAGAGAACATAGGCAAAACACTCTCTGACATCAACAACATGAATATTTTCTCAGGTCAGTCTCCCAAAGCAACAGAAATAAGAGCAAAAAGAAACCCATGGGACCTCATCCAAGGGAAAAGCTTTTGCAGAGCAAAGGAAACCCAAAAGAAACCAAAAAGACAACTTTCAGAATGGGAGAAAACAGTGTCAAATGATGCAACCATCAAGGGCTTAATCTCTAGAATATATAAGCAACATATACAACACAACTGCAGAAAAGCCAATCAACCAATGGAAAAATGGGCAAAAGACCTGAATAGACTGTGCTCCAAGGAAGATATAGAGATGGCCAGCCAACATTTGAAAACATGCTCAACATCGCTGATTATAAGAGAAATGCAAATCCAAACTACCATGAGATACCACCTCACACCAGTCAGAATGGCCATCATTCATAAGTCCACAAATAACAAGTGCTGGAGGGGCTGTGGAGAAAAGGGAACCCTCCTGCACTGCTGGTGGGAATGTCAACTGGTACAGCCACTATGGAGAACAGTTTGGAGATACCTTAGAAAGCTATACATAGAACTTCCATATGACCCCACAATCCCACTCTTGGGCATATATCCAGACAAAACTTTACTCAAAAGAGACACATGCACCCGCATGCTCATTGCAGCACTATTCACAATAGCCAGGACATGGAGACAACCCAAATGTCCATCAACAGATGACTGGATTCGGAAGAGGTGGTATATATACACAATGGAATACTACTCAGCCATCAAAAAGAATGACATCATGCCATTTGCAGCAACATGGATGGAACTAGAGAATCTCACCCTGAGTGAAATGAGGCAGAATGACAAAGACAAATACCATGTGATATCACTTATACCTGGAATCTAATATCCAGTACAAATGAACATCTCCTCAGAAAAGAAAATCATGGACTTGGAGAAGAGACTTGTGGCTGCCTGATGGGAGAGGGAGGGAGTGGGAGGGATCGGGAGCTTGGGGTTATCAGACACAACTTAGTATAGACTTACACGGAGATCCTGCTGAGTAGCATTGAGAACTATGTCTAGATATGCATATTGCAACAAAACAAAGGGTGGGGAAAAAAACATAGAAAAAGGAGAAGTCACAATGGATCCTATGGAAATAAAAAAAAAAAGGAATAATACCAAAAACTGTATGCTAAAAATTTGACAACCTAGAAGAAATGGACAAATTTCTAGTGACATGAGGCCTGCCAAAACTGAATCAAGAAGAAATAGATCACCTGAACTGACTGGTCACTAGAAATCAAATTGAATATGTCATAAAAACACTCCCTACAAATAAAAGTCCAGAAACAGATGGCTTCACAGGAAATTTCTACCAAACAGGTAAAGCAGAATCTATAACCTTTCTCTTAAACTCTTCCAAATGGTTTAAGAAAGAACACCTCCAGAATTATTCTGACACCACCATCACCCTAATTCCAAAACAAAACAAAGATCCACCAAAAATGGAAACTGTAGGACAGGATCTTTGATGAATATAGATGCAAAAATTCACTACAAAATTTTGGCAACCGAATTAAAAAACATAAAATAAAAACATACTCCATGACCAGGTGGGATAAATCCCAGGTGCATAAGGATGGTTCAAAATATACAACATCAATCAATGTGATACACTGTATTAACAAAAGAAAAGTCAAAGCCACAGGATAATCCCAATAGATGCAAAAAAAATTTTGACAAATTTCAACATCCATTGATGATCAAATATCTTACTAATGTCTGTATAGAGGGAACATACCTTGTGATAATCAAGGCCATTTATGACAAACCCACAGAAAATATAATACTCAATGGAGAAAAGCTGAAATTCTACCCACTAAAATGTGGAACAAGACAGGGATGCCCACTGTCACCACTGTTATTCAATATAATCCTGGAAGTCCTAGGCACAGCAATCATACAAACAAAAGAAATAAAAAGCATCAAAATAGGAAGAGAAATGGTAAAATTTTCACTGTATGCAAATGACATGATACCATATATAGAAAACCCTAAGTATTCAACCCAAAAACTGCTTGACATGATTGACAAATTCAGCAAAGTAACAGGATATAAGATTAACATTCAGAAATTAGTTGCATTTCTGTATACTAATAAGAAAATATTAGAAAAGGAATAAAAAAATACAATACCCTTTTACGTTGAACACAAAAAATCATATACCTGAGAATACACATGACCAAAGGGGAAAATATTTATATGTTGAGAACTATAAAGCATTATTCAAGGAAATTAAAGAAGATGTAAAGAAATGGAAAGATATTCCATGCTCCTGGGTTGGAAAAATTAATATTGTAAAAATGGCCATTTTACCCAAAGAAATCTACAGATTCAATGGAATCCCTATCAAATTACCCAGGACAGTTTGCACAGAATGAGAACAAACAATCCAAAAATGTATATGAAAGCACAAAAGACCCAGAATTGCCAAAGCAATTCTGAGTAACAAATACCAAGCAGGAGGCATGTCTCTCCCAGACTTTAAGCAATATTACAAAGCTAGAGTCATCAAGACAGTGTGGTACTGGTACCAAAACAGACATATGGCCCAATGGAACAGAATAGAGAACTCAGAAATAAACCCAGACACCTATGGTCAATTAATAATTTGACAAAGAAAGCAAGAACATAAAATGGGAAAAAGTCGTTTCAGCAAGTATCACGGGGAAACTTTGACAGCTACATTCATATCAATGAAACTAGAACACACCCTCACACCATGCACCAAAATAAATTCAAAATGGCTGAAAGACTTAAACATAAGACAAGACGCCATCAATTTCCTGGAAGAAAATAGGCAAAAAAATTCCCTGACATCAACCTTACTCATGTTTTCTGAATCAGTCTCCCAAAACTATAGAAAGAAAAGCAAAAATAAACCAGTGGGACCTAATCAAACTGAGAAGTTTTGCACAGCAAAGGAAACCAAAAAGGAAACAGAAAGACAACTTATGGAATGGGAAAAAATAGTTTCAAATGATGAAATGGACAAGGGCTTAGTCTCTAGAATATAAAAGCAACTTACGCAACTCAACAGCAAGAAAGCCAACAATCCAATGGAAAAATAGGCAAAAGACCTGAATAGACATTTCTCCAAAGAAGATACACAGATGGCCAACAAACACATGAAAAATTGCTCAACATCCCTGATTATTACAGAATTGCAAATCAAAACCACCATGAGATACCACCTCACACCAGTCAGAATGGCCATCATTAATAAGTACACAAACAACAAATGCTGGAGGGTGTGTGGAGAAAAGGGAACCCTCCTGCACTGTTTGTGGGAATATAAGCTGGTACAGTCACTATGGAGAACAGTATGGATGTACCTTAGGAATCTATACGTAGAACTATCATATGACACTGCAACCCCACTCTTGCACATATTTGCAGACAATACTTTCCTTGAAAAATATGCATGCACCCTCATGTTCATTGTAGCAGTATTCACAATAGCCAAGAAATGGGAATATCCGAAATGTCCACTGACAGATGACTGCATTAGGAAGATGTTGTATATATATACAATTGAATACTACTCAGAAATTAAAAAAAATGAAATAATGACTTTAGCAGCTACATGTAAAGAACTAGAGACTCTCATACTGAGTGAAGTAAGAAAGAAGAAGGCAAATAACACATGATATCAATCATGTCTGAATTATAATATATGGCAAAAATGAATCTTTCCACAGAAAAGAAAATCATGGACTTGGAGAATAGACTTTTGGTTGCCAAGGGAGAGTGGGAGGGGCAGGGAGTAGGATGGATTGGGAGGGTGGGGTTAACACATGCAGACTATTGCCTTTGGAATGAATTAGCAATGAGATCCTGCTGTGTAGCACTGAGAACTATATATAGCCACTCATGATGTGGCATGATAATGTGAGAAAAAAGAATGTATAAATTTATGTGTAACTGGGTCAACATGCTGTACAGTAGAAAAATGACAGAACACTGTAAACCAGCTCTAATGGAAAAATATGAAAATCATTTTATAAATTTTTTTTTAAAAGGCAGTAAGAAAAAGTATTAGAGACATGGGTGAACAAACACAACATTTAAGGCTTTTCTACCAAGGGAATTGAGTGAAAGAAGAATGTGGTTATTTAATTCTCGCTTGGATAAAAGGTTACTCTTTCTGAGAAGACTCCCCATGTCTATGCTTCTCAGGCTGTAGATGAAATGGCTCAGCATGTGGTGACCACTGTGTACATCATGGAAGCAATGATAATTTTGTCATGGAACTGGCATGATGTGGAAGAAATCTATACTGCCATAATTATCCCATAGAATAGAGACATGGCAGAGAGGTGGGAGCCACAGAGACCAGGATGTCACTCAAAGGAAAAATGACATCTGCAGACACTATAATGATTATGACCAACTCATTGAGAGAGGTGTCTGAGCAGGACAGCTTAAGTATAGCAGAAAGTTCACTGAAGAATTGGAGGATGATGGTGTCAGCACAGAAGGACCGTTGAGCCAGGAGGAGTGTGTGGGTCAGGGCACTCGTCCAGGAGAGGAGCCAACACACAACCAACAGACATAAACACAGCTCCTTTCTCAAGGTGGTGGCGTAGCATAGAGGTTGACAAATGGCCACATATCTGTCATAGGCCATCACTGCAAGAAGAAATGTATCAATGCCAACAAAAATATGAAAAGATACATCTGTGTTACATACTCTGCATAGGGAATGGATTCATCCTGAGTCTGCATGTTCATCAGGATCTTAGGGACAGTGACAGATGAATAGGAGATGTCCGTGAGGGCCAAGTGGCTGAGGAAGAAACACATGTAGGTGTGGAGATGAGGGTCCGGCCTGATGAGCAAAGTGATGAGCAGGTTGCCCAGCACAGTGTTCAGGTACATCTCCAGGAACAGGGAAAGAACACACCATGCTGCTCTGGCTGTATGGGGAGCCCCAGGAGGAAGAATTTAGATACACTGCTCTGGTTCTCCCTCCTCATGCTGCTTCTCTCTCTTCTGGGAGTGAAGAGAAATGGGAAATCCCTGGAATTTAGAAGTACTGAGCAAAGCAGTTACCAAGTGGTTGCATGTTTCTTTGATTGACCAAGTCATTGTACAGACAGGTCTCCCTGCACTGCACTCACACTCTGGTACAACACCCAGTCTGGTGAGAGGAATATAACTTGATTTGTCTGAATAATGACACAGTCACATGGAGAAAGTATAAGACTTCAATCAAACCCTTCACTGGAAATAAAGAAGAGCTCCCTCTCCTTTGTACCAAGTAGAGACATCATGATAGACACGAGGGAGGTAGTAATAAATAAACACAGTCCCTTCCTTGGCTCTACTCTCAGACTGCTTATGTATTATGTCTGCCATACACACATGCACATGCACACACACACACGCACTCATACACACATATAGACACACACCACTTAAAGCATTATTTGGAAGATTAATGTACCATGTAAGAAATAAAGTGTTCAACACATAAACTTACTTTTTATTAGTAAAACGTCTATAAGAAATACAAAAGAAAGAAAGAGAAGGAGGAAGCAGCAAATGAAGCAAGGAAAGAAAAGTTAGGAAGGAAATAAGGTAGGAAAGAAGGAAAGGAGTAAGAGAGGGATGAAGAGCAGGGAAGGAAAAGAAAAACATTAAGAAAGGTCCTCAAAAAATTAAATAGAATTTCCATATGATTAAGGAATTTTCTTCTGCTTATATACCCAAAATAATGGAAAGCAGTGGCAAAGAGGTATTTATACACCCATATTTAAAACAGCATTATTCACAGTAGTCAAAAGGTGGAAACAACCCATGTCCTTTAGGAAACAGCATTTGGCTTAGATAAGCAATGTAATCCTGCTGTATAGCACTAGGAACTATGTTTAGTCACTTGGCTGGAGCATTAGGATGTGATAAAAAAAGAGAATGTATACATGTATGTGTAACTGGGTCACCTTGCTGTGCAGCAGAAAATTGACAAAACAGTGTAAATCTGCTATAATGGAAAAAATAAAAATCATTTTTAAAAAAAGAATAAATAAAATGTGGTCTATATATACAGTGAAAGACACTTCAGCCTTAAAATGGAAAGAAACCTTGATACAGCCACAACATGAATGAACATTGAAGACATTATGGTAGGTAAAATCATGCACAAAATTGTAAATACTGTTAGATTCCATTCATATGAGATTCCTAGAAGAATCAAATTAAAAGAGACAAAAAATGGGATGGTGACTGCCAAGGAAAAGGAGGAGTTATTTTTCGGCGGTTACAGAGTTTCCATCTGGGAAGATAAAAAATTCTGCAGATGGATAATGGTGATTGTTTTTTTAAAAAAATGAATGGAGTTCCCATTGTGGAGCAGTGGTTAATGAATCTGACTAGGAACTATGAGGTTGCAGGTTCGGTCCCTGGCCTTGCTAAGTGGGTTAAGGATCCAGTGTTGCCATGAGCTGTTTTGTAGGTTGCAGATGTGGCTTGGATCCCACATTGCTGTGGCTCTGGCATAGGCTGGTGGATACAGCTCCAATTAGACCCCTAGCCTGAGAAACTCCATATGCCATGGGAGTAGCCCAAGAAATGGCAAAAAGACAAAAAAAGTGAATTATTCAGTTCCAGAGAAATGTACACAAAATTTTTGAAATGTTAAATTTTCTTACGTAAATTGTAGCACAATAAAAATTTTTAATTTAGAAAATATATGTCAATAAATATTGACTAAAATAGCAATCAAAATGAAACTGACCACAAAAATAAATAAATCATCTCATTATTTGGGCAGGATGGGTAAGCAGATATCAGGAACTAAAGATGACTAAGATATATGAGACCATCAAGCAAGATCAAGTAGGTTGCTGGAAATGTGTGTTCACTTCTGAGGTCTTGCTCTCACATCCAGGAAACAGTACAGGCCCAGACAATGAATGGCCCATGAAGATTATTAGGTCCACAGCACTTGACTCACTGCATTTTTTTATAAATTTTCCAATAAATAGCTTCCTTCATATCTGCCACTGTCACTCTCTCCCCTTCTACCACCATGGCTTTAAAATTGCTCAGTTCTGAGCATATGTGCAAAATGAGTGACATGTGAATTTTCCTGATGAGGTGACAAGAGAGCCAAGATATTACAGATGCTGTAAGACCAAGGACATATATCAGAATTCACAGTCATCTGATTAACTAGACATGGTTCCAAAATTGACCCCACACTGTTCCCCAGAATGGAAATGTGGAAATCAGTTAGCATCAATGAGGAACACTGCAAAATCTTCAGTATCCTTCAAACCATTTTGACATAGTGCCACCAACTTAGCATAAAGAGGACTTCGTTTGTTGCCTGTTTATGTCTAGACCTGAGACAAAGGAAGAGGCTGACTGACAAGGTCAAATGCATACACATATTTCCAAGCCCTCATGAGGTGCTCTCTGCTCTACAGCCATCCAGTGAGAAGAGAAGTAGATTGTAAGTATGTTAGTACACAGAAACAGACACCAAGCATGACACATAGTGACACAAAAACAAAACCCCAGGTGCTGCTTTGGCCATCTCCAATCCAAACTCATTCTAGTCAGAAGTGAGTTTTGCATGGATTCGTACCAACATACTTAAAACTTTAAAATGAAATCTTTTGTCATGCAAGATTTAACAAGCTTGCAAACAAGAACTTTTTACACTGTTGATGGGGATGTAAATTGGTGTCAACAATATGGAAAACTGTATGGATATTCTGCAAGATATTAAAAATATAACTACCACAAGATACAGTAATCACACTTCTGTGTGTAGACCAGAAAGGACTGGAATCAGGATCTCAGAGACATATCTACTCTCCCATATGCATTGCAGCTCTGTGTGCAATAGATAAGCTATGGAAACAAGCTGCTAGTCCATTGAAAATGAATGGATAATTGTAACATATGAATACAATAGAATACCATTTTGCCTTAAAAAAAGGTGATCCTGTCATTTGTGACAACATATATGGAACAGGATGGTGTTAGGCTAAGTGAAATAAGCCAGTCCTACAAGGACAAATATTGCATAATGTCATTTTGAGACATTCATAGAAGCAGAGAAAAATGGCAGTAATCAAGGGCTAGGGGGAGGGGAAAGGTAGTGTTGCTATTTAATTGAAATAAAATTGCATTTATGCAAAATGAATTAGTTCGAGAGTTCAGCTATACAGCATAATGCCTAGAGACAAAAATACTATACTCTGCACCTAAAAATTCCTTAATAGTGTAGATCTCATGTTTTCTTACCACATAAAAAAGGACACTAGGACATTGTGATAGGAGATAGATATGTTAATGACCTTAAAGGTTGTGGTAGCTTCACAAGTGTGTGCACATGTTCAGATTCCTAAAATTATGTACATTAAATACGTGCAGGTTTTGTATATCAATTACACCTCACAAGCTGTTTAAAAAATATGCAAAGACCACATCCAGTTGCTCACACACCTCACAAACCATAAACACTTACACACACAAAAACTCCACTACAAACTCTAAGAATTATGTTTGGTCAAACCTTACACACAAATAACATAAAAAGAAGCAACCTGCACACAGCAACCCAAACACACACATATGTGTACAGCAGATTTCCAGCCTTCATTGTCTATCATTAGCACTGTACAATAGGGATTTCCACAAGGATGGAAATACTCTATAGTTGTGTTGTCCAATACAGTAGCACCATTATCCTGTTATTACTGGAGACTTGAAATATAGGTAGTGCAACTGAGAAACCCAAATTATACTTTCAGGTCATTTTAATTAATTTTAATGTTATGGCCACTGGAGCCTGGTGGCACCATGTAGGTCAGTGTGCGAATCCACCACTTAAACAAATGTTTATAAAAGCAGTTTAAACAAACATTTCATCTGCATCTTTTTCCTAGTCCTCACATCAACACAAATATCTAGGCCCAGTGATGTTTCCCCACCTTGCTCAGACCTATGCTGGTCCAGACCTGAGGATGCATTGCTTATGCCTCCATAGTCTAAGGATATTTAGCACTTCCCACCTGTTTACATCAACATAAACAATGAGCAAGACCCATATTTCTCAGAGGGATTGTGACCCCAGGGAACATACTCCCAAACTTCTGATTAGAGAATACAACTGAGTTAATTGTCCAATTTCTTGCCTTCCTCTGGAGATGGATACAGTGCAGGGACAGAAAGGAGTGAACTACAGGTGTCCCAGAAGGAGTCTCCAATGTCAGTGACACATTGGTCTTCCCTCAACCTACTCATGAGGAGAGGCCATGAACACCTTTGAACTTTGAAGAACCTATAATGGAATCTGCCACTCCATTTACTGCAGAAAGAAAAAAACAGAGTAATACCATATCCTGAGATCCCACACCACTGACACTGAAATTTGTTGGAATTCACATCCCATCACCATCCTTTATTCCATCCATGTGAAACCACAAAAGACCCACAAAACCAAAGATGTCTTGAGCAAAATGCACAAAACTCTAGGCATCACATTCCTTAATTGTAAACTATACATAAAACCTTTAGAAATCAACACAGTATGTTACTGACATTAATATACACATATAAAATGGAGCAGAATACAGAGCCTAGAAATAATCCCACACATATATGATCAACTGATTTTGACAAAAAAAAGCACAAAAAGAAAATGTGTGTCTCTTCATTAAATGCAGCTGGGAAAATGGTTATCCACACACAGATGCATGAAAGTGAATCCCCAAAAGTGAAAACAACTGTCTGTGCCATCCCATTATGGGGACAAAAATGTCACCTTCATTAGCAACAATGTAGCCAATGTAAGCTATTCAAGTGCATCTGACAGTTCACAGCCATGTTCCAATATCATGGATGTATCTAGAAGCTATTATTCTCTGTGAAATAAGGCAGAAAGACAATAGTAAATATCATGGTATCTCACTTATATCTGAGCCTAAAAATCAAAAGAACAAATCAACAAAACAAAATGAAAACAGACTCATAAATATGGAGGAGAAGTAAGTTGTTGCCAGAGGGAACAGTATCTGGGAGAGAGGGATGAAATAGGTGATGTGGACAAAGAGGAACAAATCTCCCATTATAAAATAAAGAAACATTGGGATGTAATATACAGCATTAAGTATAAGATCAATAATAATGTAAAAACTTAAGGGGACAGAGATTTACTCAGTAATAATTATGGTGATCATTTCATAATGTATGAAAGTGTCAAATCACCATATAATACACCTGAAATTAACATAATATTGTTTGCAAACTAAATTTGACAAGGTGCCTGGACAGGGACTTGAAGCCTGGACCCTCAGATTAAAAGTGTGATGCTTTACCGACTGAGATGCCCAGGACCTCCAAGTAATGTTTTTACATTTTATGTAATTTTTTATTCTTATTCATTATGGCTGGTTTACAGTGTTCTGTTAATTTTATACTGTAAAGCATTGTTACCCAGTTATACATAGATGTACACATTCTTTTCTCTCACATTATCATGCTCCATCATATTTATATTTCAATAAAGGATTTAGTAAGCTGCTTGAAGCAGGAATAGTCCACAAACTATTTTTTGTAATGCTGAAAATTTTTATGAACATTTGGGTCCTAGGCTAAGGACTTTACCCATGTTTCCTAATTAATACCAAACATAATCCTTATATTCCCAGATTTTTTCAAAAATTTTACAGCTTCATTAAGAATTTGTGTTCTTTGAATGAAGTTTCCACAGAAAAGAAAATAATGGACTTGGATTATAGACTCCTGGCTTCCAAGGGGGAGAGGAAGGGAGTGGGATGTATTGGAAACTTGGGGTTAATAGATGTAGACTATTGACTTTGGAATGTATAAGCAAAGAGATCCTGCTATGAAGCACTGGGATCTATATCTAGTCACTTATGATGGAGCATGATAATGTTGAGAACAAATAATCTATACATGTCTGTCTACTAGGTCACCATTCTATACAGTAGAAAATTGACAGAACACTGTAAACCAGCTATAATGGAAAAAATAAATATCACTATATTAAATAGACAATTGCAAATGTGGTGGTCAAATGGTAATTTTCTAATTTGATCATTTCCTCTATGTTGATTGCCTGTATACTCCTATGGGAAAGAATTTTCCCTTGCTCTACATTCATTCATTTTTTTCATTGATTTATTTATATCATCATGGACTCATGAATTTGTATTTATTCTTTGAGTTATAACCCATTACTGATGATATTCATCTTGAAGGTCTAATTACTCCAGATTTGGACAATGGGAGCCCCTTTCAGCTTGCTTATGTGTCCCCATGATTCATTGAGCACTTTTCACTTTCAAGCTCAGCAATATTTCCCTGGTCTTGCCCTGTCCTGGCCCCAGCCCTAGAATCAGACATTTTTCTAAGTCACTTTGGTTCCTGTTAGAAGACAATGATATTCAAAAATCAAATTTGACACTACATGTGTCTTTGGTTTACAAGGCTTCTAAGTGATCTCAGAGAATACAGCCAGGAAACATATATAAAAGAAACACAGGATGTAGAAACTATAAACAAGCAAACTAAAGGAATATTTATCCATAAGCGATGGGTAAGGAGTTTAATAGGAAGAATGGGAGATGGGACCAGACAGATATTGATATATAATTTCAATCTGTTTATCACATTACAACCCATGAGTTCAAGTTCTTATATTATTCTAGCTCAAGACCATAGAGTTCTTTCTGATCTCTCTTTTTCCATGTAGATCACACCTTTCCCCCATTCATGAGTCACTCTCTTTCCCAGGACAAGTTCACTTATTTCCCAAATTTTTGAATACATATAATTTCAGAATCTTGAACGGAAACCACTGTTAATAACAAAATAATTTCAGCTCAAAAAATTTGCTTACCAAAAAATATGATTACACTTTTTTTCCATCATTGTGAGACTAGTTTATAGACAAAATTCAGTGTCCAATAATAACTTAATCACATTATTATCCCATTTAGTCTTATTGTGGTAATAACTCAAAATATAGTTAGGCTCATTTTTAATTTTATTCTGTTTTGCTTTATTTTCCATTACCTTCATTTTATATTTGAGAAGGTAAAAGATAACATAATAAAAACTATACAAATGAATACACTCATCTCTCCATTTTTTTCTATCCTATTCCTACCCCACCCCTTGGAGGTAATTAGTCTCATTAGTTTCAAATTAATTTCCTGTGTGTTTCTTCTTGCTCCATGGGAAGATACATGTATATATTATTTTCCATTCATTTGCACATAGGAAGTAGCAAGCTTTATATGCTCCTTTATGCACTGATTTTTTCAAATAATAATTATTTTGCAAAGGCCTTCATATTGATGCAGAGGTATGCTTGCCATTATTATTCATAGCTGTGAAGTATTCAATTGAACTCATGTTCCATAGTTACCACTGAAGTCCTAGAATAAAATAGAAGGGATGAATATGCTAAATGCCCCATAACCGTATATTTCAAAAGGTTAAAATAGCAAATTTCATATTGGGGAGTACATTATACCTACCACAATATGGTTTTTTAAGAAAAAGCAAGACATCATCTCTACATAAAGCACAGAAAAAAATTATAAAATAGTAATAATGTTTGATTAATAAGTTAATGGAGGGGATAAGGAATAAAAAAATATGTATTGTATAATCAAAAGAGATAAAGAGAAGAAAGTATAAATGAGAAATCAGATGTCTCAAGTAGAAAACAAATAGAAACATGGAAAGCATAAATTGAAATACAATCCAATTTTATTGGATGTTAATAGATCAAATTCTCTATAAATACAATGATGTTCAACCTACATAAAAGGATGAAAACCCAGCATTATATTGCTAAGAACTAGCACTTTCCAGATGTAAGGACATAAGAAAGTTTAAAATATTAAAAAATAAATGCATGTAAACACTACGTTAAATAAAGCTGTATATCTAAACTTATATCAGAGGAAGTATTTGAGATGTGAGGGTAGGAGCCATAGCTAAAGAGAAATCTCCCAACTATAAATGTAATGGTGTGCTATTCAATGAATAAGAAAAGGCTCACTATCATAGGAGAGCATGACTTTGTAGCATTTGCCAATTTCCATAGTGTAATTATGCTCATTGTGGCTGAATGCAATACACCAGAATGTTGTTGAGGACTTTAGAATTGAAAATAAATGCTCACAATAAGTTTGAAGCTAATGCAAACAAATTTCAGCACATCTTACAGAGAAGAATAAGTCCGCAAGGAGCAGAACATGATGCTAAATTGGTGTGTTCTCAAAAATATTGTATCAAAAATAAATAAGCAGAAAATGACATATCTAAAAGGAGAAAAATAAAAAAAGCAAAATCATAATTATGTGACATATTTTACATAGGATTTTTGACATATTTTATGAGAGATGAAGAAGCAGAAGAAAATTAAAGATAAGGAATATTAACAATTCAAGTAACAAACTGGTCCTTATTGACATATTTAAGCTACAAAAGATGGATGAATGCATATCCATTTGAAGTTATAGAGTTGCCAACCATATGATCATTTTAGGAGATTACCTCACTGTGCTCTTGATTGCAATAAGAGGATTTAGTGATTGTCACTTCAAGAAGTTAGCCCTATTAGGAAATATCTCTAAGGCCTGTTTTATGTCTCTGTTCCAGAGGCTGTAGATGAAGAGGTTCAGCATGGGAGCAACTACTGCATGGGAGCAACAGAAGTGATTATGTCTTTGTCACTGGAGCCCCATGATGAGGAGAAAAAGGAAACACTAGCAAGTGTCCCATAGTATATAGACACCACAAAGAGATGGGAGTCACAGGAGGAATGAACTTTAAAGGGCCTGTTGGTGGAAGAGACACTCAGAACAGAAATTCCTATATGAATATATGAGCCCAAGATGCTACACAGAGGCAGAATGAAAAAACTTCCTTCCACAGTAAACATGACCAGCTCATTGAGGGATGCTTCTGAACAGCTAAACTTCTGGAGGGCAGTGTGGTAACAGAAAAAGTGGAGGATGGTTTTGTCACCACAGAAAAATATTTGGACCAAGAAGAGGGTGTGTGCAACAGGGCATGGATACAACAGAGGAACCAGGACCCTACTACTAAAGAGACACACACCCCTTGCCTCATGGTGGTTCTGTAGTGGAGAGGCTGACAAATGGCCATATACCAGTCATACGCCATCACTGTAAGTAGGAAATTGTCAAGACAACCAAAAACTGAGGAAAAACACATCTGATAAATGGACCCTGCATAGGTAATTTAATGTTGCTGAGTCTGAATGTTCATGAGCATGTTAGGGACAGTGAAAATTGAAAGGGAGACATCTGTGAGCATCAAGTGACTGAGGAAGAAAGACATGGGGTGTGGAGGTCAGGGTCCAGCCTGTTAAGTAGGATAATGGACAGATCCCCCAGCACTGTGGTCAGGTACATGACCAGGAACAGGGCAAGGAACTCATCCAGCTGCTCTGGCCAAATGGGGAGCCCAAGGAGGAGGAAGTCAGACACTCAGCTCTGGTTCTCCCTACTCATGCTGTTTTTCTGGGAATTGGAGAAAGTGGGAAATGTCAATGAACATGCCATAATATTTTAGTTATGCTCTCTGACCTATGAAAAGTCTTAATTCTTGCTACCTTTCCCTTTGTTCCCCTTAATTGTTGCTGAATAAATCAGTCTTTTCAATTCTGACTCCAATAGCACATCAAACACTCATATTAATCAAGCATTTTCCCAGAGAAACCAATGGACATGTATTCTTCATTCAATATATATTTATTGAACCACTGCTTTCTCACAGGCTGATTACATAGGAGTCAAAAAGAACTGAGAAGTCTCTGTGTTCAACTTTATATTTTTACATGAAGCCAGGTTCAAACCTCTTTAATTTGCTAAGATGAAATGGGAAAAGACACCAAGTAAGAGGCACCTCTTAAAGGGAATATGAAAGTCCTTACATTTTAAGAGAATTATTGAAGCTATGTCAATGGCTTTCAATGTAGTTTGCTGCACCCTAACTGTTTTGAGTCACTTAAAAATCCCCTTTTATCAAAAATGTCCAATACAGGATTCCATGCCAATGTCAATAGTTCCACGCTCTGTTTCAAGTGTTTTACATGCACTTTCAAATTATATTTTAACAGTAGCCCAACAAGTATTATTATTTGCTTTTTAACCATACAAAACCAAAACTATACATTATTTAAATGTGCAGAGATACACACAATTAAGTGCACCAGGTGGAATCACAAAACTGCAAACTATCAAATGTACTTTATTACTTTGATTATGCATCAAAATGATAAGCATTTGTGACTTCTCTGAAAGTAAACAATAGAATATTAACTGAATGATTGTAGCTTTGTAAGGCAAGATGCCAAGACATGGAATCAATCTTAATGTCCTTCAACAGATAAATGATAAAGAAGAAGTGGGGCATATATTTAATAGAATAGTACTCAGCCATGTAAAGAATGAAATAATGCCACTTGTAGCAACATGGGTGGAGCTAGAGGTTATTAGAGTAAATCAAGGAAACCAGCTAGAAAAATACATATACCATATAAAATTGCCTATATGTGGTATCTAAGAAAATGATACAAATGAACTTATACACAAAAAGAAATAGACCCACAGACATAGAAAATAAACAGGGTTAAAAAAAGGGGAAAAGGGGGGAGGTATAACTCAGGAGCTTGGGGTCAAAATTTACACACTTCTATACATAAAATAGATAACTAACAAGTACTAATTGTATACAAGGTGGAAATATACTCAATATTTTGTAATAACATATAAGGGGAAAAATCTGTAAAATACATATAGTATGTAATGTTTTCAAAACTGAAATCACATGCTCTACACCTAAAACTAACAAAACATTGTTAGTCAAATACATATCAAATTAATTAAGGAATTAATTAAAATTTTAAAAACCATTTTTCAGCAACATGGATGGACCTAGAGACTCATACCGAGTGAAACAAGTCAGAAAGAGAAAGACCAATACCATATGATATCGCTTATATCTGGAATCTAATATATGGCACAAATGAACCTTTCCACACACAAAAAAAAATCATGGACTTGGAGAACAGACTTGTGGTTGCCAAGGGGGAGGGGGAGGGAGTGGGATGAATTGGGAGCTTGAGGTTAACATATGCAGACTCTTGACTTTGAATGGAAGAGCAGTGAGATCCTGCTGTGTAGCACTGGGAATATGCCTAGTCACTTATGATGGAGCATGATAATTTGAGAAAAAAGAATGTATACAAGTATGTGTAATTAATGTATCAGATAAATAATGATTACAATCAAGACTACTTCATAAGAAAAAAAAATAACCAAAAAAATTTTAAAACCAGGCCCAATAGATGATTTTAAGAAGACTTAAATACATATATACTTTAAAAAACTGTAAAAAAGCCAAATGTAGTAATAATATAAGATGTTGAAAAAACAAAATTGAACACACAAATATACACAGAGGAGTTTGATGCTTTGATGATGAAAACTTGAATGTGCATTGTGGGTTATGGAGGAACAAATGGACAAGCGATATAACCTAAGGGAAAGACATTGATCCAATAACAATGACCATTTTAAGGACAGAGAGGAAAAGTGCTAGAGACATGGATGCTCAACTACAAACTTTTTAAGACTTCTCTAACAAGGGCATTAAGTGAAATAAGAATATGATTGGGTGATTCTCACTTGACAAAAAGGTTAATATTTCTGAAAAGAATCCTCAGAGCCAATGTCATGTCTCTGTTTCTCAGGCTGTAGATGAAAGGGTTCAGCATGGGGGTGACCACTGTGTACATCACAGAAGCAATGATGCTTTTGTCTTGGGACTGACTTGATGAGGAGGAAAGATATAGTGCCATAATTGTCCCATAGAATAGAGACACCACAGAGAGGTGGGAGCCACAGGTGGACAAGGCTTTGCAGATCCCTTTAGTAGAGGGGACCCTCAGGATGGAGACCCCAATGCGGCCATAAGAGATCAGGATGCCACTCAGTGGAAAAATGAAAACTGCAGACCCTAGAGTGAATATGACCAGCTCATTGAGAGAGGTGTCTGAGCAGGACAGCTTAAGTAGGGCAGCAAGGTCACAGAAGAAGTGGGGGATGATATTGTCATCACAGAAGGAAAGTCGAGCCAGGAGAAGGGTGTGGGTCAGGGCATAGGCACAGGAGAAGAGCCAGGATCCAGTCAACAGACATAGACACAGCTCCTCCCTCATGATGATAGTGTAGTGTAGAGGGTGACAAATGGCCACATACCTGTCATAGGCCATCACTACAAGAAGAAAGTTATCAATGCAAGCAAAAAATATGAAAAAATAAGTCTGTGTTACACACCCTGCATAGGGAATAGATTGATCCTGAGTCTGTATGTCCATCAGCATTTTAGGTACAGTGACAGAGGAAAAGGAGACGTCTGTGAGGGCCAGTTGGCTGAGGAAGAAGTACATGGGGGTGTGGAGGTGAGGGTCCAGCCTGATGAGCAGGATGATGAGCAGGTTCCCCAGCAATGTGGTCAGGTACATGCACAGGAACAGGGCAAATAAAATGTCCTGCTGTTTTGCCCAGACAGGGAACCCCTGGAGGAGGAATTCAGACATGCTACTCTGGTTCTCAGTCCTCATGCTCCTCTCCTGTCTGCTGGGGAAGGAGAGGAGTAGGAAATGTCAGAGACATTGAATGGATTCTTGTGGCCACCACACTATGTCTATCATCTTCTCATGGAGAAAAAGAATAAATGCCTGCATTTCTTTTATCACACAGTGTCATGAAAGCAGGTGAGAATCCCTGGACATTCGCCATGATTCCTTTCAATGGAAACCAGGAAATTCATTATTTTTTCTTTTTAATCCACCATGTTTCTGACAGTAAGCTTCTAAACACACAAAAATGATGAAGACATCCAGGACCACTTCCCTCAGGAGACTATCCCTCATGGACACACCTGACCAAGGCCAAACTAAATTGGAACCTGAAGCTAGATTCCCTGTGTTATGATTTTGGTTCCAACACTTTCTTGTTGTAGGACATGGATGCTAAATTTCTCTTGGCCTTATGCTTCCATAATGTGAGGATTCCAATATCACACCTTCATAGAGTTAACAAACAGGATTCTAGTACATTAGATATTAATAACTAAGAAAACTTTCCTGAATAAAATAAACACCATAAACTGCATACATTATTTTTATGAGTTTTTCTGTATACCTCCCAAAACATATTAAGTTCAGGCATTTAATAAAACAGTATTATGGGGTGGACACCATAAAGCAACAAAAAAGGTGACCTAAAATTTATGTTAACTTATCTGGGCTCTCACACTTTTCAGGTGTAACTGGGTTAAGTTCTCTGCTTGAACTTGTCTTAATGCATGTGTATCTTCTTGCCAAAAAGAAACCTTACTTCAGTGCATGTACCTCCATCTATCTCCATCTCTAACTGAAACTCCAAGTTGTCTGACATCTGGATATTCATTGCTAGGAAGAAACTTGAGATCTGTCTTCTATAAGCTTAGTAACACTGAAGGATTGGGGTGTCTCTTAGAAGTCAGTTATCTGATTGACCAGCACTATTTCCCAATACTGATCTTCACACTCATAATAACTGACAGTTAATGAACATTAAGTCAGACAAATGCATTTTGACATCATTGGCTCACTGAACTTTAAGAGTCCTAGGATTGATGTGATATTATAATGCACTATTGGGAATGCTGGTTTTAGCTTAGTGGGTTCAGAACACAACTAGTGTCCATGAGGATACTGGTTCAAATCCTGACCTCTCTCAGTGGACTAAGGATACAGCATTGCCATGAGCTGCAGTGTAGTTTGCAGACAGGACTTGGATCTGGCATTGCTGTGGCTGTGGTGTGGGCCAGCATCTGCAACTCTTATTTGACCCCTACCCTGGGAACTTCCACATGTTGCTGGTGCAGCCTTAAAAAAATAAAAATTAAAAAATACAAAAATGCACTAGCAACCTACTCAGAAGGATTAGGAAATTAGCATCATCACAAGGTTAGTAACAGCTCTAGACACATTTCTCTCACAAGCTTTTAAATATATACTGGAAACTTTGCTTCTATGAACCTACTGTTCTTCCCTCTCTTTAGTTTGACAACAGGAAAGACTTTAAGAAATATTTTGGGATTTGAAGGTGTGCTCCTGCTCATATAACTGTCCACACTAATAATCTTTCAGCCCTTTAGTTTGCCAGTGGCTTTCATATGCCTTCAAGATCATTCAATCCATCATAATTTATTTCTGTTTGGGAAGCAGAGAACAGTGTTTTTTCCCTGCATTTTACAAACAGGAGTAGTTAAATTGCTTGAACAAGCTCACATAGATATTGTATAGTGCAATCTGGTCTCAAACATGGATTTTCTGATTTTCTTTTTTTTACTACAGAGACTCCACCCATTTCTTTTTATGGAGGGTAGACATGTTAAGGTGAAATGTGTTAAAATATGCCTGGAAGAGGAACATAATATTAATACTGAGTAAGATTCTGTCAGTAGATGTTTACTCCAGACTAGGGAGTTGTTTGGGGTTATTAACTGACTCAGTTCACAGGGCACAAGGAGGGACCAGGCCCTTGACTCTCTTGCCAAGCACAGACTTCTCATTGAAAGTTGCTGGGTCAGACTTAGCCCAGGATCTCACAGATCTCCTGCAGGAGACCCAGAACTCCTAATGACACCCAGGAGCTGCAATGTGATCAGAAGAGAAACATATAAATATGGTACTTTGATTCCATCAGCACCATGTGCAAAGAGGTGGCTGAGAAATTGCTCAATAGTGAAGAGGAGACAGTGTGTGAACTAGTGGTGGAGGATTGAGACAGAACATATGGATAGGGCTGTAAGTCAGCTTCACATACATCTATGCAAGATTCAATAACAAAATACACATGTACACAACAGTTACACACACAGAACTGTCAAGCATCCTAGACCAGAGGCATTGTCAACACAAGAAATCATTTATATTCTAATCACAAGCAATGCACAATGTCTTACATACAGCACACAAGCAGCAGATGCACATAGAATGAGCACCCACAGAGGAGAAGTCCAGGCTTCTCTGACCTCTGCATATCCTAGTGTGTGTCATTCAATGTGTTTGTCAGTTACACACACACACACACACACAAACTCATACAATACAACACACACATACACACAAATATACATGACTTCTCTGATGGTCAAACACATGCTTACACACAGATACAGGCCCATCTTGGGGGTTTCTGGGCTCCTTCTGAGCTACACCTGTCCTCTGAGTTCAAATACCTTCTGCTTCATTCTGTTACCTGAATCCTCACTTTCTGTCCAGGAGACCCAGGATCCAAAAAAAGAAGAGCAAACCTTGGTGGCCTGAGGACCTTTACAAAGTCTCATGTCCTTTCTCCAGGTTCAAAACCATGCACAAGGATATCTTCTTTTCTCAATCCTAAAGGAACACTGGAGGGAATTCACCCCAGTCCCTGACTAGAGCTAAAGCAGTCCACTTGGGCAATTGGCCAATTCCCTCCTGGCCCCTAGGGAAGGAGGATGATTAGTGTCAACAGGGGCTGAACTGCCCCTGGTTTCCCAGGAGAAAGTGTCCCTGATATGGGTGTTACCTTAGGTCTGGTCAAGTCTCCGGCTGTGAAAACTGTGTCATGGCACAGTTTCTTCCAAGGGCAGTGAATGTCACAGGCAGTGGAATGGCTTCTGCCCCCAACACTGACAAGGGCTTACATTAAAACACAAAACCCCTTGAAATGTACATGTCTTCCCACTCCCCTGGAAGGTTTTGTAGGGTACAGTCTATGCCTTGCTCTGGAGGAGGATTGAATATAAAACTCTGGACAAAATTCTCTGGGTTCATCCCCTGCTAAATAATCATCTTGAGCAAGTTTTCCAAGGCCTAATCATTTTCTATAAAGTGAAAATAACAATCATAGTCTTTGTATGATTTTGAAGAATGGATTTATGAGCACCTAATGCAAGCTTACTAAATGTTACTAAATATTAAGCTTACTAAGGTCAATGTCTTTGTATCACTAGAGATCTCCTATGGCTCACAACAGGCAATTGTGATTCCTAACTGTTGAAAGCTTTCATTTGATCATTAATTCACTAACTCCCTTAAATACTCATTTAGGTTCACACAAATGCAATACTGATATATTCTCTAGAGACATCACAGATAATATAAGCAGAACTCCCAATCTTACAACACACATCAAAGTGGAAGGTAATGCAAAAAATAAATAAATAAATAAATAAATAAATAAATAAATAAATAAATAAGGCAAAAGGAATGGTGTGTAAATGGTGCCAAGTGCTGCCAGTGATGAAAATTATGCAGAGAGCTAGGAAGACTCAAGAAATTTAAAAAAAACAGGATTTTTTTTCCAAAACAACATAGACACCCCTTCAATCAAGTGGCTCCAGGTCTGTAAAATGGTTTACATAATTACACTCCTATTGGACTGTCTAAAGTTGAAAAGACTGCTGCTCTCTGTGTCACTGAAGATATGATGAACTGGAACACTCATACACTGCTAATGGAATACAAAACAATTTGAACATTTTTAAAAAGTTAAACAAATACTTAGCAAGTGACTAGACATTTGTCCAAGGTAAAAGAATGTATACAGTTTTATGTAGATTTATACAAGAATGTGCATAAGAGCTGTATTTAATGGCCAAAAGCTGGAAACACCACAGATGTTCATCAACAGACTTACTGTTAATAAGCGAATTGACACACAATATAGCACAGGAAGTTATACTCAATATATTTTAACAACCTATCAGGGAAAAAAATCCAAGTGTATTCATAACTGAATAACACTCCACAGTTGAAACTAACACTATATTGTAAAGGAAGTATATTTCAATAAAAAAATATATTCTACTGAAAGTAAAAATAAACAGAAATTTTTAAAACTCAAAAATTTAAATAATAAAAATCAATGATATTTTAAATGTGAATGGATGCAACAGCTGTAGTATATCTTTAAAAATGGCATACTACTCATTATTAAAAAGAATGAATTATTGATGAATGGTACAACCTGAATAAATCTTAAAATACTTTGACACAGTGAAAGCAGACCACAAGAAAAGAATACACAATGTATGATTCCACTGAAATAAATTTCTAGGAGATGAAAATTAATCCATGTGACAGAAACTGAATTGTGATTCACTTGAGGGCAGATGGGAGGAGCAAAGAGAGGGCAGGAGCAGAGACATCAGGTAAACTCATGATCTTGATGGCTTGTGGTGGTAATTTCATGGGTATGTACCTATGTAAAAACTCGTCAAATGATATACTTTATTTTTTTACCTTTTTTAAAATTAAATTTGATTTACAATATTGTGCCCATTTCTGCAGCATAGCAAAGAGGCTCAGTCCTATACATATACATTCTACTTCTTAAATTCTTTTCCATCAAGGTCCATCTCAAGAGACAGGATATAGTTCACTCTGCTATACAGTAGGACCTCATAGCTTATCCATTCCAAATGTAAGAGTGTGCGTCTACTAACCCCAAGTCCCCATCCATCCCACTCCCCTCTCCTCTCCCTTGGCAAGCACAGGGCTGTGATATATGTCTATGAGACTGCTACTATATTGTAGTTTCATTTGTGCCATATGTTAGATCCACATGTAAGTGACATCATATGATATTTGTCTTTCTGACTTAGTTCACTTAGTATGAGATTATCTAGTTGCATCATATTGCTGCAAATGGCATTACTGCATTCTTTTCTATGGCTGAGTAGTAGTCCATCTTCTATATGTTCCACATCTTCTGTATCCATTCATCTCTTGATGGACATCTAGGTTACTTCCAAGTCTTGGCTAATGTGAACAATGCTGCTATGAACATAGGGGTGGAGGTATCTTTTTATATTGTAGTTTTAGAAGGATATATGCCCAGGAGTGGGATGGGTAGATCATATGGTAGTTCTATATGAAGTTTTCTGAGTCAAATGGTATAAAGTAGTTATGTGAAGTTTATTGTATGTCATTTATACCTTCACAAATCTGGGTGATTTTAAAGAAACAATAACAAGATCAAGTATTGTCATGTTATAACCTATACAATCCCTTCCAGCAGGTTCCCAAAGAAGACTGTGAACCAAAAACTCAACTATAATGTTTAATTTTATATGTCAACTTGGCTAGGCAACAGTATCCAGATATTTGGTCAAACATAATTCTATATATTTCCATGAAGGTATATTTGTGGATGAGATTAACATTATAATCTGAAGACTCTGAATAAAGCAGACCATGCTCCATAGTGAGGGTTGGCATCCTCCAATCATTTAAGGACCTTAACAAAAGGAACAAACTTGCTCAGAAAAGACATTTCTATCAGCAGCCTGCCTTTAGACTCAGATTGCAAATTTTCCCTGGGTTTCCAGCCAGCCAACCTACTCTCCTTCCTTCCTTTCCTCCTTTTTTTTTTGCTTTTTAAGGCCACACCCATGATCTATAGAATTTCCCAAGCAAGGAGTCATATTTAGCTGCAGCTGCCAGCCTATGCCTCAACCACAGCAATGCAGGATCAGAGCAATAACTTTATCCTATGCTGCGTCTCACAGCAACACCAGATCCCTGACACACTGAACAGCACCAGGGATTGAACCCACATCCTCATGGATACAAGTCAGATTCATTTCCACTTAGCCAAACAGGAACTCCAAGACAATTCCTTCAAAGAAATCTCTTTCTCTTTTTTCTTCTTTTTTGACCATCCTATGACATGCAGAATTTCCCAGGCCAGTGATCAGGCCAGAGTCTTAGTAGCAACTAATGTCACAGCTGTGGCAATAGAATCCTTTAACCCACTGCAGAGATACCACCATCCCATAATGGCACAATAGGAATTCCATATCTTTCTCTCTTCTATAAACACACACACACACACACACACACACCCTATTTGTTCTCCTTCTCTGGAAAATATTGACTAATACACCTACCATGGACTTAAGTGCCCTATGAATCTAGTCCACTAATATCTCTGAACTAATCACCCACCATCCCTCCTGACTTAATCCTGTCCAGGAACAGAGGCTCAATATTAATGTCCTGGGATAGGCTGGGCACCACCTCCCCTCAGAATATTTGTAGGTGCTAATCTCCATGCTTTTGCCCAGATATCCTCATGGCTCACTTCACTGTCCTGACTGACATCTTTGTATGTTACCTTCCCAATGAGCTCTACCTGGACCGCATGGTGCTAAATGATGAACCCCACCCCAGCACTCTTTCTCCCCACACCACTATTATTTTTTAATCATTTATTTATTTGATTTTAATTTTTTAGGGATACACACAAGACATATAGAAATTCCCAGGCTAGAGGTGGAATATTATCAGTAGTTTTCTGCCTATATCACAGCCATAGTAAAGTGGGATCTGAGCAGCTTCTGAGACCTATACCACAGCTCATGGCAATGCTGCAAACTTAACGCAATAAGCGAGGCCAGAGATCAAATCCATGTCATGAATATTAGTCAAATTTATTACAGCTGAGCCACGATGGGAACTCCTTGTTGTCCAATACAGCAGGACAATCTCCTGTAACTACTGGAGTCTTGAAATATAGCTAGTGCAAATGAGAAACCCATGATTCATTGAGCACTTTTCATTTTCAAGCTCAGCAATATTTCCCTGGTCTTGCCCTGTCCTGGCCCCAGCCCTAGAATCAGACATTTTTCTAAGTCACTTTGGTTCCTGTTAGAAGACAATGATATTCAAAAATCAAATTTGACACTACATGTGTCTTTGGTTTACAAGGCTTCTAAGTGGTCTCAGAGAATACAGTCAGGAAATATATATAAAAGAAACACAGGATGTAGAAACTATAAACAAGCAAACTAAAGGAATATTTATCCATAAGCGATGGGTAAGGAGTTTGATAGGAAGAATGGGAGATGGGACCAGACAGATATTGATATATAATTTCAATCTGTTTATACACATTACAACCCATGAGTTCAAGTTGGTATCTTCAATTAAAGATTGATACTGTAGTGCTCTTTCTAGCCTCTGTTTTTTCATGAACATCACACCTTTCAGGAGATATTAACTTATCCCGGACAAGTTCACTTATTTCCTAAATTTTTCAATACATATAATTTCAGAATCTTGAACTGAAACCATTATTAATAACAAAATAATTTCAGCTCAACAAATTTACTTACCAAAAAATGTACTCCCATTTTTTTCCATCATTGTGAGACTAGTTTATAGACAAAATTTGGTGTTCCATAATTAATTTAATTATTTTATTTTCCCATTTAGTGTGATTATGGTACTAACTCAAAATATAGGTAGGCTCATTTTTGTTTTATTCTGTTTTGCTTTATTTTCCATCACCTTCTTTTTTATTTCTTAGTAGGTAAAAATAACATAGTCAAAACTATACAAATAAATGTACTCATCTCTCCATTTTTTCTCTCCTATTCCTACCCCACCCCTGTAGAAAAGCAATCTTATTAGTTTCAAATTGATTCCCAGTGTGTTTCTTCTTGCTCCATGGGAAGATACATGTATATATTATTTTCCCTTCATTTTCACATAAGAATTAGCATGCTATAGATGCTCTTTTATGCATTCCTTTTTCTCCATTTAACAATATATCATGGAAAACCCTCCGTATTGATTCAATGGTAGGTTTGTCATTATTTTTTCATAGGTGTGAATTACTTAATTGCATCGATATTCCATAGCTCCCTTTTGAAGTCCTAGAATAAATTAGCAGTAATGAATTAACTAAATACCACCTAATTGTATACCTCAATGGGTTAAAATGGAAATTTTCATGTTGGATATCACATTATACCTACCATAATAAGTTTTTATTAAAAAATGCAAGACATCATCTCTTCAGAAAGCATAGAAAAGAATTATAAAATAGTAATAATGTATGATTCATAAGTTAATGGAAGGGATATGGAATAACAAAATATATATTTATTTAATCAAAGGTGATAAAGAAAAGCAAGTAGAAATATGAAATCAGATGTTTCAAGTAGAAAACATATAGAAACATGGAAAACATAAATTCAAATACAACCTGATTATATTGGATGTTAATAATTCAAATTCTCCAGAAATACAATAATGTTCAACCTATGTAAAAAGACCAAAATGCACCTTTACACTGTTAACAACTAACACTTTCCAGATATAAAGACATAGTTTAGAGTGTTGGAAAAGAAATACATGTAAACATAATCTAAAAGTAAGCTGGCATATCTAAACTAATATCAGAGGAAGTAAATGAGATGTGTGGATAGGAGCCATGGCTAAAGAGAAATCTCCCCTCAGCTATAAATACACTGGTGTGATGTTCAATTAATAAAAAATGGCTTGCTATCATAGGAGTGCATTACTCTGTAGCATTAGCCAAATTCCATTGTGTAATTATGCCCATTGTGACTGATTTTTATCCACCATCATGGTGTCATTGACTGTGGGGTTGAAAAGATATGTTCATGATCAGCTTGAAGCCAATGCAAGCCAATTTCAGCAATTCTTCTGCACAGAAGAATCAGCCCACAAGGAGCAGAACATGATGCTAAATTGATGTGTTCTCAAAAACATTGTATCAAAAATAAATAAGCAGAAATTTATGCATCTAAAAGGAGAAACAGACAAAAGCACAATCATAATTATGTAGTATGTTTTATATAGGATTTTGACATATTTTATGAGAGATGATGAAGCAGAAAAAATGAAAGATAATTAATTATTAATAATGCAAGTAACAAATAGGACCTTTTGACATATTAGCACTATATGTAACATATGAATGAATTTTCATTTGAAGTTACAGAGTTGCCAACCACATGATAATTTTAGGAGATTATCTCACTGTGCTCATGATTGCAATAAGAGGATTTAGTGATTATCACTTCAAGAAGTTATCCCTCCTGACAAATAACTCTAAGGCCTGTTTTATGTCTCTGATCCTGAGTATGGAGATGAAGGGTTTCAGCATGGGAACAACTACTGCATACACAACAGAAGCAGTTGTATCCTTGTCATCGGTGTCCCATGATGAGGAGAAAATGTAAACACTGGCAAGTCTCCTGTAGTATAAACACTCCACAAAGAGATGGAAACCACAGGGGAACAAACTTTAAAGAATCTCTTGGTGGAAAGCACTTTCGTAACTGTGGTCCTTACATGAATATACGAGCCCAGGATACTACTCATGGCAGGATGAAAAGTTTTCCTTCCATAATAAAATGGCCAGTTCATTGTGGTAGGTGTCTGAACTTCAGGAGGGCAGTTAGGTCACAGAAGGTGTCAGAGATGTTATTGTCCACACTCAACAGTTGAACAAAGAAGAGGTTGTGCAACAGGGCATGAACACATCAGAGGAACCAGGACACAACTACTAAAGGAGACACACAGTTCCTGCCTCATGATGGTGATGTATTGGAGAGACTGACAAATGCACACATAGCTGTCATAAGCCATCAATCTGAGAGGAAAATTGTTGACAACCAAAAATTGTGAAAGAAAAATTGGGAAATGCACCCTGCATTTGGGATGGATTGATCCTGAGTCTGCATGTTCATCAGCATCTTTGGAACAATGATAGATGAAAATGAGACATCTGTGAGGGCCAAGTGACTGAGAAAGAAAAACATGGGGGTGTGGAGGTGGGGGTCCAGCCTGATGAGCAACTTCCCAGCACCATGGTCAGGTACATGACCAGCAACAGGGAAAAGAACATGCCATGCTTCTCTGGCCAGATTGGAAGCCCCAGGGAGAGGAACTGGGACACGTGGCTCTGGTTCTCCCTACTCATGCTGTTCTTGCCTCAGCTGGGAATTGGGGAAAGTGGAGAATGTCAATGAACATGCCATAATATTTTAGTCATGTCCTCTGTCCTATGGAAAGTCTTAATTTTTGCTACCTTTCCCTTTGTTTCCCTTAATTGCTGGTGAATGAATTGGTCTTTCCAATTCCAGCTCCAATAACACATCAAACACACACGTTAACTGGGTATTGTCCCCAGAAAAACCAATGGACATGTATTCTTCATTCAATACATATTTATTGAACCTCTGCTTTGTCCCCTATTGAGTATTCAGGAGACAACAAGAACTGAGAAGTCTCTGTGTTTAAGTTTATATCTTTACATCAAGCCAGGTTCAAACTTCTATAATTTGCTAAGATGAAAATGGGAAAAGGCATCAGGAGGAGGTATTAATCATTTCCTCTTAAAAAGGACATGAATCTCCTTACATTTTAAGAGAATTATTGAAGCTATGTCATGGGCTTTCAGGGTAGTTTGCACAATCCTGCCTGTTTTGAGTCACTTAAAAATCCCCTGTTATCATATGTGTTCAATAGAGGCTTCCAAGCCATTGTCAATAGTTCAAGTCATTGTCTCAAGCATTTTGTGCACACTTTCAAATTAAATCTTCCTAGTAGCCCAACGAAATACAATTATACACATTTTAATCATTAGAAAACAGATGTATACATTATTTAAATGTGAAAAGATACACACAATTAAGCGCAACAGGTGGAATCACAACATAGCAAACAGTTAAAAATGGACTTTATTAACTTGACACTGTAGTGAAAGATAAGCATTTTGGACTTTAAAAAATGTAAACAATAGAATCTTAACTGAATATTTGTAGCTTGGAAGCCAAGAACCCAAGACATAGAAGTGACATTAATGTCATTCAATGGATAAATGATAAAGAAGTAGTACATATATTTAATAGAATAGTATTCAGCCCCATAAAGAATGAAATAATGCCATTTGTAGCAATATGGATGGAGTTAGAGATTGTCATTCTAAATGAAGGAAAACCATATAGAAAAAATATATCATGTGATATTGCTTATATGTGGTATCAAAAAAAGATACAATTGAACTTATACACAAAACAAAGATAGACCCACAGATATAGGAAACAAACTTACAGTTACCAAAAGGGGAAAGGGGAAAGACAAAACTTAGGAGTTTGGTGTTAACATATACACACTGCTATATATAAAATAGATAACTAAAAGGTACCAAAGGTATAGAAGTTGGAATTATACTCAATATTTTGTAATAACTTAAAAGGAAAAACAATCTGAAAAATACATATACTATCTTATATACTTAAACCTGAAATCAGTTTGCTCTACAATTGAAACTAACACAACATTGCAAATCAAAAATACTTCAAATTAATTTATTAATCAATTAAAAATTTATATACCAATCCCCAAGAGATGACAATAATGACTGAAATTTTATATATATATATATATGCTGTAAAAAAGCCAAAAGTAATAATAATATAACACATTGAAAAAGACAAAATTTAAGCACACTTACATATACACATAAGTAATTTGATGCTTTCAAGCCAACAAGTTGAATGTGCACTGTGGGTAATGTCATATTTAGGCTTATGAAAGAATAAATGGACAAAAGATATGACTGAAGGGAAAGAAATTGATCCAATAACAATGACCATTTGTTTTTTATTTAGTTATTTATTTTATAATGATTTTTATTTTTTCCATTATAGCTGGTTTACAGTGTTCTGTCAATTTTCTACTACATAGCAAGGAGACCCAGCCACACCTACATGTACACATTCTTTTTTCTCACATTATCATGTTCCATTACAAGTGACCAGACATAGTTCCCAGTGCTATACAGCATAATCCCTTTGCTTATCCATGCCAAAGGTGATAGTTTGCATCTATTTATTAACTCCAAATTCCCAGGCCTTTCCACTGCCTCCCCCTCTGTCGTGGCAAGAAGAAGTTGTTTTCATGTCCATGATTCACTTTTCTGTGGAAATGTTCATTTGTGCTGCATATAAGTTTCCAGATATAAGATATATCATATGGTTTTTGTCTTTCTCTTTGTGACATACTTCATTCAGGATGAGCGTCTCTAGTTCCATCCATGTTGCTGCAAATGGCATTATTTTGTTCTTTTTTATGGCTGAGTGGTATTCCATTTTGTACATATACCACTTCCTATTAATCCATTCATCTGTTGATGGACATTTAGGTTGTTTCAATGTCTTGGCTACTGTGAATAATGCTGCAATGAACATACAAGTGCATGTGTCTTCTTCAAGGAAAGTTTTGTCTGGATATATGCCCAAGAGTGGGATTGCTGAGTCATATAATAGTTATATATATAATTTTCTATGGTAACTCCATACTGTCTTCCATAGTGGTTGTATCAATTTACATTCCCACCACCAGTGCAGGAGTGTTCCATTTTCTCAAATCCCTCTCTAGCATTTGTTATATTTTGTCTTATTAATGATGGTTTTCTTGACTGGTGGGAGGTGGTAGCTCATAGTAGTTTTGATTTGCATTTCCCTACTACTCAGTGATGTTGAGCATTTTTTCACGTGCTTGTTGGCCATTTGTATATCTTCTTTAGAGAAAATTCCATTCATGGCTTTTGCTGATTTTTTAATTGGATTGTTGGCTTTTTTGCTGTTGAGTTGTATAATTTCTTTGTGTATTTTAGAGATTAATCCCTTATCAGCTATATCATTTAAAACTATTTTTTCCCAGTCTATAAGTTGTCTTTTTGCGTTTTATTTTTTATGGTTTCTGTTGCTGTGCAAAAGCTTATCAGTTAGATGAGGTCCCATTGGCTTATTTTAGCTTTTATTTCTGTTACTTTGGGAGATTGATCTGAGGAAATAATTGTAAGGTTGATATCAGAGAATGTTTTGCATAAGTTTTCTTCTAGGAGTTTGATTGTGTCTTGTCTTACATTTAAGTCTTTATGCTATTTTGAGTTTATTATTGTGCATGGTGTGAGGGTAAATTACAATAACCATTTTTTTTTTTTTGCAATTTCTATGGGCTGCTCCCGCAGCATATGGAGGTTCCCAGGCTAGGAGTTGAATCAGAGCTGTAGCTGCCAGCCTATGCCAGAGCCATAGCAACGCAGGATCCGAGCCGCATCTGCAACCCACACCACAGCTCACGGCAACGCCAGATCGTTAACCCACTGAGCAAGCGCAGGGACCAAACCCGCAACCTCATGGTTCCTAGTAGGATTCATTAACCACTGTGCCGCAATAACCATTTAAAGGACAGTTAGGAAAAGTTTTAGAGACATAGGTTGTGAGGAGACATGTTTCTACAATCTTTTCTTAGCCTCTCTGCTTTTATTTTCTGTGCTAAAAATTCCATCTTGTCCTGCTTTACTTTACCCCATATTCCTGTTTTAAAAACAGTTGCAGTACTGGTAAATAACTTATGCTTAGCCACAAAGACCAAAAGGCATATGTTATTCATACAGTCAGCTGAATGAGGCCATAATGCATTGGCCTATGCATGTGTTTGTCTAGCATACACATAGGTACACTGTTTGCACAGCATATATCCTATTAAAATAAGAGGAAGAGGAGCCTCGTTGCTCCAGGGGTTTTATGAGTGGTCCTTGGTGGGATATGCATCAGCAAGGAGAAGGACATACAAATCTAGGCACTCCTGGTTGCTATAGATAGGCAAGCCTTCAGCAGAAGCATGATGATGATTCTCTAGATGCTATGAATAGACAGCTAATGGCAGGCTTCCTCAATACTAATGATTATTAAAAGCCTAAAGGCCAGAATGAAACCTTAGCCAGCTACTAGCTATGTTACTTTTAAAATAATAAAAGAACCATATCTTGTATGTACAACTCCCTCCCCACCTGACAAAATCATAAAAAGCCCAATAAAAACAGTGTGGTTTCTTAAGGCTGAGCTCTTGGTCCCTGAGACCTTGAGTCCACTGGTTACCAAATTTAATTAAGATCAATGTCTCTGTGTCTTGCTTTATGTTAATTTTTTCTTACGTTTCACAGCACCTGTTCTTCATCCCTCACCAGCTGAGCTGGTCTTGGCGATGGGTGACCAACAAACAATTTTTAAGGCATTTATGACAAGGTCAGTGAGTAAATAAGCACATGATTAGGTGAATCTCACTTGGCAAACAAGGTTGTTTTTTTCTGAATAGACTCTCCAGAGCAAATATCATGACCACATTCTGTAGATGAAAGGGTTCAGCATAGGGGTGACCATTGTGTACATCACAGAAGAAATGATGTTTTGTCATGGGATTGGCCTGAGGAAGAGGAAAGTTACAGGGCCATACCTGTCCCACAGAATAAAGACACCACAGAGAGGTGGGAGTCACTGGTGAACAAGGTTTGCAGATCCCTTTAATAGAGCGGATCCTCAGGATGGAGGCTCCAATGTGGCCATAAGGGACCAGGATGCCACTCAACAGAAAAATGAGAACTAAAAACCCTACAGTGAATATGACCAGCTCATTGAGAGAGGCATCTGAGCAGGACAACTTAAGTAGGGCAGCAAGGTCACAGAAGAATTAAGGGATGATGTTTTCAGCACAGGACAGTTGAGCCAGGAGGAATGTGGGGGTCAGAGCACTGGCACACAAGAGGAGCGGGGATTCAGCAAAGAGACATAGACACAGCTCTTACCTCATGATGATGGTCTAGCATAGAGGGTGACAAATGGCCACATATCTATCCTAGGCCATCACTGAAAGAAGAAATGCCAACAAAGTATCAATGCCAACAAAAATATGAAAAGATACATCTGTGTTACATACTCTGCATAGGGAATGGATTGATCCTGAGTCTGCATGTTCATCAGGATCTTAGGGACAGTGACAGATGAGCAGGAGATGTCTGTTCAGGCCAAGTGGCCGAGGAAGAAGTACATGGGGGTGTGGAGGTGGTGCTCCAGCCTGATGATCAGGATGATGAGCAGGTTATCAAGCACTATGGCCAGGTACATGCCCAAGTATGGGGCAAAGAACATGCCCTGTTGCTCTGGCCAGATGGGGAGCCCCAGGAGGAGGAACTCAGACACATGGCTTTGGTTCTCTCTCTTCACGTTCTTCTCAAGTTTGCTGGGGAAAGAGGAGACTAGGAAACTTCAAAGACATTGAAGTTGCAATTGTGGCCACCACACTAGCCTCACTCACCTTCTCATGGAGAAAAAGAATAAATGCCTCCATTTTTTTATCACCTAGTGTGGCCAAAGCAAATGACACACCCTCAACACTCAACATGATTCCTTTCAATTAAAGCCAGGAAATTCATTATTTTTTCTTTTTAATCAACCATGTTTCTGACACTAAGCTACTTATTGGACATAGAAGAATACATATTACCTACAGGACCTCTTTCCTCAGGAGACTAACCCTCAATGGCACACATGACCAAAGACTAACTAAGTTGGGAATCTGGTGTGAGATTCCTCATGTTATGATTTTGGTCCCACCACTTTCTCATTGTAGGACTTGGGATGCTAAATCTCTCTTGGCCTTATGTTTTGCCTCTATAATGGGAAGATACTAATGCCACACCTTCATAGAGTTAAGAAAATGATTCTAATTCTTTAGGCATTAATATATAAGAAAACTGTCCTGCATCATAGAAACACCAAAAATTGTATACATTAATTTTATGAGAGTATCAGTATACCACCCACAAATGTATCAAGTTCAGGCCTTTAATAAAACAGTATTATGAGGTGGTCCCCATAAAGGACCAAGACGCAGACCTAAAATTTGTGTTAACTTATCTGAGCTCTCAAACTCTTCAGGTGAGTTTCTGAGCTCATATCCTATCAATGAGGTAAGTTCCCCACTTGAACTTGTCTTAATGCATGTTTATCTTCTTGACAAGAAATAAACTTTACTTCAGAGCATGGACCTCTCTCTATCTCTATCTTCATTTGATCCTCCAAGTGGGCTCAGATGTAGATATTCTTCTTTAGGAAGATACTTGAGATCTGAGATGCGGTCTGAGAGCTGAGAGATCCTGAAGGCCTGGGCTTTCTCTTAGAATTAGTTATCTCATTCACCAGCACTATATGCCAATGTTGATCTTCACATTGATAATAACTGACAGTAAATGAACACAATGGCAGACAAATACATTTTTCTATGATTTCCTCACTTAGCATTTTGAGTTCTAGGAAGGATGCCCTTAAAACTTCACTTTTGAGAGTTCCATTGTAGCTCATGGGTTAAGAATATGACTCATATCTATGAGGATATGAGTTAGAACCCTGGCCTCACTCAGTGGGCTAAGGATTCAGCATTGCCATGAGCTGTAGTGTAGGTTGCAGACAGGGCTTGAATCTTGTGTTGCTGCGGCTGTGGTATAAACCAGCAGCAGCAGCTTTCATTTAACCTGTAGCCTAGGAACTGATGTATGCTGTAGGTGCAGCCCTTAAAAATTAAAAAATTGAAAGTATATAAAACTGCACTATCAACATATTCAGAAGGAGTAGGAAATGAGCATGATCATATTTAGCAACAGCTCTAGTCACATTTCTCTCTGATTCTCTTAAATATATACTGGAATCTTTGTTTCTATGACTCTACTGTTCCTTCCTATCTTTAGTTAGACAAACAGGAAAGAGCTTAAGAAGAAATATTTCAGATATTGAAGGAGTACTACTGCTCAGATAACTGTCCACACATATTAATGCAGACCTTTAGTTTGCCAATGGCTTTCAAATGCCTTCAATTTCATTCAATCTATCATTATTTATTTGTGTCTGTGAAGCAGAGATGATAGTATACTTTCCCTGCATTTTACCAAGAGGAATAGTGAAATTGCTTACATATATATTGCATAGTGGATCCTGGTCTCAAATATTGATTTGCTGATCATCTTTCCACTATAGAGGCAATACACTCATCTCTTTTTATGGGGGGTAGCAAAGATAAGGTTAAATGTTAAAAGTGAAAAGGTAAATGTTAAAACATGCTGGGAGAGGAACATGACATTACCACTATGTAAGAGTCTGTCAGTAGATGCTTGCTCCAGACCAGGGACTTCCTTCGGTTTATAAACTGACTCTGTTCACAGGGTACAAGGAGGGAAAAGACATTTTACCCTCCTGCCAAGCACAAGCTTCTCACTGAAAGCTGCTGGGTCAGACTTAGCCCAGGATCTCAGTGATCTCCTGCAGGAGAACAAGAGCTCCTAATGACACCCAGAACTGCAGTGTGATCAGAAGGCAATGATACAGATGTGGTACCTTGATACCATCATCAGAGTGTGCAAAGAGGTGGCTGAGACTTTGCTTACTAGTAAGGAAGGGAAGATGTGCATGACCTGGGGATGGGGTAGGCCTCTTATTTTGAGAGAGCTATGGATGGGGCTGATTTTCCTGTCTTCATAGCAAATATTGGCAACTCCACAATCAGGACATTGACAGTTGTTTGGTCTCCAATAGGCTAGAATTAACTAAGTGCTTATGATGTGCCTAGCTTCTTAAGCAAATTACATGCAAGATCTGTCAGCAATTGGCATGATCCCATGAAACAGTGCTGGATGCTGAGAATCACCATGGTCAAACACAAAATTACCAAGCCATTAAGTGGGGAAAATTTAAATAAATGAGTGTAGAAGTACACAATTTCAGAAATGAGGATTTCATTTCTAAGCAGGTAAACAAATATTGAAGCAGATCATCAAAATTATTGTGCTTCCAGGGTCCTGCTAAGTACTCAAATAACAGTAAAATGGATGGCAATAGTTTAGCAAAGTAGATTTCCTGTGGAGCTGCCTTTGTGCATTCTGTTCTCAGGCAGGTGGAGAGTGAAAGAATGTGATAATGTCACAAACACACACACACAGATTTATAACTTCTGTGTTGAAAAGGTCAAGGTGTGGGTTTGTTACCCAAAAGAACTCACACATTATCACAGACACACACTGGCCAAATGGAGAATTATAGATTCCTCTGGCTTTTACTCTCCCTAGATAAATAAAGTCAGGCTGTGAGTCAGCTTCACATAAATCTATGTCAAACTCACTAACAATTACACATGTATCACACAGTTACACACAAAGAACAGTCAAGCATCTTAGACCATAGGCATTGTCAACACAGGAAGTCATTCATATTTGAATCACAAGCAGTGCACAAGGTCTTCCACATGGCACACAAGCTGCAGATGCAAGTAGAATAAATACACACTAAGGAAATGTCCAGGCTTCTCTGACCTCTGTATATCCTCGTGTGTGTCATTCAGTGTGTTTGTCAGTTACACACACACACATAGACTTTACAACACAACACACACACAAATACACATAACTTCTCTGATGGTCATACACACAATTACACATAGACAGACATGCCTAACTAGGGAGGATTCAGGGCTCCTTCTGGGATATACCTGTGCTGTGAGTTCAAATACCTTCTGCTTCATTCTGTTAACTGAATCCTCACTTTCTGTCAAGAAGACCCAGGATCCAAAGAAAATGAAAATACCTTGGTGGCCTGAGGAACTTTACAAAGACTCATGTCAGTTATCTAGCTTCAAAACAATGCACAAGCAGATCTACTTTTCTTCATCCTAGAGAGACCCCAGAGGGAATCCACCCCAGGCCATGAATAGAGAAGCTGTCCACTGAACGAACTGCCCAACTCCATCCTGGCCCCCTGGGAATGAGGAAGATTAGGGTCCAAAGGAGCTGAGCTGCACCTGGATTCACAGGAGAAAACTGTCCCTGATATCAGTGGTACCTTGGGCTTCTGGTCAAGTCTCTAATGAGAAGAAGGAGTTTCCACATTGCCTGCGGCCTCTGCATCATGAGCACCACCTATCCCAAGGTAGCATATAGCATAGGTAATGTAAGGGTTCTGCAGTTTCCCCAGCACTGACCCAGACTTTCATTAGAACACAAAGCCCCTTAAAATGTACACATATCCCCACACCCATGGAAGATGTTGTAGTGCAGGTCCATGCCTTGCTCAGGAAAAGGGGGATTGAATTTATAACTCTGGAAAGAAAGACTCTTGCTTATTCCCCTGTAAGAGAGCATACTTTAGCAATTTATCAAAGACTGCTGAGACTCAGTTTATATAAAGGGGACATAAAAATCATAGTCTTCAAGTGAGTTGGAAAAATGGTTAAATGAGCACCTAATGAAAGCTTACTAAATTTCAATGTCTTTGTATCACTAGAGATCAGCTATGGCTTACAGCAGGCAACTGTGATTGGTAATTGTTGAATGAATTCATATGTTCATCCTTTCATACATTCACTTAAATAACCATGAATGTTACCACAAATCTAATACTGATATATTCTCTAGAGACATAACAGATAATAATATAAACAGAAATCCCTCTCTTAGAACACACATACAAACTGGAGGTGGCACAGAAAAAAATTTTAAGGTAAAATGAATTGTAGGTAAATGGTGACAAGTGCTGGGGAACAATGAGAATCATGCATGAAGCTAGGGAGACTTAAGAAACTTAAAAAATACCTCAGTGTTACAGGATTCTTTTCCAAGGAAACACAGACACCCCTTCAATCAAGTTGTCCCTGGTCTGTAAACTAGTTTAACCACTAGACACCTATTAGATTGGCTATTGAAAAGACTGCTGCTCTCAGTGTCACTGACAATGTGATGGAACTGGAACACGCATACACTGCCCATGGGAATACAAAACAAATTGAACAATTTAAAAGAGTTTAAAATATACTTAGCACCTGACTAGGTATTAGTCCAAGGTAAAGGAAAGTAGAGAGTTTTACGTAGGTTTATACAAGAATGTTCACAAGAGCTTTATTTAATAGCCAGAAGCTGGAAACACCCCAGATGTTCACCAATGGACTTACTGTTAATAATGACTGGACTTATTATAAAATCACAGGAAACTATACTCAATAGTTTGTAATAACCAATCAGGGAAAAGAATCCTAGAAGAATGTGTGTGTGTTTGTATACCTTTATCAATTTTTTGTACATTTGGAACTAACACAACATTGTAAATGAACTATGCTTTGATAAAAAATAAAGTCTAATGAAAGTTTTAAGAAGATAAACTGAAATATATCAAAAACAAAAATAATTAAAAATTTTACAATAATAAAAAAAAAAAAGTTTTAAATGTGCATGGATGCAACAGCCTGGTATATCCATACAATGGAATACAATTCAGCAATAAAAAATGAACTCTTTGTGCACAGTAGAACATGAATGAATCTCAAAATGCACACACCCAGTGAAAGAAGACAGCAAGAAAAGAATACACACTATATGATTCCACTGAATTAATCCTCTAGATGTACAGATGACCAAAAAGCACGTGAAAAAATGCTCAACATCACTATTAGAGAAATACAAATCAAAACTACCACAAGATACCACCTCACACCATTCAGAATGGCCATCATTAATAAGTCCACACATAACAAATGCTGCAGGGTGTGTGCAGAAAAGGGAACCCTCCTGCATTGTTGGTGGGAATGGAAGCTGGTACAACCACAATGGGAACAGTATGGAGGTACCTTAGAAATCTATACATAGAACTACCATATGATCCAGCAATCCCACTCTTGGGTGTATATCCAGACAAAACTTCCCTTGAAAAAAACACATGCCCCTGTATGTTCATTGTAGCACTACTCACAGTAGCCACGACATGGAAACAACTTAAATGTCCATCGATGGATGAATATATTAGTAGTACGTGGTATATGTACACAATGAAATACTACTCAGCCATAAAAAAGAAAAAAATAATGCCATTTGCTCAACATGGATGGAACTAGAGACTCTCATCCTGAGTGAAGTAAGTCAGAAAGAGAAAGACAAATAACATATGATATCACCTATATCTGGAATCTAATGTATGGCACAAATGAACCTTTACACAGAATAGAAAATCATGGACTTGGAGAATAGACTTATGGTTGACCATGGGGAGGGGGAGGGAGTGGGATGGACTGGGAGCTTGGGGCTAACTGATGCAAACTATTGCTTTTGGAATGGATTAACAATGAGATCTTGCTCTGTAGCACTGAGAACTATGTCTAGATACTTAAAATGGAGCATGACAATCGGTGAAAAAAGTCTGTATACATGTATGTGTAACTGGGTCCCCATGCTACACAGTTGGGAAAAAAATATGTTGGGGAAATAAAAAAATAAAAAATGAAATAATACTCTAGGAAATGCAAAATAATCTATGTGACAGAGAGAGAATAGTGGTTCACCTGTGGACAGATGGAAGGAGGGCAGGGAGAGCAGGAGGGTAGAAATCAGGGAAACTCATGATCTTGATGGCTGTGGTGGTAATTTCATGGGTGCATATATATGTCAAAATTGGTCAAATGGTATGTTTTTTTAAACTTCTTTAAAATTAAAGTATAGTTGATTTACAATGTTGCACCAATTTCTGCACAATATCAAAGTGACAGTGTGTGTGTGTGTGTGTTTATGTGTGCTTCTGTGTATACATGAAGTTTCCTACATTCTTTTTTGTTGTGCGCTATCCCAAGAGACTAGATATATTTCACTGTGCTATATAGTAGGACCTCATTGCTTATCCATTCCTAATGCAATATTTTGCATCTACTAACCCTAAACTCCCTGTCCATACCATTCCCCCTTCCTCCCCCTTGGCAACCACAAGTCTATTTTATATATCCATGAGTCAGTTTCTGTTGTGTAAATAGGTTCATTTGTGCCATATTTCAGATTCCACATGTAAGTGATATCATATGATGTGTGTCTTTCTGACTTACTTCACTTAGTATCAGACTATCTAGTTGCACCATGTTGCTGGAAATGGCATCATTGCAGAAATTTTTATGGCTGAGTAGTATTCCTTTCTCTTTATGTACCACAACTTCTGTATCCATTCAACTCTTGATGGATATCAAGTTTATTTTTAAGTCTTGGTTATTGTGAACAGTGCTTCTAAGAACATAGGAGAGCATGTAAATTTTTGCATTGTAGTTTAATCTGGATATATGCTAGGAGTTGAATGGTTAGATCATATGGTAGTTCTATATGCAGTTTTCTGAGTGAAATGTTATACTTAAGGTATGTGAAGTTTATTGTATATGATTTATACCTCCAAAACTCTGTGTGTTTTTAAAGAAACTATAACAAAATCAAGGATGGCCATGTTTTCCCTCTATGAAATACCTTACAGAAGGTCCCCAAATCAGACTGAGAATCAAAAACTCAACTGTAATGCTTCATTTTACATGGCAACTTGGTTAGGATGTAGGACCCAGATATTTGTTCAAAAGTACTTCTAGATATTTCCATGCCAGTATCTGTGTAGATGAGATTAATGCTGTAATCTGTAGACTCTGAATAAAGCAGACTGTCCTCCATAATGATGGTGCTCATTATCCAATCAGTTAAGGACCTTAAGGAAAAGAATGACCTCTGTGACACTTGTGTCAGAGCCTGCCTTCAGATTCAAACTGCAACTTTTCCCTGGGTTTCCAGCCATCAAACCTACCATGAAGACTTTACCCTTGCTTGCTTCCACAATTATGTTAGCCAACTTTTTAAAAAATAAATTTCTCTCTTTTTTTTCCTCTCTTTTTGTGACCCTGTAGCATATGGAAGTTCCCAGGACAGGGATCACTTCAGAAGTGCATTTGCCACATACACATCAGCTACAGCAATGGGATCATTTAACCCATGGAGAGATGGTACCAATACCATAATGCCACAACAGGGATGCAATAAATCTCTCTCTCTCACTCACAGACACACACACACACACACACACACACACACACACACACACACACACCCTACCAATTCTACTTTTCTGGAGAATCTTGACAAATACACCTACCAAGATGTAAAGTGCCCAACGAATCTGGTCCTTTGATATCTCTCAACTCATCACCCATCACCCCTCCCAAGTAGTGCTGTCCAGGTACAGAGGCTCCATTCATGCCCCTGGGATAGGTCAGGCATAGGATTGGTAGGTGCTTTTGCCCTAGTGGCCCCACGACTCACTTCCCTCTCCTCACTAACATCTTTGGATGTTACATTCCCAATGATCTATACCAAGAGCACACAGTGTGAAATTATGAACCCCTCACCAACATTTTTCCCCCAACTTTTTTTGATCTTTTGGGCTACACATTGGGCATAAGGAAATTCCCTGACTAGGGGCAGATTTGGAGCTATAGCTTCTGGCCTACACCCTAGCCCCAGCAAAGCCAGACCCAAGCCATGACTGAAACCTACACTGCATCTCATGGCAACACTGGATCCTTAACCCACTAAGCGAGGTCAGATATTTAATCCATGTCCTCCTGGAAATTAGGTTTTTAACCGCCAAGCCATGACAGGTGCTCTTTGCTCCTCCCTTTTTATGCCTCCTTTATTCACAGATGTTTTTACCTACCAAAAACTTAGAATTTATTTATTTCAGACATATAAAACCATCTACCATAGAACATTCAGCTTAGTAAAGAAATGATGACAAGTTTAAAAATAAGTTAAGTTTATGGTGTGTTAGAAGGTTAAATCCTGCTATGGAAAAAAAGAGCATCATGATCCACATCAGGAGTGCAGGAATGTAAACTCTACAAGGGGATACTTTTTTAAACTTGTATTCTCAGAATATAGAAAATTGCCTAGCACATAGTAATTGTGTAGTAGCTGTATTTGTGTGAAAAAAATATAAATTCAGGCATTTAGCACTTTGTCACATTAGAAGTGAGATATCTGGGGAAAAGACAACACTCATTTCTGAGATAAAATTAATCCAATAGCTGTGAACTATTCTCAACACAAACATCCAGTGGGGGGTGGTTAGTCTTCCTGGAATGGGGAAAATCGATAATTAGATTGACAACTCTGTGCTCTCCTATTGTCAAAAGCAAAATCAAATTAAAGTTTATTAGGTTTAGCAAACCATCAAAAGTACTATATTAACCTGATACTGCATTGAGAAGATGAGCATTTTGCACTTTACTAAAATGAAACATTAGAAACTTAATGGAATATTTGTAACTTTGGAAGGCAAGAAGCCAGGACATGAAAGCAAACAAATGCCCATCAACAGATTAATGACAAAGAAGATATGGTACGTATATATAATAGAATATCACTCAGTCATAAAAATAATGTAATAATGCCATTTGTAGCAACATGGATGAAGGTAGATAATTATTGTACTAAATGAAGTAAACCGGAGACAAACATATACCATATGATATAGCTTACATGTGGTATCTGAACAAAATAACAGAGGAAGTTCCTATTGTGGCTCAAGGGAAATGAGTCCAAATAGTACGCAAGAGGATGTAGGTTCAATCCATGGCCTTGCTCAGTGGGTTGTAGATCCAGCATTGCCTTGAGCTGTGGTATAGGTCACAGGCATGGCTTTTATCCCACATTGCTGTGGCTGTGGTGTAGGCTGTCAGCTATAGCTCTGCGTTGATCCCTAGCCCAGGAATTTCCATATGCTGTCAGAGCAACCATAAAAATGCAATAATAATAATAATAATTAAAGGATACCAATGAACTTATTCACAAAACAGACACACAGACATAGAAAACAAACTTATGGTTATCAAAGGGTTAAGGGGGACTGACAAATGATCAGTTTTGGGGTTAACATATACACACTGCTGTATATAAAATAGATAACTGGAGAGAGGCAAGATGGCAGAAGAGTAGGGGGACATGCTGGTCCTCTCCCACAAACACAACAACAACAACAAAAACACATCTACAGGATAAACGACTCACACAGAACAGCAACCAATCGCTGGCAGAAGAACCTAAACTCCAATAATGGCAAGAATTTTGTGACATTACTAGGTAAAACAAGAGAAAAGAGGAGAGTGAGAGAAGGTGAATGCAAGCTGGACGGGCACTCCCAAAAGGGAACTGCAGAGGAGAAAGGGGTTCCACACCCTGGAAAGTCACCTACTCAACAGAAAGATCAACTGAACTGGAGGAATCTGCAGATGCAGAGAAGAGTGTAGCAGTAAATCAGAGTTCTGAAAAGCAGAGTGGGAACCCAACAGATCATCTTAAGTATGGGCATGGTCAGCATAAATAGAGATGCCTGGGTGGGAGCTGGGCACTGAGATCTCTGCTCCAGAGGTTAGTCCCCGGAAAGGGCTGGGGGAGTGGGGTGGAGTGGAGACTGCTTGGGAGGTCTAGAAACTGGTCTGTCAAGTTTGACTGGGCAGAGACTGCCTGGGAGACTAGAAAAGAGAGCATCACAGAGGGAGGGAGCAATATGCTAAGGGAAGGGATGTGGAAAACCTCATCAGAGGGAACCTGGGAAAAGAGCAGTCCGCACCAGTGTTGGGGAGGGGAGAGAAGAAGGGGTGGGCCAGCACAGAATACTCCAAATGCCACAGGGAGATTACTGGCCTGCTATTTATCAGAAAGCTTTGCTTCCCAATGCATCCCCTCCACTGCCACCCCTTTCACACACGCTGGACCTGGGGCTGCCTGCCTTCTGGGAGGGCTGGCCTCAGCAATTGCCACAATCCTACCACCACAGGGGCTGTTCCTACCATGGCTTACTTGCCCTATGGAGGGGCTACACCCCCACGGAACAACAACAAACACTGCCAGCCCCCAGGAAAAGGCCTGCAGCCCAGAAAAGCTAGAACAGACTTTTCCAGTCCATGAAAAGATCTGTGTAATTCTCAGAAAGTCCTTCCCAGTTTGGCTGCCCTGGGGAAGAGCCTCTTGGGTTCACAGCAGCCCAGGTAGCAAATCCATCCAGCAGCTCCAGCCCTTGGGGGTGCTGCACTCTTGTAGAAGAGCTGCCCAGCACCACCAGCCTGCTGCAAGAGCCTCACAGCCCAAAAACACCAAAGCAAGATCTGCCTGGCTGAGTGAAATCTGCTGCCATTGTGGTGTGGACCTCCCAGTCCTTTCTGCCCTCAGGAAGTCCTTTGCTTCAAAGAGACCCTGTTAGCCCTGCCAGCACTCCAGAAAAGCCACACTGCCTCAAAAAAAGACTGACCAACAATGCCAGCCCTCAGGAAACATTCCACAGAAGTGACAAGGCAAACACTGACCAGCCACAGAGGGTACTACACCAGGAAAAAGAAAACAACAAGCAAGATGAAAAAGCTGAGATACTGCCCCCAGTTAAACCAACAGAACACACCTAAAGCAGTCAACAATGAAACAGATTTCTGCAGTCTGACAGACCTGGCGTTCAAACGAGAAATAGTGAAAATACTGAAGGAATTAAGAGAACATATGAACGTTAATGCAGACACCCTCAGAGAGGAACTGGAAACTATAAGGAGGAGCCAAGTAAAACTAGAAAATACATTGGTAGAGATACAAACTGAACTAAGGGCAGTAAAATCCAGAATGAATAATGCAGAAGAACGAATCAGTGATATGGAAGATAGAATAATGGAAATCATCCAATCATGTCAACAGACAGAAAACCAAATGAAGAAACATGAAAGCAATATAAGAGACTATGGGATAATATAAAGCGAGCCAGTCTACACATAATAGGAATTCCAGAAGGAGTATAAAAATAAAAGGGGATGGTAAATATATTTGTAGAAATCATCATTGGAACCTTCCGAAATCTAAAGGATACTGAGTTCAAGATACAGGAATCACAGAGGGCCCCAAACAAGGTGAACCCAAATAGACCCACACCAAGACACATCATAATAAAAATGGCAAAAGTTAGTGATAAAGAGAGGACCCTAAGGGTACCAAGAGAAAAGCAGAATGTTACCTACAAGGGAACCCCAATAAGATTATCAGCTGATTTCTCTACAGAAACACTACAGGCCAGGAGGGAAAGGCAAGAGATATTTAAAGTGATGAAAGGAGAAAATATGCACCCTAGACTACTCTATTCAGCAAGAACATCATTTAAAATAGAAGGAGAAATAATTTTTTTTCCAACAAAGAAAAGCTAAAAGAATACAGCAATACAAAACCCAGGCTAAAAGAAATACTGAAAGGTCTTCTCTAAACCAAAAAGCAAGGAAGGAAAGAAAGGGAGGAAAAGAAAAAAAAAAGAAGAGGAAGAACTCAGATTGGGGAAACCACAATCGGAGAGCAGTCACTCAAATAAGCCAGCATACAGATTTAATCATGAACATGTTTCAAACAAAATAAAATTAAGAAGAAAAAAATGTGTCATCAAAATCATAAAATGTGGGCAAGGGATGTTAGGAAATAAATAGACCCTTTGTTTGTTTATCTTCTTAATTTTAGTATAGTAATGAAGTGTTTGCACCCACAGGACCATCAGGCTAAAACACACAATTATAGGAAGGGGTTTGCATATTTAAAAACCATGGCAACCACAAGCCAAAACGAAACATTGCATTTGCAAAAAATGAAAAAACAAAACAAAACCAAACACTCAAGCAGATAATAACTGGAGACCATCCATCCAAAAAAAAAAAAAAAAAAAAAAGAAGAATGGAGGACCATAGAATCAACTGGAACACCAGGTTCAAAATGGCAATAAATAATCATCTATCAATTATCACCTTAAATGTCAATGGACTGAAGTCTCCAATACAAAGACAGAGAGTTGCTGAGTGGATAAAAGGGCAAAAACCTTTAATATGCTGCCTACAAGAAACTCACCACAGGACAAAGAATACATATAGATTGAAAGTGAAGGGGTGGGAAAAAATATTTCACGCCAATAGACATGACAGGAAAGCATGAGTTGCAACACGTATATCATACACAATAGACTTTAAAACAAAAGACATACAGACAAAGAAGGACACTCTTTAATGATTAAGAGATCCATCCAAGGAGAGGATGTTACTATCATCAACATATATGCCCCAAATATAGGAGCACCCAGATACATACAACAAATATTAACAGACATAAAGGGAGAAATTGATGGAAATCCTAACATAGTAGGAGATTTTAATACCCCACTCGCAGCAATGGACAGAGCCTCTAGACAGAAAACGAATAAAGCATCACAGATCCTAAAGGAAGCAATAGAAAAGTTAGACACTTCATATCTTCAGGACACTACATCCCAAAAAATAGAATACATATTCTTCTCAAGTGCACATGGAACATTCTCAAATCGAACACATCTTGGGACATAAAGCTAACCTCAATAAATTTAGGAGCATAGAAATTATCTCAAGTATCTTCTCTGACCACAACACCATGAAATTAGAAATCAACCATGGGAAGAGAAAGGAGAAAAAACCTACTACATGGAGACTAAACAACATGCTACTAAAAAACCAATGGGTCAATGAGGAAATCAAGAAGGAAATTAAAAACTACCTTGAAACAAATGATAATGAAGACACAGCCTCTCAAAATCTATGGGATGCTGCAAAAGCAGTGCTCAGAGGGAAATTTATAGCAATACAGGCCTTTCTCAAAAAAGAAGAAAGATCCAAAATTGACAACTTAACCCTCCACCTAAACAAATTAGAAAAAGAAGAACAAAAATGTCCTAAAGTCAGCAGAAGGAAGGAAATTATAAAGATCAAAGAAGAAATCAATAAAATAGAGACTCAAAAAACAATAGAGAAAATTAAAAAAAAAAAAAAAAACAAGAGCTGGTTCTTTGAAAAGGTAGACAAAATTGAAAAGCCCCTGGCCTGAATCACTAAGAAGAGGAGAGAAAGAACTCAAATAAACAAAATTAGAAATGCAAAAGGAGAAATCACAACAGATACAGCAGAAATACAAAAAACATAAGAGAATACTATGAACAACTATATGTTAACACATTTGACAATCTGGAAGAAGTGGACAATTTTCTAGAATCATATAGCCTGCCAAAACTGAATCAAGAAGAAACAGACCAACAGAACAGACCGATCACTAGAAATGAAATTGAAGAGGTCATAAAAACATTCCCTACAAATAAAAGTCCAGGACCAGATGGCTTCACAAATGAATTCTATCAAACATATAAAGAGGAACTGGTGCCCATCCTCCTTAAACTCTTTCAAAATGTTGAAGAAGAAGGAATACTCCCAAAGACATTCAATGATTCCAGCATCACCCTAATTCCAAAAGCAGACAGAGATAACACCAAAAAAGAAAACTATTGGCCAATATCATTGATGAATATAGATGCAAAAATTCTCAACAAAATCTTAGCCAACCGAATCCAACAACATATCAAAAAAATTATACACCATGACCAGGTAGGGTTCATCCCAGGTTCACAAGGATGGTTCAATATACGCAAATCAATCAACATCATACACCACATTAACAAAAGAAAAGTCAAAATCCACATGATCATCTCAATAGATGCAGAAAAAGCATTTGCCAAAGTCCAACATCCATTCATGTTCAAGACCCTCGCCAAAGTGGGTATAGAGGGAACATTCCTGAACATAATCAAAGCCATTTATGACAAACCCACAGCAAATATAATACTCAATGGGGAAAAACTGAAAGCCTTCTTACTCAAATCTGGAACAAGACAGGGATGCCCACTCTCACCACTGCTATTCAACGTAGTTTTGGAAGTCGGAGCCACAGCAATTAGACAAACGAAAGAAATAAAAGACATCCATATAGGAAGAGAAGACATAAAACTGTCACTGTATGCAGACGACATGATACTATACATAGAAAACCCTAAGGACTCAACCCAAAAGCTCCTTGAACTGATTAATAAATTCAGCAAAGCAGCAGGCTATAAGATTAACATTCAGAAGTCCGTCGCATTTCTGTACACCAGCAATGAAATATTAGAAAAGGAATACAGAAATACAATACCCTTTAAAATTGCACCTCACAAAATCAAATATCTCAGAATACACCTGACCTAGGAGGGAAAGGACTATATGCTGAGAAGCATAAAACTTTATTCAAAGAAATCAAAGAAGATGTAAAGAAATGGAAAGATATTCTACGTTCATGGATTGGAAAAATCAATATTGTAAAAATGGCCATACTACCCAAAGCAATCTACAGATTCAATGCAATCCCTATCAAATTACCCATGGCATTTGTCATAGAACTAGAACAAACAATCCAAACTTTTATATGGAACCACAAAAGACCCAGAATCTCCAAATCAATCCTGAGAAAAAAAAAAAAAAAAACAAGCAGGAGGCATAACTCTCCCAGACTTCAAGAAATACTACAAAGCCACAGTCATCAAACCAGTGTGGGACTGGTATCAAAACAGACCGACAGACCAATGGAACAGAATAGAGAACCTGGAAATAAACCAATGGAACAGAATAGAGAACCCAGAAACAAATGGTCAATTAATCTTTGACAAGGGAGGCAAGAACATAAAATGGGACAAAGAAAGTCTATTCAGCAAGCATTGATGGGAAACCTGGACAGCTGCATGCAAAGCAATGAAACTAGAACACACCCTCACACCATGCACACAAATAAACTCCAAATGGCTGAAACACTTCAACGTAAGACAGGACACCATCAAACTCCTAGAAGAGAACATAGGCAAAGCACTCTCTGACATCAACAACATGACTATTTTCTCAGGTCCGTCTCCCAAAGCAAGAGAAATAAGAGCAAAAAGAAACCCATGGGACCTCATCCAACTGAAAGGCTTTGGCACAGCAAAGGAAACCAAAAAGAAAACAAAAAGAAATTTCAGAATGGGAGAAAATAGTGTCAAATGATGCAACGGACAAGGGCATAATCTCTAGCATATGTAAGCAACTTATACAACTCAACAGCAAAAAAGCCAATCAAGCAATGGAAAAATGGACAAAAGACCTGAATAGACATTTCTCCAAGGAAGATATACAGATGGCCGGCAAACACTTGAAAACATGCTCAACATCACTGATCAAAAGAGAAATGCAAATCAAAACTACCATGAGATATCACCTCACACCAATCAGAATGGCCATCATTCATAAATCCACAAATAACAAGTGCTGGAGGGGCTGTGGAGAAAAGGGAACCCTTCTGAACTCTTGGAGGGAATGGAAACTGGTACAGCCACTTTGGAGAACAGTGTGGAGAGACCTTAGAAACCTATACATAGAACTTCCATATGACCCTGCAATCCCACTCTTGGGCATATATCCAGACAAAACTCTACACAAAAGAGACACATGCGCCCATGTTCATTGCAGCACTATTCGCAATAGCTAGGACATAGAAACAACCCAAATGTCCATCGACAGATGATTGGATTCGGAAGAGGTGGTATATATACACAATGGAATACTACTCAGCCATAAAAAAGAATGACATAATGCCATTTGCAGCAACATGGATGGAACTAGAGAATCTCACCCTGAGTGAAATGAGCCAGAATGACAAAGACAAATACCATGTGATATCACTTATAACTGGGATCTAATATCCAGCACTAATGAACATCTCCTCAGAAAAGAAAATCATGGACTTGGAGAAGAGACTTGTGGCTGCCTGATGGGAGAGGGAGGGAGTGGGAGGGATTGGGAGCTTGGGGTTATCAGACACAACTTAGTATACTTACACGGAGATTCTGCTGAATAGCATTGAGAACAATGTGTAGATACTCATGTTGCAACAAAACAAAGGGTGTGGAAAAAAATATATACATGTAAGGATAACTTGATTCCCATGCTGTACAGTTGGAAAATAATATAAAATAAAAAATTTTAAAAAATGAAAAAAATAGGTAACTATCAAGGACCAACTATATAGCACATGAACATATATTTAATATTTTGTGATAGCATAAGAAAATATACATATATAGTACATACTATATAAAAGATCTAACCACTTTGCACTACACTTGAAACTAAGACATTTTAAGTCAACCATACTTCAAATTAATTACTTAATCAATTAAATAATTTTAAAAACTATGCCAAGAATACATAAACATAAACATAATAAACTTTACATATATATATAATATTTATATACTTCAAAAATTGTAAAAAGGTCACACATAATAATAAAACATATTAAAAAACAAAATTTAAACATACTTACACATATAAACAAAGGAGGTTGATGCACTGAAGTACACACATTGAATGTGTATACTGGGTAATGTCATATTTAATGTCTATTACTTATGTAATGATAATTCAACAATAAATATGACTAAAGGGAAAGAGATTGATCCAAAAACCATGACAATTTAAAGCACGATTTAGAACGTGCTAGAGATATTGGTGTTCAACTTAAAATATTTTAGGGCTTTTGTAACAAGGTCAGTGAGTGAAATAAGAATGTTGTTTAGGTTATTCTCACTTGGCAAAGAGGTTATTTTTTCTGAAAAGTATCCCCAGAGCCAATGTCATGTCTCTGTTTCTCAGACTATAGATGAAAGTGTTCAGCATGGGGGTGACCACTGTGTACATCATGGAAGCAAAGATGTCTTTGTCATGGGACTGGCCTGATGAGGAGGAAAAGTACACTTCCATAATTGTCCCATAGAATAGAGATACCACAGAGAGGTGGGAGCCATAGGAGGACAAGGCTTTGCAAATCCCTTTAGTAGAAGAGACCCTCATGATAGCGACACCAATGCGGCCATAAGATATTAGGATGAAACTCAAAAGATAAATGAGTACTGCAGCTCCTCCAGTGAATATGACCAGATCATTGAGAGAGGTATCTGAGAAGGACAGCTTAAGCAGTGTAGCAAGGTCACAGAAGAAGTGGGGGATGATGCTGTGAGTACAGAAGGACAGTTGAGCCAGGAGGAAAGTGTGGGTCAGGGTACTGGCACAGGAGAGTAGCCATGATTTAGCCAAGAAACATAGACACAATTCTTTCCTCATGATGATGCCATAGCATAGAGGGTGACAAATATCCACATAGCTATAATATGCTATCACTGCAAGAAGATTTTCAATGCAAGCAAAAAAATATATCTGTGTCACACACCCTGCATAGGGAATGGATTGATCCTGAGTCTGCATGTTCATCAGCATTTTAGGGACAGTGACAGATGAAAAGGAGATGTCCGTGAGGTCCATGTGACTAAGGAAGAAGTACATTCAGGTGTGGAGACAAGGGTCCAGCCTGATGAGCATGGTGATGAGCAGGTTCCCCAGCACTGTGGTCAGGTACATGCCCAGGAACAGAGCAAAGGACATGCCCTGCTTCTCTGGCTGGATGGGGAGCCCCAGGAGGATGAACTTGGACATGATCCTCTGGTTCTCCCTCCTCATGTTGCTTTACTCTATTCTGGGAGTAGAGAGAAATCAGAAATTCCTGGAACTTAGAAGCACCATGCATAGCAGTTACCATTTGGTCACCAGTTTTCTCAGAGTGACTATGTCAGTGTGAAGACAGGTCTCACCACATTGCACTCACACAGTGATACTTCATCCAGTCTAGTGAGAGGAACAAACTTGATATTTCTGAACACTGACACAATAATTTGGAGAAAGCATATGACTTCAATCAAACCCTTCAGAGGAAATAGATAATGGTTCATTCATTTTAAAATGTAGCTATCATGATATACAGTAGGGAGAGAGTAATAACTAAGACACAATGTCTGCCATGGCTCTACTCTCAAATGGTTTATGTGCTTATGTCTGTATTATACACATACACACACACACAAACACACACACACACACACACACACACACACACACACACACACACCACTTCAACTATTATTTGGAAGATTAATGTACCAAGTACAAACTAAAGTGATTAACGCATAAACTTATTTTTATCATCAGAATGAGTATACCACATACCAAATAAAAGAAAGAAGGAATGAAAGAAAGAAAGAGATGAAGAAATAAAGGAAGGGAGGAAAAAAGTTGGAAGGAAGGGAGGTAGAGAGGAAGTAAAAGACAAACATTAGGTTTCCTTCTGAGGTCTCACTCTCACATCCAGAAAACAATACATGACCAGATCATGAATAATCCTTTAAGATTATTAGGTCCACAGAACTTGAATCACTGCTTTAAAAAAATTCCAATAAATAAATTCCTTAATATCTGTCATTGTCTCTCTCTCCCCTTCCATCACTATGGATTTAAAATGGCTCATTTACAAGCATACATGCAAAGTGAGCAACAGGAGAATTTGCCCAAGGAGGTGACCAGTATGTGAAGATGTTTCAGGTGCTGTAGAACCATGGACCTATATCAGAATTCACAGTTGCCTGATTAACTAGACAAGGTTCCAAAATTGATCCCACCTTGTTCCCCAGAATGAAAATGTTGAAATCAATAAATATGTATGAGGAACATTGGGAGAAAATCAGTAACCTTCAAACCATCTTGACCAAGTGCCCCCAATGTAGCATAAAATGACTTTTCTAGCTGTTTATCTAAAACTTAGAAAAAAGAACAGTCAGGTTGCATGGCTGATCAGGTCAAATGCTTACACATGTTTTCAAGGCCCTCACATGAGCCTCTCTGCTCTACAGCCATCCAAGGAAAGGAGAAGTAGATTGTGAGTATGTCATACACAGAAACAGACACTCAGCATGACACATAGTGACAAACACAAAACACCCGTTCTTGTTTTTGGCCCTCTCCAACTTATACTCATCCTAGTCAGAAGTGTGAATGTTTGTATGGATTCATACCAACTTACTTACAACTTTACAAAGGAAATCTTTTGTCACACGCAATTGAAAAAAACATGCAAACAAAAACCCATCTACACTGTTTGTGGGTATGTAAAGTGATGCTGCCAATATGGAAAACAGTATGGAGATTCCCTAAGACATTCAAAATAGAACTACTACAAGATACATTAATCACACTTCTGGGTGTACACAGAAAAGACAGGAATCAGGATCTCAGAGATGTATGTACTCTTACATATCCACGGCAACTCTGTGCACAAGAGATAAGCTCTGGAAACAAGCCACATGTTCATCAAGAGATGAATGGATAAATGTAGCATATACATAAAATAGAATATCATTTTGGAAAAAAACTTGGAAATCCTGCCATTTATGCAAGAGGGATGAACCAGGAGGAGGTTATGCTAAGTGAAATAAGCCAGTCCTACAAGGACAAATACTACACAACTTCACTTTGAGAAACTAAGAGAAGAAGAGAATAAACAGCAATCACCAAGGGCTATGGGGAAAGGAAATGGAGTGTTGTTATTTAATTAAAACCAAGTTTCAGTTGTGCAAGATGAATTGGTTCTAGAGACCTGACATACAGCATAATGCTTAGAGTCAAAAATACTATACTGCACACCTAAAAATTCCTTAAAATAGTAGAGCTCATGTGCAGTTTTCTTACCACAAAAAAAGGACACAAGGATATTTTGAGAGGAGAAAGATATGTTGAGGACCTTGATTGTGGTGGTAGCTTTACAAGTGTGTTCATATGTCCAAACATCTCAAAATTTTATACTTTAAATATGTGCAGTTTTTTTGTGTATCAACTATACCTCATAAGCTATCTAAAAAATAAAAAAACACATCCAGTCACCCATAAAACTCACAAACCATACACACTCACACACAGAAACTCCAATACACACACTGAGAACACCCTGTGTTCAAACCGAACACAAAAATAACACAAAAAGAAGCAACATGCACAGAGCAACTGAAGAATACACACATGTATTGCACATTTCCAGCCTCCATAGTCTATTATTAGCACTATACAATAGGTCTTTCCACAAGGATGGAAATACTCCATAGCTGTGTTGTCCAATACAGCAGAACCAGTCTCCTGTGGCTACTGGAGACTGGAAATATAGCTAATGCAACTTAGGAACCCACGTATTAATTTCAGGTCATTTTATTTAATTTGAATATTATGGCCACTTGTGCCTGGTGGCGCCATGGAAGTTGGTGTGTGAATCAGCCACCAAAAATACATGGTTATATGAAAAATGTAAACACACATTTTCTCTACCTCTTCTTCGTCATCCTCATATCAACATACCCATCTAGGCCAAGTGATGGTTCCCCACCTTGGTGTGATCTATGCTGGACCAGGCTACTACCTGAGGATTCATCTCATATGTCCCCATGGCCTGAGGATATTTGGCACTTCTATGCCTTTTTATAAGAACAAGATCAATGAGGGTGATCTGAATTAGCCAACAGGACTGAGACCCCAGGGAACACACCCTCAAGTTTCTGGTTAGAGAAGAAGCCAACTGAGTTAATTGCCCAATTTCTTGTGTCCCTCTTGAGATGGATGCAGTGCAGGGACCAAAGGGGATGAACTGCAAGAGTCCCAGAAGATGTCTCTAATATCAGTGAAATATTGGTCTTATCTCTACCTGTTCATGAGGAGAAGGAGAGGTCACAAATACCCTTGAACTTTGAAGAAACTACAATGGAATCTGCCACTCCATTCATTGCATAAAGGAACAGAGTAGGACCAGCCCTTGAGATCCCATACCACTGACCCTGAAGTGTGTTGGAGCTCACATCTCATCACCATCATTTATAACATCCATGTGAAACCACAAAAGACCCACAAAACCAAAGCTATCTTTCAGACAATGGATGAAACTTTTGGCATCACACTTCCTGATTAGAAATTATACTACAGACCTTTAGAAATCAGCACAGTATGTTACTTATATTAAAATACACATATAACAAATGGAAGAGAATATTGAGCCAGAAATAATTGTACACACATATGATCAACAGATCTTTGACAAGGGAACCAAAAACACACAATCGGGAAAGGTTAGTTTCTTCAATAAATGGTTCTGGGAAAACACAAAAGAAAGAAAGTGAATCTGCAACAGTGAAAACAAATGTCAGTGCCATCCCATCCTGGTGGCTAAAAATCTTTGCCATCTTCATTCGCAACAACATGGCTATAAGGGAGATATTAAAGTGCATCTCACAATTCACAGCCATGTTCCAATAACATGGATGGATCTAGAAGGTATTATGCTCTGTGAAATAAGGCAGAGAGATAATGGTAAATATCATGATATCTCATTCATACCTGGAGACTAAAAATCAAAACAAACCAACTAAACCAAATGAAAATAGACTCATAAATACAGAGAAGAAACTGGTGGTTGTCAGAGGAAACAGTGTCTGGGTGAGAGGGATGAAATAGGTGATGTGGGTGAAGATGAACAAACCTCCAGTTATAAAATAAAGAAACCTTGGGATTTAATATATAGCATAAGGAATATGCTCAATAATACTGGTAGAAGCTTATGGGAATAGAGATTTACTAGATTAATAATTGTGGTGATCATTTCATGATGTATTAAAATGTCAAATCACTACATAATTCACCTGACACTAACATAATATTGTTTGCAAACTAATTTTCACACAGCGCCTGAATAGGGACTTGAACCCTCCACCCTCAGATTTAAGGTCTGATGCTCTACTCAGTGAGGTACACAGGCCCTGAAAATTTTATTTCAATAAAGAAGTTAGCAAAGTTGCTTCATGCTAGAATACTCCACAAACTATCATTCATCATGCTGAAACATTTTATGTATATTTGGGTCCTAGGCTAAGGGCTTTACCTATATCTTAAATAATATCAAACATAAGCCTTACATTCCCAGATTTTTTCAAAAATTGCACAGCTTCATTAAGAATTTGTGTTCTTTGGAATTCACTTTGTGGCTCAGCAGGTGATAATCCTGATTAGTATCCAGCAGGATGCAGGTTCGAACCCTGGCCTCACTCATTCATTTAAGAATCTGGTGTTGCCACAGGCTGCATTGTAGGCAGCTCAGATCCAGAGTTGCTGTGCCTGTGGTGTCAGCCAGCAGCTGCAGCTCTGATTCAACCCCTAGCCTGGGGACTTCCATATGATACAGGTGCAGCCATCAAAAGGAAAAAAAAAATCCAGTTACTAGTGATTTTATCATTGTTCAATTGGTTAAGGCAGTTTTTGCCAGGTTCTCTACAATATCTTACTATTTTAACCTTTGTAATTAACTAGGTATCTTTTGGTAGATATTTTGAGACTATGTAACCACAACACTTTTCTTAATACAATTTTACCTGCTATATCTAATACCCATTGATGATTCATATATGGAACAAACTATTGTAAATATGTGGGCCAAGTGGTGATTTTCTAATTTGATCATTTCCATTAGGGTTATTAGCTATATTATATGATAGACAGGGACTTTTCCTTACTCCATATTCACTTTTTTTTTCCACTGATATATTTATATCATCACAGACTCATGAATTCATACTATTCTCTGATTTATAAGCAATTACTGATGTTATTAATTTTGAAGTTCTAATTATCCATATTTGGCCAATGGGAGCCCTTTCAAATGGTTTCCATATACCCTTGATTCAGCGAGCACTTTTAATTTTCAAAACCAGCAAAATTTCACTGGCCTTGTGTCCTGGCTCCAGACCTAGTATCATCTCTTTTTCTAAGTCACTTTGGTTCCTGTTAGGAGACACTGATATTCAAAAATCAAATTTGGCATTACTTGTGTTTGTTGCTTATAAGGCTTCTAAGTAATTTCAGAGAATACAGCCAGGAAACATGTATAAAATAAACAAAGGGTATAGAAATTAGAAACAAGAAAACTAAAGGAATGGTTACCCATAAGAGATGGGTCAAGAGTGGGACAGAAAGAATTGGAGATGTGAACCAGACAGATGTTGATATATAATTTCAATCTGTTTATACACATTAGAACCCATGAGTTCAAATTGTTAACTTCAATTCTAGTTTGACACTATAGAGTAGCCTCTCTTTTTCCATGTACATTGTACCTTTCCTGATTCAGGGGTCATTGTCTTGTCCAGGACAAGTTTACTTATTTCTAAATCTTTGAATACATGTAATTACAGAATCTTGAATTAAAACCACTGTTAATAGCAAACTAACTTCAGCTGAAAAAAATTGCATGCCGAAAAATGTGCTTACTATTTTTTCATCATTGTGAAATTAGTTTACAGACAAAATTCAGTGTTCAATAACTTAATTACTTTTTCCCCCTTCAGTCTGATTATGGTATTAACTCAAAATATAGTTAGACTTATTTTTTGTTTTATTCTGTTTGCTTTATTTTCCCTGACCTTCATATTTTTTAGTAGTGAGAGCTAACACAGTCAAAACTATACAAATAAATATATGCATCTCTCCATCTTTTCTATCATATTCCCACCCCAACCCCTGTCAGTAAAGAGTCTCATTAGTTTCTAATTTTTTCCTTGTGTGTTTCTACTTGTTCAATGGGAAGATACATGTATATATTAATTTCCATTCTTTTTAACATAGGAAGTAGCATGCTATACATGCTCTTTTATGCACTGCTTTTTCCATTTAATAATATATCATAGAAAATCTTCCAAATTCATTCATAGGTATTTTTGTCATTATTTTTTCATAGCTGTGAAGCACTCAATTGCATTGAGATTCCATATTTCCCTTTTGAAGGACTAGCATAAAATAGCAGTGATGAATGTACTAAATGCCACCTAAATATACATTTACAGTGAATAAAATCTATGCTAACATGAAAAAAAAATAAAAACATAAAATGGTAAATTTCAAGTTGGGTAGCACATTATAAAATAAATTTGTTATGAAAAATCAAGAGATAATCTCTACATAAAGCATGGAAAAGAATAATAAAATAATATATGATTAATAAGTTAATTAGGGGATATGGAATAACAAAATATATATTTATTTAAGCACAAAAGTGATAAAGAGAAGCAAGTAGAAATATGAAATCAGATGTCTCTATTAGAAAATGTATAGAAACATGGAAAACATAAATTCAAATACATTATGATTATATGGGATGTTAATAGATCAAATTCTCCAGAAATACAATGATGGTCAACATACATGAAAAGAGTAAAACCCAACTTTACATACCTAAGAACAAACACTTTCCAGATATAAGGACATAAGAAAGTTTAAAGTGTTGGAAAAGAAACACATGTTAACACTAACTAAAAAAAGCTGGCATATTTAAAGTAATATCAGGGGAAGGAAATGAGAAGTGGGGTAGGAGCCATGGATAAAGAGAAATCTCCAAATATAAATGCAGTGGTGTGCTGTTGAATGAAAAAGAAAAGGCTCCCTATCATAGGAGAGAATTACTCGGTAGCATTTTCCAATTTCCATAATGTAATTTTGCCCGTAGTGGCTGATTTCAATCCACCAGCTTGCTGTCATTGACTGTGGACTTGAAAAGAGATGTTCACAATCAGCTTGAAGCCACTGCAAGCCAATTTCAGCACATCTAGCAGAGAAGCATCTGTCCACAGGAGCAGAACATGATACTAAATTGGTCTGTTCTCAATAATATAGCACAAAAAAGCAAAATTTGACATATATAAAAGGAGAAAAAGACAAAAACCAAAATCATAATTATGTGACATATTTTGTATAGGGTATTTTCAGATACTTTATGAGAGATGAAAAATTAGAAATGTTAAAGATAAGCAATATTAAAAATGCAAGTAACAAACTGGACCTTATCAACATATTAAAAATATAAATGATGGCTGAATGCATATCAGAAGTTACAGAGTTGCCAAACTTGTGATAATTTTAGGAGATATATCTCACTGTGCTCATGACTGCAAAAAGAATTTTTAGTGATTATACTTCATAAAGTTAGCCCTATTGACAAATATCTCTAAGGCCTGTTTTCTGTCTATTTTCCTGAGGCTAGAGATGAAGGGGTTCAGCATGGGAGTAACTACTGTATACATGATGGAAGTGATTATGACATTGTCATAGGAGTCCCATGATGAGAAGAAAAAGTAAATAGTAGCAAGTGTCCCATAGTATAAAGACACCATGAAGAGATGGGAGCCACAGGTGGAAAAAACTTTAAAGAGGCTATTGGAGGAAGAGACCCTCATAACTGTGGTACCTATATGAATATACAAGCCCAAGATACTACTCAAAGGCAGGATGAAAAGGGTTCCTCCCACAGGAAAAATTAATAGCTCACTGAGGGATGTTTCTGAACATCTCAACTTCAGGAGGTCAGTGAGGTTACAGAACTGGAAGGTGGTACTGTCCACAGAGAAGAACAGATGGACCAAGAGAAGGGTGTGCAACAGGGCATGGATACAACAGAGGAACCAGGACACAGCTACTAAGGAGACATGCAATTCCTGCTTCATGATGGTGCTGTAGTGGAGAGGCTGGTAAGAAGGTCAGAGTGTGACCATGAAATTTGAGAAGGAGACTTTGTATAGACCTGTTTTCTCTGACTACCCATCCTGCCCCAGACAAGAGTAAAAGAGGAAGCTCCAAGACACAAACATGGAGTCTGGAGTAAGATAAAAAACTGTTTTAATAAAACTGAAGCAGAGTGTCAAAAGTCTTGCACTTACAAGGGCCCTTCTGGAGTAGCTAAATCACAGAAAATTGGATGCTAATAGCTCTGCAAAATAGGTTTCCTATGGAGCTTCCCGTGTGGATTTTGGTTTCAGAGAGATAGAGGGTAAAACATGTGAGAATGTCCAACACACATATACAGATATTTATTTCTTCTATGTGAAGGAAGTCATGGTGTGGGTTGGTTATGCAAAAGTACTCACACACTAGCACAGTAACACATAATTGGAGATTTATAGATTTATCTGGCTTATACTCTCACTAGGTAAATACAGTCAGGGTGTGAGTCAGCATCACACAAATCTATGTAAATCTCACAAACAAAATACACATGTACTACACAGTTACACACAAAGAACTGTCAAGCATCCTAGACCAGAGGTATTATCATCACAAGAAGTCCTACATATTTGAATCACAAGCAATTTGCAAGGTTTTATACATGGTGCAAAAACAGAAGATGCAAGTAAAATAAACACACATTTAGGAAATGTCCAGTCTTCTCTGACCTATTTATATCCCAGTGTGTGTCATTCAGTGTGATTTTCAGTTACACATACACACATAGACTCATGAAACACAACACAAACAACAAATACACATAACTTCTCTGATGGTCATGCACACACTTACACACAGACACACATGCCTGACTTGGGATGTTTCTGGACTCCTTCTGAGCTATACCCATGCTCTGAGTTCAAATATATTATGCTTCATTCTGTTACCTAGATTCTCACTTTATGTACAGAAGACTCAGCATCCAAATGAGAAAAGCAAACCTTGGTGGCCTAAGGACATGTACAGACTCTGCTGTTGGTTCTCCAGCTTCAAAATAATGCACAAGGAGATATGCTTTTCTCCATCCTAAAGAAACCCCAAAGGGAATCCATCACATTCCCTGGCTAGAGAATCAGTCTACTGGGGCAATTGCCCAAATTCCTCCTGACTGTCTGGGAAAGAGGATGATTAGAGTCCACAGGGGCTGAGCAGCACCTGGTTTCACAGGGGAAAAGTGTCCCTGATATCACTGGTACCTTGGCTTTCTGGTCAAGTCTTTGATGAGAAGCAGTAGTTCCCTCATTGCCCATGGCCTCTATGTCATGAACACAGCTTCTCCCAACAGCAGTGTATGGCACATTCAGTGTAAGGGCTTTTGCAAGTTTTTGCATCCTCTCCATCACTGACACAGGCTTTCATTAGGACACAAAGACCCTTAAAAGGCACAGGTCTCAGAGTTCCCATTGTGGCTCAGTGAGTTACTAACCTGACATAGTGTCTGTGAAGATTCAGGTTCAATCTGTGGCCTCACTCAGTGGTTTAAGGATCCCAAGTTTCTGTAAGATGTAGGGCAGTTTTCAGATGTGGCCCAGATCCAATGCACTGTGGCTGTGGCATAAGCCAGACTCTGCAGCTATGATTCAAACCTTTGCCCAGGAACTTCCATATGCCACTGGTATGGCCATAAAATAAAATGTGCATGTCTCCCAACTACCCTGTAGGTTTTGTGTTGTACAGTCTGTGGCTTGTTTAGGAGAAGGGGGAATTGAATCTATAATTCTGGAAAAAAGACTCTTGGTTCTTCCCCTTCTAAGGGAGCTCACCTGAGCATTTTATCAAAGACCACTGAGACTCAGTTTCTTCAAAGTGGAAATAATAATTGTACTCTTCAAATGAATTTGAAGTATGGGTCAATGAGCACCTAATGAAAGTTTAATAAATGTCAATGTTTATTATAAATGTCTTTGTATAACTAGAGATCAGCTATGACTCACAACAGGCAATTGTGACTGGTAAATGTTGAGTGAATTCATCTTTTCGTTCATTCATTCATTCACTTAAATAATAATTAATGCTCCCATAAAGTAATTCTGATATATCCTCTAGAGAAATAATAGAGAAAAAAATAGACAGAAATCCCTCTCTTAGAATTCACCTCCAAGTGGAAGTTGTTAAAGAAAAATTTAATAATGCAAAATGAGTGGTAGGTAAATGACGAGAAGTGCTTGGGTATGATAAAAATCAGGCATGGAGCTAGGGAGACTTTAGAATTTCAGGGAGGCCTCTGGTGCCCTAGAGGTTAATGATCTGGCATTTTCACTACTATGGTGCAGGGTTGGATCCCTGGTCCAGAAATTGCTGTATGCCATGGGTGTAGTCAAAAAACATTTGTTTTTCAAAAAATATAAAGTGTTACAGGATTCTTAAATAAAAAACCCAGACATCCCTTCAATCAAGTGGCTCCAGGTCTGCAAACTGGTTTTCAGTCTATTAGACTCCCCAAAATTGAAAGGACTCCTGCTCTCCAGTATTAGTGAAGATATGGTAGAACTGGAATTCTTATTCCACATACCCAGCATGTGACTAGGTATTTGTCCAGAGGAAAAGAATGTATATATTTATGCATAGACTTAGATAAGAGTGTTCATAACAGCCTTATTTAATAGCCCAAACCTGGAAGCAGAGCAGATGTTCATTAGTGGACTTATGATATAGCACAGGAAACTCTATGCAGTATTTTGTAAAAACCAATCATGAGAAAGAACCTGAGAATATATACGTGTGTGAATGTGTGTGTATGTGTTTGTGTGTGTGTGCATAACTGAATCACTTTGCTGTACACTTGAAACTAACACAACATGGTAAGTGAACTATACTTCAATTAATAAAATTGAATTAAAATATAAAAATAAAAATAGGGAAACTTCAAAAATTAAAATGAAAAAAATAATTTAAAATTTTAAAATAATTTTAAAAATTAAAAAAATTTTGAGATGAATATACCCAACAGCTGTGGTATATCTATACAATGGAATACTATTCAGCAATAAGAAGAATGAAATACTGATACACAGGACAACATGAATGAACCTCAAAATGTTATGTTGAGTAAAAGACGGCAGCAAGATAAGAATAGATACTGCATGGTTCCACTGAAATAAGCTTCTAGGAGATGCAAAAAAATCCATGAGACAGAAACATATTAGTGTTTCCCATGAGGACAGGTGGGAGAAGCAGAGAGGGCAGAGTGTAGACATCAGGGAAATTCACAATCTTCATGGCTGTGGTGAAGTTTTCATTGGTGTATATGTATGTCAAAATTAGTCAAATGGTATAATTTTGAAGTTGATTGCATGTCACTTACACCTCAAAAAATCTGAGCATTTTTAAAGAACCAATAACAAAATCAAGTATGGCCATGTTATTCCTCTATTGAATCCCTTCCATTGGGTTCCCAAATCAGACAGAAAACAAGAAATTCTATGACAGTGGTTAATTTTATGTGTCAACTTGGCTACGCTATGGTACCCAGATATTTTCTCAAACACAATTCTATGTTTCCATGAAGGTATTTTTGTGGATGAGATTAACATTGCAATCAGTAGACTGTTAATAAAACAGATTGTTCTCCATAATATCTGTGGGCCTCATCTAATCAGTTGAAGGCCTTAAGAAAATGAATGATCTCCCACAAAGAAGAGCACTTCTGTCACCAGCCTGACTTCAGACTCAAACTATATATTTTCTCTGGGTTTCCAACCAGCCAACCTACCCTACAGAATATACTTGCTAGCCTCCACAATTATGTTTGCCAATTCTTTACATCAATCTCTCTCTCTCTCTCTCTCTCTCTCTCTCTCTCTCTCTCTCTCTCTAACTCTATTTCTCTTGATCTATTTTTTCCTTCCTTTTTGGACATGCTGTGGCTTATGGAAGTTCCCAGATCAGGGGTTAGATCCGAGCCACACTTTCAACCTATGCCACAAGTAGTGGCAATGCTGGACCCTTTAAACCACTGCATAGATGCCACCAATCCTTTTGCATCACAACAGGAACTCCATAATCTCTCTCTCTTATCCCCCCCCCCCAAATCACACACCCTATTGGTTCTATTTCTCTGGAGAACCTTGACTAATATCATCAATGACCTTAAGTTCCCTACAAATCTGGGCTTCTCATATTTCTAAAACTTATCACCTACCACCCCTCCCCTACTCACACTGTCCAGCTACAGAGACCCCCTTATTGTCCTTGGAATAGCCAGGCACTATCTCACTTCAGAGTATTTCCAGGTGCTGATCTCCATGCTTTTGTCCAGGTATCACAATGACTCACTTACCTTTCCTCACTTATGTCTTTGTTTGGATGTTACCTTCCCAATGAGCTCTACCTAAACCATATGATGTTAAATTATGAACCCCACCCCCAGTACTCCTACACCCCCCTTTTAAGTCCTCCTTTATTCATAAGAGTTCTTACCCACAAAACAATTAGAATTTATTTATTTCAGGCATAGAAACCCATCTTCCATAGAAACTTCATCCCAGTAATGAAATAATTACATTTAAAAATAAGTAAAGTTTATGGTGTGTTAGAATGTTAAAACCTGCTATAAAAAAAAAGGAGCTGGATCAGGAGTGCTGGAATGTAAACTCTACATGGGATATATATCTTTTTAAGTTGTGTTCTCAGAATGTAGAAAATTTCCTGGCACATAATAATCTTGCAGTAAATATTTTTGCGTGCATAAATTGTAAACTCACATATGTAGATTTTTCATATTAGAACTCTGGGGGAGAGAACACTTATTTTCCAAAATTAAAATTAATCCAATAGCTATAGACTCTTCTCAACACAAAAATCCAATTTAGGGGGAAACATCAGTCTTCCCTGAATATGGAAACTTGGTAATTGAATTGACTGCTCTGTGCTCCACTACTGTCTCAGGCACAATCAAATTAAAGTTTATTTAGGTTTCAGCAATCCCTACAAAGTATTTTATTAACAAGATACTGCATTGAGGATATAAGCATTCTGGACTTTACTAAGACTAAACATTAGAAATTAATGTTTGTAGCTCTGGAAGGCAAGAAGCCAAGACATGGAAGCAACCTAAATGTCCATCAATATAGGATTAAATAAAGATGTGATACATATATGTAATGTAATACTACTCAACATAAAACAGCATAAAATAATGCCATTTGCAGCAACCTGGATGGACCTAGACATATCATATTAAGTAAAGTATGCCAGACAAAGACAAATATCATATGATATCACTAATATGTGTGATCTAAAGAAAATGACGGAAATGAACTTATGTACAAGTCAGAAATAGACCTGCATACATAGAAAACAAGTATGCTTAATAAAGGGGAAAGGGGGAAGGATAAATTAGGAGTTTGGGATTAACCTGTACACACTTCTATATGTAAAACTAACTGTTGTATGTAAAGATAAGTAAAAATGACCAGTCATATAGCACAGTGAACTGTACTCAATATTTTTAATAATATATAAGGAGAAAGAATTTGAATATATATATATGTATATAATTGATTAATTTTGCTATATACTTGGAACTAACATATAATTGTAGGTCACCTATGCTTCAAATAAATGACATTTTAAATTTTAAAAAATTAAAAAAACAATGCCCAAGAATAGATGACCATAATAAATTTTAATACATATATATATATTTCAAAAAGCTTTAAAAATCAAAAGATAATAATGTTACAACACATTAAAAAAAAACAAAATTTAAACAAATACATACACACAAAGAAGTTGGGTCTTTGAAGACCACAAGTTGAACATGTGTTTTGGGTACTGTCATATTTAGGGTTATGGAATAATAAATCAACAAGAGATATGACTAAATGGAAAGAGATTGATCCAAAAACAATGATCATTTAAAGAACAATTAAGAAAGTGTTAGAGACATGGGTGATCACCACACAACTTTTTAAGGCATTTCTGACAAGGTCTCTGAGTGAAATAAGCACATGGTTAGGTAATTCTCACTTAGCTAAAAGGTTACTGCTTCTGAAAAGAAGCCATAGAGCCAATGTCATGCCTCTGTTTCTCAGGCTGTAGATGAAAGGGCTCAGCATGGGGGTGACCACTGTGTACATCATGGAAGCAATTATGTCTTTGTCATTGGACTGCCTTGCTGAGGAGGAAAAGTACACTGTCATAATTGTCCCATAGAATATAGACACCATGTAAATGGGGAGCCACAGTTGGACAAGGCTTTGCAAATCCCTTTAGACGAGGGGACCCTAAGGATGGAGAGCCCAATGTAGCCATAAGAGACCAGGATGAAACTCAGTGGGAAAATGACAACTGCAGCCCCTTCAGTGAATATGACCAGCTCATTGAGAAAGGTGTCTGAGAAGGACAGCTTGAGTAGGTTGGGGATGCTACAGAAAAAATGGGGGATGATGTTGTCAGCACAGAAGGACAGATGAGCCAAGAGGAGGGTATGAAAATGGGCCCTGGTACAGCAGAGAATCCAGGAGCCAGTCACCATCAGAGCATACAGTCCTTCTCTCTTGGTGGTGCAGTGCATACGGTGACAGATGGTCATGTATCTGTCATAGGCCATCACAATGAGGGGGAGATTATTGACACAATGAAAAGCATATAAAAATACACCTGTGATATGAACTCTGGATAAGAGATGGATAGTTCCTGGGTCTGCATGTTCTTCACCATCTTTGGGACAGTGAGAGATGAAAAGGAAATGTCTGTGAGGGCCAATTGGCTGAGGAAGAAATACATGGGGGTGTGGAGGTGAGGATTCAGCCTGATGAGCAAATCCCCAAGCACTGTGGTCAGGTACATGCCCAGGAATAGGACAAAGTATATGCACTGCTGCTCTGGCCAGATAGGGAGCCCCAGGAGGGGGAACTTGGACACGCAGCTCTGGTTCTCCCTCTTCATTATCCTGTCCTCTCTTTGGGGATTGAGTAGAAATGGGAAATTCCAGAACTTTGAACTTAGCAGTTACCACTGGTCACATGTGTTTTCAGCATGATTGTGTCAGTGTATGGACAGGTCTAAATGCACTGCACTCACACACTATGCCTCATCTAGTCTGGTGAGAGCAATGCAGTGTGATTTGTCTTAACACTGACAGAGTCATGTGAAGAAAGTATATGACCTCAATCAAACCCTTCTGTGGAAATAACAAACAGCTCATACTTTGTTTGACATAGTAGAGACACTATCATAGACAATAGGGAGAGAGTAATAAATAAGACACATTCCATTTCATGACTTTACTGTCAGGCTGCTTATATGCTTGTGTCTGTCTAACACAACCACTCATGCATGCACATGCAAACACACACACAAACACACACACACACACACACCACTTAAAGTATTATTTGGAAAATTAGTGTAATATGTACAAAATAAAGTGATAAACACATAACACCTCTTATAATTAGGGTGAATACAAGAAAAGAAGGAAGGGAGAAAGAAAGGGAGGGAGGAAGGAAGAAAAGGTCAAACATTATGACAGTCCTTCAAAAAATTAAAGGTAGAATTACCATATGATTCAGAAATTTAACTTCTGCTTATGTGACCAAAGGAATTGAAAGGAGGGGCCAAATAGCTATTTATACAGCCATGTTCAAACAGCATTATTCACAATAGCCAAAAGATGGAAACAACCATGTACTTTAACAAATGAATGGATAAGTACAATGTAGTCTATGCATACAATGGAATATTATCAACCTTAAAAAGGAAATAAATCCTGACACAGCTGCAACATGAATGAACCTTGAAGACATTATGCTAAGTAAAATCATGCAATATTATGGTATTTCTTATGGTAAATACCATAAGAATCCATTTATATGACATGGATTAATGGTCAAATTAATAGAGACAAAAAATGGAATGGTGACTGCCAGGGGCTGTGGGAGAAGGAAAATGGGTATCTATTTCTCTATGGGTATAGAGATTCAATTTAGGAAGATTAAAAATTGTGGGACTCCCTGTCATGGCTCATGTTAATGAATCCAACTAGTAGACAGGACATGGATTCAATCTCTGGCCTTTCTCTGGGTGTTAATGATCCAGCATTGCTGTGAGCTAGTGTAGGTAGCAGACACAGCTGGGATCCCACATTGTCATGGCTCTGGTGTAGGCTAGCAGCTGCAGCTCTGAATCAACCACTAGCCTAGGATCTTCCATATGCCTATGGGTGCAATGCATTAAAAAAAATCTGGAGGTGGATAGAGGTGGTGGTTGTACAATAATGTGAATTAGTTAGTGCCACAGAAATGTGTACAGAAACTATTGAAATGTTATTTGGTTACATATATTTTACTGCAATAAAAATTTTTAATTTAAAAAATGTCACAAGTTAATAAATCATTGACTAAAAATAAAATCAAAAGCAGTGTGATCCAAAAAATAAATAAATCAGCTCATTATTTGGGCAGGATAAGTAAGCAGACATCAGGAACTAAATATGGCAAAGTTATAGGAGGTCATCAAGCAAGATCAAGTAGCTTCCAAAAAATATGAGTTTATTCTGAGGTCTTGCTCTCACATCCAGGGAATAGTGCAGGCCTAGATCATGGATGGCCCTGGATGATTAGGAGGTCCACATCACTTGACTCATTGCATTTTTAATAAATCTGCCAATAAATAGCTTCATTCATATCTGCCATTGTCTCTCTCTCCCCTTCCATCACCACGGCTTTAAAATGGCTCAGTTCTGAGCATACAGGCAATGTGAGTGACATGAGAATTTGCTAAAGGAGGTTACCAGAGAGCCAAGTTATTACAGATGCTGTAGGACCAAGGATGTATATCAGAATTCAGATACATCTGATTAACTAGAGAAGGTTCCAAAATTTACCCCAACCTGTTCCCCAGAGTGGAGATGTGGAAATCATTAAACATCAATGAGGAACATCACATGAAGTTTGGTAGCCTTCAAACCATCTGTACAAAGTGTCAGCAACTTAGCATAAAGAGGACTTTGTTTGCTGTCTGTTTATGTCTAGAGCTAAGAAAAAGGAAGACTCAGGCTGTTAGGCTGTCTTACCAGTTCAAATGCATACACATATTTCCAAGGCCCTCTCTTCTCTACAGCCATCCAAAGAGAGGAGAAGTAGAGTGTGAGTGTGTTAAACACACAAACACTCAGCACGACACATAGTGACAGAAAACAAAACCCCAGGTGCTGCTCTTTGACTCTCTGACCGATACTTATCCTACTCAGAAGTGTGGAGGTTGGTATTGATTCATACCAACTTACATACAACTTTAAAATGAAATCATGTGTTCCCATTGCGGTGCAGCAGAAATGAATCTGACTAGGAACCATGAGGTTGCGGGTTCAATACCTTGAGCTTCACTCATTCGTTAAGGATCTGGCATTGTCATGAGCTGTGGTGTAGGGTACAGACGCAGCTCAGATCTGGCATTGCTATGGCTCTGGCACAGGCCCACAGCTGTAGCTCTGATTAGAGCCCTAGCCTGGGAACCTCCATATGCCTCAGGTGTGTCCTTAAAAAGACAAAAACAAATAAACAAAAAATAAAAAGATACATTTTATCACACATGACTTATAAAACATTCAAACAAGAACTCTTCTACACTGTTGGTGGGGATGTAGAGTGGTGTCACCAATATGGAAAACTATATGGAGGCACCCCAAAACATTAAAAATTAGAAGCACCACATGATCTATAAATCTGACTGCTAGGTGTACACTAGAAAAGACTGGAATCAGGATATCAGAGATGTATCTACTCTCCTATATGAATTACAGAAGTGTGCACAATAGATAAGTTATGCAAACAAACTGCATGTCCATTAACACATGAATTGATAAACATTGCACACAATGGAATATATTTTTTTCCTTTGAAAAAAGGAAATCCTGCCATTTGTGACAAGGATGAGCCAAGAGGAGTTTATGCTAAGTAAAATAAGCCAGTCCTATAAAGGCAAATACAGCACAATTTCCCTTGGAGAAACTCACATAAATGTCAGTCACCAAGGGCTAGGGGAAAGGAGAAATGAAGTGTTGTTATTTAATTGAAAATGTGTCAGATATACAAGATGAATTAATTCTAGAGACCTGCTATGCAGCATAATGCCTAGAGTGAAAAACACTGTACTATGAACCTAAAAATTCCTTAAAAGAGTAGATATCATGTTGAATTTTCTTTCCACATACAAAGGACACAAGGACATTTTGAGAGGAGACAGATATGTCGATGACCTTGATTGTTGGTGATGACTTCAAAAGTGTGTGCACATGTTCAAAATCCTCAAATTATATACATTAAACATGTGCAGTATTTTTTTGTATATCAATTATACCTCATAAGCTGTTTTTCAAAAAAAACACATCATGCAAAGTCTACATCCAGTCATCAACACAACTCACAAACCATACACACTCACACACAAAGATACTCCACTATACACACTATGAATCACATGTGGTCAAACCTAACACAAAAATAACATTAAAAAATTCAACATCACACAGTAACCCAAGCACTTACACGTGTATTGTAGATTTCCAGCCTCCATGGTCTATTATCAACACTGTACAATAGGACTTTCCAACAAGGATGGAAATACTCTACAGCTCTGTTGTCCAATACATCAGCTCCAGTCTCCTGTGACTACTGGAGTCTTGAAACATATCTAGGGCAACTGTGGAAATGAAATTAAAATTTAAGGTCATTTTAATTAATTTTAAGGTTATGGACACTTGGGGCTGGTGGCACCAAGTAAGTCAGTGTGTGAATTAATCACTAAAAACACATGGTTATAGGAACAACACAAACACACATTTTCCCTATCTCTTCTTCCTATACCTCACGTCTAGAAACACATACAGGACAATTGATGGCTCCCCAACTTGCTCAGATCTGTGCTGGTAGAGGCTACTACATGAGGACTCATCTTTTATGCCTCCATGGCCTTATGATATTTTCCACCTCCCTGCCTGTTTACAAGAAGGAGAACCATGAGCAGGAAATCCACATTTACCAATAGGACTAATACCCCAGGGAACACATCCCCAACTTCTGCTTAGAGAGGAAATCAACTGAGTTAATTGACCAATTCCTTACCTTACTATTGAGATGGATCTAGTGCAGAGACCAAAGGGGCTGAACTATAGAGGTCCCAGAATGTGTCTCTAGTGTCAGTGACACATTTGTCTTCCCTCTGATTCTCCATGAGGAGAAGGAGTGGCCATGATCTTCCTTGAACTTTGAAGAACCTACAATGGAATCTGCCACTCTGTACACTGCAGAAAGGACGGAACAGAATAGAATTGGCTCTTGAGAGCCCACACCACTGCCTCTGAGTGTGTTGGGGATCAAATCCCATTGCCATCACTCATTCTGTCCACATGAAACCACAAAAGACCCACAAAAACCAAAGCCATCTTAAGCAAAATGGACAAACCCCTAGGTCTCACAATTTCTGATTGCAAACTATGCTACAAACCTTTAGAAATCAACACAGTATGTTACTGACATTATAATACACAAATGAAAAATGGAACAGAATATGGAGCACAGAAATAAACCCACACATATATGCTCAACTTATCTTTGATAAAGGAGCCAAAAACCCACAATGGGGAAAGGTTAGTCTCTTCAATAAATGGTGCTGGGAAACTGGATATCCACACACAAGAGAATGAAAGTGAATCCCCAACAGTGAAAACAACTGTCTATGTCATTCCATTATGGGGACAAAAATGGTTTCTGCCTTCATTGGCAACAACGTGGCCATAAGGGAGATACTGAAGTGTTTCTCACAATTCACAGCCATGTTCCAACAACATGGATGGATCTAGAGGGTATTATGCTCTGTGAAATAATGCAGAGAGACAACAATAAATATCATGGTGTCACACTTAAATCTGGAATCTAAAAATCAAAACAACAAATCAACAAAACAAAATGAAAACAGACCCATAAATACAAAGAAGATACTGGTGGTTGCCAGAGGGGACAGTGTCTGGGGGAGAGCGATGAAATAGTTGATGTGGATGAAGAGGAAAATACCTCCAGTTATAAAACAAAGAAACCTGAGTGATTTAATATACAGCATAAAGAATGGTCAATAACACTGTAAAAACTTTTGTGGACAGATAGTTACTAGATTAATAATTGTTGTGATCATTACATAATGTATGAAAATGTCAAGTAACCATGTCATACACCTGAAACTAAAATAATAATATTTGCAAACAATATTTCACACAGCCCCTGGACAGGGACTTGAACCTTGGACCCTCAGATTAAAAGTGTGGTGTTCTATTGACTGAGCTACAGGCCCTGAAAATTATATTTCTTTTCTTTTTTCTTCTTTTTTTGGGGGTGCACCTGCAGCGTATGGAGGTTTCCAATCTAGGGGTTGAATCAGAGCTACAGCTCCTGGCCTATGTCACAGCAATGTGGGATCCAAGCCGTGTCTGCAATCTATACCACAGCTCAAGGCAATGCCAGATCCTTATCCAACTGAGGTTGGCTGGGAATGGATCTGCATTCTCATGGATGCTAGCTGGGTTCTTTAACCACTGAGCCGTAATGGGAACACCTGCCATTATATTTCATTAAAGTCTGTAAAGCTTCTTGGTGCTATAATAGTCCAATATCATTCATAATGCTGCAAAATTTTTTGAATCTTTGCACCCTAAGATAAGGGCTTTACCCATGTTTTGTAATTAATACCAAACATAGGCTTTACATTCTCAGATTTTTTTTGAAAATTACACAGCTTCTTTAAGAATTTGTGTTCTTTGGAGTTCCCTATGTGGCTCAGTGGCTTATGAACCAGACTAGTATCCCTGGTCTCACTCATTTCATTGAGGATCCTTTATTGCCACAAGCTGCATTGTAGGATGGCAGCTGCAGCTCCAATTCTACCCCTAGCCTGGGAACTTCCATATGCTGCAGGTATAGCCCTAAATAGGAAAAAAAATCCAGTGGCTACTTATCTGATCCTTGATTAACTGGTTAAGGTGCTCTCTGCCAGGTTCTCTACAGTAAGTTTCAATTATAACTTTGTAATTAACTAAGTTTCATTTGGTAGATGTTTTAAGTTGTATAACCACAACACTTTTCTTAAAACAGCTTCACCCACTATATATAACAGTCATTGATGATACTTATATTGAAAAAATTATTGCAAATGTGACGGCCAAATGCTTATTTTCTAATTTGATCATTTCCTCTGTTGATTAGCTACATTAAACTGTGTGAAGGAACTTCCCTTTACTCCACAAGCATTTAATTTTTCATTGATTTATTTATATTATCAGGGTCTCATGAATTTTATTTTTATGTGAGTTATAACCCATTACTGATGTTATTAATTTTGAAGCTGTAATTATCTAGATTTGGCCAATGGGAGTCCCTTCCAGCTGACTCCCATGCCCCCATGATTCATTGAGAACTTTTTATTTTCAATCTCAGCAAAATTTCCCTGGTCTTGTTGTGTCCTGGCCCCAGACCTAGAATCTGCCATTTTTCTAAGTAAATTTGCTTCATGTTAGAGGAGACAGATACTCAAAAATCAAATTTGGCATTTGCTCACCCATAAGAGATGGGTCAGAAGTGGGACAGAAATAATGGGAAATGGGAACCAGACAGATATTTTTATATAATTTCAATCTATTTATACACATTACAACCCATGAGTTTAAGTTGGTATATTCAATTCTAGCTCAAGACCACAGAGTTCTTTCTAGCCTCTCTTTTTCCATGTACATCACACCTTTTCTCCAGTGAGGAGTCAGGCCCTTTATCAGAACAAGTTTACATATTTACTAAATTTTGAATATATATAATTTCAGAAACTTGAACAGAAACTCTGTTAATAAAAAAATGAACTTAGCTCAAAAAATTTTCATATCACAAAATGTGCTTTCATTGTTGTGAGCTTAGTTTATAAACAAAATTCACTGTTCAGTAAATTAGTTACTTTATTTTCCCCTTTAGTCTGATTATGGTATTAATTAAAAATATAGTTAGGCTCATTTTTTGTTTCATTCCAGTTTGCTTTATTTTCCTTCACCTTCTTTTTTATTTTTTAGTGGTTAAAGATAACATAGTCAAAACTATACAAATAAATATACTCATCTCTCCATCTTTTCTATCCTATTCTCACCCCAATCCCTGTAGGTAAGCAGTCTCATTAGTTTCAAATTTATTCTTCTTGCTCAATGGGAAGCTACTTGTATATATTAATTTCCCTTCTTTTTCACATAGGAAGTAGCATGCTATAGATGCTCTTTCATGTGTTGCTTTTTTCCATTTGATAATATATCTTGGAAATCCCTCCATATTGATTCACAGGTATCTTTGCTATTATTTTTTCAAAGCTGTGAAGTACTCAACTGCATGATGTTCCATCATGGCTGATTTAAATCCACCAGCTTGGTGTCATTGACTTTGGAGCTGAAAATAGAGGTTCACAATCAGCTTGAAGCCAATGAAAATCAATTTAAGCACATCTTACAGAGAAGAATCAGTCCACAGGGATCAGAACATGATGCTAAATTGGTGTGTTCTCAATAACATAGTATAAAAATAAAGAAGCATAAACTGACACATCTAAATAGAGGAAAGGACAAAACCACAATAATAATTATGTGACATAGTTTGCATAGGGTTTTTCACATGTTGTATAAGAGATGATGAAGGAGCAAAAAATTAAAGATCAAGAATATTTAAAATGCAATTAACAAACTGGACCTTATTAACATATTAACACTTTATAAGATGGATGAATGAATATTCATTTAATTTACAGAATTGCCAACCATATGATAATTTTAGGAGATACATCTCACTTTGTTCATGACTGCAGTAAGAGTATTTAGAGACTGCCACTTCAAGAAGTTAGCTCTATTGAAAAATATCTCTAAAAGATATTCTATATCTCTATTCCTGAGACTGTAGATGAAGGGGTTCAGCATGGGAGAAACTGCCATATACACAATGGAAGCAAGTGTATTTTTGTCATTGAAGTCCTATGATGAGGGGAACAAGTAAACACTAGCAAGTGTCCCACAGTATAAAGACACCACAAATAGATGAGAGTCACAGCTGGAAAAAAACTTTAAAGAGTCACTTGGTGGAAGATACACTCAGAACTGCAGTTACTATATGAATATATGAGCCCAGGATACTACTCAAAGGCAGGATGAAAAACATTCCTTCCAAAGTAAAGACAACCAGCTCATTGAAGGAGAGATCTGAACAGCTCAACTTCAGGAGGGCAGTGAGGTATCAGGAAAAGTAAAGGATGGTATTGTCAGCACAGGAGTTGGACCAAGAGGAGAGTGTGCAACAGGGTGTGTATAAAATAGAGGACCAGGACCCAGCTATTAAGGAGACACACACTTCCTGCCTCATGATGGTGCTGTAGCAGAGAGGCTGATGAATGGCCAAACACCTGCCATAAGTCATAACTCTGAGAAGGAAATTGTCAAGACAACTAAAAATGAGGATAAATATATCTGGGAAATGCACCCTGCATAGGGGATGGATTGATCCTGAGTCTACATGTCAAGCAGAATCTTAGGGACAGTGAAAGATGAAAACTATCTGTCTGTGAGGGCAAAGTGGCTGAAGAAGAAGTACATGGTGTTGTGGAGGTGAGAGTCCAGCCTGCTGAGAAGGATGATGAGCAGTTTCCCCAGTACCATGGTCAGGTAGATGCCCAGGTACAGAGCAAATACATGCCCTGTTGCCCTGCCTGGATGGAGGAGGAGGAGTCAGGAGGAGTCAACTATATTTCAAATTAGCTAATTAATTAGACAATTAAAAATTTAAAAATCAATGACCAATAGATGACCATAACACAACTTAAAAAATATATATGTTATATGTATACACACTTTAAAAAGCTGTAAGAAAAAAGCCAAATGTACTAATAATATAACACATTAAAATAATTAAAACACATATACACACAAAGGAGTTTGGTGCTTTGAAGACCACAAATTGAACGTGTGTTGCGGGTAATGGAGGGTTATGGCGGAGTAAATGGACAAGAGATATGACTAAAGTTAAAGACACTGATCCAATAACAATGACTGTTTAAAGGATAGTGAGAAAATTGCTAGAGACATGGTTGCCCAACACACACATTTTAAGGCTTTTTTAACAAGGGCAGCAGGTGAAATAAGAACACAGTTAGGTGCTACTTGAATGGCAAAATGTTATTGTTTATGAAAATAATGCCCAGAGCCAATGTCATCTCTGTTTCTCAGGCTGTAGATAAAAGGGTTCAGCATGGGGGTGACCACTGTGTACATCATGGAAGCAATGATGTCTTTGTCATGGAACTGGCCTGTTGAGGAGGAAAGGTACACTTCCATAATTGTCCCATAGAATAGAGATACCACAGAGAGGTGGGAGACACAGGTGGACAAGGCTTTTCAGAACACTTTAGTAGAGGGAACCCACAGAACAGAGACCCCAGTGTGTCCATAAGAGACCTGGATGCCATTAGTGGAAAAAGGAAAACCTCAGACCCTACAGTGATTATGATCTATTCATTGAGAGAGGTGTCTGAGCAGGACAGCTTAAGCAGGGCATAAGGTCACAGAAGAAGTGGGGGATTGTGCTTTCAGCACAGAAGGATAGTTGAGCCAGGAGGAGGGTGTAGGTCAGGGCACTGGCAGAAGAGAGGAGCCAGGATCCAGCCATCAGACAGACACAGGTCCTCCCTCATCATGATGGTATAGTGAAGAGTGTGACAAGTGGCCACATACCTGTCTAGGACATCACTGAAAGAAGAAGGTTATCAGAGCTAGCAAAAAATAGGAAAAAATATGTCTGTGTTACACACCCTGCATAGGGAATGGATTGACCCTGCATCTGGATGTTTATCAGCATTTTACCGGCAGTGAGAGAAGGAGACATCCATGAGGGACAAGCGGCTGAGGAAGACGTACATGGGGGTGTGGAGGTGAGGGTCCAGCCTGATGAGAAGGGTGATGAGCAGGTTCCCCAGCACTGTGGTCAGGTGCATGCCCAGGAACAGGGCAAAGAACATGCAGGCTGCTCTGGCTGGATGGGGAGTCCCAGGAGGAGGACCTCAGACATGTGACTCTGGTTTTCTCTACTTATGCTCCTCTCCTGTCTGCAGGGGAATGAGGGGAGTGAGAAATATTACAGATATTGAAGTCCCGATTTTGGCCACCACACTAGGATTTCTCACTTTCTTGTGGGAAAAAAGAATATTGCCTGCATTTTTTTTTTATCACCTAGTGTGGCCAAAGCAAATGACACAACCTCAACACTCAACATGATTCCTTTTGATGAAAATCAGAAAATTAATTATTTTTTTTCTTTTAATCAACTATGATTCTGACAATAAGCCATTGATTGGACATAGAATATTAAATAGGACCAATGGTACCTCTTTTCTCACAATACTAACCCTTGAGATCACAGCTGACTAAGGAATGACTAAAGGTGTTAACCTGAAGCCAGATTCATTATGATTTTGATCCCACCATACTCTTGCTATAGGGCTTGTGATGCTAAATCTCTCTTGGCCTAAGGTTGTCCTTCTTTATCATGAAGATGCCAATATCACACATTCATAGAGTTAACAAAAAGGACTTTAATTCATTAGGTATTGCTATCTAAGAACACTTTCCTCCATCAATTAACATGGAAAATTGCATAGATTATTCTTGAGAGGATCTGCATCCTCCCCCCAAAAATAGTATCAAGTTCAGAAATTTAAAGAAACACAATTATGAAGTGGTCAGCTTAAAGTACCAAAAGTACTTTATTTATGTTAATTTATCTTAGCTCTCACACTCTTCAGGTGAGTTTCTGAGCTCATATCCTATCACTAGAGTAGGTTCTCTGGTGGAATTTGTCTTTTAATACATGTTTATCTTCTTGCCAAGAAAGAAACTACTTCAGTGGATGTACATCCATCCATCTCTGTCTATATCTCATCTTCCAAGATAGCTCAGGTCTGGATACTGATCAGTAGGAAGACAACTGAGATCTGAGATGGGGTTTGAGAGCTGAGAGATACTGAAGGATTGGGATGTCTATTAGAATTCAGTTACCTTATTGACCAGAACAATTTCCCAATGTTAATCTTCAGACTGGAATGATTCACAGTTAATAAATATTATGGAAGACAATTTTTTTTGCATGATTGCATCACTGAATTTTTCAATAGTCCAAAGAGGGAGGAGTTCCTATTGTGGCTCAGTGGGTTAAGGAAACCTGGCCTTGTCTCTGTGAGGATATTGGACCACCCCACCCCTTGCTCAGTGGGTTAAGGATCCACGTTGTCGCAAGTGGCAGCATAGGTTAGAGATTTGGCTTGGACTTGATCCCTAGCCTAGGAACATCTAGATGTAGCTGTAAAAAAAAACAGAAAAAAAATAGAAAGCAAACAAAACTTCATTAACAACATACTCAGAAGAAGAAAACTACCATGATTATAGAGTTATTACCTGCTGTAGTCACAATTCTCTCCAATGTTGTTAAAAACATATTGGAATCTTTGCTCCTATGTCCCTAGTGTTCTTCCCTCTTCTTAAGGTCCTGCCTTTTTTGTCTAGTTCAGGATTTGAAGGAGTGCTTCTGCTCAGATAACTGTGCACACTCATATTCCTGCAGCACTTTAGTTTGCCAATGGCTTTCATATGCCTTCAATTTCATTCAATCCATCAAACTTTATTTGTGTCTGGGAAGTAGAGGAGACTGTTTTTTCCCTTAATTTTACCAACAGGAGTACTGAAATTACTTAAAGAATCTCATACAGATACAGTATATTAGAGGCTGGTCCAAAGCCTGATTCCTTCGTTCCTTCGTTCCTTCTTTCCTTACTTCCTTCCTTCTTTCCTTCCTTCCATCTTTCTTTTCTCACTTTTCTTTCTTTCTTTCTTTCCTTCTTTCTTTCTTTCTTTCTTTCTTTCTTTCTTTCTTCCTTCCTTCCTTCCTTCCTTCCTTCCTTCCTTCCTTCCTTCCTTCCTTTCTTTCTTTCTTTCTTTCTTTCTTTCTTTCTTTCTTTCTTTCTTTCTTTCTTTCTTTCTTTCTTTCTTTCTTTCTTTCTTTCAATATCATTCCTTTGCATGCTTTTTAGTGCTGAACATGCATCATATGGGATTTCTAAGGCCATGGGTAAAATCTGAACTGCATCTTCCCACCTAATCCGCAGCCACAAAAACTATGGATGCAAGTAGTGTCTGTGACCTACACCAGAGCTCACAGTAACATTGGATTCTTAACCCACTAAGTGAGGCCATGGATGAAATCCATACACTCATGAATACTTCAGATACATAACCCTATGAGTCAGAACAGGAACTCCTTCAAACATTGATTTTCTGATCATCTTTTCATTAGAAAAATAATCCACCCATTTTTATAGGGGGGTATAAAAGCTAAAGTCAAATGTTAAATGTGAAAAGTTAAAGTTAAATATTAAAATATGCCTGGGATGGGAACTTGATATTGTGTAAGAATCTGCTGGTAGATTTTTGCTCCAGACCAGAGAGGTGCTGAGGATTATTAACTGACTCAGTTCACAGGGAACAAGGAGGTACCAGACACTTGACCCTTCTGTAAAGCACAGGCATTTCACTGAAAGATGCTAGGTCAAACTCAGCCCAGGATCTCACAGATCACCTGTAGGAGAACCAGAGCTCCTAATGACACCCAGGAGCTGCAATGGGAACAGAAGGGAAAAATACAGACATGGTACTTTGATTCCAACAGCACTGTGTGCAAAGAGGTGGCTGGATAATTACTCAGTAGCAAAGAAGAGATGGAGTGTGACCTAGGGCTGGGGCATTGAGAGAGAGACTATGGATGGGCTTGATTTTCCTGTCTTCATACCAAATATGTTCTTTGCCCAATAGGAAATGGAGAGTCAAGCTTTAGGGTCTCCATGGTGCTAAAATTTGATAAGTGTTTTCAATGTGCCTAGCTTCTTAAGCAACTTACAACCAAGATCTGTTCAGCAAATAGCATGATCCCATCTAAGAGCACTGGATGCTGAGAATCACCATGGCCAAAGCCAAGGCCACAAATCCATTAAGTGGAGAAAAGATAAAGATCTGGGTATCCACATATGTGATCCCAGAAATGAGGATTTTGTTTCTAAACCATTTTACCAAAATTGAAGCAGGCTGTCAAAAATATTGACCTTATAGTGTCCCTGCTGGTGTAGTCAAATCACAGAAAAATGGATGACAATATTCTGCAAAATAGGTTTCTTGTGGAACTGACTGTGTGGATTATGGTCTTAGGCAAGTGGAAAATAAAAAGTGTGAAAATGTCAAACACACACACAGAGATATTTATTTCTTCTGCATGACAGGATTCAAAGTATGAATATGTTTCAAAAAAGTACTCACACACTATCACAGACACACTCTTGATAAATGGAGATTTATAGATTTACCTGGCTTATACTCTCAGTAGGTAATACAGTCAGGGTGTGAGCCAACTTTACACAAATCTATGCAAAACTCACAAAAAATACACATGTACAACACAGCTACACACACCAAACTGTGTATCATCCTAGACCAGAGGTATTGTTTACACAAGAAGTCATTCATATTCAAATCACAAGCAGTGCATCAGGTCTTACACATGATGCACAAGCAGTAGATGCACGTAGAGAAAGCACACACTGAGGAAATGTCCAGGCTTCTCTGATCTCTCTATATCCCAGTGAGTGGCATTCAGTGTGTTTGTCCATTACACATACACACTTAGACTCAAAAAACACAACACACACACACACTAATACACATTATTTATGTAATGGTCATTCACAGTCTTAAACCAAGACACATGTGCATGACTCTGGAGGTTTCTTGGCTCTATGAGCTATACCTGAGCTCTGAATTCAAATACTTTCTGCTTCATTCTACTACCTAAATCCTCACTTTCTTTCCAGAAGACTGAGAATCTAAAAAAAAATATATCAAAACTTTGTGGCCTGAGGAGCTGTACAGACTCTCATGTTGGTTCTCCAGCTTCAAACAATGCACAAGGAGACTGCCTTTTCTCCATCTTAAACAGCCACCAGACGGAAATTGTCCCCAGTCCCTGACTAGAGAAAAAGTCCACTGGAGCAACTGCCCAACTCCCTCCTGGTCCTCAGGAAGGAGGATGATAAGCATCCACAGGGGTTGAGCTGCACCTGGTTTCACAGGAGAATGTGTTCCTGATATGAGTGGTACCTGGGTTTCTAGTTGAGTATCTGATGAGATTCAGGAGATTCTTCATTGGATGGGGCCTCTGCATCATGAGTACAGCTTCTCTAAAGGGCAGTGAATGGCACAGACAGTGGAAGTGCATCTGTACCCAACACCAGTACAGACTTTCATCAGAACACAAAGCCCCTTAAAAAGTGCTCATCCCCCCACTCCTCTGGAATGTTTTGTAGGGTAGGTCTATGCATGGTTCAGAAGAAGGGGAATTGACTATAACACTCTGGAAGAAAGACTCAGTTCCTCCAGGTTTAAGAGAACATACTTGAGCAATTTATCAAAGACCACTGAGACTCAGTTACTTCAAAGTGGAAATAATGATCATAGTCACTGTGTGATTTGGAAGAGTGGTTAAATGAACCCTAATGAAAGTTTATTAAATATCAAGGTTTATCATCCATGTCTTCTTAATTTTTCTTAGTTTTTTTTTCCACTTTACAGCATGGAGACCAAGTTACACATACATGCATACATACATTTTCCTCCCATTTTTGTGTTGTAAGTATCTAGACATAGTTCTCAAAGCTACACAGCAGGATCTCATTGTAAATCAATTCCAGGAGCAACAGTTTGCATCCACTAACCCCATGCTCCCAAACCTTCCCACCAACTCACTCTTCTCCCAGGAATCCATAAGTCTATTCTCTAAGTCTATGATTTTCTTTTCTGTGAAAACATTAATTTGTGCTGAATATTAGATTCCAGTTATAAGTGATATCATATGGTATTTATCTTTTTCTGACTTATTCACTCAGCATGAGAGTCTCTAGTTCCATCCATGTTGTGCAAATGGCATTAATGTTTATGGCTGAAGTAGTACTCTTCTTTTTATGGCTGAGTAGTATTCCATTGTATATGTATACCACATCTTCCTAATCCAGTCAACTGTTGATGGACATTCAGGTTGTTTCCAGCTCTTGGCTATTGTGAAGAGAGCTTCAATGAACATGTGGGTACATGAGTATTTTTAAGGAAAGTTATGTCCAGATATATGCCCCAAGAGTGGGACTGCTGGGTCATATGGTAGTTCTATGCATAGATTTCTAAGGTACCTCCATACTGTTCTCCATACTGTTCTCTATAGTGGCTGTACCAGCTTACATTCCCACCAACAGTGTAGGAGGGTTCCCTTTTCTCCACAACCCCTCCAGCACTTGTTATGTGTGGACTTATTAATGATGGCCATTCTTAATGGTGTGAGGTATCTCATGGTAGTTTTGATTTGCATTTCTCTAATAATCAGGGATGTTCAGCAATTCTTCATGTATTTATTGGCCATCTGTATATCTTCCTTGGATAATGGTCTATTCATGTATTTTTCCCTTTTTTCCACTGGGTTGTTGGTTTTTTTGCTGTTGAGTTTTATAAGTTGCTTGTATATCCTAGAGATTAAGCACTTGTCCATTGCATTATTTGAAACTATTTTCTCCCATTCTTTAAGTTGTTTTGTTTTCTTTTTGGTTTCCTTTGCTGTGCAAAACTTTTCAGTTTGATGAGGTCCCATGGGTTTATTTTTGCTCTTTCATCTGTTGCCTTGGGAGAATAACCTGAGAAAATATTCATGTGGTTGATGTCAGACAATGTTTTGCCTATGTTCACTTCCAGGATTTTGATGGTGTCTTGTCTTATATTTAAGAATTTCACCCAGTTTGAGATTATTTTGGTGCATGTGTGAGGATATGTTCTATTTTCATTTCTTTGCATGCAGCCATCCAGGTTTCCCAGCAATGCTTGCTGAATAGCCTTTCTTTTCCCATTTTATGTTCTTGCCTACTATTTCAAAGATTAATTGACTAGGTGTCAGGGTTTATTTCTGGATTCCCTATTCTGTTTCATTGGTCTGTATGTCTGTTTTGGTACCAGTACCACAATGTCTTGGTGACTGTGGCTTTGTAATATTGCTTGAAGTCTGGAGAGTTACGCCTCATGCTTGGTTTTTGTTTCTCAGGACTGCTTTGGCAATTCTGGGTCTTTTGTGGTTCCATATAAATGTTTGGATTGTTTGTTCTAGTTCTGTGAATGATGTCATGGGTAATTTGATTGGGATTTCATTGAATCTGTAGATTGCTTTGGGTAATGTGGCCATTTTAACAATGTTGATTTTCCAATCCATGAACATGGACTATCTTTCCATTTCTTTACATCTTCTTTAATTTCCTTAAATAATATTTTATCATTCTTGGCATATAAGTCCTTTACCTCATTGGTCATGTGTTCTCCCAGTTATTTGATTTTTTGGGTGCAATTTTAATAGGTATTATATTTTTGTATTACTTTTCTATTATTTCATTGTTAGTATACAGAAATGTGACTGACTTCTGAATGTTAATCTTATATCCTGCTACTTTGTTGAATTTATTAATCAGTTCAAGTCATTTTTGGGTTGAATCCTTAGGGTTTTCTATGTATAATATCATGTCATCTGCATACGGTGACAGTTTTATCCCTTCTCTTCCTATATGGATGCCTTTTATTTCTTTGGTTTGTCTAGGTGCTATGGCTAGGACTTCCAAATCTATGTTGAAGAGCAGTGGTGAGAGTGGGCATCCCTGTCTTTTTCCAGATTTGAGTGAGAAGGCTTTCAGTTTTTCCCCATTGCATATTATATTCACTGTGGGTTTATCATAAATGGCTTTAATTATGTTCAGGAATGTTCCCTCTATTCCCACTTTGGTGAGAGTTTTTATCATGAATGGATGTTGGACTCTGTCAAATGCTTTTTCTGCACCTATTGAGATGATCATATGGTTTTTGACTTTGCTTTTGTTAATGTGGTGTATGACATTGATTGATTTATGTATGTTGAACCATCCTTGTGAACCTGGGATGAACCCTACCTGGTCATGGTGTATGATGTTTTTTATATGTTGTTGGATTTGGTTGGCTACGATTTTGTTGATAATTTTTGCATCTATATTGTCAAAGATATTGGCTGTTAGTATTCTTTTTTGGTGTTATCTTTGTCTGTTTTTGGAATTTATGTGATGTTGGCATCATAGAATGTCTTTGGGAATGTTCCTTCTTCCTTAACCTCATGAAAAAGTTTAAGGAGGATGGGCACCTGGTCAATGTCTTTGTATTGCTGGAGATCAGCTATGGCTCCCAACAGGGATTTGTGATTGGCAACTGTTGCATGAATTCATCTGTTCATTCATTCACTCATTCCCTTATATAATCACTAAGGTTCCCACAAATGTAATACTGGTATAATCTCTAGAGACATAATATATAATAATATAATCAGAAATCCCTCTCTAAGAACACATATCTAATTTGGAGATGATGCAGAAATACTTATTAAGGCAAACTGAATGGCAGGTAAACAGTGAAAACTGCTGCAGAATAATGAAATCATGCATGGAGTTAGGGAGACTCAAAAAATTCAAAAAATACCAAATGTCACAGGATTATTTTTCAGAGGACTCCAATCTTTTACATTACTCCAATCATCTGGCTTCAGCTTTTTAAACTGGTTTATTCCCTTATAAACTTTTTAGAATGTCTAAAATTGAAAGAACAGCTGCTCTCTTTGTCGCTGAAGATATGATGGAACTGGAATTCTCATACACTGCTCATGGGAATACAAAAAGTTTGAACATTTTCTTTAAAATTAATCTTATACCTAGGTATTTGTATTTGTCATATATATATATATGACAAATACAAATATATTATATATATATAATATATATGACAAATACAAATATATTATATATATAATATATATAATATATATATAGTATATATATATATATATACACCTAGGTATTTGTCTAATATATATATATATAGTTATACATAGATCAAGTATTTGTCTAAAAAAAGAGTGTATATAATTATAGATAGATTTATTTGAGAATGTTTGTAACAACACTATTTAATAGGCAGAAGCTAGAAATAGCTCATATGTTCATCAATGGACTTATTTTATTAAGTGAATGTATTTCCTATAATAGCACAAGAAACTATACTTAGTATTTTGTAATAACATATCAGGGAAAAGAATCTGAGAAGAAAATATACGTGTGTGTGTGTGTGTGTGTGTGTGTGTGTATGTGTGAATAATGGAATCATTTTTTTCTATACTTGAAACAAATAGAGCATTGTATGTGAACTATATTCTTCAACTAAAAATAAAGTCAAATGAAAGTAAAAAAAATAAACAGAAACATTTTAAAAATTAAAAATAAATAATTGAAAATTTTAAAAGAAAAACAAAATTTTTATAATGTTTAAAAAGATGAATGGACATAACTGCTGTGGTTTATCCCTAAAATGGAATACTACTTAGCAATAAAAAGAATGAACTATTGATACACACTGCAACATGAATGAATCTCAAAACGCTTTGGCCGAGTGAAAGAAGTCAGAAAGAAAAGAATCAAACTGTACTATTCCACTGAAATAAGCTTCTAGGAGATGCAAATGTATCTATGTGATGAAAACAGATTAGCGGTTGCCCTGAGAACAGATGGGAGGAAAAAAGTGAGGGTGGGAATGTAGACATCACAGAAATTCAGGATCATAATGGCTGTGGGGGTAATTTCATGGTGTGTACATAGGTCAAAACCAGATAAATTATATACTTTATCTTTCACCTTTATTAAAAAATTTAAAGTATAGCTGATTTACAGTGTTGTGCCAATTTCTGAAGTATGGTAAAGTGACCCAATCATATCTCTATCTTTATATTATTTTCCATCATGGTGTATCCCAAGAGACTGGATATAGTTCAATGTGCTATAGAATAGGACCTCATTGTTTATTCATTCTAAATGTAAGAATTTGCATCTACTCAGCCCCAAATCCCCATTCATCCCACTGGTTCTCCCCCCCCCCCCGGTAACCACAAGTTTCTTTTCTATGTCTATGAATCTGTTTTGTTTATAGTTTTATTTGTGCTATATTTTAGATTCCACATATAAGTGATATCAAATGATGTTTGTTTTTGTCTTTATTACTTCACTGAGTCTGCGAATATCTAGTTGCATCATTTTGCTACAAATAACATTATTGAATTTTATGGCTGTATAGTATTCCTCTCTCTCTCTCTCTTTCTCTCTCTCTCTCTCTCTCTCTCTCCAGAAGATATATACAACAAATATTCTGTATCCATTCATCTGTTATGGACTTTGAGTTATTTCCAAATCTTGGCTATTGTGAACAGTGCTTCAGTGAACATAGTGGTGCATTATATTTTTGAATTGTAATTTTATCTGGATATATGCCCAGGAGTGGTGTTGCTGGATAATATTGTATTTCTATATGTAGTTTTCTGAGTGAAATGGTATACTTTAGGTATAGGTAGTTTATTGTATGTCACTTACACCTCCAAAAATCGGAGTGTTTTTAAAGAAACAATAACAAAATCATGTATGGACATGCTATTCCTCTATTGAATCCCTTCCAAAAGGTTCCCAAATCAGACTGAAAACCAAAAATTCAATGGATAACTTCATCTGTCAACTTGGCTAGGCTACAGCACACAGATATTTGGTGAAACAAAATTCTAGATGTTTCCTTAATTGTTGCAAGACATGTTTCCTTGAAAACTCCATTTTGTCCTTCTTTACTTTATCCCATCTTCTTGTCTTATTTTATCCCATCTTCCTTTTTGGAGAAGCAGTCACAGTGCTGGTAAATGACTTAAGCTTAAGAGCAAAGACCTAAAGGCATAAGTGACTTAAGCTTAAGAACTGTTTATGTGCCTAGAGGTCAGAGTAAGAGCTTAACCTTTTACCACCTAAGTGGCTTTTTAAATAGTAAAAGAACTTATATATTAGTAAACAAACCCTGTGTCATCCACCCATAGCCACTCCTCACTTGATCTCACAATAAAAGCAGTGTGGTTTCTTGAGGCAGGGCTCTTGGTCCCTGAGATCTGGAGTTCCTGGGCGCTCTTGGTCCTTGAGACCTTGAGTCCCGCGCTCTTGGTCCCTGAGACCTTGAGTCCCTGGCTCCCACCTTTACTTAAGATAAATGTCTCTGTGTCTTGTTTTATGTTAACTCTTTTTCCTTAAGTTCCACAGCACCTGTTCTTCAGCCCCATCCTGCTGAGCTGGCCCCGGCACTTAATGGTATTTTATCTCAATGAATTTTATTACATTTATAGCTGTACAATGATAATCACAACCCAATTTTTTAGCATTTACATCCAACCCCCATCCTATCCCCACCCCACAACTGTCTCCTTTCAAAACATATGTTTTTCAAAGTCTGTGAGTCAGTATCTGTTCTGCAAAGAAGTTCACTATGTCCTTTGTTTAGATTTCACATGTGGGAGCCTACAGTATTGGTTCCTCACTGTCCCACTAACTTCACTTAGCATGATCACTTATAGATCCACCCATGTTGCTGTGAATGCCATTATTTCTTTGGTATGACTGAGTAATTGTCCATTGTGTATATGTGCCACATCCTATTTATCCAGTCCTCTGTCAATGGACATTTGGGTTGCTTCCATATTTTGGCTATTGTATATAGTGATGCAATGAACATCAGAGTGCCTGTATGTTTTTGAGTCATGGTTATCTTTAGATAACTGCCCAGGAGTGTGATTGCTGGGTCAAATGGCAATGCTATGTGTAGCTTTCTGAGAAATCTCCATACTATTTTCTACAGTGGTTGCACAGATTTACATTCTCACCAACAGTGTAATAGGGTTTCCTTTTCTCAACAACCTCTCCAGCATTTATTGTTTGTAGGCCTTTTGATGATAGCCATTCTGGCCAGTGTAAAGTGGTACCTCATAGTGGGTTTTATTTGCATTTCTCTAACAATTAGTGATGTTGAACATCTTTTCATGTGATTTTTGGCCATCTATATGTCTTCTTTGCAGAATTGTTTTAGATCTTCTGCCATTTTTTGATGGGGTTGTCTGTTTTTAGTATGGAGCTGAGGGGGAATAAATTTTAGAGATTAATCCCTTGATAGTTGCTTCATTTGTAAATATTTTCTCCCATTCTTTGGGTTTTCTATTTGTTTATTTTAGGGTTTCCTTTTCTGTGCAGAAACTTTTAAGTTTAATAGCATCCCATTATTTTTTTGTTATTTTCATTAGTCTATGAGGTAAATCAGAAAATATTGCTGTTGTTTATGTCAGAGAGTGTTGGGCCTATGTTTTCCTCTAAGAGTTTTATAGTATCCTGTCTTATATTTAGGTCTTTAATATATTTTGGGTTTATTTTTGTGTCTAGTGATCTTATTAGGAAGTGATCACATTTTATTTTTTTTTACATATAGCTGTCCAGTTTTCCCAGCACCACGTATTGAAAGGATTTGGCTTTTCTCCATTATATTCCTGCTTCACTTATAATGGATTAGTTGACTGTAGGTGCATGGGTTTAATTTCTGTCCTATTGCACTAATCTCTATTTCTGTTTCTTGTGTCAGTACCATACAGTTTTGATGACTGTAGCTTTGTAGTATAGTCTGAAGTCAGGGATACCAATTCTTCCAGCTCCATTTTACTTCCTCAGAATGGCTTTGGCTATTTTGGGTCTTTTGTGCTTGCGAACAATCTTTAAAATATTTTGTTCAAGTTCTGTGAAAAACATCCTGGGTAATTTGATAGGGATTGCACTGAATCAGTAGATTGCCTTGGGTAGTATAATCATTTTGATAATATTGATTCTTCCAGCCCAAGAGCATGGTATGTCTTTTCATCTGTTTGTGTCATCCTTGATTTTGTTCATCAGTGTCTTTTTCAGAGTACAGTTCTTTTGTCTATTTGGTAGGTTGATTCCTAGATATTTTATTCTTTTTAATGGGATGGGAAATGGGATTGCTTCCCTAATTTTTCTTTTGATTTTTCATTGTTAGTATATAGAAATTAAGTTGATTTTTTTTTGTCTGTTGTCCTTTTCAGGGCCGCACCCGTGGCATGTGGAGGTTCCCAGGCTAGGGTTCTAATCAGAGCTGTTGCTGCTGGCCTAGGCAAGAGCCACAGCAATGCCAGATCCAAGACATGTCTTGTGACCTACACCACAGCTCATGGCAATGCTGGATCCTTAACCCACTGAGTGATACCGTGGATCAAACCTTCAACTTCGTGGTTCCTAGTCTGATTCATTTCTGCTGCACCATTATGGAAACTCCTGATTTCTTTGTATTAATTTTGTATCCTGGAAATTTGCCAAATTCATTGATGATCTCTAACAGTTTTCTGGTAGCATCTTTAGGATTTTCTACATACAGTATCATCTCATCTGCAAACAGTGATAGTTTTGCTTCTTCCTTTCCAATTTAGTTTTATTTGATTTATTTTTCTTCTCTGATTTATGTCTCTAGAACTTCCAAAAGTGTTTTGACTAATAATGGAGAAAGCAGACATCCTTGACTTGTTTCTTATCTTGGTGGGAATTATTTGAGCATTTCTCCATTGAGAGTGATGTTAGCTATGGGTCTGATATATATGGGCTTAATTATGTTAAGGTACATTCCCTCTGTGCCCACTTTCTGGAGGGTTTTATCAGAAATGGGGGTTGGCATTTGTCAAAAGATTTTTTAGCATCTATTGAGAGGATCATATGTTTTTATTCTTCAGTTTGTTAATGTGATTGATTTGGGGATAACACTGATTGATTTGCAGATATTGAAGAAAACTTGTATCCCTAGGATGAATAGCACTTTATGTATACATCTTTGGATGTTTCCTTCCCAATGAGCTCTACCTAGACGACATGATGTTAAATTATAAAAACACTCCAGCGCTCTTGTACCCCCCTTTTGGTGATTTTTAGGGCCACACCTGCAGCATATGGAAGTTCACAGGCTAGGGGTCAAATCCAAGCTGCAGTTGCCACCACAGCAACTCAGGATCTAAGCTGCATCTGTGACCTACACTGCACCTCACAGAAATGCCAGAACCTTAACCACGAAGCAATGCCAGAACCTTAACCCACTAAGAAACCCCATTTCCTCATGGATACTAGTCAGGTTCATTAGCACTGAACCAGGATGAGTACTCCTTGACCTCCCATTTTTATGATACTTTTATTCATAGAAGTTTTACCTACAAAATCTAGCATTTATTTATTTCAGACATATAAAACCATCTCCCATAGCACTTTCATCTAGTGAAAAAATGACAATTTTTAAAATATGTAAAATTTAGGATATCTATGAAGGTTAAATCTTGCTATGGAAAAAAAGGAGGATGAGCTTGATCAGGAATGCTGGAATGTAAATGCTACAATGGAATACCTCTTTTTTAATGTGTATTCCCAGAATGTAGAAAATTGCCTGGCACGTAGTAGACATACCCATAGATATTTCTGGGTGCATAATTTATAAATTCATGCATTTAGCTTTTTTTGTATTAGAAGTGAGATCTCAGTGGAAAAGATAACACTCATTTCCCAGACTAAAATTTATCCAATAGCTGTAGACTGGTCTCCACACAAATATCCAGTTTAGGGGGGAAATTATTCTTCCTGGAACAGGGAAATTTGGTAATTGGATTGACTACTCTCTGCTCCACTATTGTCAAAAGAACAATTAAATTAAAATTTATTTATATTTTAGCAAATCATCAAAAGTACTTGTTACTGCATTGAGAAGATACACATTTTGGACTTTACTAAAACTAAACATAAGAAACTTAACTGAATATTTGTAGCTTTGGAAGGCAAGAAGCCAAGTCATGGAAGCAATGTAAATGTCCATCAACAGATGAATGATAATGAAGATATGCTTCATATATATACAACAGAATATTAATCAACCAAAAAAAGAATGAAATAGTACCATTTATAGCAACATCAATGGTGTTATAAATTATCATACTAAATGAAGTAAACTAGACAGAGAAAAATATACATCATACGATATCACTTAAATGTGGTATTTTTAAAAAAATGATACAGGAGTTCCTGTCATGGCTCAGTGGTTAATGAATCCAACTAGGAACAATTAGGTTGTGGGTTCAATCCCTTGCCTTGCTCAGTGGGTTAAGGATCTGGCATTGCCATGAGCTGTGGTATAGGTCATAGACATGGCTCAGATCCTGCATTGCTGTGGCTCTGGTGTAGGCCGGTGACTACAGCTCTGATTCAACCCCTAGCCTGGGAACATCCATATGCCATGGAAACGGCCCAAGAATTGGCAAAAAGACCAAAAAAATACAAATTAACTTGTACACAAAACAAAAATAATACCCACAGACAGAAAACAAATTTATGGTTACCAAAGGGGAAAGTGGGGAGAGAAAACATAGGAGTTTGAGATACACACACTTCTATATATAAAATAGATTGGTAACAATGATCAATTGTATAGCACATGGAACTCTACTAAATATTTTGCAATAACATATAAGGGAAAACAACCTAAAAAATACATATATGGTACAATCATTTTTTATATTCCTGAAACTAAAAAAAATTGTAAGACAACTATAATCCAAATTAATTAATCAAATAAAAATTGAAAAACTAATACTCAAGAATAGATCACCATAATAATTCTTAAAATATTTGTATACTTCAAAAAAGCTGTAAAAATGTCAAATGTAATAATATTGTTAAGTACTGGAAAAAACCCAAAACTTAAACACACACATGCACATACACACAAAGGAGTTTAGGGCTTTGAGACACAAGATGAATGTGATGTCATATGTAAAGTTATGAAAGAATAAAAGGACAAGAGATATGACCAAATGGGAAGAGATTATTCCAATAACAACGAGCGTTGAAAAGAAAGTTAGAAAAGTGCTAGAGACATGGGTGATCAATACAAAACATTTTAAGGCTTTTCTAACAAGGTCAGTAGGTGAAATAAGAACATGGTTAGTTTATTGTCTCTTGGCTGAAAGGTTATTGTTTCTGAAAAGAATTCCCAGAGCCAATGTCATGTCTCTGTTTCCCAGGCTGTAAACGAAAAGAGTTCAGCATGACGGTGACCACTGTGTACATCACTGAAGAAATAATGTCTTTGTCAGGGGACTGGCCTGATGATGAGGAAAACTACACTGCCATCATTTTTCTATAGAACATAGACACCACAGAGTGGACAAGGCTTTGAAGATCCCTTTAGTAGAGGGGTCCCTCAGGATGGAAATCCTAATGTGATCATAAGAGACCAGGATGACACTCAATGAAAAAAATGACAACTTCAGCCCCTACAGTGAATATAACCAGCTCATTGAGAGAAGTGTCTGAGCAGGACAGCTTAAGCAGGGCACTGAGGTCACAGAAGAAGTGGGGGAAGATGTAGTCAGAACAGAAGGAGACTTAAGCCAAGAAAAGTGTGTGGGTCAGGGCACTGGCACAGGAGAGGAGCCAGGATCCAGCCCATAGACTTATACACAGTTCCTCCCTCACAATGATGGCCTATTGAAGAGGGTGACAAATGGCTACATACGTGTCAGAGGCCATCATTTCAAGAAGAAGGTTATAAATGCAACCAAAAATTATGAAAAAAAATCCGTGTTACACACTCTGCATAGGGAAGTGATTGATCCTGTATCTGCATGTTCATAAGCATCTTAGGGACAGTGACAGAGGAATAGGAGACATCTGTGAGGGCCAAATGGCTGAGGAAGAAGTACATGGGGGTGTGGAGGCGAGAGTCCAGTCTGTTTAACAAGATGATGAACAGATTCCCCAGGATTGTGGTCATGTACATGCCCAGGAAGAGGGCAAAGAACATGCCCTGCTTCTCTGGGTGGATGGGGAGCCCCAGGAGGAAGAACTCAGACACACTGCTCTGGTTATCCCTCCTCATGCTTCTTTTCTTTTTCTGGGAATGAAGAGAAATGGGAAATGCTGCCAGAAGAACTTAAAACTCCAAAAAGGTCAAGAAACAACTGACATGACTATGTTGAACAAAAGAAATAAAGAGAGAGACAGAAAAGTAATCAGGACAGGACTAGCATTTCTGAGAGGGATCTGGGAAGGAGAAAAGAAGCCCATATCCTGGGAAGCCACCTAAGTGATGGAAAGATCACCCAAGTCAGAGGGACCTCAAAGTCACTGAAAAAAGCACAGCATCCAGACTGAGAACAGCAAAGCAGAGTGAGAACTGCACAGATCATCTTAACCACTGTCCTGGACACCTCAACCTAAGATGCTGGGGCAGGGGTTTGGCACTGAGACTTAGGCTCTGGAGGAGGTCAGTCCCACACTGGGGCTGGATGTGTGGGGACAGACTGAGGGGTTAAGGAGCAGTGCACCACAGGTGGTGGAAGGGAACGCCATGGGAGAGGGAACCTGGGAGAAAGTCCAGACCTGTCGGAGAGGCAAAGTGCCATTGTTGGGGAAGGCAAGAGGAGGGACGGACTCCATAGAAAACTCCCTGCACTGGAGCATGCACATGCCCACTGGCTCTCAGAGGGTGAGGAGACTCTAGAGAAGGCTACAGGTGGCAAGGAGCCTTTTGTTCCTTTAGGGGAGACTGGGTGCTTCTTGTGCAGGCTACTGGTGGCCAGGCACCTCTTGTGTGGGCTTAGGGCATCAGGGGGCTGTGTGTGATGTGGTGTCTCTTGCACAATCTATGGGTGGCAGGGACAGACAGAAGAGGTTGTCTCAGAGGCCAGAGGGGGGCATGGCTTGCCACCACTGTGAATGAGCCTCATCTGAGACCCTAGTCAACTTAGGGGTTGGCAAAATAGAAAAAAAGAGGGCATTGAAACCAAGCACCATATGCTATTGCTCTCACTGCCTTGGAAACACACTAGCCCTGCAGCTGCCACTGCCAAACACTCTTGGCAGCACCTAGACACTTGGCCACTGTCCCTTTCCACAACCCTACAACTAGGAGCAGCTTGTGCAGCACCTTCTGACTGGGCTAAGTGGGATGGGGTGCTTCTTGTGTCATCTGCAGGCAGCAGGGGAAAACCACCAAAGTTATTCCTGATTCCAGGAGTGGGAGTGGCTCACCACCATTAGGGGTCTCTGAACAGACACCACTTGCCCCCCCATCACCTCAAGGGCACCACAGAGGAGGGAATTGTGACCAAACACCACCTGTTGGTGCTCTCGCACACATGGGAACACACCTGCCCTGCCGCTGCCACTGCCAAATGCTTTTGGCAGTACCCACCTGACTGATCTCTGTCTCTTCCCAGGGTTCTGCAAATAGGAGCAGCCTATAGAGCACCTCCTATGTGGACTAAGTGAGATGGGTTGTTTCATGCATGGTCTACAGTTGTCAGGGGAAAACCACCACAGTTATCACTGACTAAAGAGAAAGTCATGGACTGCTCCCACTAGGGGTCACTATACAGGCACCACCTGTGGTTCTAATCACTTCATAGTAGGCCATTGCTATCAAACACAAGCTGTTGTTGCTCTCACACCTCTGGGAACTCACTCATTGTGTTGCTGCTATTGCCAAATACTCTGATCACCTTGTAGATCTGCCTAGAACTCATTGCCACTTCCCACGTCCTGCAACTAGAAGTTGCCTGTGCCACCTTCTTGCAGGTCTTTCCTTCCACTGAGAGGCCAATGACCAGGCACTGATTCCTGCCCAACTCATTGCCTCCTTCTCCCTGAAAACACAGTAAGCACCCTGGGGATATCAGCCTGCTCACACTGAAGAAAGAGACAGCAAATATTCAAATTCGCACAACAAAAAATAAATGGTAATTCCCCAAAAATACAAAGAGTTATCCTTGCATAGGAATAGTGGTACAGGAGTGCAGTTTGGCTTTCCCAAATTCAAAGAAAAAGAAAAGAAAACACAAGCAAGATGAAGAAGCTCAGAAACCATTCCTGGTTAAAGGAACAGGAGAATTCACCTAAATCAGGTAACAATGAAACAGACCTCTGGTGCTTGACAGACTTTGAGTCCACAAGGGAGATAGTAAAAATACTGAAGGAATGAGGAGACAATATGACTAGTAATGCAGATTCCTTTAGAAAAGAACTAGAAAATATAAGGAAGTTTGTATCAGAGATACAAACTGAACTAAAAGCAAAAAGGAGCAGAAGGAATAATACCGAGGAATGAAATAGTGATATGGAAGATAGAATAATGGAAATCATGCAAACAAGACAGCAGACACAAAACCAAATGAGTAAACATGAAATCAATCTAAGAGGCCTATGGGATAATATAATGAGGGACAAATTACACATAATAGGAATTCTAGAAGAAGAAAAAACAAAACAGGATTGAAAATATATTAGAAGATATTATGCCTGAAAACTTTCCACATCTAAAGGATACTGATATCAAGACACAGGAAGCACAAAAGGCCCCAAACAAGGTGGACCCCAACAGGTCCACACCAAAATATATTACAATTAAAATGGCAAAATTTAAAGATAAAGAGAGGATTCTAAAGACAGCAAGAGAAAAGCAAAGTGTTAATGATAAGCAAACCTCCATAAGGCTATCAGCTGATTTCTCTAGAGAAACACAACAGGCCAGAAGTGAATGACAAGATATATTTAAAATGCTGAAAGGAAAAAAATGCAGCATAGAATAATCTATCTAGCAAGAAAATCATTTAAAATAGAAGGGTAAAGAGAATTTTTCTAAAAAACAAACGCTAAAAGAGTATAGCAGTACTAACACATTGTAGAAGAAATAATGAGACAGCTTCCCTAAATTAAAAAAAATTAAGAAGAATTAGGATGGATGAAACCACAATTGGAAAACAATCACTTAAATAAGCCAGAAGACAGATCTAAACATGAAGATGTTTGACAAAAAAAAAAAAAAAAAAAAAAAAAGATATCACAATCATAAAATGTGGGAAAGGAAAGTAAGAAAATAGAGATTCTTTTTTTTTATTTTACTGATTTGTTTGAGCCTATATGACTATCAGGCTAAAGGAAGCAGATATAGGAAGGGGTTAACACACTTAAAAAACAGGGCAACCACAAAACAAAACTGGCCATTACATTCACAAAACTGAAAAAAAAAAAAACTCAAGCAGAAAACAATTGGAGGCCATCCAACCAAAAAAAGAAAGGAATAATGGAGAATCATAGAATCAACTGGAAAGCAAGGTTTAAAATGGCAATAAACAATCATCTATCAATTATTACCTTAATTGTCAATGGACTGAATGCTCCAATCAAAACACAGGTAGTGGCTGATTGGATAAAAAAAACGAAAACCTTCAATCTGCTGTCTACAAGAAACTCACCTTAGGGCAAAGGACACATAGAGATTGAAATTGAGGTGATGGAAAAAGATATTTCATGCCAATGGACCAGACAGGAAAGTAGGAATTGCAATACTCATATCGGTAAAAATAAACTTTAAAACGAAGGTCATAAAGACAAAGAAGGACATACTTTAATGGTTAAAGTATCCATTCAGGAGGATATTACAATCATCAATATATATGTCCCTAATATTGGAGCACCGAGATACCTAAAATAAATCCTAACAGACATAAAAGGAGAAATTTATGAGAATACAATAATATTAGGAGATTTTAACACCCCACTCATATCAATGGACAGATCCTCTAGAGAGAAAATCAATAAGGCAATAGAGATCCTAAAGGACACAATAGAAACTTTAGACTTAATTGACATTTTCAGGACATTACCTCCCAAAAAAACAGAATATATATTCTTCTAAAGTGCACATGCAATATTCTCAAGGATTGATCACATACTTGGGCACAACGTGAACCTCAACAAATTTAAGACTACAGAAATTATTTGAAGCATCTTCTCTGACCATGATGGAAAGAAACTAGAAATCAACCACAGGAAAAGAAATGAGAAAAAACTGACTACATGGAAACTAAGCAGCATGCTACTAAAAATACTAAAAAATTAATAGGTCAATGTGGAAATCAAGAAGGAAATTAAAAAAATACCTCGATACAAATGATAAAGAAGACAAAACCACTCAAAATCTATGGGATGCCACAAAAGCAGTGCTCAGATGGAAGTTCATAGCAATACAGATCTTCCTCAAAAAAGAAGAAAAATATAAATTGGACAATGTAATTCACTACTTGAATGAATTACAAAAAGAAGAATAGAGCAACAACAACAACAGAAACCCTAAATTCAGCAGAAGGAAGGAAATCATAAATATCAAACAGAAAATCAATAAAATAGAGATTCAAAAGCAATAGACAAAATCAATCAAACCAAGAGGTGGTTCCTCGAAAAGGTGAACAAAATTGGCAAACCTCTGGCTAGACTCACCAAGAAGAGGAGAGAAAAAACCTCAAATAAACAAAATAGGAAATTAAAAAGGATACCCGACAACACATATTACAATAATACAAAAAAACACGAGGGAATACCACTGACAATTGTATGCCAACAAATTTAACAACCTAGAAGAAATGGACAACTTTCTAGTTACTTAAAGCCTGCCAAAACTGAATCAAGAAGAAGTAGATTACCTGAACAGATCAATATCTAGAAATAACATTGAATATGTCATAAAAACACTCCCTACAAGTAAAAGTCCAGGACCACATGGCTTCACAGGCGAATTCTACCAAACATACAAAGGGGAAGTTATAACCATCCTGCTTAAACTTACTCAAAAGTTTGAAGATAAAGCAACACTCCAGAAGACATTCTATGACACCACCATCATCCTAACACCAAAACCATACAAAGATACCACTAAGAAAGAAAACTATAGGCCAATATGTTAGATGAATAAAGATGCAAAAATCTAAACAAAATTTTAGCCAACCATATCCAACAACATATCAAAAAGATCATACACCACAACCAGGTGGGATTCATCCCAGGTGCAGAAGGATGATTCAACTTATGCAAATCAATCAATGTCATATACCATATTAACAAAAGATAAGTCAAAACCACTTGATCATCTCAATAGATGCATTTGACAAAAGCCAACATCCATTCATGATCAAAACTCTTACCAAAGTGTGTATAGAGGGAACATCCCTTAACATAATCAAAGCCATTTATGACAAACCCACAGCAAATATAATACTCAATAGAGAGAAGCTCAAATCCTTCCCACTAAAATATGGAACAAGACAAGGGTGCCCACTTTCACCACTCTTATTCATTATAATACTGGAAGACCTAGTCACAACAATCAGACAAACCAAAGAAATAAAAGGAATCCAACAAGGAAGAGAAGATTAAAATTGTCCCTGTATGCAGTTGACAGGATACTATATTTAGAAACCCCTAAGGACTCAATCCAAAAACTATTTGAACTGACCAACAAATTCAGCAGCATAGCAGGATATAAGATTAACATTCAGAAATCAGTCCCATTTGTGTATACTAACAATGAAATATTAGACAAGGAATATAAAAATACAATACCTTTTAACAATGTACCCAAAAAAATCAAATACCTGGAATACACCTGACAAAGGAAGTAAAATATTTATCTGCTGAGAACTATAATATATTAATTGAGGAAATAAAAGAAGATGTAAAGAAATGCAAAGATATTCCATACTCCTGGGTTGGAAAAGTTAATATAGTTAAAATGGCCATACAACCCAAACAATATACAGATTCAGATTTGTTGCTATTCCTATCGAATTACCCATGACATTTTTCACAAAACTAGAACAAACAAATTCCAAACAATATTCAAAAATTTATATGGAACCACACAATACCCAGAATTGCCAAAATGATTCTGAGGAACAAAAACCAATCAGGAGGCATAACTCTCCCAAACTTCAGGCAATATTACAAAGCCACAGTCATCAAGAGAGTGCAATGCTGTTACCAAAACAGACAGACAGACCAATGAAACAGAATAGAGAATGCAGAAATAAAACCAGACACATATGGTCAATTAATATTTGACAAAGTAGGCAAGAACGTAAAATGGGAAAAGACAGTCTTTTTAGCAAGTATTGCTGGGAAACCTGGACAGCTGCATGCAAATCAATGAAACTAGAACACAGCCTGACATCATGCATAAAAATAAACTCAAAATGGCTGACAGACCTAAACATAAGATAGGACACAATCAAACTCCTAGAAGAGAACATAGGCAAAACATTCTTTGACATCAACAGTATGAATTTCTTCTCAGGTCAGTCTTCCAAAGCAACAGAAATTAAAAAAAAAAAAAAAACAGAACCAATGGGACCTAATCAAACTGACAAGCATCTGCATGGCAAAGGAAACCAAAAGAAAACAAAAAGACAACTTACAGAATGGGAGAAAATAGTTTAAAGTGATGCAACTGACATGGGCTTAATCTCTAAGATGTACAAACAATTTATACAACTCTACAGTGAGAAAGACAACAACCCAATTAAAAAAAATGTCCTAAGACCTGAATAGACAATTCTCCAAAGAAGAGATACAGATGGATGTCAACCTCATGAAACAATGCTCAACATACATGATTATTAGAGAAATTCAAATCAAAGCAACCATGATAAACCACTTCACACTGGTCAGAATGGTCATCATTAATACATCAATAAAGAGCAAATGCTGGAGGGGATGTGGAGAAAAGGGAACCCTCCTGCACTGTTGGTGGGAATGGAAGATGGTACTACCACTATGGAGAACAATATGGAGGTACCTTAAAAATCTATATATAGAACTACCATCTGACCCAGTAATCCCACTCTTGAGCATATAGCTGGACAAAACTTTCCTTATAAAAGACACATGCACCTGAATGTTCACTGCAGCACTATTCACAACAGCCAAGACATTGAAACAAACAAATGTCCATTGACAGATGATTGGATTAGGAAGATGTGGTATATATACACAATGGAATACTGCTCAGCCACAAAAATGGACAAAATAATGCCGTTTGCAACAACATGGATGGAGCTAGAGACTCTCATCCTGAGTGAAGTAAGTCTGAAAGAGAAAGACAAATACCATTTGATATCACTTTTATCTTGGATAATATATGGCACAAATAAACCTTTCTGCAGAATAAAAAATTATGAACTTAGAGAATAGACTTGTGATTGCCAAGAGGAAGGTAAATGGTATGGATTGGGAACTTGGGGTTAATAGATGCAGAGTAATGCCTTTGGAATGGATTAGCAATGAGATACTGCTGTGCAGCCCTGGGAAATATGTCTGGTCAATTATGATGCAGCATGATAATGTGAGAAATAATAATGTATATATGTACATGTAACTGGGTAACCATGCTGTATAGTAGAAAAAAATAATGTATTGGGGAAATAAAAATAAAGTAAAATAAATTAAAATAAAATAAAATGGCTCAATTCTGAGCATACAGACAAATTGAGGGACATGTGAATTTGCCCGATGAGTTGACCAGAGAGCTGAGATATTATAGATGCTGTAGGTCCAATGACCTATATCAGAATTAACAGCCATCTGATTAAGTAGTGAAGTTTCCAAACCTGACCCCATCTTATTCCCCAGGGTGGAAATATGGAAGTCATTAAACATCAATGAGGAATAATGAGAGATGATCAGTAGCCATTTAGACAAAGTTTCACCAAATAAGCATAAAGAGGATTTTGTTTGTTGCCTGTTTATCTAGAGCTGAGACAAAGGAAGAGGCTGTCTGATCAGGTCAAATGCATACACATCTTTCCAAGGCCCTCACATAGCTCTCTCTGCTCTACAGCCATCCAAGGAGAGGAGAAGTAGATTGTGAATGTGCTATACATACAAACAGATACACTGCATGACACACAGTGACACAAAACCAAAACCCCAGGTGCTGCGTTTTGGCCCACTCCAACCCATACTCATTCTACTCAGAAGTGAGGTTCGTATGGATTCATACCAACATACTTACAACTTTAAAATGAAATCTTTTGTTACACAGGACTTAAATATCATGCAAACAAGAACAGTTCTACACTGTTGGTGGTGAGGTAAAATGGTGCCACCAATATGGAAAACAGTGTGGCGATTCCCCAAGATATTCAAAATAGAACTAAAAACACATGGCTACATGGTCAAAGTAAACACACATTTCTCTATCTCTTTTTCCTAGTCCTCACATGAATGCACATATCTAGGCCAAGCAATGGTTCCCCAACTTGTTCTGATCTCTGCTAGTCCAGGCCACTACCTATGGACTCATTACCCATGCCTCCATGGCCTGAGGATATTTAGCACTTCCCCACCTGTTTACAAGAAAAAAGAGCAATATCCACATTTATCAACAGGACTGAGACCCCGGGGAACACATCCTCAAGCTTCTGGTTAGAGAAGACGACAACTGAGTTGATTGTCCAATGTCTTTCCTTCCTCTGGAGATGGATCCAGCACAGGGACGAAAGGGACTGAACTACAGGAGTCCCAGAAGATGTCTCTAATTTCAGCAACAAATTGGTCTTCACATTACATGCTCATGAGTAGAAGGATAGGCCACGAACACCCTTGAACTTTGAAGAACCTACAATGGAATCTGCAACTCCATCCACTGATGAAAAGACCAAATATGGTATATTACCATATCTTGAGATCCCACATCATTGACGCTGAAGTCTGTTGGAGCTCACATCCCATCACCATCATTTATTCCACCCATATGAAACCACAAATGACCAACAAAAGCCAAAGCCATCTTGATCAAAATGAACAAAACTTTAGGCATCACACTTCCTGATTGCATTCTATATTTCAAACCTTTAGAAATCAACACAGTATAGTATTGTCATTATATCTTGCTGTGTAGCACTGAGAACTGTGCCTAGATACTTATAACTCAGCACAACAATGGGAGAGAAAATTATGTATACATATATATGTAACTAGTTCCCCATGCTGTACAGTGGAAAAAAAAGTGTGTTGGGGTAAATAACAATAAAAAACAAATTAAAGAAAGAAAAAATAAATAAAAAGGAGGGAAGGAATAATGTTCTGGGTTATTAAAAAAATACACATATAAAAAATGGAACAGAATATGGAGCACAGAATGAAACCCACACATACATGATCAACTGATCTTTGACAAGGGAACCAAAAGCACATAATAGGGAAAGCTGAGTCTCTTCAATAAATGAGGCTGTGAAATTGGACATCCACACACAAAAGCATGAAATTTAATCCCCAACAGTGAAAACAACTCTCTGTGCCTTCCCTTCCTGGAAGTTAAAAATATTTGCCACCTTCTTTGGCAAACACACAGCCATGAAGGAGCTATTCAAGTGCATCTTACAGTTCACAGCCATGTTCAAACAATATGGATGGATCTAGAGTTAATACGCTCTGTGAAATCAGACAGAGAGACGATGATAAATATTATGGTATCACACATATCTGGGGCCAACAAATCAACAAAACCAAATGAAAACAGATTCATAAATACAGAGAAGAAACCAGTGGTTGCCAGAGGGGGCAGTTTCTGGGGGAGAGGGATGAAATAGGTGATGTAGGTGAAGAGGAACAAACCTCCAGTTATAAAATAAAGCAACCTTGTGGATTTAATATACAGCATAGAGAATATGATACACAATACTGTAAAATATTTTGGGGACAGATAGTTACTAGATTAATAATTGTGGTGATCATTTCATAATGTATGAAAATGTCAAATCACTATATAATACACCAGAACATAACATTGTTGGCAAACTAAATTTCACAAGGTGCCTGGAGAGGGACTTGAACTTTGGACCCTAAAATTAAAAGTTTGATTCTCTACTGACTGAGCTACCCAGACCCTCCAAATTATATTTAGATAAAGACGTTAGTATAGCTGCTTGGAGCTAGAATAGTCCACAAACTATTGTCCAACATGCTGAAAAATTTTATGAAGTTTTGTGTCTTAGGCCAAGGGCTTTACCCATGTACATTAAATAATACCAAACATAAGCCTTACATTCCCAGATTTTTGTTTTTTCTTTTTCTTTTCTACAGCCACTCTCACAGCATATGGAGGTTCCCAGGCTAGGGGTCGAGTCAGAGCTGTAGCCTCTGGCTTATGCCAGAGCTACATCAATGTGGGATCCAAGCCACATCTGCAGTCTATACCACAGCTCATGGCAATGCCAGATCCCTAACCCACTGAGCAAGGCCAGGTATCAAACCTGCAACCTCATGGTTCCAAGTCAGATTTGTTAACCACTGAGCCATGATGGGAACTCCACATTCCCAGATTTTTTTAAGAATTGCACAGGTTCATTAAGAATTTGTGTTCCCTGAATTAACCTTTCCATAGAAAAGAAAATTATGGACTTGAGAATAGACTCCTTGTTGCCAAGGGGGAGGGAGAGTGAGTGGGAGAATTGGGAACTTGGGGTTAATAGATATAGACTAATGCATTTGAAATGGATAAGCAATTAGATCCTGTTGTGTAGCACTGGAAAGTATATGTAGTCACTTATGATGGAGCATGATAATGTGAGAAAAAAGAACCTATACATATCTGTGTAACTGGGTCAACATGCTGTACAGTAGAAAATTGACAGAAAACTGTACAACAACTATAATTTAAAAAATAAAAAATCATTATATAAAAAAATTTTTAAAAAGTACACAGCATCACTGTAGATGAAATATACATATGTCAGTGAATTTGGCATTGAATTTTGTTTTTCCATCACTCACTTAAGATGGGATATTTGCCATTCTGAGAATGAATTAACATTCTACTTGGTGAACTGTAAACTGCCATGTAAAATAAATTGACAATTGAAACTGTAAAAAAATAATTTGTGTTCTTTGGAGTTCAGTTTGTGGCTCAGCATGTTACAAACCTGATTAGTATCCATGAGGATGCAGGTTCAAAATCTGACCTTCCTGATTGTGTTACTGATCAGGTGTTGCCCAAGGCTTCACTGTGGGCAGTAGATGCATCTCAGATGTGTTGTTCCTGTGGCTGTGATGTCAGCCAGCAGCTGCAACTCTGATTCTACCCCTAGGCTGAGGACTTCCATATGCACAGATGCAACCCTGAAAAGAAAAAAAAAAACCTCCAATTACTAGTGATTTTATCATTGTTCCATTGTTTAAGGTGGTGATTGCAGGTTTTCTACAATAATAGCCTATTTTAACCTTTGTAATTAACTATCATTTGGTAGATATTTTAAGACTATATAACCTCAACACTTTTCTTAATATGATTTCACCCACTATATATAATACCTTTTTATGATTCACATGTGGAAAAAACCATTGTAAATGGGAAGGCGAAATAGTGATTTTCTAATTCGATCACTTCCTCTATGCTGATTTGCTTAATTATCCGATAGGAAGGAACTTCCCCTTACTCCACATTCATTTTTTTTTCATTGATTTATTTGTATCATCATGGACTCATGAATTCTTATTAATTCTCTGAATTGTAAGTAGTTGCTGATGCTATTAATTTTGAAACTCTAATTATCCAGATTTGGACAATGGGAGCCCCTTCCACCTGGGTCCTGTGTCCCCATGATTAATTGAGCACTTTTTATTTTTGAGCTAAGCAATATTTCCCTGGTCTTGTTTTTTCCTGGACCCAGTCCTAGAATCAGCCATTTTTCTAAGTCACTTTGGTTCCTGTTAGAAGACACTGATATTCAAAAATCAAATTTGGCATTATGTATGTTTGTTGCTTGCAAGCCTTCTAAGTGATCTCAGAGAATACAGCCAGGAAATATATATACAAGAAATACAGACTGTAGAAACTAGAAACATGCAAACTAAAGGAATGGTTACCCATTGGAGATGGGTCAGAAAGATTGGGAGATGGGAACAAGACATATATTGATATATAATTTCAATCTCTATATACACATTACAACCCATGAGTTTAAGCTGTAATCTTAACATAGTATCAAAAATAAATAAGCAGGAATTGACATCTAAAAGGAGAAAAAGACAAAAAACACAATAATAATTATGTGACTTTTGTATACAATTTTTGATGTATTTTATGAGAGATGATGAGAAGCAGAAAAAAATAAAGATAAGGACTATTAATAATGCAGGTAACAAACTGGGCCTTATTGACATATTAACTTTATACATGATGGCTGGGAAAAGGGCACCACATAAGAGGCAACTCTTAAAAAGAATATGAAGCTCCTTACATTTGAAGAGAATTATTGAAGCTATGTCATGGACTTTCAGTGTAGTTTGCACCATCCTACCTGTTTTGAGTCACTTAAAATCCTGTTATCAAAAATTTCCAATCCAAACCTCCAAGCCAATGTTGATAGTTTGAGGCACAGTCCCAAGGGTTTTACACATACTTTCTAATTAAATCTTCCCAGTAGCCCAGACAAATATTCTTATGAACATTTTAACCATGGGAAAACAAAACTATACATTATTTAAATGTGCAATGATACACACAATTAAGTGCAAGAGGTGGAATCACAACATAGAAAACCATCAAATGTACTTTATTCACTTTATGCTGCATTGCAAAAATAAGCATTTGGAACTTTACTAAAAGTAAACAATAGAATCTTAATATTTGTAGCTTTGGAAGTGAAATAGCCAGGTCTTGGAAGAAACATTAATGTCCTTCAATAGATAAATGATAAAGAATATGTGGTACATATATTTAATAGAATAGGCACTCAGCCATATAAAGAATAAAATAATGCCATTTGTAGAAACATGGGTGGAGATAAGGATTATCATACTAAATTAAGGAAAGCCAGTTAGAAAAAAATATCATGGGATATTGCTTATATGTGGTATCTTAAAAATGATACAATTGAATTTATACACAAAACAGAAATAGAAACATAGACATAAAAAACAAACACATGGTTCCCAAAGAGGGAAAGGTGGGGAAGTAAAATTAGGAGTTTGGATTAACATATACACACTGCTATGCATATATAATAGATAATGAACAAGTACCAATTGCATAGAATGTGGAACTATACTCAATATTTTGTAATAACATATAATGGAAAACAACTTGAAAAAATAGATAATATATATTATATTTAAACCTGAAATCACTTTACTCTACACTTGAAACTAACACAACATTGTAAGTCAAGTATACTTCAAATTAATTAATCAATTAAAAATTTAAAAACAAATGCCCAATACATGACCATAATAAGACTTAAATTTATATATATATATATTAAAAGATGCAAAAAAGCCAAATGTAGTAATAAGTTAACACTCTGAAAAAAAAATTAAGCACACTTACATATATACAGAAAGGTGTTTGATGCTTTAAGACCACAGGTTGAATTGCATAGTTATTGATATGATATATAGGCTAACCGAAGAATAAATGGACAATAGGTTTGAATGAAGGGTAAGAGATTTATCAAATAACAATGATGATTTATTTTTTTATTTTCCTTCTTTTTTATTATGTTTATTTTTTATAATTATTTGTATTTCTTCCTTTATAGCTGGTTTAAATAGTTCTGTCAATTTTATACTACACAGCAAGATGACTCAGTCACACTTACATGTATACATTCTTTTATCTCACATTATCATGCTCCATCATAAGTGACCAGACATAGTTCCCAGTGCTATCCATCAGGATCCCATTGCTTATCCATTCCAAATGCAATAGTTTGCTTCTATTAACCCCAAAATCACAGTCCCTCCCACTCCATCCCCCTCCCCCTTGGCAACCACAAGTCTTTTCTCCATGTCCATGATTTTCTTAATGTAGAAATATTCATTTGTTCCATATATTAGACTTCAGATATGTCATAACATATGTTTTTTGTCTTTCTCTTTCTCATTTGCTTCACTTAGCATGAGAGTCTCTTGTTCCATCCATTTTTCTGCAAATGGCATTATTTCATTCTTTTTTATGGCTCAGTAGTCTTCAATTGTGTATATATAGAACATCTTCTTAATCCATTCATCCACTGATGGACTTTTAGGTTGTTTCCATGTCTTGGATATTTTGAAAATGCTACAATGAACATGCAGGTGTATGTGTATTTTTCAGGGAAAGTTTTGTCTGGATATATACTCAAGAGTGGGATGGCTTAGTCATATGGTAGATCTACATATAGTTTTCTAAGGTACCTCCATACTGTCTTCAATAGTGGCTATATCAATTTATATTCCCACAAATAGTGCAGGAGGGTTCCCTTTTCTCCACACCCTCTCCAATATTTGTTATTTTGGGATTTATTAATGATGGTTATTCTGACTGGTGTGAGGTTGTATCTTGGTAGACTTGATTTGCTTTTCACTAATAATCAGTGATGACGATAATTTTTTTCATGTACATCTTGGCCCTCTATATATCTTCTTTGGAGAAATGTCTAATCAGGTCTTTTGCCCATTTTTCAATTGGGCTTTTGTTAATTTTGATTGAGTTCTATAAGTTGTTTGTATATTTTAGAGATTAAGGCCTTATCAATTTCGTCCTTTGATACTATTTTCTCCCCTTCTGTAAGTTGTCTTTTTTATGGTTTTTGATGTGCAAAAGCTTGTCAGTTTTATTAGGTCCCACTGGTTTATGTTTGTTTTTATTTATGTTTCTTTGAGAGACTCATCTGAGAAAATATTTGTAAGGTTGATATCAAAGAATGTTTTGTGTATGTTCCCTTCTAAGAATTTGATGGTGTATTGTCATACAGTTAAGTATTTAAGCCATTATGATTTTATATTTGTTCATGGGGTGAAGGTAGATTTGACAACTTAAAGGACAGTTAGAAAAAGTGCTAGAGACATGGGTAACCAACAAACAACATTTTAAAGCATTTATGAGAAGGGTATATGAGTGAAAAAGAACATGGTTAGGTGAGTATCAATTGACAAAAAGATTATTGTTTCTGAAAATACTCCCCAGAGCCAATTTCATGTCTCTGTTTCTCAGGCTGTAGATAAAAGGGTTCAGCATGGGGGTGACCACTGTGTACATCACAGAAGAAATGATATCTTCATCATGGGACTGGCCTGATGAGGAGAAAAAGTATACTGCTGTACTTGTGCCATAGAATAGACATACCACAGAGAGGTGGGAGCCACAGGTGGACAAGGCTTTGCAGATCCCTTTTGTAGAGGGGACCCTCCGGATAGAGACCACAATTTGGCCATAAGAGAGAAGGATGCAACTCAGTGAAAAAATTACAACTGCAGCCCCTGCAGAGAATATGATCAGCTCATTGATCGAGGAGTCTGAGCAGGACAGCTTAAGCAGGGCGGCAAGGTCACAGAAGAACTGAAGGATGATGTTGTCATCACAGAAGGACAGTTGAGCCAGGAGGATGGTATGGGTCAGTGCATAAGCACAGGAGAAGAGCCAGGATCCAGCCAACAGACACATACACAGCTTCTCCCTCATGATGATGGCATAGTGTAGAGGGTGACAAATGGCCACATACCTATCATAGGCCATCACTGCAAGAAGAAGGTTATCAATGCAACAAAAAAATATGAAAAAATACATCTGTGTCACACACCCTGCATAGGGAATGGATTGGTTCTGAGTCTGAATGTTCATCAGCATCTTAGGGACAGTGACAGAGGAAAAGGAGACATCTGTGAGGGCCAGGTGGCTGAGGAAGATGTACATGGGGGTGTGGAGGCGAGGGTCCAGCCTGATAAGCAGAATGATGAGTAGGTTCCCCAGGACTGTGGTCAGGTACATGCCCAGGAACAGGGCAAAGAACACACCCTGCTGCTCTGTCTGGATGGGGAGCCCCAGGAGTAGGAACTCTGACATGCTGCTCTGGTTCTCCCACCTCATGCTCCTCTCCTGTCTGCTGGTGAAGGAGGTGATAGGAAAATATCAGAGACATTGAATCTATGATTGTGGCCACCACACTAGGTCTCTAACCTTCTCATGAAGAAAAAGAATAAATGTCTTCATTTCTTCTATCACCTATGGTTGTCAAAGCAATTGCCACACCATCAACACTCAGCATGGTTCCTTTGGATGAAAACCAGCTAATTCATTCTTTTTTTTATTAACCATTTTCCTGACACTAAGCTACCAATTGGGACATAGAAGAATAAAAATGATATCAAGGATCTCTTCCCTCAGGAAACTAACCTTTAATGGCACACCTGACTAAGGTCTAATTTAGGAAACTGAAGCCAGATTTGCTGTGTTATGATTTTGGTTCCAACACTTATTTGCTGTCTGACTTGAGATGCCAAATATCTCTTGGTCTCATGTTGTCTCTAAAATGAACATACCAATATCACACTTTCAGAGATTTAAAAAAAGGATTCTAATTATTAGGCATTATGAATTAGAATATCTAAGAATACTTTCCTGAATAAAATAAACACTAAACATTGCATACATAGTTTTTTAAGAGTATCTGTTTACCACCCACAAAAGTATCAAGTTTAGGAATTTAATAAAACAATATTATGATTTAGTCCCCATAAAGGACCAAGAAACTGACCTGAAATAATATGTTAACTTATCTGAGCTCTCACACCCTTCAGGTGAGTTTCTGAGTTCTTATCCTATCACTGGTATAAGATCCCTGCTCAAACTTGTTTTTTTGCATGTTTATATTCTTGTCAAGAAATAAACCTTACCTCAGTCCATGGACCTCCATTTATCTCTAACTACATCTGATGCTCTAAGTTGGCTCAGATCTGGATATTCATCATTCAGATGATACTTGAGATCTGAGGTGGGGTCTGATGCTGAGATATCCTGAAGGAATTGGGTGTCTCCTAGAATGCAGTTTCCTGATTGACCAGCCCTATTTCCAATATTGATCTTCAAACTGGTAATAAATGATCATTAATGAACACAAAGCAGACAAATAAATTTTTCCATGATTGCCTCACTGAAGTTTTCATGAGTCCTAGGAGGGATGCCATTAAAACTTCCCTTTTGGATTTCCCATTGTAGCTCAGCGGGTTAAGAACCCAGCTAGTATCTATGAGGATACGGGTTAAAAATCTGGCCTTGCTCAGTGGGTTAAGGAACCAGCATGGCCAAGAGCTGCACTGTAGGATGAAGACAGAGCTCAGATCTGGCATTGCTGTGGCTGTGGTGTAGGGCAGAAGCTGGAGCTCCGATTTGACCCCGAGCATGGGATCTGCCATATGCTGCACATGCTTCCTGAAAAAAATGAAAAAAAAAAAGTAAAAAACTGCACTATCAACATGCTCAGAAATTTTATGAAGTGAGCATGATCATAGAGTTAGTAATAGCTCTTTTCATGTTTCTCTCCCAATCTTTTAAATATATACTGGAATATTTGCTTCTATGAAACTATTGTTCCTCCTTCTCTTTAGTTAGATGAATAGGCAAGATGTTAAGAAGAAATATTTTGGGATTTAAAGGAGTCCTCCTGTACAGATAACTGTCCACACTCATATTCCTGAAGCCCTTGAGTTTGACAATGGCTTTCATATGACCTCAATATCATTCAGTGTAACATCCATTATTTATGGATGGGAGGCAGAGAACAGTGTTTTTCCCTGTGTTTTAACAACAGGAGTAGTAAACTTAACTTACTTAACAATTTCACATAGATACTGCATAATGGAACCTGGTCTCAAATGTTGATATGCTGATCATGTTTCACTACAGTGAATCCACCCATCTCATTTTAAGGGGGCTGTAAAAGCTAAGGGGAAATGTTAAAAGTGAAAAGGTAAATGTTAAAATATGCCTGGGGTAGGAACATGACATTAACCCTGTGTAAGAATCTGTCAGTAGATGCTGGCTCCAGACCAGGGAGTTGCTCAGAGTTAATAACTGTCTCAGTTCACAAGGCACAAGGAGGGACCAGGCACTTGGCCCTCCTGCCAAACACAGGCTTCTTACTGCAAGCTGCTGGGTCAGACTTAGCCCAGGATCTCACAGATCACCTGCAGGAGAAGTAGAGTTCCTAATGACACCCAGGAGCCACAATGTGAAAATATAGGAATAATACAGACATGAAACTTTGATTCCATCAGCACTGTGTGCAAAGAAGTGGGTAGGAAATTGCTAAGTAGTGAAGAGGAGACAGTGTGTGACTTTGGGGAGTGAGAGACTATGGATGGACTGACTTTCCTGTCTTCATACCAAATACTGTCCCATGCACAATCAGGACATAGAGAGTAAGGAGTTTGCATCTCCACAAGACTACAATTTGCTAGTTGCTTATGATGTTCTCAGCTTTAAGCACCTTACAGACAAGATGTGTTAGAAAATAGCAGGATCTCATCTAAGAGCACTTGATGCTGAGAATCACCACAGCCAAACCCAAGGCCACCAAGCTATTGTGGGGAAATGATAAAAGTCTGAGTGTTGCAGGATGTGATTCCCAAAATGAGGATGTCATTTTTAAACAGATTGCTATAAATTGAAGCAGAGTGTCCCAGGGTTCCTTCAGGAGGTGTCCAAACACAGAAAAATGGATGTTTCCTGTGGAGCTGCCTGTGTGGATTCTGGTCTCAGGCTGGAGGAGAGTAAAAATATGAGAATGTCTCAGACACACACACACACAGATGCTTATGTACTCAGTGTGAAGAAGTTAAGCTGTGGTTTTGTTACACAAAAGTCCTCAAACAATGGTCAAGTGGAGATTTATTTAGAGCTTTATAGATTTATTTATAGATTTATAGATTATAGAGATTTATAGATTTATTTTAGATTTATTTATAGATTTATATACAGTTTTTTCTGGTTTATAGTTTCACTAGATAAATATAGTCAGGATGTGAGTCAGCTTCACACATATCTATGAAAAACTCTCAAAGAAAATACACATACACAACATAGCTATACACACAGAACTGTCAAGCATCCTAGACCAGAGGCAAAATTCATATTCAAAACATGACCAGTGCATAAGGTCTTATACATGGCACACCAGCACCAGATGCAAGTAGAATAAGCACACTGCAAAAATGTCCAGGTTTCTATGACCCCTGTTTATACTAGTGTGTGGCATTCAGTGTGTTTTTCAGTTACACATACACACATCAACTCAAACAACAAAATACACACACATAGAAATGTAACTTCTCTGATGGTCACAAAGACACATGCAGACACACATGCACAAGTATGGAGGTTTCTGGGCTCCTTCTGAGCTACACCTGTGCTCTGAGTTCAAACACCCTCTGTTTCATTCTGTTACCTGAATCCTCACTTTCTGTCCAGAAGACCCAGGATCCACAGAAAAATAGCAAAGCTTGGTGGCCTGAGGACGTTACAGAGTCTCATGTTGGTTCTCCAGCTTAAAAATGATCCACAAGATCTCCTTTTCTCCATCCTAAGTTGACCCTGGAGTATATCCAGCCCAGTCCCTGACTAGAGAGGAAGTCTACTGGGGAAACTGCCCAACTTCCTCTGCCTCCTGGGGAATCAGGATGATTAAGGTCTACTGGGGCTGAGCTGCACATGGTTTCAAAGGAGAAAGTGCCCCTGATATCAGTGGTATTCTGGGTTTCTGGTCAAGTCTCCAGATGAGAAGCAGGAGGAGTTTTCTGTGGCCTCTGCCTAATGAGGACAGCTTCTCCCAACAGCAGTGAATGGTACAAGCAATGCAAAGGCTTGTGCAGATTCCCCAACACCAACACAGGCTTTCATTAGAACAAAAAGACCCTTAAAATGTGCATATCTTCCCACTCATCTAGAAGGTGTTGTAGGGCACGGTCTATGCCTTGTTCAAGAGAAGAGGGGTTGAATATAAAACTCTGGAAAAAAAGATGCTGGATTCATCCCCTACTAAGTGAGCACACTTGAGCAATGTATCCAAGGCCACTGTGACACTTCTACTTCTGTAAAGTAGAAATAATAATCATAGTCTTTGTGTGAATTGGAAGAATGGTTAAATGAGAACCTAATGAAAGCTTACTAAATGTTAAGGTTTATTGTCATATCTTTGTATCACTAGAGATCAGCTATGGCTCCCAAGATGCAATTGTGTTTGGTAACTGTTGAATGTATTCATCTGTTCATTTATTCACTCATTCACTTAAATAATCATTAAGGCCTCACAAATGTAATACTGATATATTCTCTAGAGACATAACGGATAATAATGTAATCAGAAATCCCTAACAACACACATACAAGTGGTAGGAGATGCATAAAAGTAATTAAGGCAAACTGAATGGCATGTAAATGATGACAAGTGCTGTAGAATGATGAGAATCATGCATGGAGCTAGGGAGAAGTTAAAAAAAAATATTCCAGTGCTACAGGATCCTTCTCCAAAGAAACACAGACACCACTTCAATCAAGTTGCTCCAGTTCTGTAAACTGGTTTCACCACTATACACCTATTAGACTGGATAAAATTGAAAACAATATTGCTCTCAAGGTCACTGAAGATATGATGGAACTGGAACTCTCATACACTGCTCATGGGAATACAAAACAGTTTGAACAATTTTAAAAAGTTAAAAATATTCTTAGCACATGAATAGATATTTGTCCAAGGTTAAATAATATATATATAGTTACACATAGGTTTATATAAGAATGTTCATAAGAAATTTATTTAATAGCCAGAAGCTGGAAACACACCAAATGTTCACAAATGGACTTAATGTTAGTAATGACTGGACTTGCTATGTAGCACAGGAAACTATACTCAATATTTTGTAATAAATTATCATTCTAAATTCATGTTTGCATCTACTAACCCCAAACTCCCATCCATCCCACTCCCCTCTCCTCCACCTTGGCAACCACAAGTCTCTTCTCTGTCTATGAGTCTGCTTCTGCTGTGTAGATAGGTTCATTTGTGCCATATTTTAAATCCCACATGTAAGTGATATCATATGATATTTATCATTCTGACTTACTTCACTTAGTGTGAGACTATCTAGTTGCATCATATTGCTCTAAATAGCATTACTGCATTCTTTTGGATGGATGAGTAGTATTCCATTCTCTGTATGTATCATATCTTCTGTATCCATTCTTTTATTGATGGACATGTAGGTTATATCCATGTTTTGGCTATAGTGAACAGTGCTTCTAAGAACATAGGGGTGCAAGTATCTTTTTGTCTTGTAGTTTTATCTGGATATATGCCCGGGGTGGGATGGCTAAATCATATGGTACTTCTATATTCAGTTTTCTGAGTTGATATTATACTTTAGCCATATGAAGTTTACTGTATGTCATCTGTACCTCTAAAACTCTTGGTGTTTTTAAAGAAACAATAACAAAATCAAGTATAGCCATGTTATTCCTCTACTGAATCCCTTCCAGTGGGTTCCCAAATCAGACTGAGAACCAAAAACTCAACTATAATGCTTAATTTTATATGTCAACTTGGTTAAATACAGTACCCAGATTTTTGGTCAAACACACATCTAGATATTTCTATGTCAGTATCTTTATGGGTGAGATTAACTTCTGATCTGCAGACTCTGAATAAAGCAGACTGTCCTCCATAATGAGGGTGCTCATTATCCAGTCAGTTAAGGACCTTAAGAAAGACAATGAGCTGCCACAAAGAAGATGCACTTCTGCCAGCAGTCTGCCTTCAGACTCAAACTGCACATTTTCTCTGGGTTTCCAGCCTGCCAACCTACCCTGCACACTTTACACTTGCTAGCTTCCACAAGTATGTTAGCCAACTCTGTAAAATAAACCTCTCTCTCTTCTTTATTTCTTCTCTTTTGTATCATATGGAAGTTCCCAGGCCAGGGATCAGATGAGACACTTAGTAGCCACCTATGCCACTGCTGTGGAAACAGGATCCTTTAAGCCACTGTAGAGACACAACCAATCCCATAATGCCACAACAGGAAATCATAAATCTCATTCTCATAGGCACACACACACACACACACACACACCCTATTAATTCAACTTCTCTGGAGAATCTTGACTAATACACCTATTATGATCTTAAGTGCCCTACATCTCTGGTCCTCTGATATCTCTGAATTCATCGCTCCCAATGCATCCTCTTTTTAGCCCTGTCCTTGTACAGAGGCCCAATTAATGTCCCTGGGATAACTCAGACACCACCTCCCCTCAGAGTATGTCTAGGTGCTGATCTCCATCCTTTTGCCCAAGCAGCCCCAAGGCTCACTTCCCTGTCCTCACTAACATCTTTGAATGTTACCTTCCCAATGAGCTCTGCCTACACCATAAGATGTTAATTATGAACACAAACCAGCACTCTTTCCCCCCTTTTTGATTTTTAGTGCCACACATGGGGCATATAGAAATTCCAAGGCTAGGGGTGGATTCAGAGCTGTAGCTTCCTGCCTACACCACAGCCACAGCAAAGTCAGAACCAAGCCATAGCTGAGACCTATACTGCAGCTCACTGTAATTCTGGATCCCACTAAGTGAGGTCAAGGTATGAATCTGTGTCCTCATTGATATTAGTCATGTTTGTTACCCACTAAGTGAGGTCAAGGTATGAACCTGTGTCCTCATTGATATTAGTCATGTTTGTTACCACTGAGCTTTGCCAGGAAATTCTTGCTCCTCCTTTTATGTCATCTTTATTCATAGATTTTTTTACAAACAAAAACTTAGAATTTATTTAATTCAGACATAGAATACCATATGCCATAGAAATTTCAGCCCAGTTCTATGATGGCATATTTTTAAAAAAAAAATAATTTTATGTTGTGTTAGAAGCTTATATATATCTATGGACAAAAAGAGCATCATGAGCTGGATCAGGAGTGATGGAATGTAAAATCTACAAGGGTATACTTTTTTTTAAAATGTGTATTCCCAGAATATAGAAAATTTCCTTGCACATAGTAATAATGCAGTATCTATTTCTGTGTGCAAAAATTGTAAATTCAGACAGTTACCACTTTTTCATATAAGAAGTGACATCTGTATGGAAAATGCAACACTCCTTTCCAAGACTAAAATAAATCCAATAGCTGTAGACTGGTCTCAATGCAAACATCAAGTTTATGGGGAAAAATTTAGTCTTCCTGGAATGGGGAAAATTGGTAATTGGATTGACTACTCTGTGCTCCCTTATGGTCAAAAGCATAATAAAAATAAGGTTTATTTTGGTTTAGAAAACCATCAAAAGTACTATATTAACTTGATACAGCATTGACAATATAAGGATTTTGGACTTTACTAAAATGAAATATTAACACTTAACTGAATGTTTGTAGTTTTGGAGGGTGAGAAGCCAGACATGAAAGCAACACAAATGTCCATCAACAGATGAATGATAAAGTAGATGTGGTACAGCTATATAACAGAATATTGCTCAATGGTAAAAAGAATGAAATAGTGTCATGGAGGTAGAGATTATCACACTAAATGAAGTAAACCAGACAAACACAAACACATGTAATATTTCTTATATCTAGTATCTGAAAAATAGATAACAAACAGGGACCAATCTCATAGCACATAAAATGTACTCACATTTTGTGATAACATATAAGGGAAAACAGTATGAAAATATACATATATATTGCATACTATATGAAAGATCTAATCACTGTGCACTTGAATCTAACACAACATTGTAGGTCAACTATACTTCAAATTAAATGCATAATTAATCAAATAAACAATTGAAAAACCAATGCCCAAGAATAGATAACCACAATAAAACTCAAAACATATATATACTTCAAAAATATGTATAAAAGCCAAAAGTTATAATTATACAACATATTAAAAATAAAATTTAAACATATTTATGCTTATACACAAAGGAGATTTTTGCATTGAAGACCACAGGTGGAATGTGTGTTATGGGAATCATCATATTAAGGGTTATGGAAAAATAAATTTATAAGACATATGACTAAAGGGAAAGAGATTGATCCAATAACAATGACTATTTAACGAACAGTGAGGAAAGTGCTAGAGACAAGGGTGGTCAATGCACAATTTTTAATGCTTTTCTAGCAAGGTTAGTGAGAAAATAATAACATGGTTAGGTGATTCTCTCTTGGCTAGAAGATTATTGTTTCTGAAAAAAAGCCCCAGAGCCAATGTCATGTCTCTGTTTCTCAGGCTGTAGATGAAAGGGTTCAGCATGGGGGTGACCACTGTGTACATTAGGGAAGCAATGATGTCTTTATAATGAGACTGGCCTGAAGAGAAGGAAAGGTACAGGGCCATTATTGTTCCATATAATAGAGACACCACAGAGGGGTGGGAGACACAGGTGCACAAGGCTTTGAAGATCCCTTTAGTAGAGGGGACCCTCAGGATGGAGACAACAGTGCAGCCATAAGAGACCAGGACGCAACTCAGTGGAAAATGAAAACTGCAGACCCTAGACTGAATATGACAAGGTCATTGAGATAGGTGTCTGAGCAGGACAGCTTAAGCACAGCAGCAAGGTCACAGAAGAAGAGGGGGGTGATGTTGTCAGCAAAAGAAAGACAGTTGAGCTAGGAGTAGGTTGTGGGTCAGGGTATTGGCAGAGGAGAGGAGCCAGGATCCAGCCAACAGACAAAGACACCATCCTCTTTCCCATGATGATAGTGTAACATAGAGGGTGACAAATGGCCACATACCTGTCATAGGCCATTACTGCAAGAAGAAGGTTATCAATGCAAACAAAATTATGAAAAAATATGTCTGTGTAACACACCCTGCTTAGGTAATGGATTGATACTGTGTCTGCATGTTTATCAGCATCTTAGGGACAGTGGACAGAGGAAAAGGAGATGTCTATGAGGGCCAAGTGGCTGAGGAAGAAGTACATGGGGGTGTGGAGGTGAGGGTCAAGCCTAATGAGGAAGATGATGAGCAGGTTTCCCAGCACCGCAGTCAGGTACATGCCCAGGCAGAGGACAAAGAACACACCCTGCTACTCTTGCCAGATGGAGAGCACTTGGATTTGTAACTCTTACATGCTGCTCTTCTCTGGTTCTCCCTCCTCATGCTGCATTAATCTTTTTAGGGCATGAAGAGAAATAAAAATTTCCTAGAACTTAAAAGTACTGAGCATTGCAGTTACCACATGATCAGCTGATTTCTCAGAGTGACTGTGTCAGTGTACAGACAGATCTCACTGCACTGCACTCATGCCCCGATGCCTCATCCAGTCTGGTGAGAAGAACACAACATGATTTGTCTGAACACTTTGACAGTCTCATGGAGAAAGCATATGATTTCAATAAAACACTTCAGTGAAAATAAGCAACTGCTCATTCTCTTTTTTATAAAGTGGATACATCATGATAGAGAGTAGGGAGGGAGTAGTAAATAAAACACAGTCACTTCCATGGCTCTACTGTCAGATTTCTTATGTCCTTGTGTCTGTCTAACATATAAACACACACACACTCTCACAAACACCACTTAAAGTGCTATTCAGAAGATTAGTGTACCCTGAACAAAATAAATTGCTCAACACAAAATCTTACTTTTATCATTAGAATTGATATAAAAAACAAAAAAAGAAGAAAGAATGAAAGAAAGAAAGAAGGGAAGACAGATAAATAGGAAGATGTGAAGGAAGGAAGTTAGGAAATAAGATAGGAAAGGAGGGAGGGAGGGTGGAAGGAAGGAAAAGACAAACATTAAGAAAGATCCTCAAAAAATTAAATAGAATTTCCATATGATTAAGGAACTTTCCTTCTGCTTATTTACCCAGAATATTTGAAAGTAGGGCCAAAGAGGTATTTATACACCCACATTGAAAACGGCATTATTCAGAGTAGCCAAAAGACGGAAACATCCCATGACTTTTAGCAAATGATTGAATAAATAAAATGTGGTCTATACATAGAGTGGAATACGATTCAGCCTGAAAAATGAAAGATATCCTGATATAGCCATAACATGAATGAACCTTGAAGACAGTATGCTAAGTAAAATCATGTAGTCACGAAAGTGTAAATACTGTAAGATTCCATTCATATGAGATTCCTAGAATAGTCTAATTCATAAAGACAAAAAATGGAATGGTGACTGGCAGGGGCTGGTATGGGGAGGAAAAGGAGGAATTATTGTTCAGTGGGTACAGAGTTTCCAGTTGGGAAGATCAAAAATTCTGGAGATGGATGGTGGTTATAGTTGTAGTGCAATGTGAATTACTTACTTCCAAAGAAATGTACACAAAAATTATTGAAATGCTACATTTTTGTATTTTTCACAACAAAAAATTTTAACTGATAGAATATATCATGAGTCAATAAATACTGACTAAAAAGAGCAATCAAAAGGAGAGTGAGCCAAAAATTAAATACATCATTTCATTATGGACAGGATGAAGAAGCAGATGTGAGGAACTAAAGATGGCAACGATATAGGAGGCCATCACACAAGATCAAGTAGCTTCCCAAAAATGTGTATTTGCTACTGAGGTCTTGTTTTTTTTTTCCAAATTTTTATTACTCAAATGAATTTATCACATCTGTAGTTGTATAATGACCATAACAATCTGATTTCACAGGATTTCCATCCCACAGCCCAGACACATCCCCCCAACTCCCAATCTGTCTCCTCTGGAGACCATAAGTTTTTCAATGTCTGTGAGTCAGCATCTGTTCTGCAAAGAAGTTCAGTCTGTCCTTTTTTCAGATTCCACATGTCAGTGAAAGCATTGGATGTTGGTGTCTCATTGTATGGCTGACTTCACTTAGCATGATAGTTTCTAGGTCCATCCATGTTGCAAAAAATGCTGGTATTTCGTTCTTTTTCATGGCTGAGTAATATTCCATTGTGCATATGTACCACATCTTCTGAATCCACTCCTCTGTCAATGGACACTTAGGTTGTTTCCATGTCATGGCTGTTGTAAATACTGCTGCAATGAACATTAGAGTACATGTGTCTTTGCGAGACATGGTTTTCTCTGCATAGACGCCCAGGAGTGGGATTGCTGGATCAAATGGTAGTTTTTTTTTTTTTTTTTTTTGTTTTTGTCTTTTGTCTTTTTTGTTGTTGTTGTTGCTATTTCTTGGGCCGCTCCCACGGCATATGGAGGTTCCCAGGCTAGGGGTCCAATCGGAGCTGTAGCCACCGGCCTACGCCAGAGCCACAGCAACGTAGGATCCGAGCCGCGTCTGCAACCTACACCACAGCTCACGGCAACGCCGGATCATTAACCCACTGAGCAAGGGCAGGGACCGAACCCGCAACCTTATGGTTCCTAGTTGGATTCGTTAACCACTGCCCCACGACGGGAACTCCCAAATGGTAGCTTTATGTTTCATTTTCTGAGGAATCTCCATACTGCTTTCCACAGTGGTTGCAACAATTTACAATCAAACCAAGAGTGTAGTAGGATTCCTTTTTCTCCACACCCTCTCCAGCACTTATTGTTTGTAGACATTTGGATGATGGCCATTCTTGCTGGTGTAAGGTGGTACTTCATCGTGGTTTTGATTTGCATTTCTCTAATAATGTGTGACATTGAACATCTTTTCATGTGTTTTTCGGCAATCTGTATGTCTTCTTTGGAGAATTGTCTGTTTAGATATTCTGCCCATTTTTGGATGGGATTGTTTGTTTTCTTGGTATGGAGCTGGAGAAGGTGTTTATAAATTTTGGAGATTAATCCCTTATCAGTCGATTCACTTGCAAAGATTTCCTCCCATTCTGTGGATGTCTTTTTGTGTTGTTTAGGGTTTCCTTTTCTGTGCAGAAACTTTGAAGTTTGAGTAGGTCCCATTTGTTTATTTTTTGTTTTTATTGTCAATACTCTGATAAGTGGATCTGAGAAGATGATGCTGTCGTTTATGTCAGAGAGTGTTTGGACTGTGTTTTCCTTTAGGAGTTTGATAGTGTCTGGTCTTATATGTAGGTCTTGAATCCATTTGGAGTTTTTGTGTATGGTGTTAGAGAGTGTTCTCATTTCATTCTTTTCCATGTGTCTGTCCAGTTTTCCCAACACCACTTATTGAACAAGCTGTCCTTTCTCCATTGTATATTCTTGCCTCCTTTGTCATAGATGAGTTAGCTGTAGGTTCATGGGTTTAATTCTGGGCTTTATATCCTGTTCCACTGATCTATATTTCTGTCTTTGTGCCAGTACCATGCAGTTTTGACGACTGTTGCTTTGTAGTATAGTCTGAAGTCTGGGAGCCTGATTCCTCCAGCTCCATTTTTCTTTTTCAGGATGTCTTTGGCTTTTCTGGGTCTTTGGTGCTTCCAAACAAACTTTAAAATATTTTTTCAAGTTCTGTGAAAAATGTCCTTGGTAATTTGATAGGGATTGCATTGAATTTGTAGATTGCCTTAGGTAGTATAGTCATTTTGATAATATTAACTCTTCCAATCCATGAGCATGGTGTATCTTTCCATTTGTGTCATCATAGATTTCTTTCATCAGTGGCTTGTAGTTTTCAGAGTATAGGTCTTTTCCTTCTTTAGGTAGGTTTACTCCTAGGTATTTTATTATTTTGGATGCGATGGTAAATGGGATTGCTTCCCTAATTTCCTTTTCTCCTTTTTCATTGTTAGTATATAGAAACGCTGTTGATTTCTGTGTATTGATTTTGTATTCTGCGACTTCGCCAAATTTGTGGATGAGCTCTAGCAGTTTACTGGTAGAGTCTTTAGGATTCTCTAGGTATAGTATCACGTCATCTGCAAATAGCAACAGTTTTACTTCTTCCTTTCCAATTTGAATTCCTTTCATTTCTTTTACTGCTCTGATTGCTGTGGCTAGGCCTTCCAGAACTATGTTGAAGAGTAATGGCGAGAGCGGATATACTTGTCTTGTTCCTGATCTCAGTGGTAATTCTTTCAGTTTTTCACCATTGATAATGATGTTCACTGTGGGTTTGTCATATATGGCCTTTATCATGTTGACGTAGGTTCCAATTATGCCCACTTTCTGAAGGGTTTTTATCAGAAATGGGTGTTGGAATTTGTCAAAAGCTTTTTCAGTCTCTATTGAGAGAATCATAGTGTTTTTATTCTTCCGTTTGTTAATATGGTGTATCACACTGATGGATTTGTGGATATTGAAGAACCCTTGCATCCCTGGGATAAATCCCACTTGATCATGATGTACAATCCTTTTAATGTATTGTTGGATGCAGTTTGCTAGTATTTTGTTGAGGATTTTTGCATCGAAGTTCATCAGTGAAAATGGCCTACAGTTTTCTTTTTTTGTGGAGTATTTGTCTGGTTTTGGTACCAGGGTGATGGTGGACTCACAGAATGAGTTTGGGAGTATTCCTTCCTCTGCAATATTTTGAAATATTTTCAGAATGTGAGGTGTTAGCTCTTCTCTAAATGTTTAATAGAATTCACCTGTGAAGCCATCAGGTCCTGGACTTTTGTTTGTTGGAATTTTTTAAATCACAGTTTCAATTTCAGTTCTTGTGGTGGGTCCATTCATCTTTTCAATTTCATCTTGGTTTAGTCTTGGAAGATTGTACTTTTCTAAGAATTTGTCCATTTCTTCTAGATTTTCCATTTTATTGGCATATGGTTGCATATAGTAATCTCTCGTGATCCTTTGTATTTCTGTGATGTCCGTTATTACTTCTCCTTTTTCATTTCTAATTTTATTGATTTGAGTCCTCTCTCCTTTTTGCTTGATAATTCTGGCTAGGGATTTATCAATTTTGTTGTTCTTTACAAAGAACCAGCTTTTCGTTTCATTGATCTTTTCTATGGTTTTCTTTGTTTCTATTTCATTTATTTCTGCTCTGATCTTTATGATTTCTTTCCTTCTACTAACTTTAGGTCTTGTTTGTTCTTCTCTCAAGCTGCTTTAGATATAAAGTTAGCTTGTTTATTTGGGCTTTTTTCTTGTTTCCTGAGGTGGGCTTGTATTGCTATAAACTTTCCTCTTAGAATGGCTTTTGCTGCATCCCATATGTTTAGGACTGTTTTGTCATTGCTGTCATTTGCTGCTAGGTATTTTGTAATTTCCTCTTTGATTTCTTCAGTGATCCATTGTTTGTTTAGTCTCCACGTTTTTGTGTTTTTTGCAGTTTTTTTTTCTTGTTGATTTCCAGTTGTATAGCGTTGTGTAAGAAAAGATGCTTGATATGATTTCAATTTTCTTAAAGTTACTGAGGTTGGATGGGTAGCCCAGGATATGATCAATCTTAGAGAATGTTCCATATGCACTAGAGAAGAATATGTATTCTGTTGCTTTTGGATGAAATGTCCTATAAATATCTATTAAGTCTGTCTGGTTAAATGCTTCATTCAGGGCCTGTGTTTCTTTATTGATTTTCTGTCTGGTCTATCTGTCCATTGCTGTAAGTAGGGTTTTAATGTCCCCCACTATTATTGTGTTATTGTCAATTTCTCTTTTTAAAGTTGTTAGCAGTTGCCTTATATATTGTGGTGAACCTGTGTTGGGTGCATAGATATTTAAAATTGTTATATCAAATTCTTGGATTGATCCTTTGATCATTAGGTAATGTCTTTGTCCCTTAAAATATTTTTCTTTTTAAAGTCTATTTTGTCTAATATGAGTATTGCTACTCCAGATTTCTTTTGCTCCCCATTTGCATGAAATATTTTCTTCTATCCTCTCACTTTCAATTTGTATGTGTCCCTAGAAGTGAAGTGGGTCTCTTGAAGACGGCATATAGGTGGGTCTTGTTTTTGTATCCATTCAGCCAGTCTACGTCTTTTGGTTGGGGTGTGTAGTTCATTAATGTTTAAGGTAATTATTGATATTATGTTTGTATTGCCATTTTATTAATTACTTTGGATTTGTTTTGGCTGGAATTTTTCATTTCCTTCTCCTCTTGTTCTTTTCTGCCCAGAGAACTTCCTTTAGTATTTGCTGTAAGGCTGGTTTAGTGTTGCTGAATTCTCCAGCTTTTGCTTATCTGTGAAGGTTTTGATTTCTCCTTCAAATCTGAATGAGAGCCTTGCTGGATGGAGTAATCTTGGTTGGAGGTTTTCTCCTTTCATCATGTTGAGTATATCATGCCACTCCCTTCTGGCCTGCAGAGTTTCTATTGAAAAATCTGCCAATAGCCTTATTGGCATTCCCTAGTATGTTACTTGTTTCTTTTCCCTAGCTGCTTTCAAGATTTTCTCTTTGTCTTTAATTTTGGTCAGTTTGATTAATATGTGTCCCGAGGTATTCCTCCTTGGGTTTATTTTATATGGTACTTGTTGTGCTTCCTGGATTTGAGTGAGTGATTCCTTCCACATGTTAGGGAAGTTTTCGGCTATTATTTCTTGGAATATTTTTTCTTTCTCCTTCTCTCACTCTTCTCTTTTTGGTACCCCTATAATATGAATGTTGGTGCATTTCACGTTGTCCCAGAGTTCTCTGAGTCTCTCTTCATTTGTTTTCAATCTTTTTTCTCTTTTCTGTTCTGCATCCGTAATTTCCACTAATCTGTTCTCCACCTCACTTATTCGTTCTTCTGCCTCCTGTATTCTGCTGTTAGCTGCTTATAGTGAATTTTTTATTTCAGTTATTGTATTTTGCATCTCTTCTTTTTTAAGTTTTATATCTTGTATCTCTTTGGTCAGTGTTTCCTGTAAGTTATCCATATTTGCCTCCAGTTTATTTCCAATGTCTTGCATCATCCTCAGCATCAACAGTCTAAAATCTCTTCCCTGGAAGCTAAGAATCTCCTCCTTGCTTAGCTGTTTTTGTGTGGTTTTTCCTTTCTCCCTCATCTGAGTTATAGTTCTCTGTCTTTTCATTTTGATAGGTTTTTGTGTGATGACCTTCTTACAGATAATAGAGTTGTACCCTCTCTTCCTTCTGATGTCTGCCCCTCTTGTGGCTGAAGTCAGTATGGGGGCTCAGTGTACACTTCCTGATGGGAGGGGCTGATGCCTGCCCCCTGGTAGGAGGAGCGGATTCCAATACCTCTGGTGGATGGGGCTTAGTCTCTGGATGGGCTTAGAGGCAGCTGTGTGCCTGAGGGGTCTTTAGGTAGCCTGTTTACTGAGGGGTAGGTTTGTGATCCCACCTGGGTTGTTGTTTGCCCTGGGTTTTCTCAGCAGCTGGCTGATGGGTGGGGCAAGATTTTCCCAAAATGGCCACCTCCAGAGAAAGTCACTGCTGCTGAATATTCCCAAGATTTGTGCCTTCAATGTCCTTCCCTCACAACAAGCCACGTTCACCTGTTTTCCCAGGATGTCCTCTAAGATCTGCGGTCAGGTTTGACCCAGATTCCTTTGAAGACTTTGCTTTGCTCTGGGACTCAGTGCACGTTAAAATCTGTGTGTGCTTTATAAGAATGGGGTCTCCATTTCCCCCAGTCCCATGGAGCTCTTGCACACAAGCCCCACTGGCCTTCAATGCCAGATGCTCCGGGGCACATTCTCCCTGTGTCAGATCCCCACACGTGAGAGTTTGATGTGTGGCTCAGAACTCGCACTCCTGTAGGTGAGTCTCTGTGAACCAGTTAGTTTTCAGTGTGTGGAGCTTCCCACCCAGGAGGTATGGGGTTGTTTATATTGTGAAATTGCCCCTCCTACCTCTTGATGTGACCTCCTCTTTTTCTTCTGGAGTAGGGTATCTTTTTTAATGTTTTTGGTCCATTTGGGTGAAGAGTGCCGTCTTTAGTTCTGAATTTTGTTGTTTTTAGAAGAGAAGTTTGCTCCAGTCCTTCTATTCTGCCATCTTAATCCCGTCTCCCTACTTCTGAGGTCTTGATCTCACATCCAGAAAACAGTACAGACGCCAATCATGGACACCACTTGAAGATTAGTGGGTTTACATCACTTGACTCATTGTATTTTTAACATTTTTTCCAAAAATAATTTCCTTCAAAAAATAATTTCCTTCATATCTGCCTTTCTTTCTCTCTCCCTTTCCATCACCAGGGCTTTAAAATGGTTCAGTTAGGATCATGCATGAACAGTGAGGGACATGGGAATCTGCCTGATATAGGGACAAGAGAGCCAAGATATTGCAGAGGCTGTAGGACCAAGGACCCATATCAGAATTCACAGTCATCTCATTAACTAGACAAGGTTCCAAAACATATCCCATCCTGTTCCCCAGAATGGAAGTGTGGAAATCATTAAACACCAATGAGGAACTTTGCAAGAGGTTCAGTAGCCTTCAAACCATCTGGACAAAGTGCCCCTAACTTAGCATAAAGAGGACTTGGTTTGTTGCCTGTTTATGTCTAGAGATGAGACAAGAAGACTCAGGCTGTGAGGCTGTCTGACCAGGTCAAATGAATATACATATTTCCCAGGCCCTCACCTGGCCCTCTCTGCTCTACAACCATCCAAGGACAGGATTATATGTGTTATAAACAGAATCAGACACTCAGAATGACACATAGCGACACAAGAATAAGACACCAGGTGCTGTTTTTGGCCCTCTCCAACCCATAATCATCCTATTCAGAAGTGAGGTTTGTATGGGTTCATACCAATTTACTTACAAAATTGAAATGGAATCATTTGGAGTTCCCATTCTGGTGCACATAAAGGAATCTGCCTAGGAACCATGAGGATGCAAGTTTGATCTCTGGCCTCACTCAGTGGGTTAAGGATCTGGTATTGCCATAGCTGTGTTGTAGGTTGCAGACAAGGCTTGTATCTGGTGTTGCCATGGCTCTGGTGTAGGCTAGCAGCTACAGCTCCAATTAGACCCCTACCCTGGGAATATCCATATGCTGTGGGTGTGGCCCTAAAAGGACAAAAGACAAAAAAGAATTTAAAAAAACATAAAAGGGAATCTTATGTCAATCACAATTAAAAAAAAAAAAGAAATGAAGAACCCTTCTATACTGTGTGTGGAGATGTAACGTGGTGTGGCCATTATGGAAAACAGTATGGACATTGCCCAAGACATTCAAAATAGAACTACCATATGATCCAGTAATCCCACATCTGGGTATAGACCAGAAAGAACTGGAATCAGTATCTCAGAGGTGTATTGATTCCCCCATGTGAACTGAAGCTCTGTGCACAATAGATAAGCTATAGAAATAAGCCAAATGTCCAAAGACAGATGAATGTATAAATATGGCATATACACACAACAGAATATCGTTTTGCCTTAAAAAACAGGAAGGCAAGATGTAAGAATGAGGAGACATTATCCTAAGTTAAATAAGCCAGTTCTACAAGGACAAATATTGCATAATTTCACTTTGACAAACTCATAGAAGCAGAAAATAAATGGCAGTCACTAAGGGCTGGGGTAGGGGAAATGCAGTGTTGTTATAATATTGAAATCGTGTCAGTTATGCAAGATGAATTAATTAGTTCTAGAGACATGTTATACAGCATAAGGCCTAGAGTCAAAGACTATATAGTGCACCTAAAAGTTCCTTAAAAGAGTAGATCTCATATTGAGTTTTCTTACCACATATAAGGGACATAAGGATTTTTTGAGAGGAGACATATATGTTGACCTTGATTGTGCTGGTAGCCTCATAAGTGTGTGCACATGTCCAAACTCTGCAAATTATATACATTACTTATATGCAGATTTTGTCTATCAATTACACCTCACAAGCTGCTTTAAAAAATATGCAAAGACCACATCCAGTCACCCACACAACTCACAAACCATACATACTCAAAGACGCAGAAAATCCACTACACACACTACGAAACACATATGGTCAAACCCAACACACAAAACACATAAAAAGAAGCAACATGAGCACAGCAACCCAAGCACACATGTACTGCAGATTTCCAACCTCCATGGTCTCTTATTAGCACTGTACAATAGTACTTTCCACAACCATGGAAAAACTATAGCTATAATGTCCAATACAGCAGCACCAGTTTCCTGTGACTACTGGAGACTTGAAATATAGCTCGTGAAACTGATAAACACAAATTTTAATTTCAGGTCATTTTTTACATTTTCATGTTATAGCCACTTGAGGCTTGGTGGCACCATGTAGTTCAGCATGTAAATCAGTCAGTAAAAACTCATAGTTATACAACCAATATAAACACATTTTCTCTCTCTCTTTTTCATAGTTCTCATATCAAAGCACACATTAAGGCCAAGTGATGTTTCCCCACCTTGCTCTGATCTCTGCAGGTCCAGGATACTACCTGTGGACTCAGCTCTTATGCTTCCATGGCCTTAGGATATTTATCACTTCCATACCTGTTGATACGAAGGAGAACACTGAACAGGGAAGATCCACATGTACCAACAAAACTGAGACCCCTGGGAACATACCCCCAAGCTTCTGATTTAAAGAAGAAGACAATTGAGTTAATTGCTCAATTTCTTGCCTTCCTCTTGATATGGATCCAGTGCAGGGTCCAAAGGGGCTGAGCTACAGGAATCCGGTTAGATGTCTCTAATATCAGAAACACATTGTCCCCCCTTCTGCCTGCCCAGGAGGAAAAGGAGTGGCCATGAACATCCTTGAACTTTCAAGACCCACAATGAAATCTGCCACTCCATCCACTGCAGAAAGGACCAAACAGAGTAGGATCAGCACTTGAGATCCCACACCACTCAGCCTGAAGTGTGTTGCAGCTCACATCCCATCACCATCATTTATTCCATCCACATGAAACCACAAAAGACCCACAAGAGCCAAAGCCATCTTGATAAAAATTGACAAACCCTTAGGCATCACATTTCCTGATTGCAAACTATACTTAAATCCTTTAGAAATCAACACAGTATGTTACTGACATAAAAAGAGACATATAAAAAGTGGAACAGAATATGGAGCCCGGAAGTAAACCCACACATATATGCTCAACTGACCTTTGACAAGAGAGCCAAAACCACACAATAAATGGTGCTGGGAAACTGGATATCCACATTTGAGAGAATGAAAGTGAATCCCCATCAATGAAAACAACTATCTGTGCCATCCCATTATGGTGACAAAAATTTTTGCCACTTTCATTGGCAACAACATGGCCATAAGGGAGATATTCAAGTGCATCACACTGTTCACAGCCATGTTCCAACAACATGGGTGGATCTAGCAGCTATTATGCTCTGTGAAATAAGGCAGAGAGACAATGTTAAATATCATAGCATCTCACTTACATCTGCAGTCTAAAATTCAAAACAACTAATCAACAAAACACAATGAAAACAGACTCATAAATACAGAGAAGAAACCATGGTTGCCAGAGGGGACAGTGACTGGGGGAGAGGGATGAGATAGGTGATGTGGATGAAGAGGAACAAACCTCCAGTTATAAAATACAGAAACCTTGGGATTTAATACACAGCATAAATAATATGACCCAAAATACTATAAAAGCTTATGGGGATAGATCATTACTAGATTAATAATTAATAATGTATGAAAATGTCAACTCACCACATCATACACTTGAAACTAACATAATATTGTTTGTGAACTATATTTCACACAGCACCTGGACAGGAACTTGAACTTTGGACCCTCATATTAAAAGTCTGGATGCTCTACTGACAGATCAAAACAGACCCTGCAAACCATATTTCAAAACCATATTAAGTAAATCTGCTTGATGCTAAACTAGTCCACAAACTATCATTCATAATGGTGAATAATTTTTTGAAGCATAGGCTAAGGGTTTTACCCATGTTTCCTAATTAATACCATACATCAGTCTTACATGTCCATATTTTTTCAAAAATTGCACAGCTTCATTATGAATTTGTGTTCTTTTGGAGTTCCCTTCTTGGCTCAGCAATTTACAAACCCAACTAATATCCCTGGCCTCCTTCATTGGTTTAAGGATCCAGCATTGCTGCAAGCTGCATTATAGGGCACTGCATTGTAAGCCATTGTTTTGCTCAGATTCCTTGCTGTTGTGGCTGTGGTTTAGGCTTGCAGCTGCAGCTACATTTCTACCCCTAGTGTGGGAATTTCCATATGTCACAGGTGAGCCCTAAAAAGAAAAAAAAAAAAAACACATTTTTTTAATAACTAGGGATTTTATCCTTGATCAATTTGTTAAGGTGGTCTCTGCAAGGTTTTCTAGATTAAGTTACTATTTTAACTTTTGTAATTAAGTAAGTATCATTTGGTAGATATTTTGAGACTATATAGCTACAACACTTTTCTTAATACAATACTACCGACTATATCTAACTTCCTTTGATGATTCTTATATTGAACACACTATTGCGAATGTGGTGCCCAAATGGTGATTTTCTAATTTGATCATTTTCTCTGTTGATTAGCTATATTATCCTATAGGAAGGAACTTCCCCTTAATCCACATTCATTCTTTTTTTCATTGATTTATTTATATCATCATGGGCTCGTGAATTCTTACTTATTCTCTGAGTTGTAACTCATTACTGATTTTATACATTTTAAATCTCTAATTTTTCTAGAGTTGGTCAATGGGAGCCCTTCCAGCTGGCTCCTGTGTCCCCATGATTCATTGAACACTTTATTTTCAAGCTCAGTGAACTTTCCCAGGTCTTGTCATGTCCTGGCCTCAGCCCTAGAATCTGCCATTTTTCTAAGTAACTTTGCTTCCTGTTAGAAGAGACTGATACTAAAAAATCAAATTTGGCATTGCATGTGTTTTTTGCCTACAAGGCTTCTCAACGATCTCAAAGAATACAGCCAGGAAACATATGAGATACTGCTCTATAGCACTGAGGACTATGTCTAGATACTTACAACACAGAATGACAATGGGAGAAAAAATATGTATACATGTATGTGTAACTGGGTCCCCATGTTGTACAGTGGGAAAAAAAAGTGTACTGGGGAAAATAATAATAAATAAATAAATTAAAAATAAATAAATAAAAGAAACACAGGATATAGAATGTAGAAACAAGCAAACAAAGGAATGGTTACCCATAAGAGTTAGGTCAGGAGTGGGACAGAAAGAATGGGAGATGGGAACAAGAACTATATTGATTTATAATTTCAATCTGTTCATACACATTACAACCCATTACACTGCTAAGAGTTCAAGTTGATATCTTCAATTCTAGCTCAACACCATACAGTTCTTTCTAGCCTCTCTTTTTCTATGAACATCACACCTTTCCTCCAGTGAGGAGTCATTCCCTTTTTTAATACAAGCTTACATATTTACTAAGTCTTTGAATAAATATAATTTCAGAATCTTGAACCAAAACCACTGTTAATGACCAACTAATGTCAGCTCCAAAAAAATTGTTTACCATATAATGTGCTTACAGCTTTTTTTGTTATTGTGAGAGTAGCATGTATACAAAATTCACTGTGCACTAATAATTACTTTATTTCCCCTTTAGTCTGATTATAATATTAACTTGAAATATAACTATATTCATTTTTTGTTTTTTTTTTATTTTACTTTATTTTCCATCACCTTCTTTTTAGTTTTTAGTTGCAAAAGATAACATACTCAAGACTATACAGATAAATATACTCATATCCCCATCTTTTCTATCTTATTTCCACCCCATCCTCTGTAGGTAAACAGTCTCGTTAATTTCAGATTGATTCCACATGTGTCTCCTCTTGCTCATATATTGTTTTCCTTTGTTTTCACATAGGAAGTATCATACTATAAATGCTCTTGTACACATTGCTTTTTTCCATTTAACAATATATCTTGGAAATCCCTCCATATTGATTCATAGGTATCTTTGCCATTATTTTTTCATAGCTGTGAAGTACTCAACTGCATTGATGTTCCATAGTTCCCTTTTGAAGCCCTAGAACAAAATAGCAGTGATGAATTTACTAAATGCCACCTAATTGTATACCTCAAAGTGTTAAAATGGTAAAATTCATGTTGTGTAGAACATGATAACAAAATAAAAAAATATTAAGAAAAAGTAACTCATGATCTCTACATGAAGCACAGAAAAGAATTATAAAATAATAATAATGTATGATTAATAAGTTAATGGAGGGGATATGGAATAAAAACATATATATTTAATTAATGAAACTGGATAAAGATAAGAGAAGATAAATATGAAATCAGTTGTATCCATTAGAAAACATATAGCAACATGGAGATCATAAGTTCAGATACATTCTGATTCTATTAGATGTTAATAGATCAAATTTTCCAGAAATACAATGATGGTCAAGATACATAAAAAGAACAAAACCCAATTTACACTGCTAAGAACTAACACTTTACAGCTATAAGGACACAAAAAAGTTTAAAGTGTTGGAAAAGAAATGCCATGTACACACCAACTAAAAGACAGCTGGTATATCTGTATTAATATCAGAAGTAAATGAGTTGTGAAGGTAGGACCCATTGCTAAAGAGAATTCTCCCCTCACTATAAATGTAATGGTATGATATTAAATGAATAATAACTGCCCCCTATCATAGGAGAGCACTATTTTGTAGCATTTGCCAATTTATATAGTATAATTATGCCCATCATAGCTGATTTCAATCCAAGAGCTTGGTGTCATTTACTTTGGAGCTGAAAAGAGATATTCACAATCAGCTTGAAGCCAATGAAAGTCAATTTCAGCACATCTTACAGGGAAGAATCAGTGCACAAGGACCTGAACATGATGCTAATTTTGTGTGTTCTCAATAACACAGTATAAAAATATATGTAAGGGAAAGTAAACATATTTAAAAGGAGAAAAGGGCAAAACCACAATCATTATTATGTGACATATTTTGTGTAAGGTTTTTCACATATTTTAAAAGAGATGATGGAGCAGAAAAATAATTAAAGATAGAGAATATTTAACAAGGAAAGTAACAAACTGGATTTTATTGACATATTAACACTATGTATGATGGCTGAATGCATATTTATTTGAAGTTACATTGTTGTCAACCATATGATAATTTTAGGAGATACATCTCACTATCCTCATGACTGCAATAAGAAGATTTAGTGATTTTTACTTCAAGAAGTTAGTGCTATTGACAAGTATCTCTAAGGCCTGTTTTATATCTCTGTTCCTGAGGCAATAGATTAAGGGGTTTAGTGTGGGAGTAACTACTGCATACACAAGAGAAGCAATTGTGTCTTTGTCATTAGAGTGTCATGATGAGAAGACTAAGTAAATACTAGCAAGTGTCTGGTAGTATAAAGATACCACAAAGAGGTGGGAGCCACAGGTGGAAAAATATTTAAAGAGTCTCGTGGTGGAAGACACCCTCAGAACTGTGGTCCCTATATGAATATAAGAACCCAAGATACTGCTCAAAGACAGGATGAAAAGCATTATTCCCACAGTAAAGATGACCAGCTCATTGAGGTAGATATCTTAGCAGTACAACTTCAGGAGTATAGTGAGGTCATAAAAGAAGTGGGGAATGGTATTGGCAGCACAGAAAGACAGGTTGACCAACAATGCAAGGATACAACAGAGAAATAAGGACCCAGGTACTAGGGAGAAACACAGTTCCTGCCTCATGGAAGTGGTCTAATGGAGAGGCTGACAAATGGCCACATACCTGACATAAGACATCACTGTGAGAAGGAAATTGTCAAGACAACTAAAAAGTGTGACAAAATACATCTGAGAAATGCACCCTGCATAGGAGATGGATTGTTCCTGAGTCTGCATGTTCATCAGCATATTACGGACAGTGACAGATGAAAAGGAGATGTCCCTAAGGGCCAAATGGCTGAGGAAGAAGCACATGGGGATATGGAAGCAAAGATCCAGCCTGATGAGCAGGATGATGAGAAGGTTCCCCAGCACCATGGTCAAGTACATGCCCAGGAACAGGGCAAAGAACATGCCCTGCTGTTCTGACTGGATGGGGATCCACAGGTGGGGGAACTCTATCATGCAGGTCTGGTTCTTTCTCCTCATGTCCTTCTTGTCTCAGCTGGGAATTGGGAAAAATGGGAAATGTCAATGAACATGCCATAATATTATAGTCACTTCCATTGTAATATGAAAGCTCTTAATTTTTCTACAGTTCCCATTATTTCTCTTAATTTTTGGTGAATGAATCAACTTTCCAAATCTGGCTCCAATAATAATTCAAAATCTCACATTAACCAAGGCTTTTTCCAAGGAAACAAATGGACATTTATTCTTCATTCAATAAATAGTTATTGAACTGCTTTGTCCCATATTGAGTACATAGGCATCAACAAGTACTGAGAAGTCTCTGTGCTCAAATTTACATCTTTACATCAAGCAAAGTTCAAAACTCTGTAATTTGCTAAGATGAAAATGCGAAAACGGCCCCAGGTAAGAGGTTTAAATCATTCATTACCTCTTAAAAATGATATGAAACTCCTTACATTTGAAGAGATTTACAAAAGCTATGTCAAGGGCTTTTGGTATACTTTGTTTCATCCTTCCTGTTTTGAGTCAATTAAAATCCCCTCTTATCAAAACTGTCCATTCCAGGCTTCTAAGCCAGTATCAATAGTTCCTGGAATTTTTCCAAGTGATTTACATGCACTTTCAAATTAAATCTTCATATTGGCCCAAATAAGTATTCTTACACTCATTATAACAAGAATAAAACACAGGTATACATTATTCAAAAGTGCAAAGATACACAAAATTAAGTGCAACGTGCAATCACAACACAGTTCTGTCTGACCAAGATCCCTGTTCTTAACCACTAAGCATGGCAATTAGATGGTCAGTAGTTCAAATATTCATAGAAGCTATATTATGTCCACTACCTTTCTCCAAAATGTTCCTAACTCCCTCTAAGAAAAATTTGTGACTCATGTTTAAATATCACACAAAGGACTTTCACAAAGTTTAACCTCTCAAAATAATAATTTTATTTTAGGACTGCTTGGTAAACATGGTAATTTTTTTTTGTCTTTTGTCTTTTTAGGGCCACACCTGTGGCACATGGCATTTCCCAGGCTAGGGGTCCAATCAGAGCTGCAGCTACCAGCCTTGGATATGAGCTGTGTCTGTCACACACACCACAGCTCAGGGCATCACTGGATTTTTTACCGAATGAGTGAGGCCAGGGATTGAACTTAGTACTCATGGATACTTGTCGTGTTCATTAACCACTGAGCAATAACTGGAACTCCACAAGAGGCAAATTTTATGTCTTCATTTTATAAATGTGGAAAGTATAGCTAGGAGATAAAGTACTACCTCAGATGTCTTGGGGTTTTTTAATGTACTTTTTTTTTTTTACACTGTAAAGCAAGGGGATCAAGTTATACTTACATGTATACATTATTTCCCCACCCTTTGTTCTGTTTCATTATGAATATCTAGACATAGTTCTCATTGCTACTCAGCAGGATCTTCTTGTAAATATATTCTAAGTTTGTCTGATTGCCCCAAGCTCCCAAACCCTCCAACACCCTCCATCTACCATCAGGCAGACACAAGTTTGTTTTGCAAGTCCATGATTTTCCTTTCTGAGGAGATGTTCATTTGTGCTGGGTATAAGATTCCAGATATAAGTGATATCATATGGTAATTCTCTTTGTCTTTCTGACTCGTTTCACTCAGGATGAGAGTCTCTAGTTCCATCCATGTTGCTGCAAATGGCATGATGTCATTCTTTTTATGGCTGAGTAGTATTCCATTGTGTACATATACCACCTCTTCCTCATCTAATCCTCTGTCGATGGACATTTGGGTTGTTTCCATATCCTGGCTATTGTGAATAGTACTGCATTGAATATGCAGATGCATGTGTCTCTTTTAAGTAGAGTTTTGTCTGGATAGATGCCCAAGAGTGGGACTGTGGGGTCATATGGAAGTTTTATGTATAGATTTCTAAGTTATCTCCAAACTGTTCTCCATAGTGGCTGTACCAGATTACATTCGCACCAGCAGTGCAGGAGGGTTCCCTTTTCTCCACAGCCCCTCCAGCACTTGTTCTTTGTGGATTTATTAATGATGGCCATTCTGACTGGTGTGAGGTGGTATCTCATGGTAGTTTTGATTTGCATTTCTCTTATAATCAGCGATGTTGAGCATTTTTTCATGTGTTTGTTGGCCATCTGTATATCTTCCTTGGAGCACAGACTATTCAGGTCTTTTGCCCATTTTTCCATTGGGTGATTGGCTTTTTTGCTCTTGGGTTGTATAAGTTGCTTATATATTCTAGAGATTAAGCCCTTGTCAGTTGCATCATTTGAAACTGTTTTCTCCCATTCTGTAAGTTGTCTTTTTGTTTTCTTTTGGGTTTCCTTTGCTGTGCAAAAGCTTTTCATTTGGATGAGGTCCCACTGTTTATTTTTGCTCTAATTTCTATTGCTTTGGGAGACTGACCTGAGGAAATGTTCATGATGTTGATGTCAGAGAGTGTTTTGCCTATGTTCTCTTCTAGGAGTTTGATGGTGTCCTGTCGTATATTTAAGTCTTTCAGCCATTTGGAGTTTATTTTTGTGCATGTTGTGAGGGTGTGTTCTAATTTTGTTGCTTTGCATGCAGTTGTCCGGTTTCCCAGCAGTGTTTGCTGAATAGACTTTCTTTTTCCCATTTTATGTTCCTGCCTAACTTGTCAAAGAGTTATTGACCATAGGTGTCAGGGTTTATTTCTGGGTTCTCTATTCTGTTCCGTTGGTCTGTCTGTCTGTTTTGATACCAGTCCCACACTGTTTTGATGACTGTGGCTTTGTAGTATTTCTTTAAGTCTGGGAGAGTTATGCCTCCTGCTTGGTTTTTGTTTCTCAGGATTGCTTTGGCGGTTCTGGGTCTTTTGTGGTTCCATATAAATGTTTGGATTTTTTGTCCTAGTTCTGTGAAAAATATCCTGGGTCATTGGATAGGGATTGCATGGAATGTGTAGGTTGCCTTGGGTAGTATGGCCATTTTTACAATGTTGATTTTTCCAATCCATGAACATGGACTATCTTTCCATTTCTTTACATCTATTTTGATTTCTTTGATTAAAGTTTTATAGTTCTCGGTATATAGGTCCTTTACCTCCTAGGTCAGGTATATTCCGAGGTATTTGATTTTGTGAGGTGCAATTTGAAAAGGTATTGTATTTTTGTATTCCTTTTCTAATATTTCATTGCTGGTGTACAGAAATGCGACTGGCTTCTGAATGTTAATCTTATATCCTGCTACTTTGCTGAATTTATTAATCAGTTCAAGTCATTTTTGGGTTGAGTCCTTAGGGTTTTCTATGTATAGTATCATGTCATCTCACACCAATGACAGATCCTCTACACAGAAAACTAATAAAGCAACAGTGATCCTAAAGGAAACAATAGAAAATTTAGACTTAATTGATATCTTCAGGGCACTACATCCAAAAAAACCAGAATACACATTCTTCTCAAATGCATATCAAACATTCTCAAGAATTGATCACATATTGTGACACAAAGCTAACCTCAATAAATTTTGGAGCATAGAAATTATTTCAAGTATCTTCTCTGACCACAATGCCATGAAATTAGAAATCAATCATGGGAAAAGTAAGGAGAAAAAACCTACTACATGGAGACTAAACAACATGCTACTAAAGAACAAATGGGTCAATGAGGAAATCAAGTAGGAAATTAAAAACTACCTTGAGACAAATGATAATGAAGACATAACCTCTCAAAATCTATGTGATGCCACAAAAGCAGTGCTCAGAGGGAAATGTATAGCAATACAGGCCTTTCTCAAAAAAGAAGAAGGGTTCCAAATTGACAACTTAACCGTCCACCTAAGCAAATTAGATAAAGAAGAACAAAAAGACCTAAGTCAGCAGAAGGAAGGAAATTATAAAGATCAAAGAAGCAATCAATACAATACAGATTCAAAAAACAATAGAGAAATTAATAAAATCAAGAGCTGGTTCTATGAAAAGGTAAAAAAAAATTGACATACTCCTGGCTAGACTCACTAAGAAGAGGAGAGAAGCAACTTAAATAAACAAAATTAGAAATGCAAAAGGAGAAATCACAATGGATACTGAAGAAATACAAAAAACCATAAGAGAATACTATGAACAACTATATGGCAACAAATTTGACAATCTGGAAGAAGTGGACAGTTTTCTAGAATGTTACAGCCTGCCAAAACTGAATCAAGAAGAAATAGACCAACTGAACAATTCGATCAGTAGAAATGAAATTGAAGAAGTCTTAAAAACACTTCCTAGAAATAAAAGCCCAGGACCAGATGGTTTCACAGGCGAATTCCACCAAACATACAAAGAGGAACTTATACCTATCCTCCTTAAACTCTTTCCAAAGGTTGAAGAAGAAGGAATACTCCCAAAGACATTCTATGATGCCACCGTCACCCTCATTCCAAAACCAGACAATGAAACCACCAAAAAAAAAAAAATAAACTATCGGCCAATATCATTGATGAATATACATGCAAAAATTCTCAGTAACATTTTAGCCAACAGATTCCAACAACATATCGAAAAAAAAAATCATACACCATGACCAGGTAGGGGACATCCCAGGTTTGCAAGGATGTTCCAACATACGCAAATCAATCAACATCATACACCACATTAACAAAAGAAAAGTCAAAATCCATATGATTATCTCAATAGACCCGGAAAAGGCTTTTGACAAAGTCCAACATCCATTCATGATCAAGACCCTCGACAAAGTGGGTATAGAGGGAATATTCCTGAATATAATCAAAGTCATTTATGATGAACCCACAGAAAATATAATACTCAATGGGGAAAATCTGAAAGCTTTCTCACTCAAATCTGGAACAAGACAGGGATGCCCACTCTCACCACTGCTCTTCAACATAGTTTTAGAAGTCCGAGCCACAGCAATTAGACAAACCAAAGAAATAAAAGGCATCCATATAGGAAGAGAAGGGATAAAACTGTCACTGTACACAGATGACATGTCTTGGGTTTTTGATGGTGGATTCCAGGTTAGTATTTCTTTGGAAGTTATGTTAAAGGCAAGGGTTACCAACCACATAGCCCTGAAGAAGGACTCAAGAGGGACATTCTCAAACATGTATGGGGCAGGATAGCAAGTCACCCTCAGATGCTAAAATAGAAGACAAAGTTGCATTATTAATGGACCCGTTTCTTTTATTTTAACCTTTCTATTCTATTGCTTTTGCTACATGTGAAGAATATTGACTCTATCCTGAAATGTACAGAAGAACCCATTCACAAGACTCTGATCTTTAAAGATGTAACACTTTCCAATTTGAATGGAGATTAAAAAGTTGCAGAACAGAGAATAATATTTGTCTAGCTGTATGTTTACGGGTGTACTCTGACCTGACCTATGTGGACAGCTCCAAGAAAAAAAGATTCCAACACCAAGAAGTTTTCAGAAACCAAACATACACTTACCTCCTTTAGTATAAGAGAAGCCTGAAGGCTAACTCAGGGAATATGGTTCTTTGGGACACTATCTTCTCCATATCCTGGCTTTCCAAATACATTCACTATTCCTTTTCCCCAACAAATGGTCTCTGAAATTACTGGTCTGTCATGAAGCAAGAAATACATGTTTCGACAGAGTAACAGGACTAGGCTCTTTCTTGGGTCACTGGTTATTTCAGTTTATGGCCACCAAGGAGGACAATAAGGACAATTTATAGTGGCATGGCCACTCACTCAACATACATTTTTTGGCCCTCACAAAGAAACTGGAAGAGAACAAGATGAACTTAACCACTCGTAATCTTGATTCAGGTAGGACCATGTGAAATAGATAGCTGGCCCATGAGTCCTAGAAAGAAGGTCATCCCATGACCTTGAAGTCTCAAATAGAGCCTTTGGAGGGAAATGTTTTCTCAGACTTCTGCCAGTCCTGCCCTAGACAATAGTGAAAGAGGAATCTTCATAACTCAAACATGGATTCTGGAACAAGATAATAAAAATACCTTCTTTTTTCCTCAGTACCAATTATGTGACAGGCTTTATGCTGAATAATTCATATGCTTTCCTCACTTAATCCTCAAAATAACACTGTGATGTAGGAAGAGTTACTTCTCCTGCAACTGTGGAATATTCTTGACCCTTAGCCAATTGAAGTTACTTCCTAAGATCACAAAAACATTTGAGGACCATACTGAGGATTGGATGCCATTCTGACACAGACCTCATATCTGTTAGTATGTGTCATATACACAGGGGTGGAAATGCATGTGAATCTGCTAACCAATTCAGTGGGCAGCCTATGTTGAAAGACAGTTAAAGGAATATTTTGGCTCATATGCATGAACCAGAAGCCCCTAAAACTTGTACATGAAACATAATGTGCACACTTAAATTACTGATTGGTAATTTCTCACCATCTTGATCTATAGGACATTAACCATGGCTGCTACATAGTCACTAGCACATACACTAATTGCAAGATGAAATGTTCCAGGCTCCACTGACCTACACTCAACACAGGTGAAGGTGATCAGTGAGACATTTGAACCCCACTCACAAGAACCAACACTATAAAAAATACCTGCAAATAAAACATAGAGTAAACACACACACACACACACACACAACCATAGAGACAAAACTCCTGAAGAAAACATATCCACATTATAGGAGGAAGAAACACAGGACCATGTGGAATGACAAGCTGACCTCCAGGCACAGAAACACATGTTGCCCACCTAGAAATTCCAGCTCATGTGGATCTGGGCTACTCCATAAGTGAGTTCAGGCAACTTCTGATCCAGGAAGTTTCCTGAGTCTTGAGCTTCTATTGAGAACACCAGGAACAAAAGAGAAAGCCTCTTTGAACCCATGACATCCTGAGGTTCTGTGTCTGTTGTTGAATTTGAGAGCAGAAGGCAGGAGGACACCATTTAAAAGCCTTGAGAGGATTCATAAAAAGTCCCTAAGCTCCCTGTTAAGGGATGAATTCTGGAGATGAATTGTCTCCAAATTCTTTTGGAACTTGGGGAGGAGCCTGCACAGGGGCTGGGGGTACTGAGTTGCTACAGCCACCTCAGTAGATTCCCCAGATCTCAGGGACAGCCTGGGTTTCTCTTTGTCTGCTCATAGTCCCAACTGGGAAGTAGGAATAGCTTAGTCACCTTCCAACACCAGTGTTTCCAATACCACACTATGGTCCAGGAACAGAAAGTCTGGCATCTGCAAGCCCCCACACTGCTAATAGTTGCTGTCACTAGAACACAAATCTTGTTTTAACTTCACATCCTGCAGGAAACTCCTCTCACCTAGGAGAGACTTCAGGGCATGGACAGAAACTGTTCCAGGGAAGTGTAGAAGAAGGATATTGAGTCCTTGGACTCATACCCAGAAGAACTGGGTCTGGGCTATGCTCCTCATTAACTGTTGGCCCTGAGCATATTAAGTATTATCTCAGTCCTGTTTCATCAACTGTAAAATGTGATAATAAGTGAATTGTCATCACAAAACTATTATTGAGATTAAATGAGATAATTCATGCTAAAGCACATAGTAAGTGAACAATAAATATCATATCTTGATGTGATTATCTTTGCATGTTCCAAAAATGTATAATCACATCTAGAATCATTGACATTGATGTAACACTGATAGTGAATGAATACCTGAATTAATTGGTTAATGAATTCTTTGGATCTTAACAGGAACCTAACCCCTCCCCAGAAAGAACTAAATTTGTCCCCACAGAATGAAGATACAATTATATGATTCAAATTTCTGTAGACTAAGCTATCCACTTTTGTGCTCCCTTTGTTTAACATATTATAACTGATATCTTCATCAGCTAGATGGCTGCAAACTCCCTCAATGCTAGAGAAAGCCCTCAGGAAGAGCTGAAGTGCAGTCAGGAGATTGGGAGAAAGAGCCCCTGGATCATCTGGCATTGAAAGCCAGTGGGGCTTGTGTGCAGGAGCTCCACAGGACTGGGGGAAATGGAGAGACCATTCTTGAAAGGAACACAGGATTCCATGTGCACTGGGTCCCAGGGCAAAGCAGAGGCTCCATAGGAAACCGGGTCAGACCTGACTGCACTTCTTGGAGGATCTCCTGGGAAAACAGGAGGTGAATGTGGCTCATTGTGGGTTAAGAACATTGGAAGCAAAATGCTTGGGAATATACATCATCATGTGTTCCACTAGGGGTGGCCATTTTGGGAAAATCTTGCCCCACCCACCAACACTAAGAAGCCCAAGGCCAAACAATAATCCAAGGGGGATCACAGCCACACCCATCAGTAAACGGGCAGCCTAAAGAACCTCTAGGCAAACAGGAATATCTAATATCACCCAGAGACAAAGCCCCACCACCAGAGGGACCGAAATCAGCCCCAGCTACCAGTGGGCAGGCACCAGTACCTCCCATCAGGAAGACAACAGCAAGCCCCTGTAACAACTTTAGCCATAAGAGGGGAAGATAGCAGAAGTAACATAGGCTATGATTCTATTGTCTGCAAAAAGGATACCAAATGAAAAACCTATAAAATGAAAAGGCAAAGAACTGTACCTCAGATAAGTGAGAAAGGAAAAACTCCAGAAAAACAGCTAAGTGATCTGGAGATTACCAGCTTCCATGAAAAAGACTTTAGACTGATGATGCTGAAGATAATGCAAAACATTGGAAATAAACTGGAGGGAAAGATGTATAATGTACAACAAACACTGAACAAAGAAATACAAGATATAAAAGTAAGCAAGCATAGATTCCAAATAAAATAACTGAAAAAGTTCATTAGAAGGAATCAACAGCAGAATACAGGAGGTAGAAGAACGAATAAGTGAGGTGGAGGGCAGACTAGTGGAAATCATTGATACAGAACAGAAAATAGAAAAAAAAATGAAAAGAAATGAAGAGAGTCTCAGAGAAGTCTAGGACAAGGTTAAATGCACCAACATCCATATTATAGTCATGCCAGAAGACAAGAGAGAGATAAAGGGACAGAAAAAAAATATTCAAAGAGATAATAGCCAAAAAAATTACCTAACATGGGAAAGGAACCACTCACTCAGATCCAAGAAGCACAACAAGTACCATATAAAATAAACCCAAGTAGGAACACTACAAGCCACATTATTAATGAAACTGACCAAAATTAAAGACAAAGAGAAAATATTGAAGGCAGCTAGGGAAAAGCAAGAAACAACATCAAGGGAACCCCGATAAGATTATCAGCAGATTTTTCAACAGAAACCCTGCAGACCAGGAGGGAGTGGCAAAATATACATAACAGGATTAAAGGAAGAAACCTCCAACCAATATTTCCTTATCCAGCAAGGCTCTCATTCATATTTGAAGGAGAAATCAAAAGCTTTACAGATAAGCAGAAGCTAAGAGAATTGAGCTACTCTAAACCAGCTTAAGGATTTCCTGTCATGGTGCAGTGGTTAACAAATCTGACTAGGAACCATGAGGTTGAGGATTCAATCCCTGGCCTTGCTCAGTGGGTTAAGGATATGGCATTGCTTTGAGCTGTGGTGTAGGTTGCAGACACGGCTCGGATTCCTCATTGCTATGGCTCTGGCATAGGTGAGTGGCTACAGCTCTGATTAGACCCCTAGCCTGGGAATAAACACATGCTACAGGAGCGGCCCCAGAAAAGGTAAAAAGACAAAAAAATACAAGAGAAATAAATAAATAAACCAGCTTTACAATAGACACTAAAGGAAATTCTCTAGTCAGAAAAGAAAAGGCCTCCACAAGAAACAAAAGTACCACAAATGACAAGGTTCACAACTAAAGGCGTATATACAGTAAAGGTAGAAAATCATCCATGTACAAATACGCTACCAAAATCAGAAATCATGAGAAGAGGAGGGCACGAGTACAGGACAATGTAGATGCACTTGCAATTAAGAGACGAACAATTTAAACCATCATATAAATATACATATATATATATATATATACACACACACATATATACATATATATATACACATACATATATATATACATGTATATATATATACATGCACATATATATACATGCACATATATATACATGCATATATATATACATGCATATATATATATACACATACATACATATAGACTCATATCAAAATTTCAGTGTAGCTAAAAACCAAATATCAATAATTGATACAAACACAAATGAGAAAAATCAACTCAAATACAACCTCCTAAGTATAGTCATCAAATGACAAGATGAGAGAATAAGAGAAGAAGGGAAGTAAAAAGAGCAGCAAAAACAAATCCAAAACAGTTAATAAAATGGCAGTAAGAACATGCATATCAATATTTACTATAAATATAAATTAATTAAATGCTTAAACCAAAAAATAGACTGGCCAAATGGATACAAAAAAAAAAAAAGATCCATATATACATATATATGCTCTCTTCAAGACACCCACTTCACTTCAAGGGAAAAATAAAAACAAACAAATTGAATGTGAGAGGATGGAAGAAAATATTACATGCAAACAGGAATCACAAAAAAGCTGGAGTAGCAATACTCATATCAGACAAAATAGATGTTAAAATGAACAATATTCTAAGGGACAAGGAAGGTCATTACATGATGATCAAAGAATCAATCCAAGAAAATATATAACAGTTGTAAATATATATTCATCCCACATAGGCTCACCACAATACAAAAGACAACTGCTAACAACCTTAATAGGAGAAATTGACAATAACACAATAATAGTGGTGGACTTTAAGACCCCACTTACAGCAATGGAAAGATCATACAGACAGAAAAACAACAAGGAAAGAGAGTCCCTAAATGAAGCATTAGACCAGATGGACTTAATAGATATTTATAGGATAGTCCTTCCAAAAGCAGTAGAATATACATCCTTCTCAAGTGCACATGGAATATTCTCTAGGACTGATCACATCCTTGGCCAAAAATCAAGTCTCAGTAAGTTTAAGAAAATTAAAATAATATCAAGCATCTTTTCTGACCACAATGCTATACAACTAGAAATCAACAAGAAAAAAACTGCAGAAAAACACAAACAAGTGGAGACTAAATAACATGCTACTAAACAACCATTGGATCATTGAAGAACTCAAAGAGGAAATTAGAAAATACCTAGAAGCAAATGACAACAAGGATATGACACTCCAACTCATATGGGATGCAGCAAAAGCAGTTCTAAGAGGGAGATTTATAGTAAAACAAGCCTACCTTAGGAAACAAGAAGAAACTCAAATGAACAACCTAACTTTACATCTAAAGCAGCTCGAGAGAGAAGAACAGACAAGACCTAAAGTTAGTAAAAGGAAAGAAATGATAAAGATCAGAGCAGAAATCAATGAAATAGATCAAAGAAAACCATAGAAAAGATCAATGAACTGAAAAGCTGGTTCTTTGAAAAGATCAAAAAAATTGATAAACCCTTAACCAGACTAATCAAGAAAAAAAAAGAGAGAGGACTCAAATCAATAAAATTCGAAATGAAAAAGGAGAAGTTACAACAGACATCACATAAATACAAAGGACCATCAGAGACTACTACATGCAACTATAGTGCAATAAAATGGAAAACCTAAAAGAAATGGACAAATTCTTAGAAAAGTTCAATCTTCCAAGACCAAACCAAGATGAAATATAAAAGATGAATGGACAAATCAAAAGTAATGAAATTGAAATAGTGATTAAAAAACTTCCAACAAACCAAAGTCCAGGACCAGATGGCTTCACAGGAGAATTCTATCAAACAATAGGATAAGAGCTAATCCCTATCCTTCTAAAACTATTCCAAAAAATTGCAGAGGAAGGAACACTCCCAAACTCATTCTACCATTACCCTGATACCAAAACCAGACAAAGATATCACACATGTTAAAAAGAAAACTGCAGGCCAATTTCACTGTTGAATATAGATGCAAAAATCCTCAACAAAATACTAGCAAACTAAATCCAACAATACATTAAAAGGATTGTACATCAACATCAAGTGGAATTTATCCCAGTGGTGCAAGGATTCTTCAATATCCACAAATCAATCAGTGTGATACATCACATTAACAAACTGAAGAATAAAAACCATGCGATCCTCTCAATAGACACAGAAAAAGGCTTTGACAAAATCTAACACCCATTTCTGATTAAAAAAAAAACTTAGGAAAGTGGGCACAGAGGGAACTTACCTCAACATAATAAAGGACATATAGGACAAACCCACAGCAAACCTCATTCTTAAAGATGAAAAGTTGAAAAAATTCCCACTGAGGTCAGGAACAAGACAAGGATGACCACTCTTGCCATTATTATTCAACAGAGTTTTGGAAGTCTGAGCCATGGCAATTAGAGAAGAAAAATAAATCAAAGGAATCCAAATTGGAAAGGAAGAAGTAAAACTATCACTATTTTCAGATGATATGATATTATACCTAGAAAATCCTAAAGACACTACCAGAAAACTCTTAGAGCTCATCAGTGAATTTGGCAAAGTTGCAGGATACAAAATTAACACACAGAAATCAACTGCATTTCCATATATTACAATGAAAGATCAGAGAAATTAAGGTAATGATCCCATTTACCATCACATCAAAAGGAATAAAATACTTAGGAATAAACCTAACTAAAGAGACAAAAGATCTGTACTCTGAAAACTATAAGATGCTGATGAAAGAAATCAAAGATGACACAAGCAGATGGAAAGACATACAATGCTCTGGGAAAGGAAGAATCAATATAATCAAAATGATTATACCACCCAAGGTAACCCGCAGATTCAATGCAATCCCTATCACATTAGCAAGGATATTTTTCACAGAATTAGAGCAAAATATTTTAAACATTGTTTGGAATCACAAAGGTGGCAAGAATATACAATGGAGACAAGACAGCCCCTTCAATAAGTGGTGCTGGGAAAACTGGTCAGCCAAATGTAAAAGAATGAAATAAGAACACTCCCTAACACCATATACAAATATAAACTCAAAATGGATTAAAGACCTAAATATAATACTGGATACTATAAAACTCTTACAGGAAAACATAGGCCAAATACTCTCCAACATAAACCAAAGCAATATCTTCTCAGATCCACCTCCTAGAGTAATGACAATAAGAACAAAAATAAACAAATGGGACTTAATTAAACTAAAAAGTTTCTGCACAGCAAAGGAAACCCTAAACAAAATGAAAGGACAACCCACAGAATGAGAGAAAATACTTGCAAATGAAGTTACTGACAAGGGATTAATCTCCAAAATTTATAAACACCTCCTGACGCTCAACACCAAAAAAACAAACAACTCCATCAAAAAATGGGCAGAAGAACTAACAGACAATTCTCCAAAGAAGACATACAGACGGCCAAAAACCAGATGAAAATATGTTCAACATAATTCATTATTAGAGAAATGCAAATCAAAACCACTATGTGGTACCACCTTACACCAGCTAAAATGGCCATCATCAAAACATCTAAAAAACATAAATGCTGGAGAGGGTGTGGAGAAAAGGGAACACTATAACAATGTTTGTGGGAATGTAAATTGGTGAAACTACTGTGGAAAACAGTACGGAGATTCCTCAGAAAAGTAAAAATAGAATTACCATTTTATTAAGCAATTCCACTCCTGGACATCTATCCAGAGATAATTATGACTCGAAAAGATACACGCACTCCAATATTCATTGCAGCATTACATACACTATTGAAGACATGGAAACAACCTAAATGTCCATTGACAGAGGAATGGATAAAGAAGATGCAGTATATGTACACAATGGAATATTACACAGCAAATAAAAAGAAAGAAATAATGGCATTTGCAGCAACATGGATGGACATAGAAATTATCAGGCTAAGTGAAATTAGCCAGACAGTGAGACACCAACATCATATTCTATCACTTACATGTGGAGTCTAAAAATAGAACACAATGAATTTCTTTGCAAAATAGACATTTACTCACAGACTTTGGAAAACATATGGTATCCAAATGAGACAGGTTGGGAGGTGGGAGGATGCACTGGGGGTTTGGGATGGAAATGCTAAAAAATTGGGTTGTGTTAATTGTTGTACAATTATAAATGTAATAAAATTCATTCAGTAATTTTAAAAAATAAAGTTCATTAAATATATAAAATTAAAAAAAATAAAGAAAACCATCAGCAGAGGCAAGATGGTGGAAAATTAAGAGGGCTTGCTCACCCTCGCCCACAAACACATCAAAAAAAAATCTACATTTAAAACTCACACAGAACATCAACTGAATGCTGCCAAAAGAACTTAAAACTCCAAAAAGGGCAAGAAACACTTGACATAACTGGGTAGAACAAAAGAAAGAGACAGAGAGAAAAGGAATCAGGACAGTACTAGCATTCCTGAGAGGGAGCTGTGAAGGAGAAAGGGAACAAAAACCCTGGGAATTCACCTAACCAACAGAAACATCAGCCAAGCTGGAGTGACCTCCAAGATTCTGAGTAAAGGGCAGGAGTTCTGAGAATGGAAAAGCAGAGTGAGAGATACACAGATCATCTGAACCACTGGCACAGACACCACAGACTAGGTGCTGAGACTTAGGCTCTGGTGGTCAGTCCCTGGTTATAGGCTGGGGTTGGCAGTGTGGAGACAGCCTAAGGGGCTAAGGAATGGTGTGCTGTGGGCAGGGGGAGCAGTAGGCTAAGGGCTGGGGAATGGAAAGCCACAGCATAGGGAACCCAGGAGAAGGTCCTGACCTACATGAGAGACAAGGTGACACTGTTTGGAAGGGGAGAGAGGAGGGGTGCACAGCCATAGGTAACTGCTTGCACCCAAGTGTGCATGCATGCCTGCAGGCTAGAAGAGGGCAGAGCATTCCTTGTGAACCCCCTCCCCACACACACAGCCAGAAACCTTTTGACATTCACTGTGGACCAGGCCTCCTTTCCTGCAGGAAGCTGCTCACTGGACTGACCTGGACTGGGCATCTCAGCCTCAGCCCCTATGTAGCCAGAAGCTGCTTGCTAGGCCTCTGTGGACCTGGTGTCTCTAGCAGTGGGAAGCTGCTTGCTAGCCCATGGAGGAACAGACCTGCAGGTGGTGGGAGCAAACTACCACAATTATTCCTGACTCCAGAGGTGGGCATGGCCTACCACCACTGGGGATATCTGAACAAAAATCACTTGCAGCCCCAATCACTTCAGAGGGCATCACAGAGAAGGACCCTATGATAGAACACCACCTGATGTTACTCTTGCTTCCCTGAGAGGACACCTGCCCTGCAGCTGCCATTGCCAAACATTCTGGGCAGTACCCAGATGCTTGATCACTGTCTCTTCCCAGGAACATTCAACCAAGAGCACCCTCTGCAGCACATCCTGTGGGGGCTAACCAGGATCAGGTGCTACTATGACTTACAGGTGGTAGGGGCAAACCACTGCAGTTATTTCTGGCTGCAGAAGTTACAGGGGCCCAACACCACTAGGGGTCAGTAAACAGGCACCACTTGCATCCCCAATCACATCAAGGCATCACAGAGGAAGGCACTGTGACCAAATCACCTTTTGGTGCTCTTGCACCCTTGGGAATACATCCACCCTGCTGCTGCCACTGCTGAAAGTTCAGGGCAGTACCTATATGCCAGATCCCTATCATTTCACAGGAACTTGCAACAAGGAACAGCCTGTGTAGCACCTCCTATGTGGGCTAAGTAAAATGGATCACTTCATGCATGGTCTACAGGTGGTGGAGGCAAACCGTGGCAGTAATCACTGATGCTAGAGATGGTCATGGCCCACTCCCACTAGGGGTCCCTGAACAGGCACAACCTGCACTTACAATAACCTCACAGGAGGTCACTGCAATCAAACACAAGCTTTGGAACTCACACACCCTGCTGCTGCTGCCAAATTATCTGGCCATGTTGCAGATCCTTCTAGAACTGACTACCACTTCTCAGGGCCCTGCAAATAGGAGTTACCTGTGCCACTTTCCTGGAGGTCTCTGCTTCTGTTGAGAACCCAATGACCAGGCACTAACTGATGGCCCTCCCATTGCCTCCTTCACCCTAAAAACACACTGAGCATCCTGGGGATAACAGTCTGCTCATGCCGAAGAAAAAGAGACAGCAAAGATTCAAGCTCCCACGCCAAAAATAAATAGTAACCTCCCAAAAAAGGGGGTATTCGTTCATAAAAATGGACTTACAAGACTACAGTTTGGCTTCCCCAAATTCACAGAAAAAGAAAAATACAAGCAATGTGAAGAAGCTCAGAAACCATCCCCAGTTAAAGCAACAGGAGAATTCACCTAAAGCAATCAACAATGAAACAGACCTCTGCAGTCTGACAGATACTGAGTTCAAAAGGGAAAGAGTTGAAAATATTGAAGGAATTAGAGGATATGAACAGTAATGCAGATTACCTCAGAAAGGAATGAGAAAATATGAGGAGCCAAGAAAAACTAAAATACATTTGTAAAGACACAAACTGAGCTAAAGGCAATAAAGACCTGAATAAATAATTCAGAGGAAAGAATTAGTGATGTGGAAGATAGAATAATGAAAATGACACAATCAATACCACAGACAGAATACCAAATAAAAAACATGAAAGCAATAAAAGAGAACTATGGGATAATAATAAGTGGGCCAATCTATGCATAATAGGAATTCCGGAAAGAGAAGAAAAAGAAAAGGGTATTGAAAATATACTTGGAGAAATTATGACTAAAACTTTCAAAATATAAAGGATACCGATATAAAGACAGAGGAAGCACAGACGGCCCCAAACGAGTTGAACACAAAACAGGTGCACACAGACATATTAATAAAAATGGCAGAAGAGACATTGTCAAAACATTCTCTGACATCAACCTTACAAATATTTTCTCAGGTCAGTCTCCCAAAACAATAGAAAGAAAAGCAAAAATAAACCAAGGAGCCTAATCAAACTGACAAGCATTTGCATGGCAAAGGAAACCAAAAAGAAAACAAAAAAATAACTTACAGAATGGAAGAAAACAGTTTCAAATGATTCAATGGACAAGGGCTCCATCTCTAAAATACACAACTTGTACAACTCATCAGCAAAAATCCAACAACCCAATTGAAAAATGGACAAAAGACCTGAATAGACATTTCTCCAAGGAAAATATACAGATGGCCAACAAGCACATGAAACAATGCACAACATCCCTGATTATTAGAGAAATGCAAATCAAAACTACCATGTGATAGTACCTCAGTATGGCCATCATTAATAAGTTCACAAATAAATGGTGGGGAGAAAAGGGAACACTCCTGAACTCTTGGTGGGAATGTAAACTGGTACAACCACTCTGGAGAACAGTATGGGTGTGCCTTTGAAGTCTGTGCATAGAACTACCATAGCACCCAGGAATCCCACTCTTGGGTATCTATCCAGACATAACCTTCCTTAAAAAAGACACATGCACCCACATGTTCACTGCAGCCCTATTCACAACAGCCAAGACATGGAAACAACCCAAATGTCCATTGATAGATGATTGGATTAGGAATATGTGGTGTATATATACACAATGACCATAAAAAATGAAATAATGTCATTTGCAGCAACTTGGATGGAACTAGAGACTCTCATCCTGAGTGAATTCAGACAGAGAAAGACAAATTCCATATGATATGACATATCTGGAATCTAATATATGGCACAAAGGAAACTTTCCACAGAAAATAAAATCATGGACTTGGAGAATAGCCTTGTAGTTGCCAAGGGGGAAGGTGAGGGAGTAGGATGGACTGGGAGCTTGGAGTAAATAGATGCAGAATATTGCTTTTGGAATGTAATAGCAATAAGATCCTGCTGTGTAGCACTGCAAACTTTGTCTAGTCACTTATGATGAAACATGTAATGTGAGAAAAAACAATGTATACATGTATGTGTAACTGGGTCACCATGCTGTACAGTAGAAAAATAAATAAATAAAAGGTAAGAAGAATAAGAAATTTTAAAAGAAGAAAACAATTAGCCCGATTTTAAATGGCTCAAAGATCTTAATAGACAACTCATATGGAAGACACAGATTACAATAAACAAATGAAAGAAGCTCCACATCATACATCATAAGGGAAGTACAAATTAAAACCTTAATGAGATACCACTACACATCTATTAGAATGACCAAAATCTGAACCATTGACAACACCAAATAATGATGAGTATATGGAGCAATGGAAACTCTCGTACATTGCTGGTGGTAATGCAAAATGGTACAATACCTTTGGAAAATGTTTGCTAGTTTCTTACAAAATTAAGCACATACACTTGCTATACACTTCAGCAATAACACTCCTCAATATTTCCCCAAAGGAATTGAAAACTATGTCTACACAGAAACTTACACACAGACGTTTATAGCACCTGTAGTCATAATTGCCAAAAATTTTAAGCAATCAAGGTGTCTTTCAGTATGTGAATGGATCAGTAAACTGTGACACATCCAGTCACTGAAATATTATTCAACACTAAAAGTAAATGAGCTATCAAGTCATGAAAAGGCATGTAAAAATCTTAAATGCATATTACTAACAGAAAGTAGTCAGTCTGAAAAGGTTACATACTGTATGATTCCAATACATGACACTCTGGAAAAGGCAAACTACAGAGATGGTAAAATTGTGGGAGGTGAGGCAGGGGCAAGGATGAATGGGTGGATCACAGAGAACTTCCAAGACAGTGAATATACTCTGTATATTATAATGATGCATATATGCCACTATACATTTTCCCAAACCTCTAGAAAGTACAACATCCTGAGTGAGCTCTAAGGTAAACTATGGGCTTTGGGTGATGTGGTTTGTCAGTGTAGGTTCATCAGTGGTGAAAAATGTACCACTCTTGTAGGTGTTATTGATAGTTTGGGAGGCTTTGCATGTGTAGGGGCAGGGAGTACATGGGAAATCTCTGTATCTTCTTCTCAGTTTTGTCATGAACCTAAAACTGGTCTAAAAATGTTTTTTAAAAGACTCATATGAATAAGCACTAAATGTTTGTATATTTATGACTCATGTCAACAGCCACCAGAGCAATAGTAGCTCAAACCTACTTCCACACCTTGGTCCCTAGACATACGTAGTCTGCACACAGGACAGAACAATAAAAGGCCAGAATGTGTGTCTGAGTGCCCTCTTGGTAAGTTACCTCATATGGCTATTAATCACACATGAGTAACTGAGGATTTGTTTTGAACACTTGCAGAAAAGGGGTGAATATTTCCAAAGACCCATTCATTTTTTTAAGTGCAGTAATTACAAGAAGGCCATTTGATTACATAGGGATAATTCTGGCAAGAACTATTAAGGAGACACAAATGTATTGCTGTGATAACTGGTAGGTACCAATTGTCTTCACTTAATTGTAATGATTGTGGAGGAAAAACATCTTGGGTATATTTAAGTAAATCAAGAAACAAGGTTCTGGGAGGTCCCATTGTGGCTCAGGGGTAACAAAACCTATTAGTATCCCTGAGGATGTGGGTTTGATCCCTGGCCTCATTCATTGCCTTAAGGATTTGGTGTTGCTGTGAGCTATGGTGTACCAGCATGGCATGAATCCCACGTTACTGTGGCTGTAGTGTAGGCTGACCACAGCCTGAGAACTTCCATGTGCCACAGGTGTGGCAACAAAATGACCCCCCAAAAAAAAAACAAAGAAAGAAAAGAAAAGAAACAGGTTCTGTATAGCTCTATAAATTAATATTATCCAAAACTTTAGTCTCAGGAAACTTTCTGGAAATCCTTTCTCTCTCTTTGAGGATCTGGAACCTCTCAGTGACAGTAGCTAATTTTTGCTACCTTAAGGTCCAGTTAAATCATAGAGTAAAGTATGGATTTTAAAAATTCCTATGTGAAAGAGAGTGTGATTCTTTATTTTAGGATTACAAATATTATCCTTGGGCCTTATAGGTATGGCTATAAGATCAAATGCTTTCTCCTGCATTAAATGATATCTAAAAATATCTCAGATACACTTAGTTTAGCTTGAGAGTTTGCTAGACATACACTAAAATATATTGAAATAACAGAAAATATATTTCAATCATTGAAATGGAAAAAACAGGACACATAAAAAGAGAGAGAAAAGAAATAACATGAAAGTCAGTCTGGCTATGCTGATTGACCAGAAACTATCAAAAGCAACAGGGTGTCCAGAGCTGGGCAACTTTGTCATTAGGGGAAGTTATGGAGTATCTCAAATATTTGTGTATTGGCCATGTCTCTGGGTAATATTGGCTAGTGTTTATCCATCAGTACTTCTGGTTTAGATAAGCCACCAGTCACCATCTCCCTCGTGAAAATTGCTCAGTATCAGGGTGTTCTCTGGTGGCCTGGAAGTTAAGGATCTGGCATTGTCACTGCTGTGTTGAAGGTCCAGTCCCTGGCCCAGGAACTTCTTTATGCCATGGCTGAAGTCAAAAGAAAAAAAATTACTCAGTATAAGTAACACTCAACACCCCCCAACATCAAGTAGTTGAAAAGACTGTATAAGTTACTTCACATAATGCACTTTAGAACATTGCCTGGCATTTTGTAAATCTTAAGTAAACACTGGGTATTTTCTCATTGTTGTTTACAGACTCATCACCTTCAGCTTCTCACACAGGCAGACAACATTTATTTCATGACCGCTGTAGTTAGTGACAGCTCCATGGGTTCAAATCAAAATATAGGAATCCTTGACTCATATCTTTTCCCTCACATTTCTCTCAATGCATCAGGAACTCTTGTTGGTTCAGAGTTAAAACAAAAAACAGTTTTCTACAAATACTGCCTACTCCCTCTGCTATTATCCTAGCCTATTGATCTTTTAATGGCACAGTTTCTAGAGCTCCTAGGTGGTTTTTCTGCTTCCACCAAGCCCCTTTCTCTCCAGGCAGTCAGCATGATCCCCTGTAAAGCAGAATCATGTTCCTTTTCTGCTGAAGAGCTACCAAGGGCTACACACATAATTCACAGTAAGATTCAAATTGTAAAGATTAAGGGACCTCGTTTCCTGTTGGTAGTAAAATGATTCACACTGCTCTTCTCCCCTCCCCCTCCCATCACACCTGACAATGTCACATCTCAGAGTTTTGTAGTTGCTGTTTTCTGGTCCTGGAATAGTTTTCCTGCAAATATCCCCATGGCTCTGTTCCTTGGTGCCTTGAATTCTTTCAAATATCACCTTCTTGAAGTGACCAATCCTCACCACACTACTTAAAATTGCAACCTATCCCCCTCATTCCTGATGTCTTCACACTGCTGTGTTTTATAGCAATTAAACACCATGACATTTACATGCATATTGTGTTTATTTTTATTCTTTCCCCACTAATATACTCTACAAATGAAAAAATATTTTCCTCATTTTTTCACTTCTACAAATTTCCATAAACTCAGTAGACACATAATAAATGCTTGTCAGAAGTAATTACTTATATATACATTTAGCATTGTCTTTTCTGAAAATCAGTTCTTTCTGTTTGTGAAGCAAAAGATAAGTAATTTTACCAATTTACATTCCCACCAACAGTGCAGGAGGGTTGCCTTTTCTCCACAGCCCCTCCAGCACTTGTTATTTGTGGATTTATTAATGATGGCCATTCTGACTGGTGTGAGGTGGTATCTCATGGTAGTTTTGATTTGCATTTCTCTTATAATCAGCTATGTTGAGCATGTTTTCATGTGTTTGTTGGCCATCTGTATATCTTCTTTGGAGAAATGTCTATTCAGGTCTTTTGCCCATTTTTCCTTTGATTGATTGGTTTTTTTGCTATTGGGTTGTATAAGTTGTTAACATATTCTAGAGATTAAGCCCTTGTCAGTTGCATCATTTGAAACTATTTTCTCCCATTCTGTAAGTTGTCTTTTTGTTTTCTTTTGGGTTTCCTTTGCTGTGCAAAAGCTTTTCAGTTGGATGAGGTCCCATGGGTTTATTTTTGCTCTCATTTCTATTGCTTTGGGAGACTGACCTGAGGAAATGTTCATGATGTTGATGTCAGAGAGTGTTTTGCCTATGTTTTCTTCTAGGAGTTTGATGGTGTCCTGTCATATATTTAACTCTTTCAGCCATTTGGAGTTTATTTTTGTGCATGGTGTGAGGGTGTGTTCTAGTTTCATTGCTTTGCATGCTGCTGTCCAGGTTTCCCAGCAATGCTTGCTGAATAGACTTTATTTTTCCCACTTTATGTTCCTGCCTCCCTTGTCAAAGATTAATTGACCATAGGTGTCAGGGTTTATTTCCGGGTTCTCTCTTCTCTTCCATTGGTCTGTCTGTCTGTTTTGATACCAGTCCCACACTGTTTTGATGACTGTGGCTTTGTAGTATTTCTTTAAGTCTGGGAGAGTTATGCCTCCTGCTTGGTTTTTGTTTCTCAGGATTGCTTTGGCGGTTCTGGGTCTTTTGTGGTCCCATATAAATGTTTTGGAGATACCTTAGAAATCTATACATAGAACTTCCATATGACCCTGCAATCCCACTCTTGGGCATCTATCTGGACAAAGCTCTACTTAAAAGAGACACATGCACCCTCATGTTCACTGCAGCACTATTCACAATAGCCAGGACATGGAGACAGCCAAATGTCCACCGACAGATGATTGGATTCGGAAGAGCGGTATATATACACAATGGAATACTACTCAGCCATAAAAAAGGATGTCATAATGCCATTTGCAGCAACATGGATGTAACTAGAGAATCTCCTCCTGAGTGAAATGAGCCAGAAAAACAAAGACAAATACCATATGATATCACTTATAACTGGAATCTAATATCCAGCACAAATGAACATCTCCTCAGAAAAGAAAATCACGGACTTGGAGAAGAGACTTGTGGCTGCCTGATGGGAGGGGGAGGGGGAGGGAGTGGGAGGGATCAGGAGCTTGGGCTTATCAGACACAACTTAGAATAGATTTACAAGGAGATCCTGCTGAATAGCATTGAGAACTTTGTCTAGATACTCATGTTGCAACAGAAGAAAGGGTGGGGGAGAAATGTAATTGTAATGTATACATGTAAGGATAACCTGACCCCCTTGCTGTACAGTGGGAAAAAAAAAAGATAACTAATTTTAGTAATCTAAAATTAAGCAGGCATAGGTAGGCTATGCTCACAAATAAAGACCCAATTGGGAATACATCCTACATTGCAATAGGGAATTTGGAAATGGGGTTCAATGACCTATGTTTCTCCACTAGATATTTGTCACAGGCAGAAACAAGTTTAAGAGTGGATAATAAAGCCAAAAAGTTTGCAATATATTTAGATTTTAGGAAACAATCAGACACAATATATAACTAGCAACTGCTTACTTACTTGCCAAAATAAACTTACTTGCCAAAAGAAAAACTGCTCTTACTTGCCAAAAATAATTTCCCTCCTATGAAGTATCCCCCAGCCAATTTCATGTCTCTGATCCTTAGGCTATAGATCAAGAGGTTTAACATGGGTGCCACCACAGTATAAATAACTGAATCAGTACTGCCTTTGACTTTGGAATTGTATGATGAAGGGAATAGGTAAGTCACAGCAAGAGTCCCATAGTAAAAAAACACCACAAATAAGTGGAAGCCACAGGTGGACAAGGTTTTGCAGATTATCTTGATGGAGGGGACCCTCAGAATGCTAGCTCTGATGTGGACATATGAGCCCAAAATAGCACTCAGTGGTGAGAAGGTAAGGAGGACTTCCTTGATGAAGATAACTAACTCATTGAGGGAGGTGTCTGAGCAGGTCATCTTCAAGAGTGCAGTAAATTTGCAAAAGAAGTGGGGGATGCTACTGTCAGCACAGAAGGACAGGTGGGACAGAAGGAGAGTGTGCAACAACACATGGACACAAGAAAAAGAACCAGGATCCAATCAGCAAAATTAAAAAAAAACCCTCCCTCATGATGGTTCTGTAGTAGAGAGGCTGACAAGTGGCCACATACCTGACATCACTGAGAGAAAGAAATTGTCAAGACAAGTGAAAAGTATGAAAAAATACATCTGAGTAATTCACCCCACATAGGAAATGGATTGTTGATGCATCTGCATGCTTAGGAGCATGTTTTGGGAGGGTGACAGATGAGAAAGTGACCTCAGAGAAGGCCAAGTGGCTGAGGAAGAAGTACATGGGGTGTGGAGGCGAGGGTCCAGCCTGACGAGCAGGATGATGAGCAGGTTCCCCAGCACAGTGGTCAGATACATGGCCAGGAACAGGGCAAAGAACTCGCCCAGCTGCTCTGGATGGATGGGGAGCCCCAGGAGGAACTCAGACACACTGCTATGGTTCTCCCTCCTCATGCTGTACTTCACTCAGCTGGGAATAAATGGAGTAAAAAAATAGCAGAGACTGAGATATGGTGTGATGTGTATATTACAGCCATATGCTCTTTTTTTTCCCAGAGAGTGTGTAAAAATTGAAACAAATTTGCTGTTTCAATTGTCAGTCTGCCCCATTGTGCCAGAATGCATCAGATTTCCAGGGGCCAACAAGACTTTCCTTCAAAGGAGATGAGTGTAAAGGTCTTCACTTGTTCAACCAAGTTCCAGTTGTTATTCTTGGCCTTGGGAATAGAACAGAAAATAAAATAGCCATCCCCTTCCTTCTTGGAGCTTTCATTCTATGAGCACAAATGGAGTACTGATCAAGAGACAAAGGTTTGGAGCCAAAGGCTTGAGTTGGAATCCAACCTCGATAAGTGACTACCTGCATAGCCTTAGACACTTTAGATAACTCATTTGTTCCTCTGTCAAATGAGAATAATATTATTACCTTGTTATGGAAAGTTGGGGGATTAGAGTGAGTGCATGTGCTCTGCACACAGAATGTACTCAAAAATGTTTGCTATAATTATAGCAGGATGTGTTAAAATGGTAGATTTGGCATCAAACTCCACAAGCTCAATAAAACAGAAATATGGTAGCTGGCCTAAGAAATTTGTTAACCTCCTAGACTTTAACACCCCCTGAGAAACTGCATAGACCCAGACCATGGACCCTGGGAATTGATTCCCTGATGGTAGTGATCTTAGAACCATGAATTTTTCTTCTTCACTCAACTCTGTTATTTTCCATCTCCCTCACTCTACCTTCTCCTTTATCATCACCTTTCTCTCTCTCCCTAACATATAAACAAATATATGAAGTGGGAGACTTGGGAGTTTGCCCAGGGACCTTCGCAGAGACCTAAGAATATGCTGCTGATATAGGATTTGGGATACCTATTAGAATTCATGGTCATCTGATTAACTATGACTAATTCCTCAAATTTATCTTAACATTGATAATAACACATATTTCATGAGTTCCTAATAAGACACAGGCATTAACAATGTTAAGTTTGAGTTTCAGGAAACTAAATCTCAGTAGAGTTATATCATTAGCCCAAAGATACAAAGGTAATAATGTCTAATGCTGTCTTAATTCTAACAGATCAGTATGATCAGAGACTCTACTCTTCACCATTCCACTGGTCCTGCCCTTCATTTCTTTGGCAGAACACCCTGGGCCCTGCTTCTTGCAATTGTTTCAAGGCTTCAGAATTTCCCCAGTCACACGCTTGATTATCTAGATATTCATACTTATATATATGATGACCCTGTATTTTATTATCTGAGGCAAGATGCTTTGAAGAGTAAAAGGAGAAGTTATATAATAATTACACCAGAACAACAGGCCTACAGCAAAACTTTCTTGGGCAAATCAGAGTGTATGGTCACCTAGATGTCACCTTTTCTGATTTGCCAAAGACTTTTACAGGCATTTAATTTCATTAATCAGTAAACTTGTATTGAATTCCTATGAAGCATACATTAAATAATATTTTGATGTTACTTTTGGGAAAACAGGTCTGAAATCACATACTTGAGAGCATATAGCTGTTGCTGGATCCTGATCACAAGCATAGGACTTCTGAGAGTCGTTGCACCAGAGGCCTGGCAACTCCTTCACTGGGAGTTAAATGAGAGAGAGAGAGAGAGAGAGAGAGAGAGAGAGAACCCAGTGAGAGACCATCCCTCTAAGCCAGAAGTATCTGCCCAAGGAGCATCTTCAGGAATAGAGAGGAGCTCAGCCATGCAGGTAATCTCCATCAGTAGGGGCCAGGAAAAAGTCAATGACTTACAGCTTTCTCTGATACTTGGCTGCTCACTGGCATTTACTGGACCAGACTTCTCCTTGGAACTCAAGCATCTCTGGGGGGAAATCCTGAATTTATGTGTCAAGCTGGATCTTCACATTAAGTGACTGGATCAGGAGGAATAGAACCCTGGTGCAATCCACCCCCCTGAGCAAGAGACAACTGGATACATGCTCAGGAAGGAAGAAAGGAAGGAGTCAGCCTGAGGTTGACAGGGATTCTTGGGGTGTGTCCTCCACCTCTGCACAAAATACTCTGCCTTGAACAGTTAAGAAATGACTAGTAAGTTAAGAATCTTATGCGTTTAAAGAATAATCATGCTGTTACCACTCATGTAGTACATACTTATATACTGAGTTAAACACTCTCCTTGTATTTCATAATTCAGGCTTCTGAGCCTCACAAAGGTTGAGCCCAAGGCCATAAGGTCAGGAAACATCAAAATATGAGATGTGGATAAAAATGTGCATGACACCAGAGGCTAAGCATTTAACCACTACCATATTATTGAGTAGAAATGGGGCATTTTTGAAAGCCAGTGGAAAAAATTGCTGTAAGAGCACCATGGGGGCTTCAAATCACATCAACAAAGAGCTTACAACTTGGCTTGAGGACTCTGCTTAGAATTAACTATCTCTGGAATAAAAGGAGATGAGACAGAAAAGAACATAGCTGGGGGTCTATCTTACATGCACCCACATAAACACACACACAGGCTTCCTGATCATGGTCCTAGTTCCCTCTCTTCTACACCCATTCTTGGTTAAAATAGAGTGGGAGTGTTTCAATTTTTTATTGTTACTTTTTTCCCTTTTTAGGGGTGCACCCATGGCACATGGAAGTTCCCAGGCTAGGGATTGAATAGGATCTGCCAGCATACACCACAGACACAGCAATGTGGGATTTGAGCCACATCTGTGATCTGCACCACAGCTTATGGCAACGCTGGATTCCTGACCCACTGAGTGAGGCCAGTGATAGAACCCACATCCTCATGGATACTAGTCGGATTCATTTCTTCTGTGCCACCATGGGAACTTCCATGAGTGTTTTATACAGAAAATGCATATCTAGTAACACACACAAAAGCACAGACCTTGGACCAACATGCATTTCCTCTATGACCTGTACTCACTCTAGGTAAAAACCAGTCATAATTTGTGTTACTTTCAAACACATTTACACATAACATGATTCATAAACATCACACCTTGTAAAACACATACACAACACAGAAAACATCACACCTAGTCATCAAGACAAGCACAATCCACACGAAAAAGTACATAGCATACACACACATAGATACACACAGCCATGCAGTCAAATGCAGCACACAAAGATAAACCACAAGAGCACATGCATCTAGACACACACACACACACACACACACACACACTGCCAAGATTTTTCCAGCCCTGCATAATCTATCTAATCCCTTCCTACATAAAGAGAGTCACTATGTGATTCAGTTACCCACTAAATACCCTGTTATACAAATACAAAAATACATATGTGCCTACACTTTCTTGCATAAACACATACATATATGCCCAATACCAAGCAATGGTTCCCCATATTCCTCTGACCTGTGCCGATCCTTGCTGAGCTCAGACACCTCTGCTCAAAGCTTATTCCTGAGCCTTTAGTTTCTATTCAAGAAATTGGTATCCAAGGAACCAAAGATCAAGAGGAAGTTCTCCGTGACCTCAGGATCTTCTGAATGCTTGATACCTGTTTCTGAGCAGCAGAAAAATGGGCAGGAAGATCCCCACTCACCAACCAGATTAATACTAATGGGAAAAGAGCCCTGAGCTCTGATGAGAGAAGGACCTAACTACCCGATTCTCCCCCTTCCCCTTGAGAGGTAACCAGTGAAGGAACCAGAGGGCTAAGCCATGAGTCCCAGGAGAAACTGTACTTGATTTGGTGTTGACACATTAGAAAGCAGAAGCAACCAGCATCGCCTTGGCATCTGAAGGAAGCATAGCATGGAGCTGGCCCCTCCATACTTCAGAGAATGGACCACAGAGGGTAAATCCTGGCCCTTGCATATGACCACATCATGGGCCCCAACCTTCATTAGAGCACATTTTCCATGGCCACTTGAGAGCTTGCAGGTCTCCCCACTCCTAAAGAGCAAGGGCTGGGGCTTGTTCAGAATGCAGTGGAGTGGTGACATTGATCCCAAGGGCATTAGACAGAGACTGACCTTAATTCAATACTAGCTCTGACACCTATTCGCTGGGTGCCCTAATGAGGGCTGAAGTTCTGGGAGGTCTTATTTCCTCAGGTCTGGTAATAGTACTTTGCTCATGAGGTTATTGTGAGGGTTAAATGGGATATTGTATGTTAAAGCACTAAACCCAGCCAGTTTCCTAGGTTGTATAGTGGATGAATATTCTGATTAATTTGCCAAATGAAATATTCACTTTAATAATTGTTCTGGTTACCATCACTTTGTAACACACCAACACAAGTCTTCATTTAATTTTAAAATACGAAGATATCTAATGAAAAGCAGACTGTGGATGGGAGATAGAACACAAGTTTTTTATTTTCATTTTTCTGTAGACAAATGTTCAGGGAAGGTTTATTTATAGTAACCCTAAACAGGAGACAATCCAAACATCCATCAACAAGGAAGTCAATAAATTATGGTATATACACACCACACCACACCATATGCATGAACACACAAACACACACACACACGATTACTGATACACACATGACAGATGATTTTTTTTAATTTTATTGGAGAATAGTTGACTTACAAAGTTGTGTTAATTTCAGCTTATACATATATACTTTCCTTTTCTGACGCTTTTCCCACAGAAGTTATTGCACAGTATTGAGTGGATTACTCTGTGCTATACAGTAGGACCTTGTTATCTACCTCTTTTATACACAGTAGTGGGATTTGTCCATCTCAACTCCCCAATGTATCTCCCCACCACATATCTCCTTTAGCAACCACAAATCTGGTTTCAAAATCTTTGAGACTGCTTCTGTTTTATAGGTTCTTCTGTATCATTTCTGGTGGGAATATAAGCTGCTGCAACCACTATGAAGAACAGTATGGAGATTCCTTTAAAATGTGAATATAGAACTACCCACATGATACAGGAATCTTATCCAGAGAAAACCATAATTTGTAGCACTAGGAAGTATGTTGAGTAACTTATGATGGAGCATGATAATGTGAGAAAATAGAATGTGTACATGTATGTGTAACTGGGTCACCATGCTGTACAGTAAGAAAAAAAATGTATTGGGAAAATAACAATTCTAAAAAAAAAGCTAAAAAAAACCCAAAAGATACATGCACCCCAAATTTCACGACAGAACTATTTACAATAGCCAAGACATGGAAGCAACCTAAATGTTCATAAGCAGAGGACTGGATAAAGAAAATGTGGTACATACTTACTATGGAATATTCTTCAGCCGTTAAAAAGAATGGAATAATACCATTTATAGCAACATGGATGGATGTATAAATTATCTAAGTGAAGTAAATCAGGCAAAGAAAGAAATATCATATGAGATCACTAATATGTACAATAATTTTCATTTTTCACTATTGAGAGTGGTTCTTCTTTTCTCTGTAAGTAAGACTGATGGAAGGATGTGCCATCATAAACCCCAGCTCACTAACAGCAATGAGAATGACAGTTGAAGTAGCAACCTTGAAACATAAGGAGCCAAATTATTCAATTTTTGTAATAATTGGGATATCAGTCAGGGTTCTATGGAAAACAGAACCAACAGGACATAGATATCTATAGATAGATCCTATTATATATATTCATACATGTGTGTATGTACCCATACATTCATACATACACACACACATATACATACCCACATATATAGTTTGAAACAATGCAGACAATCTGGATATCACACAGAATGTAACATTGTTCTGATACATCAATGAAACCATGGTAACTGGACCAGAAAACTAAGAAATTGCTAGCAAGTTGGAGACCTGGCAAGACACCTTCTCCTGAGATTGGGAGATAAACAGTACAAAGATGCAAGGAAGCCTTTACATCAGTATCATTTTAAGTTCCAGTGAAGCTGAAGAGGAATCAGAAAGCAATGGCTTGCTGTTTTGCATGTTTCCTATGAATTTTAGAATTAAATTGTCTATGTTCACCTGATACACACAGAGAATGAAAGAGAAAGGGGGAAGAGAGAGAGAAGGATGGAGAGAGATTTTGACTGGCATTAGGAAGAATTTACAAATTAAATTGGGGAAATTGACTGTTTTCCAATATTAAATCTTTCAATCCATTAACATGGTATATTCTTTGCCTTTTGTGGAACTGGAACATTTTTCTCAGTATTATTTCATAGTTTTCACTATAGAAATCTTATAGCTATTTTGTGAGATTTATTTCTAGGTCCTTGATATACTTTGATATAAGTATAATTTTCCCTTTAAAATTCCATTGCCAGGATACAAGATCAACATTCAGAAATCAGTTGCATTTCAGTATACAAAAGATGAAATATTAGAAACGGAATACAAAAATGCAATATCTTTTAAAATGTCACCACAAAAAATTAAATACTGGGGAATAAACCTTACCAAAGAGGTGAAAGACTTATATCCTGAGAACTATAAAACACTAAACAAGGAAATTAAAAAGGATTCAAATAAATGGAAAGATATTCCATGCTCCTGGGTTGGAAAAATTCATATTGTAAAAATGGCCATACTAAACAAAGCAATCTACAGATACCATGAAATCCCTATCAAATTATCCATGGCATTTTTTACAGAACTAGAACAAACAATCAAAAACTTTATGCGGAATTACAAAAGACCCAGAATTGCCAAAAGAATTCTGAGCAACAAAAACCAAGCAGGAGGCATAACTCTCCAAGATTTCAAGCAATTTTACAAAGCCAGAGTCATCAAGAAAATGTAGACCTGGTACCAAAACCGACATACAGACCAATGTCACAGAATAAAGAACCCAGAAATAAACCCAGACACCTTGGTCAACTAATATTTGACAAAGGAGGCAAGAATACAAAATGGGAAAAAGAGAACCTTTCAGCAAGGGGTGCTGGGAAAACCGGACAGCTACATTCTAATCAATGAAACTAGAACATACAATCAGGCCATGCACCAAAATAAATTCAAAATGGCTGAAGGACTTAAATGTAAGACAAGACACCAACAAACGCCTAGAAGAGAACATAGGCAAAACATTCTCTGACATCTACTTTACAAATGTTTTCTCAGGTCCGTCTCACAAAGAAACAGAAATAAAAGCAAAAATATACTAATGGGACATAATCAAACTGACAATATTTTGCACAGCAAAGAAAAACTAAACAAAAAAAAAAGAAAAAGAAACACAACTTACAGAGTGGGAGAAAATAGTTTCAATTGATGCAACTGGCAAGGGTTAATCTCTAAAATATACAAACAACCTATATAACTCAACAGTAAGAAAGCAAACAAACCAATTAAAAAATGGGCAAAAGACCTGAATAGACATTTTTCCAAAGAAAATATATAGATGGACAAGAAGCAGATGAAAAAATGCTCAACATCACTGATTATTAGAGAAATGGATATCAAATTTATGAGGTACCTCTTCACACACTTCCGAATGGCCATCATTATTAAGTCCACAAATAACAAATTCTGGAGAGGGTGTGGAGAAAGGGGAACACTCCTGCACTGATGGGGGGAATGTAAATTGCTACAACAACTCTGGAGAACAGTATGAAGGTACCTTAGAAAACTAAATATAGAATTACCATAGGACCAAGCAATCGCATTCTTGGACATCTATCTGGATAATACTTTATTTTTTTAATTAATTTAATTTATTTTATCTTATTTTCCCACTATACAGCAAGAGGATCAAGTTATCCTTACATGTACACATTACATTGTTTCCCCACATTTGTTCTGTTGCAACATGAGTATCTAGACATAGTTCTCAATGATACTCAGCAGGATCTCCTTGTAAATCTATTCTAAGTTGTGTCTGATAAGCCCAAACTCCTGATCCCTCCCACTCCCTCCCTCTCCCATCAGGCAGACACAAGTCTGTTTTGCAAGTCTCTGGTTTTCTTTTCTGTGGAGATGTTCATTTGTGCTGGATATTAGGTTCCAGTTATAAATTATATCATATGCTATTTGTCTTTGTCTATCTGACTCACTACACTCAGGATGAGAGTCTCTAGTTCCATCCATGTTGATGCAGATATCATGATGGCATTCTTTTTATGGCTGAGTAGTATTCCATTGTATATATATACAACCTCTTCATAATCCAATCATCTGTTGATGGACATTTGGGTTGTTTCCATGTCCTGGCTATTGTGAAGAGTGTTGCAATGAACATGCAGGTGAATGTGTCTCTTTATGTAGAGCTTTGTCTGGATAGATGCCCAAGAGTGGAATTGCAGGGTCATATGGAAGTTCTATGTATAGATTTCTAAGGTATCTCCAAACTGTTCTCCATAGTGGCTGTACCAGTTTACATTCCCACCAATAGTGCAGGAGGGTTCCCTTTTCTCCACAACCCCTCCAACACTTGTTATTAGTGGACTTATGAATGATGGCCATTCTGACTGGTGTGAGGTGATATCTCATGGTAGTTTTGACTTGCATTTCTCTTATAATCAGTGATGTTGAGCATTTTTTCATGTGTTTGCTGGCCATCTGTATATCTTCTTTGCAGAACAGTCTATTCAGGTCTTTCGCCCATTTTTCCATTGGTTGATTGGCTTTTTTGCTGTTGAGTGGTATAAGTTGCTTATATATTCTAGAGATTAAGCCCTTGTCCGTTGCATCATATGAAATTATTTTCTCCCATTCCGAAAGTTGTCTTTTTGTTTTCTTTTTGGTTTCCTTTGCTGTGCAAAAGCTTTTCAGTTTGATGAGGTCCCATGGGTTTATTTTTGCTCTTATTTCTCTTGCTTTAGGAGACTTACCTGAGAAAATATTCATGATGTTGATGTCAGAGAGTGTTTTGCCTATGTTCTCTTCTAGGCATTTGATGGTGTCCTGTCTTATATCTAAGTCTCAGCCATTTTGAGTTTATTTTTGTGCATGGTGTGCGGGTGTGTCTAATTTCATTGCTTTGCATGCAGCTGTCCAGGTTTCCTGGCAATGCTTGCTGAATAGACTTTCATTTTCCCATTTTATGTTGCTGCCTCCCTTGTCAAAGATTACTTGACCATAGGTGTCAGGGTTTATTTCTGGGTTCTCTATTCTCTTACATTCATCTGTCTGTCTGTTTTGATACCAGTACCACACTGTTTTGATGACTGGCTTTGTAGTATTTTTTGATGTCTGGGAGAGTTACATCTCCTACTTTGTTTTTGTTTCTCAGGATTGCTTTGGCAATTATGGGTCTTTTGTTTTTCCATATAAATGTTTGGATTGTTTGTTACAGTTCTGTGAAAAATGTCATTGGTCATTGGATAGGGATTGCATGGAATGTGTAGATTGCTTTGGGTAGTATGGCCATTTTTTGCAATGTTCATTTTTCCAATCCATGAACATGGGATATCTTTCCATTTCTTTACATCTTCTTTGATTTCTTTGATTAAAGTTTTATAGTTATCAGCATAAAAGACCTTTCCCTCCTTGGTCAGGTGTATTCCGAGGTATTTGATTTTGTGAAGTGCAATTCTAAAAGGTATTTTTTTATTCCTTTTCAAATATTTCATTACTGGTGTACAGAAATGCTACTGACTTCTGAATGTTAAATCTTATAGCCTGCTACTTTGCTGAATTTATTAATCAGTTCAAGTAGTTTTGGGGTTGAGCCCTTAGGGTTTTCTATGTATAGTATCATGTCATCTGCATACAGTGACAGTTTTATCCCTTCTCTTCCTATATGGATGCTTTTTATTTCTTTGGTTTTTCTAAGTGCTGTGTCTAGGACTTCCAAAACTATGTTGAAGAGCAGTGGTGAGAGTGGGCATCCCTGTCTTGTTCCAGATTTGAGTGAGAAGGCTTTCAGTTTTTCCCCATTGAGGATTATATTTGCTGTGGGTTCATCATAAATGGCATTGATTATGTTCAGGAATGTTCCCTCTATACCCACTTTGGCGAGGGTCTTGATCATGAATGGATGTTGGACTTTGTCAAATGCTTTTTCTGTGTCTATTGAGATGATCATATGGTTTTGACTTTACTTTTGTTAATATGGTGTATGATGTTGATTGATTTGCATATGTTGGAACATCCCTGTGAACCTGGGATGAACCCTACCTGGTTATGGTGTATATTTTTTTTGATATGTTGTTGGATTTGGTTGGCTACGATTTTGTTGATAATTTTTGCATCTATATGCATCAATGATATTGGCCAATAGTTTTCTTTTTTGGTGATTTCATTGTCTGGTTTTGGAATGAGGGTGATGGTGGCATCATAGAATATCTTTGGGAGTATTCTTTCTTCTTCAACCTTTTGAAAGAGTTTAAGGAGGATGGGTATAAGTTCCTCTTTGTATGTTTGGTGGAATTCACCTGTGAAGCCATCTGGTCCTGGGCTTTTATTTGTAGGAAGTGTTTTTATGACTTCTTCAATTTCATTTCTACTGATCAGACTTTTCAGTTGGTCTGTTTCTTCTTGATTCAGTTTTGGCAGGCTGTAACATTCTAGAAAACTGTCCACTTCTTCTAGATTGTCAAATTTGTTGCCATATAGTTGCTCATAGTATTCTCTAATGGTTTTTTGTATTTCTTCAGTATCCATTGTGATTTCTCCTTTTGCATTTCTAATTTTGTTTATTTGAGTTCTATCTCTTCTCTTTTTAGTGAGTCTGGCTGGAGATTTGTCATTTTTTTTTTACTTTTTCAAAGAACCAGCTCTTGGTTTTATTAATTTCTCTATTGTTTTTGAATCTCTCTTTTATTGATTGCTTCTTTGATCTTTATAATTTCCTTCCTTCTGCTGACTTTAGGTCTTTTTTGTTCTTTTTCTAATTCATTTAGGTGGTGGTTTAAATTGTCGATTTTGGATCTTTCTTCTTTTTTGAGAAAGCCCTGTATTGCTATAAATTTCCTTCTGAGCACTGTTTTCGCAGTATCCCATAGATTTTGAGAGGTTGTTTCTTCATAATACTTTCCTTTAAAGTGACACATGCACCTGTATGTTCATTGCAGCACTATTCACAGTAGCCAAGACATGGAAACAACCTAAATGTCCATTGACAGATGATTGGATTAGGAAGATGTGTTGTATATACATAATGGAATACTCCATAGCCATAAAAAGGACAAAATAATGCTACTTGCAGCAACATGGATGGAATGAGAAACCCTCATACTGTTTGAAGTAAGTTAGAGAAAGACAAACACCATATGATATCACTTATATCTGAAATCTAATATATAGAACAAATGAGCCTTTCCACAGAAAAGAAAGTCATGGACATGGAGAATAGGTTCGGGATGCCAAGGGGGAGGGGAAGAGAGTGGGATGCACTGGGAACAGATGCAAAATATTTCCTTTGGAATGGATAAGCAATGTGATCCTGCTATGTAGTACTGGTAAATATATCAAATCACTTATGATGGAGCATCATAATGTAAGAAAAGGATGTATGTGTGTGTGTGTGAGTTACTGGCTCACCTTTCTATATTGTAGAAAATTGACAGAACACTCTAAACCAGCTATAATGGAAAAAGTAAATATCACTTAAAACAAAAAATAAAATAAAATAAAATTTTTTATTTCTTACTTGTTTCTGAATCATAAAACAGATTTTTACTACTAACTATGCGTACAATGACTTAGCTAAATTCACTAAAAAGTCCAGTAGTTTGACTACACATTATTTTTTATTTTATAGGTGCACAGTCATATCATTTAAAAAAAAAAAGAAAGAAAGAAAGAAAAAGTTATTTTTTTCCTCTCCTCTCTCCAAAAAAGAAGGAATGTCATGGTTGCATAGAATATTTCCCATAATCAGCTGAGAGGAGGCAAAAGCCTGAGTATGGTTTTCAAATGAGTCAGCTCATTGTATAAGTACATGACAAATTGGATAATGACTGTACAGTAGTTCATCAATTCTTGCCTTGTAAGAGAGTCCCTGGCTTTAAGGTTTCTTCAGGTATTGCCCTGGCTGAAAGAACCACCTTCACCAAAAACGATGCTTCCTTCCATGGGATGTGTATATCCAATGACTAACATGGGCATATAAAAAACCATGTCCTTTGACATTTTGGTTTCATGGCTCCCAGTAGAGTCAACTGAGACCTTCCATGGGACTTCATCACAACCCAACTTCCCTTCTACCCAACTCTTCCTTCTTCTTCCCACAGATGTTGACCTCAAGAGCACTCACTAGAAAATATCTTGTGTGCTAATTTTCCATCTCATGGTCAGCTTCCTATAGAACCCACTCCTTAATCACCAAACACACGCACATTCACACACACACACACACACACACACACAATGTTCTATGATCCTTGATCGTCCATTGTTGAGGAAACTAAAAAATGTCCTGGAGATTTTATGGTAAGTTTAAAAAGCTCCAAAAATAGTCTCAATCTTCATGAGGAGGCCTCAGGAGTCCCCTGACCCCTTGAGGGCAACTGCACTCAATTTTGCTGTCCATTGTGATTTCTGTACCTGGAAAGACCATAGAGAAAACTCTCTTAAGGGGGGCAGATTGGAATAAGCACACTATAGATCCCTCATCAGCAGGAACCCAGAGGAGGATGAAAGAGCTGAGCTCAGGCCCGTGAGAAGAGGACAGGTTTCCCCAACCAAGAGACTTCCTGCCACTGTGAGTCTGGGAATCTCTGCCTTTTCAATGGGAGGAATAGCAAATCAGAAATATGCTGAGAGGCAGAGGTTGAGAAAGAGACAGGGATGTGGGACAGTGTGGAGAAAGTGCTTCACCCCTTTAGAGTCTATACCAATCTGTGCTTTCCTCCTTACTCTCAATTATCATCAAAACCACTGGCTAGAAGGTCAAAAGGATCATCTTTTATATGTGAACTTAACCAACTTGGTACAGGATGGAGAACAGACTTTTTTTGACTGGGAAAGAAGAGAAGGTATCTGGATGTGGAAAGTGAACATCAGTAATCCAGCTACACACCAGACCATCCACCTCAGTCAGGTACTTATTTCACCCTCAAAATTCTGTTTTTGAATTTGATTTAGTTCAAAAACTGGCATGGACACTGCATATCAGAGTTCAGCCTAACATTCAAGTCTCACTTGACCCCTAGCCTGGTAATCTCCATATGCTATGGGTGTGACCCTAAAAAGACCAAAAAATAAAAAAAATAAATTAAAAATAAAACACTGTGTGAGCATGAGGATGTTTATGGTTGCAAAGTCTTAGCAGGAACATGATTTTAAGAATTAGAGGTAAAATGAGTAAAAAGAAACTTTAAAAATAAAGATTTGGCATTGCTGTGGCTGTGGTGTAGGCCAGCAGATACAGCTCTGATTTGACCCCTAGTGTGGGAACCTCCATATGCCATGGGTGCAGCCCTAGAAAAGACAAAAAAGACAAAAAAAATAAAAATAAATATTTGTATGGACCGATAGTATAATTTGATGTTTGCTAAGGAATATGAGCTTTCAAATAAATGGCTCTAAAAATAAAACAAGCCCAGGAAAACTTTGCTAACCTAGGTTCCTTATTCCTTTGACATCGTTTTTAGTTGTGCTATTTTATTTCTGTATTAAAATATGGTATATTTACAATTTTGTGCCAATTTCCCTTGCTGATTATTTTATCAAACCTTTTTTTGCCAAGAAATTTCAGAGGTAAGATAGATAGATAGATAGATAGATAGATAGATTGATTCACTTCTCCATTAGAACACAGTATTCACAAATTGGCCTTTGTATGTCATATTCAATTGTATCCCCACTCCCAGAAGAATATTTTTCACATAGTTGGTGCTCAATAAACAATCATTTCTAAGATTTAATACTAAATGGAATCAGAAAGTTTCAATTCTGATCCTAAACAAAAATTCTTCCTCCTAAATTCATACTATCCATACAAGAAGCTTGGGAAATCTTTGAGGTGGGGAAGAAAGAGCAGCCTCAAGGACCACGAAGCTCATAGTTGCCTTTGTGTTAGCAAATCATGATCATATGGGTGGAAAGTAAATCTTGTTGGCTTGTATGTGGTTGCAGGTATGAAAGAAAGATGTGTGATAAATCATAGGACCTTCTCTATTTTTCCTGGCTCCGTGACCATGAAGAGAGTCAACCAAACCAGCAATGTCTCTGAGTTCATCCTCCTGGGACTCTCCTCCTGGCCAGAGGACAAGAAGCCACTCTTTATCCTCTTCCTCAGCATGCACCTGGTCACCATCACAGGGAATCTGCTCATCATCCTGGCCATCCGCTCAGACCCCCAGCTCCAGACCCCCATGAATTTCTTCCTGAGTTTCCTGTCTTTCATTGACATTTGCTTCTCAACAACCATTGTCACCAGGATGCTGGTGAAAATCCTATCAAAGAAGAAGACCATCTCCTATCCTGGGTGTCTGACTCAGATGTATTTTGTGTATGCTTTGGGCAACACTGACAGCTGCGTTTTGGCAGTAATGGCCTTTGACCATTATGTGGCCATATGTGACCCCTTGCACTATGTCACCACCATGAGCTGCCATGTCTGCGTCCTCTTGGTGGCCTCCTCTTACTCCTTTTCTACCCTCCACTCACTGCTACACACACTTCTGCTGAATCGTCTCACTTTCTGTGACTCCAATGTCATCCACCACTTCCTCTGTGACATCAACCCTCTGCTGAAATGGTCCTGCTCCTCCACACACATTTGTCAATGATGTCACAATAAAGACAGAAGGACTGGTGGTTTTGGTGACCCCCTTCCTATGCATTGCTTTCTCTTATATATGAATCCTTATCACCGTTCTCAGGATTCTCTCAGCTGCTGGCAAATGCAAAGCCTTCTCCACCCGTGGTTCCCATTTTACCGTGGTGATCCTATTTTATGGAAGCATCTTTTACATCTATTTAAAGCCTTTGTTCAGCTACACTGTTGATGACCACATGGCAACAACTGTCTACACAGTTCTGTCCTCCATGCTAAACCCTTTCATCTACAGTCTGAGAAACAAAGACATGAAGAGGGGCCTGGGGAAGCTGATGAGCAAGAGGAAATCCTAGTCAGAATCTCTGCAGGCATGTTCCTAAGCATTTCAACTCTTCCAGACTCTGTTTCTACTAGATCCTGATACACACAATAAACTCTTGCAAATCAGCAGGTATATGACATACATGTGTAGTGAATCTTGAGTTGTGTCCACATCTTTACACATGCAACTATTGGCCACTGAGACTTTTTTTCTTTTTGGAGCTGCATCCACGACATATGGAGGTTCCCTGGTTATGGGTCAAATCAGAGCTGTATCTGCCAGCCTATACCACAGGCACGTCAATGCTGGATCTGAGCTTCCTCTGCGACCTACACCACATCTCACTGGCAATGCCAGATCCTTAACCCACTAAGTGAGGTGGGCATCGAACCCGCATCTTCATGGATACTAGTCGGGTTCATTAACCGTGGAGCCAAGACCAGAACTCTGACCATTGAGACTTTATTATGATTCAGTAATCAGTTCAAAGTCTACCAAAATTTTGGCTTCCAATTTGCATATATATATGCCATTCTTCCCATCTTTCTCTTCTCCAGGAAACCACATCTTTTTCATTCACTCTAAGTACTGGTATTTGTTTAGTTTTGGTTTAGTTTTGGTTTTTGTTTGCTTTTTTAAAATTGTTATTTCCCCAATACCATTTTTTTCTACTGTACATTATAGTGACCCAGTTATGAACACATGTATACATTCCATTTTCTCACATTACCACACTCCATCATATGTGACTAGACAGAGTTCCCAGTGCTAACCAGTAGGATCTCATTGCTAATCCATTCCAAAGGCAATAGTTTGCATCTATTAACCCCAAGCTCCCAATCCATGCAACTCCCTCCCCTTGGCAACCACAGTCTATTCTCCAAGTCCATGATATTATTTTCTGTGGAAAGGTTGATTTGTGCTATATATTACATTCCCGATATGTGATATCGTATGGTATTTGTCTTTCTCTTTCTGACTTACTTCACTCAGGATGAGAGTCTCCAGTTCCATCCATGTTGCTGCAAATGGCATTATGTTGTTCTTTTTTGGTTTGCTTTTTAGGGCCACATATGTGTTGTATGGAAGTTTCCACGCTAGAGGTCAAATCAGATCTGCAGCTTCTGGCCTACACCACAGCCACAGCAACAATGGATCCGAGCCATGTCTGAAAACTATACCATAGTTCCTGGCAACACCAGATCCCTAACACACTGAGAGAAGCCAGGAATCAAACCCACATCCTCATAGTTACTAGTTGGGATCATTACCACTGAGCCACAATGGGTACTCCCTAGGTACTATTGAAATCTTTATTTTCCACAAAATTTCCCAGAACTAATTTATATACATTCAATGACTTTGTATTCTTTTAGTATCATTCTAATCTTAATAAACTTTCTGTAATGAACTAGTTTTTCAAAAGTCCTTACAGTGATATAGGAAGAGAGGAGGAATCACAGAGACACTGACAACAAAACTGAGACTTTTATAAAAGGGAAACTTCCACCAAACAAGGAATGTGTCTGGTCCAACAGTTGTGCAGAGATCATGCCTCTTCATTCTTCCATACTTTTGACTGAAGAATGTTCTGGGATTCACAGTGAACAAAAGCCCAACTCTTAGCCCTGCTTAGCCAAATGACCTACCATTTCAGCTGCCCTTATGATCAGGCCAGTGTGCACAGGGCCAGGTTGCCTCTGGGTCTCTACCCTGGTCATCTGGTGTTTGTACCTCATAGGAACTGGCTCCTCTTGTCCCTTCTCTTATCTTCGATTCCCCTAGTCTCACCATCACTACCATTCAGAAATTCCTCTGCTTCCCAGGGGAAGATTTAATGTATGTATTCAGAATGATTCTCAATGACTTGAAAAGTGTTAAAACTCATAGGTGTGTATTGAAGACAGGCATAACTAGGAGCTTCCAGACACAGAGGCATATTGGACTGTCCTGGGAAGTAAACAGTCATCCAGACAGTGACTTTTATCCTGTTCACTTTTGTTTTCATTCTTTGCTATTATTTACTCCAAGATTTTAAACTTTATTTTTATCTTAGAATTTTATCCTTTACTATTCTCTTATATTATTCTCAGAACTGTTATTCAATAGGTAGCAGGTGGGGCCTTGGAATCTGCATTTTAATCAGCACCCCCCTCAAGAAAACTAACTTCACCTTTATACGAGAAGGTGCAGGTTTGAAAATTTCTGGTCACTCCTTATGACCTATTATTTGTAGTTCTTGGACTCATGCCTTTAATAATACTGTATTGTGCATTAAACTGTATATGTACAGACACTCACTGATTGCAGCATTGTTTATAATAGAAAAATTAGAAATAATCTACATGCACATCAAGGGAAATAGATAAATAGTGCTTTGATTTTTCCAATGAATGAAATCTCAAGTAATAGTTACAAATAATGAGGTATATCTCTATCACTGACCTAAAAAGCCATTATAAAAAAGAGAAAAATGTTTAACAGTAAACATATTTGAGTGAAAATACAGATATAAGTGAATGTGTATGTACATATGATGAACATATATAAGTTCATTGCATGTGTTTGGCGAAATCATGTACCGGAAAGAAAACTTACCCTTTAAAATGGTTTAGTCTATGAAAGAACAGTGGGAATAGGGAAGAAGGAGATAATGTTTGCCTTTTAGTTTTTATCTGCAACATCTGAATTTGATAAAAGAGGATGGATATTTGTTGTATAATTAAAACTACTAATCATTAAGAAATGTGAAATATAATCTATTGTTCTGTAGTTTGTTTTGTTTTGTTTAAAGAGAAATAGCATCATGCCATGACAGGAAAGGGCTGATATAAATTAGGTCAGATCACCAAAGGGATCTTCCACTGACTGTCCTAATTCTCATTTAGGAGAGGAAATAGGTAGGGGGGAAACATTCCATGCATGAAGAAATCACATCTCTACTCAATGTAGAGTTGTCCTTTAATCACTATCAGCACTTTGGCTTTGGAAGAGAAAAATTTTCATTTTTTTTAGGGCCACATTTGTGGCTTATGGAGATTTGCAAGCTAGGGTTTGGATTGGAGACGTAGCCACTGGCCTATGTCACATTCACAGCAACACAGGATCCAAGCCGCCTCTGAGACCTACACCAGAGATCATGGCAATGCTGGATCCTTAACCCATTGGGCAAGGCCAGGGATTGAACCTGCCTTCTCCTGGATAATAGTCAGATTCATTCCTGCTGAGCCATGATGGGAACTCCTGGAAGGGAATATCTTGATCACAACACTTTTCTCCAAGAGTGGGCATGGCCATGGACTTATGACTATGTCCCTTGAGTCAGTCTGCATGAGATCCAAGAATTTTCATCTCTTATGGAACTTCAAGTGATTTTGACATACTAATTTAGAAACAATACTTGGAGAGTCACTAGTCTACCATGTATTAAGACACATTATAGGCCTATGGTAATTAAGGCTATGTGGTTTTGGTAACTGGCTAAATAAAAATGATAACTTCCATAAGACAGAGAACCCAGAAACATACCCAAACATTGTTATACTGTTGACTTAAGAATGAGGATCTGAAGAACATCTTTCCAGGAATGGAGCTAAGACAGTTGGAAAATACAATTGGATTCCTACTGTACACCGTATGCAAAAAGTAACTTCTGATGAATAACAAACCTACAAATGAAAAACCAAAAGACATTAGTTTTTAGAAAATAATATAGAAGAATATCTTTGCTACTTTTAGATAGGAAAATATTTCTTAAAAAAGAAACAGAAAAATCTAAACATAAAAGACAATTGTACATTAGACAATGTTGAAATTAAATACTTATATTTATCAAAAGACATCATCAAAGAAAAAAGACAGGCAGCCATGACACGGCAGCCTGGGGCAGCCTATCCACGGATGGAGTGACCACAAGGATGCAGAGCTGAGAAGAGGCTTCAAGATATGTCAGAAAGTTATGCAGCACCCCTACACTGAAGAGACGCGGTCTGGTACATCCAGCAGGCAGAGGGTGTGCATGGGGTACTATGGCTTCTAGTGGCCACTCTGGGTATGGGCTGTAGGCCCTCATCACAGAAGCAGGCCAGCATAGTCACCCTTCAAGCTGCAGAGCCATTCAGGGAATGTATGAGTGGGAACAGATCATTTTCCACATGCTGTCTTCCAGAGGCACCATGATGCCTGCTCACAGGCCCAACTGCCTCTACCAAGGCCAGAGGAGCTTTCAGGAAAGGGGTGTGTGGGTAGGGAGTGGGGAGGGAGGGCCTAGGAGCCTCTCCAAGCCCAGGCCTTTCTGCCTGATGGTCCTGCTTATGGCCCAGGGATGTGCAAAAAGAAAAACTGTGATGAAGGCTGATGGCTTCACTTTCTGGAGAGGCTGTTTCATTGAGTTAAAGGGAAAGAAATTCAAAAGAACAGCAGGGAGTGCCTGCTGTGTTTTGGTGGGTTAAGAATCCAACTGCAATGGCTCAGGTTCTATCCCCATTCTGGGAACTTCCATAAGGCATGGGTATGGCCATAAAAAAATTTAAAAAGAAAAAGGAAAAAAAGACAAGTAACAGAATGGTGAAAGATATTTGAGATTCACAAAACCAACAAAACACTCAGATTAATAGTACATAAAGATCCCTATAAATCAATAAGAAAAAAAAAAAAACAGATAAAGCCAGTTGGGGGAGTTGGGGGAACCATGAAAAAGAATTGAATAAATATCTCACAAAAAGAGAAAGAAATCCAAATGATTAATAATCATATAGAAACATGATAAGCTTCATTAAAAATCAGAGATATTCAAGTTAGGTCATAGTGTAAAGCCATTGTACATCCAGAGAAGATAAACAAAAATTAAAATTCAGAGGATAAATATCAAGGTTTAGAAAAAATGGGAGTTCCCATCATGGCTCATTGGTTAACGAATCCAACTAGGAACCATGAGGTTGTGCGTTCAATCCCTGGCCTTGCTCAGTGGGCTGGGGATCTGGAGTTGCCATAAGCTGTGATATAGGTTGCAGACATGGCTCAGATCTCACATTGCTGTGGCTCTTGCATAGGCCAGCGGCTATAGCTCCAATTAGACCCCTAGCCTGGGAATTTCCATATGCTATGTGAGTGGTCCTAAAAAAGGCAAAAATACAAAAATAAAATTAAAATAAAATAAAATAAAATAAAATAAAATAAAATAAAATAAAATAAAATAAAATAAAGGTTTAGAGAAAATGTAGAGCCACAGAAAATTATGCTACTAGTGGGAATATAAATTAGTGCAGTCGATTTGGAAAACAATTTGTTATTAAATAGTACAGGTAAAGATACACATACTCCATAAATACCATTCCTAGGTATACACTCCTGGCAAACACACGTACCTGTGCAATAAGATATAGGTATAAATTCATGACATCAGAGGTTAAACTTACGGAGCCTCGCAACCTGGAAATAACCTAAGTTGTCATCTATGGCAGAATGGATAAATTCATTTTATAAAGTATGGTATATTCACACCATATAGAGAAGGAGAGTGTGGCTTGAAGCCACCAGTGCTCAGATCTTAGTAGCACACATTTTTCCTTGCAGCTGCACCCAAGCAGAGATCCTAACCAATGACTCTGCCCATCTGCAGTGGCTGGCTGGTGAACCTGTCTGATCAGAGAGAACCATGGGCACTTTTGCTGGATTAGGGTCACCACCAAAGGAGCCTTAGCAGAACTGGAGCCTGTTCTAGCCAATGTGTAAAGCAAATATGAAGCCCCACCTACTGCTGAAAACAACTTGCAGCCATTCTGGACCAGGAAACATGGCCAAAAAACTGAGGCAGCTGTTTAACTTATGCAAGAGCTATGCTTATGCAGGAAGCCAAAATAGCAGTCCTCCCCAACTGTTAAATACAATGATCCTGGACAGCCTTGGAACCCAGCCTTCAGCCCTTCCCTGAAGCAGAGCCTGGCCTATGGCTTTGTACCATTGCTGGACACAGACTGTGACCTCATCCAAACAGGGAGTCCAGCCAATGACACAGTCCAATCACAGAGCAGACCCTGTGGCCACCGAACAAGGGAGCCTATACAATAACCATGCCTGCCCCACAGTCACAGCCCTGCCCAGCTGCAGGAAACAGCCAGCAGCCCCTCCCAACACAAAAGCCTGGTCAGAGACCTTTCCCAACAGCAGAGTAAGCCAGTGGCCTACCTCCTCATGAAGCCCATTCTGCCGCTCTGCCCTACTTTGAGAATCAGTCATCTTCCTAGACTACCTGCAAAAAGCAGCCTGAGAACTTATACAACCATGAAATCCTGCCTGTGGCTTTGCTTGAACTTAGAGTCCAGACAAAGGGAACATCTAGTCAGGGATCACAGCCTGATTATACTTGACCTGGCCAGTGGGGACCATGAGGCCAAGCCCATAGCCCTGCTGAATTGAAGAGGCCAACCAGTGGCACCACCCTGCTTGGGATCACAACCAGCACCCTGACCCAGAGGTGAATGCAGAGCCCAGCTAGTAGCCCCACCCATCCACAGAGCACAACCAGAAATCCTACCCAACCTAGGGCCCAGCCAGTGGTACCATCCTGAACTTAGAGCACAGAATTTGGCTTCACCAAATAGGGACCTTAACACAAAGCCCTACCTGCCCAAGGACACCACCACTGGCCTATCCATGATCCCAAAAAGGGGTTAACTGATGAATGGCTATGACTGCAGAAGACAAAATGCAAAGTCTGAAATGGGAAAAAACTTACTCAAGTGCATAGATACTTACACAGGGAATCAGGGATCATGAGGAATCAGGGAAACATGACATCACCAAAGGAAACGAATAAAGCTCCAATAATTGACCATAAAGGAATGGAGATCTATGAACAGTCTGGCAAAAATTCAGAATAATCCTCTTAAAAAAGTTTAGTGAACAATAACACACAACAACTAAACAAAATTAGCAAAACCATGCTTGAGCAACCTGAATTCAACAATACATTAAAAGGATCACACACCATGATCATGTGGTGTTTATCCCTTTGGACAAGAATAGTTCCCCATGTGCAAGTCAATACATATGGTACACCACAGTAATAGAATAAATAAAAACCATATGATCAATATGTGCAGAAAAAGCATTTACAAAATAAAATAGCCTTTTATGATTACAACCTCAACATAATAAAATCTATATATGACAAGCCCACAGGCAACATCATACTCAGTGGTGAAAGGTTGAAAGAGTCTCCTCTATGATCAGGAACATGAAAGGATGACCATTCTTCTTACTCCTGCTCAATATATTACTAGAAGTCCCCGCAAAAGCAATTAGGGAAGAAAAAGAAATAAAAGGAGTACAAATCTAAAAAAAAAAAAAAAGAAGTGAAATGGTTTTTGTTGGCAGAGGACATAATATATAGAAAAAATTTTTGAATTCATCAAAGAATGAAAAAATTCAGTAAAGTTGCACACCAAAATCAACTGCATTTTGGAGTTCCCATCATGGTGCAGCAGAAACAAATCTGACTAGGAACCATGAGGATGCAGATTTGATTCCTGGCCTCACTCAGTGGGTTAAGGATCTGGTGTTGCTCTGAGTTATGGTATAGGTTTCAGACTCTGCTTAGTCTGGCATTGCTGTGGCTGTGGTGTAGGATGGCAGCTGTAGCTCCATTTGGACTCTTAGCCTGGGAACCTCCACATACAGTGGGTGTCATCCTAGAAGGCACACACATGCAAAAAAAATTAAGTGCATTTATATATACTAAAAACAAATTATCTGGAGTTCCCATTGTGGCACAGTGGGAAAAAATCCAACTAGCAACCATGAAGTTTTTGTGTTTGATCCCTGGCCTTGCTCAGTGGGTTAAGGATCTGGCCTTGCCATGAGCTGTGGTATAGGTCACAGACATGGCTGGGATCTCGAGTTGCTGTGGCTGTGGAATAGGCTGGCAGCTGTAACTCTGATTAGACCCCTAGCCTGGGAAACTCCATATGCCACAGGTGCAGCCCTTAAGAGACATAAGAAAAAAAAAAGAATTATCCGAGAAAGGAAAAGGAACAAAGAAAAAAATCCCATTTACAATAGCATCAAAAACAATAAACCACCTACTTAGGAATACATTTAATCAACAAGATAAAAGATCTATCTATACACTGAAAACTAGAAAACATTGATGAAAGAAATTGGAGATAACACAAACAAATGGAAAGATGTACCTCTTCATGGATTGGAAGAATTAATGTTGTTGAAATATCTGCCCTACCCAAAGGAATCTGTAGATTCAATGCAAACCCTATGAAGATAGCAATGGCATTTTTTTGTAGAAAGAGAACAAAATCCTAAAATATGGATAGAACCACATAAGATTTTAAATAGCCAGAGAAATCCTGAGAAAGATCAAAGCTGAAAACATCACACTTCCTGATTCCAAAATATACCACAAAGCTATAGTAATCAAAATAATGTGGTACCTGTATAAAAAAGAGAAACACAGACCAATGAAAAAGATTTAAGAACTCAGAAATAAACCCATACAGGGAGTTCCCATTGTGGCTCGTTGTTTAAAAATCAGACTCGGAACCATGAAGTTGGAGGTTTGGTCCCTGGCCTTGGTCAATGGGTTAAGGATCCAGCATTGCCATGAGCTGTGGTGTAGGTTGCACACATTGCTTGGATCCCACATTTCTGTGGCTGTGGTGTAGGGTGGTGGCTATAGCTCCAATTATACCTCTAGCCTGGGAACCTCCATATACCATGGGTGCAGCCCTAGAAAAAATGGTAGTGGGAAAACTGAATATCACAGGCAAAACAATGAAACTGGACCCCTATTTTACACTACTCCCAAAAATTAAGACAAATGTAAAACCAGAAATCACAAAACTCTAAGAAGAAAATAAGGAAAAACTTCCTTGTCATTGACCTTAGCAATGATTTTATGGATATGACATCCAAGCACAAACAACAAAAGCCAAACACACACACACACACACACAAACACAAAATAAAAAAAGCTCTTATTTATTTTGTTTGTTTGTTTGTTTTTCAGGGTAACAACCATATGTATATTTCCAGGATAGGGGTTGAATCAAGTCAGAGCTTCAGCTGCCTGCTTACACCAGTCACAGCAATTAGGGATTGGAGCCACATCTGTGACCTACACCACAACTCACAGAAATGCCAGATCCTTAACCCACTGGGCAAGGCCAGGGATCAAACCTGAGTCCTCATGGATACTACTTGTGTTTGTAACCCATGGAGCCACAGCAATAACTCCCCTAAACAACTTCTGTGTAGCAAAATAGTATCAACAAAATGAAAATGAAAGGCAACACAGAAAATAATATGGAGGCACCATATGATCCAGTAATCCTACTTCTGTGTATATGTCATAAGGTAATGAAATCACTATTCAAACAGATAACTGCACCACTATGTTAATTGCAGCTTTATCATAACAAAGATATGGAAACAACCTAAGTGTTCATCAGTGGATGAGTGGATAATGAAAATGTGAATACTGCTGGAATACTCTTTAGTCATGAAAAAGGAAATTGTGCCCTTTGCACCAACATATTGAACCCTGAGAACATTATGTCAGTGAAATAAGTCAGAGAACAACATTGTGTTCTCATTTATATGTGCATGTGAAAAGTAAAAATAAAAAGAATATGGAGTAGACTGCCATGAGAGAGGAGTTCTGGGTGGCAAAGATGGGTGAAGGTAGTCAAAGGGTACAAACTTTCAGACATATGGTACATAAGTTCGGGGGCTGTACCTTACTGCATGTTGACTAAGGTTAACAAGATTGTGTTGTATATTTGAAGGTTTCTACAAGAGATTTAAAAATTTGTCACTACTAAAAAAAGTTATAGCTACATGAAGCAATGTATATGTTCAATGACATTATAATGCTTATCATCTTGCAATAAATACATCTCTAAAAAAATTAGGTTATACACCTTAAACAGTGTTATATGAGGATTGTCTCAGTACAGCTGGGAACTAATTCTATTTAATTTTTTTAAAATTTTATTTTTTTGTCTTTTGTTTTATGGCTGCACCCATGGCACATGGAGTTTCCCAGGCTAGGGGTGCAATCAGAGCCATAGCTGCCAGCCTACACCACAGCTGCATCCATGACCCACACCACAGCTCATGGGAACACCAGATCACCAACTCACTGAGGGAGGCCAGTGATCAAACCCACAACCTCATGGCTCATAGTTGGACTTGCCTCCACTGCACCATGATGGAAACCTACAATTTGATTTTAAATTGTCAATTGAATGAATGGAAAGACAAATGCCATGTGAAGAGTAAGTGCAGGAGGCAGGTCTGAAACACAGGACTTTCTGTCTCCATAGTATTTCATCTTAATATGTAGATTAAATATTAAAAATTAACTCAAGGCTAAGGAAACAGGTGCACGTGTGTTTTGTGACACTGATTTCTTCTGAGAACACCAGCAGAATATGATTTATTTCCTATAATGTTGTGGATGACAATCACCATAATATAAAATAAACTCTATAAAATTCAAAACAATTTTTTTTATTTTAGTTCAAAGAGGTGTTGCTTTCCTCATTTAGCTGATGAAGAAACTGAGGCTCATAGAAGTTCAATAACTTGGTAAAAACAACCACTTAGGAAGGAGGCCAACATTCTAATGGGAAACTCATTTACTCCACATTAAACTTCAAAACACTGTTTGAGCCTAAATGCTGAAAAAGCATACATTATTTTTTTCCAAAGCTCCTTTCCTAAATATGACAATAACCTTGGCCTAACTCTGTGCTTTAAACATACATAAACTAACATTAACCTCACCCCACATAGAAAAAAACCTTATCCACAAACATCCCCTGGCACTGCAAAGCACGTACACACCATTGAGCAACACCCCCTGAATCCACTGAAAACTGCAGCCTCCCCATATTGACTTAGGACCTGCATGATTCTGGAATATACCTTGATCCACAATGGAACCTCCTAAAATGAAAACAGTCAACCACATAATTATTGGTCCACACTTGCCAATTCACAGTTGAGGCAGTGGAAGCATGCCCATGAAATGTTGCCATGGGGTTTAGAAGCTCTGAGATGCACCCCAACATCTAAACAGGAAGCCTTGGGGATCCACTTGTCCCCTTGGAGTCAGCTGTGCTAACCATGATTCCCATTCTGTGTTCTCTCCCTGGAGAGATCCCAGGACAAACTCCCCTGAGAGGTCATCACACCAAAACACCCTCAGCCTAACAAGTGCCCCAAGAGGCTGTTAGAGCAGACCTCCAAATCCTGAGAAGCTGGCAGGGCTTCCAGAACCAGGATAATCCTCCCTGCTGAGTCAGAGGATCTCTGCCTCCTGAGATCTGGAGCTGGGAGAAGCAGCAGCCTGCTGGGGTCCAGGTGGCAGGAAAGTAATGGGGGTCTGAGGACAGGGGAGGGATAAGTGTTCTCCCTTTGGAGGAGGACATCAGCTCCTCCCTCCTTTCCTGCTTCTCTCCTTCCAATCAGGCCAGGATTTCATGGGAGACAGAGGGAGAAGCTGGGCTTTGGCTGAGAAGTAGATGTGAACCTGATTGGCAGATGTGGTGCCCATCATCTTCTGGGGAGGTTGGCAAGGAAAGAAAACATCTGGACATGGAGGTGAGCTTCAGTGAGCTGGCCACCCAGGGGCTCCCCAACTCGATTTGGTACCTTACTATTTTTTTTCCTTGATACCTTCTCACATTTCATGGATTGAGAAGTCATAGTGTCCAAGTAAATTTTCCATGTGGCACTTGGTTTTAAGAACATCCGGTTGGACTTCTAGGTTACCTGTACTGTATATTTTCAGGGAAGCATAACCAGAAAAAGAGGAAAGAAAAACTGCATATAGTATTCCTGGCCTCTCACCCTGTGATTTTAGAACTATTCTTCCTGAATCTCAGCTCCAAAACCTTCCTCCTTTTTGCTACTTGTCTGCGTGGGGGGTCCTGACATCTTCCATCTGGAGCATTGGTTCCCAATAATTCACCAAACCACCAGAGTTTTCTATTCGACCTTCCCCAGGAGGCCCTTTCACAAATGACTCATCTTTGAATGTTGATCTTTGTGTGATAATCTGTTTTACAGACATAGTATCTCCCTTGTTATTCATAAAACATCAGGAACCAGCTTGGGAGCAGGTGATGCGGGACAAATCATACCCCTACTTTTCATCTTCAGTCCAGGGCAGTGTCCATTGCACGACCACAGCTCCACACACCAGACACACCTTTACCATGCATGGCCAATTATCTCTTGTTGATTTGAGCCAATTAATCATGCATATACAAATTTTCAAATTCCACCATCTCTACAACATATAAAGATAAGTCATCTCATGCAACTACAAGGAGAGGTCTGAACATGGAAGAAGAAATCTAATCAGTTAAGGGGAATGGAAGGGTAATTCATGTAGGAAATTATCAAAATGAGGAAAATAGAAGTTCTTGTCATGGCTCAGCGAAAATGGATATGACTAGTATCCATGAGGATATAGGTTCAATTCCTGGACTTTCTCAGTGGTTTAAGGATCTGATGTTGCACAGAGCTATTCTGTGGGTCACAAACATGTCTTATATCTGACATTGCTGTGGCTATGGCATAGACCAGCAGGTGCAGCTCCAATTCGGCCCCTAGACTAGGAACATCCATATGCTACAGGTATGGCCTTAAAAATAAAATAAAGCACTTTACAAATGTTTGAAAGAACATTTCTGTAAAGAATTTTTTAAACAATTTCATGATATATGTATTTTATTTTATAGATTTGTGTGGTACTGAAGAATACATGAATAACCAATGTCTCAAAATATTTAAAATTTCTGTGTAAAATATAATTCATGAGGTACAGATGAATATGCTGTCTCTAAAAAGTGATTTAAAGCACTTTAGCTAATGCAAGATCTGTTGTTACAGAATTGTTTAGAGTGGCAAGAAACACTAGATAACTGGTGACAGAAAAAAAAAGTGTATATAGATAAATACACACACATGTGAAATAAACAGGATGTGTATATATATATCTATATAATATATATCATATATATATGTATATACACACACACACATATATATATGAAAGAAGAATTTTTAAAACATCATTTGAATAGTCACCAATGGACACCCATCCAGTACACATATGATTTAGGACAGAGAATTAAAGAAAAAAGATTTACCAAAGAAGGGAGACATGCTCAGACTGAGGATGAGAGCATCCCATGAGTGAAGGAGGATGAACCTCTCATTTTGTGCCCAGATAAGGAAAGAAACACTTTGAAGTAGATTCAATAATCCTGTTAGATTTTCCCTGCTGGTTATTTTGGCCAATGCTGATTTCTGTCTAAGAAAATGCAAAGATAAACCCTAGTGATATAAAAATTGAATTTGCTTTGATAAGGAATGAGTGTCCTATGACTTTGCTACCTAAAATACTTCCATCTCCAATCCCCAGTCACCTCCATCCTCTTATACTGCTTTCTTTTGTTATCAAATATATCCCAACCTGATATTAGATTCCATATTTGTTCGTCGATGATCTAGCTCCCAAACTACAATCTGAACTACACAAAAGCAAAGATTTCTCTGCTTTATGCTATGTTATCAGCACACAGAGCTTTTCTAAGAATAGGAACTAAAAATCTTGAATCAGGAGATCCACCCCTGATAGTTTCTAATGGAAAAACACCTCTTCTGTCTCTCTAAATTTCATACCACATCATGCCCATGGATTTGGGATGGAAGGACCACATCAAACACCAGGAGGCTGACAAGCTTTCCCTGCACAGCTTCTCTTTGTGACTAAATCAAGGAAATGAAGACTTGCTGGGTTCTCATGGTTTGGGGTGTAGAATTGGAGCATGTTTAGTAACAAAACTTCTTGTGTATAACTAGACCCACGTCAATGGAAAGAGTCAACCAAACCAGCAGTGTCTCTGAGTTCATCCTCCTGGGACTCTCCTCTCGGCCCGAGGACCAGAAGCCACTCTTTAGCCTCTTCCTCACCATATACCTGGTCACCATCACAGGAAACCTGCTCATCATCCTGGCCATCCGCTCGGACCCCCAGCTCCAGACCCCCATGTATTTATTCCCGAGGTTCCTGTCTTTCATTGACATTTGCTTCTCAACGACCATTGTCCCCAGGATGCTGGTGAACTTCTTGTCCCATAAGACCATCTCCTATGCTGGGTGTCTGACTCAGATGTACTTTATATATGCCTTGGGCAACACTGACAGTTGCCTTCTAGCAGTCATGGCCTTTGACCGCTATGTGGCCATCTGTGATCCCGTCCACTATGTCACCATCATGTGCCACTGCCTGTGTCCTGCTGGTGGCCTTCTCCTGCTCATTTCCTCACCTCTATTCACTCCTACCTATACTTCTGCTGAATAAGCTCACTTTCTATGACTCTAACATTATCCATCGCTTTCTCTGTGACTTCAGTTCTCTAGTGAAATTGTCTTGTTTGTCCACATCTGTTTTTTGGGGTACCCCCTTTCAATGCATTGCTTTATTTTATATATGAATCATCATTGTGGTTATCAAAATTCTCTCAGCTGCTAGCAAATCCTAAGCTTTCTCCACTTGTGGTTATCATGTCACCGTGGTGATACTCTTTTATAGAATCATCTTCTATATTTATTTACAGCCTGTGTCCTCAAACACTGTCCCGGACCACATGGCACCAACTGTCTACACACTTCTAAACTTGGCACTAAATCCTGTTATCTACAACCTGAGAAACAAAGACATGAAACAAGGCCTGAGGAAGCAGGTGGGCAGGAGGAAACTCCAGGCAGTATCCTTTAGATTAACACACAATGGAGTGTTTTCTACAGGATTCTATTTTTTATATGTTCTTGACTAACAATCAAGCATTTGGATGTTGCTACATGTGAGACAAGGTTTCTGTGGGCACTTACATCCAGGGCTGAGGACTCGTCAATTTGCCCTGCTTCTGCTTAGACCATGATACACTCCCTCACTATTCCTCTTCTTTCCTAGGAAGAGTCGTCACTTGCTCATCTTCCAGATACTGCTTTAATATTTTTCCCAAAGACATTTCCTGAACAAATTTCTTTCCTCTATGAAGACTTATACTCCAAAATCCCTCACATTGAAGTATATTACTGAAAATAATTACTGAATTTTTAGCTGTTGAATGTCTTTGCAAACATTTGAGAGGGGAAGAGGGGGAGGATATATTTTAGTTAATTTTCAACTAGATGATTTTTATAATTCCTCATTTTTCTTTTTCAAATACTTTTCCTTAGGCATTCCCTGTTGGCTTAGCATGTTGTCACTGTTGTGTCTCTTGTTTTTACTCAGGTTAAACCCCTGGCCCAGAAAAATTTGCATGCTACAGACGTGACCAAAATATTTTTTTTCATGTTTAAAAATTGTTTTCACTTTTACTCTTCTCTTCCTAAGTTATTATATTGCTTTGGCTTTATTCCTTTTAAATTTCCCCATTTTTATCCATACAACTAAAAATTGCTTATGACCAGAGAGAACGAGAACTAAGAAATGATCCATCCCAGAGTGGAGATGGTGAAATCTTTCTTCCTGCCATCTATCCCTGTAGCTGGTGTCAAGATATATAATTTAACAATATTCTAGACACTCCAGCACTTAAAAGAGTCTAACTTGGAGAAATATGATCATATATGTACATTGAGTACTGAGAATTTCTTTTAGTCAATCTCAGCTTTTTTTTTCTTGCTTTTTAGGCCACACCTGCAGCATATGGAATTCCCAGGCTAGGTGTCTACTTATAGCTGTGGCATCTGCAGTCCTACAACACAGCCACAGCAATGCAGGATCCAAGCTTCCCCTGTGACCTACACCACAGCTCACAGGAAAGGCAAATCCTGGACCCACTAAATGAGACCAGGGATTGAACCTGCATCCTCATGAATACTAGTCACCCAGCACAAAAATGGGAACTCCCCAGCTTTATAACAAATAAAAATTGAAAAAAATGTAATCCTACCAAGAGATATAAATTAATTATGATTAATTACATAAATGTAACAATTTATTTTTTATTTATTTTATTTTATTTTATTTTTTGTCTTATTGCCATTTGTTGGGCTGCTCCCATGGCATATGGAGGTTCCCAGGCTAGGGGTCAAATCAAAGCTGTAGCTGCTGCCCTACACCACAGTCACAGCAATGTGGGATCTGAGCCACATCTGTGACCTACTCCACAGCTCACAGCAATGACAGATCCCCAAAACTATGAGCAAGGCCAGAGAGTAAATCCACAACCTCATGGTTCCAGGTTGGATTTGTAAACTACTGAGGCACAACAGGACCTCCAATAAATGTAGCAATTTAAACCAGGCTGAAAAATCAAAGAGCTGTTTTTTAATATATTAATTAAATAGAAAAATAAGGGATGTAGAAAAAGCATAAAGGTATGAAGACTAATTTTTAGTTTTTATGAATATATATCTGTAGAGTTACTGGAGTAGAAGGACAGAGATGGAGAGAATTTCTACTTCTTTACACATATTTGGAATGTATGAATTTACTCAAATAAATATTTATAGCTCATGGAATTTAAAACCATTAGCAGAAGTCCAGTGTTCCCAGCAGCACTTATTGAAGGGTCTGTCTTTTCTCCATTGTATGCCCTTGCCTGTTTTGTCATAAGTAAGTTGACTGTAGGTATGTGGGTTTAATTCTGGGCTTTCTATCCTGTTCAACTGATCTATAGTTCTGTCTTTATGCTGGTACCATATGGTTTTGATGACTGTAGTTTTGTAGTATAATCTGAAGTCAGGAGGCTGAGTCCTCCAGTTCCATTTTTATTTCTCTGGATGGCTTCAGATGTGCTGGGTCTTTTGTGTTTAAAACACCTAATGTGCTTAGAACATTGCCTGACATTTTGAAAGTCTTCAAAAACAGTGGTTATTTTTCCATTATCCTTTACAGACTCATCACAAGCAGACACCATTTAGTTCATGACCACTGTAGTTGGTGACAACTCCATCGGTTCAAATCAAAATACAGGAATCCTTTGACTCCTATCATTTCTCTCATATTCCTCTCAACGTGTCAGGAAACCTTGTTACTTCAGACTTTCAACCACATACACTTCTCCAAATACTGTTTCCTCTGCTATTATCCTAGCCTATCAATCTCTTAATAGCACAGTTTCTGGAACTCCAAGATGGTCTTTCTGCTTCCAACAAGCCCTCTTCTCTACATGCCATCACGCTGATCCTTTGTAAAACTGAATCATGTCACTCTTGTGCTAAAGAGCTTCCAAGGGATACACACATAATTCATAGTAAGATGCAAATTGTAAATACTAGGGAACATAGTTCCCTTGAGGCACTGAAATGATTCACACTACTCTTCTCTCACCACCTCCCATCAACCCCTCTCCTTTTTGTTCCTGGAACATAACTGACAATGTCACATCTCAGAGTTTTGCAGTTGCTGTTTTTTGGCCCTGGAATAGTTTTCCTGCAAATATCCTCATGGCTCTGTACCTTGGGGCCTACAACATATCCTCACAATACTATTTAAAATTTCAACCTATCCCCCTCATTCTTTATTTCTTCACAATGATGCTTTTTATAGCACTTAAATGCCATGACATTTACTTACATATTATGTTTATTTGTATGCTCTCCCATTAATATATAAGATCAACAAAGGAAAAATATTTTTGTCTTATTTTTTTCATTTCTAAAAATTTCCATAAACACAGTAGACACATAAAAATGCTTGTCAGAATGAATTACTTATATATACATTTAGCTTTGTCTTATCTGAAAATCAGTTCTTGCTGTTTGTGAAGCAAGAGATCACACAATTTAACAATCTAAATTTAAGCAGGAATAAGTAAGCTCTCCTCAAACAGAAAGACCCAATTATAAACACATCCTACATTGTAATCATGAATTTGGAAATGGGGTTCATGTTCACTGGATGCTCCTCCACTGGATTATTGTCACAGGCCAATATAAGTTTAGGAATGAAGAAACAAGCCAAAAACTTAGCAATATATTTAGGTTTGAGGAAACAATCAGATACAATACATAACTAGCAACTGCATTAATACAAACATTCTCAAACATTACTTAATTAATATTTACATTCTACAACAACAGAAAATGATAGACAAAAGGATAAAGAAACCAAAAAAGTTACTTGCTATCTGATTTACATATATAGATGTATACTATGGATTATCATTAAATTTAATCTTTGCTACTTTGATGAATGTTTATAAAAAAATATTCCACAATCCTTGATACTAACTCAACTGTAAGGAATTCTAGCCTAAAGAAAATGAACATACCATATTTGAAAATTCTTATCTTTTTAACTTTTCAGGAAATTAAGGTATAAGAAGGTATAACTCATACAAAATGCAATAGTATTGAAAAGTATTGGAATAGAAAGACTGGAGTTCAACTTCTCTTATAAAAAGGACAAAATTACAACACAATGCTGAGCAACTTTAAACCAAATGGACTTGAAACTTTCAAAAAGATATCCTACTCCAGAACATAAATAGGAGGCCACATCAAGAGGTAGGATGGGCGATTACATTATATAAGCAACCCCATGCCTCCTGGGTGGGAAGCCCCACAGACTGGAAAGTAACTATCATACAGACTCACCTTCAGGATTGAGAATCCTGAGTCCCACATCAAATATCCATGCCTGGCAATCTGGCAAATTTGAGAAAGAGCCCCCAGAGCATCTGGCATTGAAGGCTAGTGGGGCTTGTGTGCTGAAGCTCCACAGGACTGGGGGAAATGGAGAGAGCATTCTTGAAGTGTGCACACAGACTTTCACATACACTGGCACCCAGGGCATGGCAAAGTCTCCATAGGAATCTGGGTCAGGCCTGACTGAAGTTCTTGGAGGATTTCCATGGGAAAACAGGGGGTCAATATTGATTGTTCTGGGGGAAGGGCATTGGAAGAAAATCTCCTGGGAATATTCATCAGTATGCTTTCCTCTGGAGGTGACCATTTTGGGAAAATTTCACCCCCATACAACAGCCCTGAGAAGCCCCAGGCCAAACAGCAATCCAGGTGGGATCACAGCCATACCAATCAATAATCAGGCTACCCAAAGACTCCCCAGGCATACATCCACCTCTAATCTCTCACAGATAATAAGCCCCACCCACCAGAGGGATAGGAATAAGCCCCACCTACCATTGGGTAGGCACCAATCTGGACATCAAGAAGACTACAGCAAGGCCCTATACCACCTTCAGCCACAAGGGGGGGAAAGACACCAAAAGTAATAGAGGCTACAACTCTAATATTTGCAAAAGGGTCACCACACCAAAAACCTATAAAAATGAAAAGACAGAGAACTATAACTCAGATAATGGTGAAAGAAAAACATCCAGGAAAACAGCTAGGTGACAAGGATATTCTCAGTCTCCAGGAAAAAAATCTGTAGACTGTTGATGCTGAAGATGACGTAAGTAATGAGAAATAAACTGGAGACACAGATGGGTAATTTACAGGAAACACTGAGCAAAGAGATACGAGATATAAAACGTAAGCAAGAAGAGATGCAACTGAAATAAAAAATTCATTAGAAGCAGTGAACAGCAGAATACAAGATGCAGAAGAACAAATAGGCTAGGTGGAGAACAGACTAGTGGAAATCACTGATGTGGAAAAGAAAAAAAGACTGAAAAGAAATGAAGAGAGTCTCAGAGAACTCTGGGACAATATTAAATGCACCAACATCCATATTATAGGGGTACCAGCAGGAGAAGAGTGAAAGAGAGGGACAGAAAAAATTATTCCAAGAGATAATAGCCAAAAACTTCCCTAACATGGGAAAGGAAACACTCACTCAAATCCAGGAAACATGAGTACCATATAAAATAAACTCAAGGAGGAACACCCCAAGGCACATATTAATCAAACAGACCAAAATTAAAGACATAGGGAAAATATTGAAAATGTTAGGGAAAAGAAACAAATAACATACAAGGGAACCCCAATAAATTTATCAGCATAATTTTCAGCAGACACTCTGCAGGCTAGAAAGGATAGGATATACTTACATGATGAAAGGAACAAACTGCCAACCAAGATTTCTTTACCCAGCAAGGCTCTCTTACAAATTTGAAGGAGAAATAAAAAGCATTACAGAAAAGCAAAAGCTAAGAGAATTCAGCAACACTAAACCAGCTCCACCACAAATACTAAAGGAACTTCACTAGGCAGAAAAGAAAAGGCTGCCAACAGAAACAAAACTTCTGCAAATGACAAGACTCACCAGTAACAGTATATATACAGTAAAGCTATGAAATCATCCATGCACAATTATACTACCAAATTCAGAAATCATGAGAAGAGAAGTGTACAAATTCAGGACACTGGAGATGCACTTGCAATTAAGATACCAACAACTTAAAATAATCTCATATATGTATAGACTCATATCAAAATTTGAGAGTAAATGCAAACCAAAAATCTACAACTGATGCACACACAAATAAGAAAAATCAACTCAGATACAACACTAAAGACAGTCATCAAACCACAAGAGGAGAACAAGAGAAGGGAAGAAAAAAGAGCAACAAAAACAAATCCAAAATAGTCAATAAAATGGCAATAAGAAGATATGTATCAATATTTACCTAAAATGTTAATGGACTAAACTCCCTAACCAAAAGATATGGACTGGCTGAATGGATACAAAAACAAGACCCATATATATACTGTATTCTAGGGACCCACTTCAATTCTAGGGACACATACAAATTGAAAGTGAGAGGATGGAAGAAAATATTCCATGCAAATGGGAGTCAAAAAAAAAGCTGGAGTATAAATACTCATATCAGACAAAATAGAATTTAAAAAGAAGAATATTTTAAGAGACAAGGAATGGCACTGCTGAACGATCAAAGGATCAATCCAAGAAGAATATAAAATAATTTTAAATATCTATGCACCCAATATAGGATCACCACTATATATAAGGCAACTGCTAATAACCTTAAAAGGACAAATAGAGAATAACCCAAAAATAGTGGGGAATTTTAACACCCCACTTACAGCAATGGACAGAACACCCAGAGAGAAAATCAATAAGGAAATACAGGCCCTGAATGAAGCATTAGACTAGATGGATTTAATAGATATTTATAGGACATTCCATTCAAAAGCAATAGAATACATATTCTTCTCCAGTGCACATGGAACATTATATAAGATTGATCACATCCTGGGCTACAAACAAGCCTCAGTAAATTAAAGAAAATTGAATCATATCAAGCATCTTTTCTGACCACAATGCTAAATGACTGGACATCAGCAACTTCAGGCAATACTATAAAGCCATAGCAATCAAGACAGTGTGGTACTGGTACCAAAACAGATATACAGACCAATGGCACAGAATAAAGAACCCAGAACTAAACACAGACACCTATGGTTGATTAATCTTTGACAAAGGAGACAAGAACATAAAATAGGAAAAACAGTCTTTTCAGCAATACTGCTGGAAAACCAGGACAGCAGCATGCAAAACAATGAAACTAGAATACACCCTCACACCAGGCAAACAAAACAAACTCAAAATGGCTGAAGGACTTAAATATAAGACAAGACACCATCAATCTCTGGGAAGAGAACATAGGCAAAACATTATCTGACATCAACCTTATAAATGTTTTCTAGGGTCAGTCTCCCAAAACAATAGAAAGAAAAGCAAACATAAACCAATGGGACCTAATCAAACTGACAAGCATCTGCCTAGCAAAGGAAACCAAAAAGAAAACAGAAAGACAACTTACAAAATGGGAAAAAAATAGTTTCAAATGATGCAATGGACAAGGCACTAATCTCTAAAATATACAAACAACTTATACAACTCAACAGCAAAAAAGCCAAAAACACAATTGAAAAATGCACAAAAGACCTTAATAGACATTTCTCCAGGGAAGATATTCAGATGGCAAACAAGCACTTGAAACAATGCTCAATATCACTGATTATTAGAGAAATGCAAAGTAAAACTACCATGAGATAACACTTTATACCAGTCAGAATGGCCATCATGTATAAGTCCACAGAAAACACACGCTAAATTGGGTGAGGAAAAAAGGGAACCCTCCTGCACTGTTGGTGGGAATGGAAGCCTGTACAAACACGATGAAGAAAAGTATGGATGTACCTTAGAAATCTATACATACAAATACCATATTACCCAAAAATTTTACTCCTGGGCATATATCCAGACAAACTTTCCTTAAAAAAAGAAACATGCACCTGCACATTCATTGCAGCAGTATTCATAATAGTCAAGACATGGAATCAACACAAGAGTCCACTGAGTGATTATTGGGTTAGGAAGATGTGGTATATATATACAATGTAATACTACTCAGAAATGAAAAATGAAATAAGGCCATTTGCAGCAACATGGATATAACTAGAGAATCTCATACTGGGGTGAAATAAGTCAGAATGAGAAAGACAAATAAAATATGATATCACTTTTATCTGGAATCTAACACACTGTACAAAGGAAAAAAAATCATGGACTTGGAGAATGGACTTGTGGTTGCCAAGGGGGAAGGGGAGGGAGTGTGATGGATTGGGAGCTTGGGTTAATAAATTCATAGTGTTGCCTTCGGGGTGGATTAGCAATGGGATCCTGCTGTGTAGCACTGGGTACTCTGTCTTGTCACTGATGATGGAACATTTAATGTGAGAAAAAAGAATGTATACACGTATGTGTAACTGGGTCACCATGCTGTAAAGTAGAAATATACATATATATATACATATATATCCCACTTGATCATGATGTACAATCCTTTTAATGAATTGTTGGATTTGATTTGCTGCATAGCTTTCTGGTTTTTTTTAATATCATATATATATATGATATTTTTAATATCATATATATATATGATATTTTTAATATCATATATATGATATTTTAATATCATATATATATGATATTTTTAATATCATATATATGATATTTTTAATATCATATCATATATATATGATATTTTTTAATATCATATATATATGATATATATGATATTAAAAAAAACCAGAAAGCTATGCAGCAAATCAAATCCAACAATTCATTAAAAGGATTGTACATCATGATCAAGTGGGATTTATCCCAGAGATGCAAGTGTTCTTCAATATCTGCTAATCCATCAGTGTGATACACCATGTTATCAAACTGAAGAATATAAACCATATGATCCTCTCAATAGATGCAGAAAAAGCCTCAGACAAAACCCCCCATCCATTTCTGATAAAAACCCTTTAGAAAGTGGTCATAGTGGGAACCTACCTCAACATAATAAAGGTCATATATGACAAACCCACAGCGAATGTCATTCTCAAAGGTGGAAAGCTGAGAGAATTCCCACTGAGATCAGAAATAAGACAAGGATGTCTGCTTTCGCCACTACCATTCAACATTGTTTTGGAAGTTCTAGCCATGGCGATCAGAGAAGGAAAAGAAATAAAAAGAATCCACATTGGAAAGGAAGAAGTAAAACTCTCACTGTTTGTAGATGACATGATACAAACCTAGAGAATCCTAAAATTCTACCAGAATACTGTTAGAGCACATCAATGAATTTGGCAAAGTCACAGGATACAAAATTAATACACAGAAATCAACTGCATTTCTATATACTAACAATGAAACATCAGAAACAGAAATTGGGGAAGCAATCCCATTTACCACCACATCCAAAAGCATAAAATACATAGGAATAAACCTACCTAAAGAGACCAAAGACCTGTACTTTGAAAACTATAAGATGTTGATGAAAGAAATCAAAGATGACACAAACAGATGGAAAGACATAACATGCTCTTGGATTAGAAAAATCAATATTATCCAAATGACTATACTACCCAAGGCAGTCTACAGATTCAATGCAATCCCTATCAAATTACCAAGGATATTCTCCACAGAACTTGAACAAAATATTTTAAAGTTTGTTTAGAAACACAAAAGACCCATAATAACCAAAGACATCCTAAAAAAGAAAAATGGAGCTGGAGGAATCAGACTCCCTGACTTCAGACTATACTACAAAGTTACCATCATCACCTCCATGCAGTACTCACAAAAAAGAGAGATATATAGATATCAGTGGAAAAGGATAGAAAGCACAGAAATAGGAATTCCCATTGTGGCACAGTGGAAATGAATCTGACTAGGAACCATGAGGTTGTGGGTTCGATCATTGGCCTCACTCAGTGTGTTAAGGATCCGGCATTGCTGTGAGCTGTGGTGTAGGTTGTACATGCGGCTCAGATCTGCCATTGCTATGGATCTGGCATAGGCTGGCACCATGAGCTCTGATTAGACCTCTAACCTGGGAACCTCCATATACCATGAGTGCAGCCCTAAAGAAAAAAAAAAGCCTAGAATTAAACCCATGCACCTACAGTCAATTCATCTATGACAAAGGAGGCAAGAATATACAATGGAGAAAAGACAGTCCCTTCAATAAATGGTGCTGGGAAAATTGGACGGCCACATGTTAAAGAGCAAAATTAGAACACTTCCTAATACCATACACAAAAATAAACTCAAAATGGATTAAAGACCTAGATATAGACCAGATGCTACAAAACTCCTAGAGGTAAACATAGGCCAAACACTCTCTGACATAAATGAAAGCAACATCTTAGAGTAATGACAGTAAAAACAAAAATAACAAATGCGACTTGATTATACTTAAAAGTTTCTGCACAGCAAAGGAAACCCTAAACAAAATAAAAAGACAACCCATAGAATGGGAGAAAATATTTGCAAATGAAATAACTGACAAGGGATTAATCTCCAAAATTTATAAACACCTCCTAAAGCTCAATGAAGAAACAAGACAAAACAAACAAACAAAACCCCATCAAAAATGGGCAGAAGATCTAAACAGACAATTCTTCAAAGAAAAAATATGGCCAAAAAACACATGAAAAGATGTTCCACATCACTCATTGTTAAAGAAATGCAAATCAAAACCACTATAAGGTACCACCTAAACAGGCCAGAATGGCCATCATCAAAAAGTCTACAAACAATAAGTCCTGGAGAGGGTGTGGAGAAAAAGGAACTCTATTAAACCATTGGTTGTAATGTAGGTGAAACCACTGTGGAAAACAGTATGGAGATTCCTCAGAAAACTAAACATAGAATTGCCACTGGATCCAGCCATCCAAATTCTGGGCATCTTTCCAGAGAAAACCATGACTCAAGAAGACACATGTACTCCAATGTTAATTGCAGCACTATATACATAAGCCAAGACATGGAAGCAAGATAAACGTTCATTGACAGAGGAGTAGATAAGAAGATGTGGTACATACACAAAGGAACATTACTCAGCCATTAAAAGGAAAGTAATAATGTCATTTGTAGCAACATAGATGGACCTAGAAATTATCATGGTTAGTGAAGTCAGTCAGTCCAACATCCAATGCTATGACTTACATGTGGAATATATAAAAAAAAGGACACAATGAACTTCTTTGAAGAACAGATACTGACTCACAGACTTTGAAAATCTTATGGTTTCCAAATGAGACAGGTTGTGGGGTGGGGGATACATATATTTTTATGAGATAGAAATGCTGTAAAATTTGGTTTTGATGATTGTTGCATACTTATACATGTAATAAATTCATTAATTAATAATTTTTTTGTCTTCTTTGCACTGCACCCACATGATATGGAGGTTCCCAGGCTAGGGGTCTAATCGAAGCTGTAGCTGCCTGCCTACACCAGAGCCACAGCAACATGGGATCTGACCCATGTCTGTGACATACACCAAAGCTCACAGAAACGTCAGATCCTTAACCCACTGAGCGAGGCCAGGAATCGAACCCCCAACCTCATGGTTCCTAGTTGGATTCATTAACCACTGAACCATGACAGGAATTCCAAGAAAAAAGATTTTTTCAATAAAAATAAAAATGAAAGTAAGTTATATGGTATTTGTGAAAAAAAATCCTCCCTGTAGAGAATTCTTAAAATTAATCAACTTTTTAATTATCTTACAAGTATTATAATTATTTTTACTTATTTTCTTATTAAAATTACTGTTACTTTATTTTATTATATTATTTTTAATTAATCACATATTAATTTAGAATGAAATCATATCATTAATGTTGTCCTCTCTAACACAGAATGGCATTACCACTGATATTAAAATAAAGAGGATATTATGAATAATGTCATATGAATAAATTTTAAATTTAGATTAAATAAGACAAATATCTAAAAATATATAACCCATCAAAAAGTTTAGTGAGATATTAGACCTATAACTATTAAGGAAATTCAACCTGTAGGCAAAAACCTATCCTCAAAGAAAATTGCATGCCAAGATAGATGCAATAGTGAATTTAGCTTTATAAACAGCCAAGAAAATAATAATTTCTAGCTTGCAAAACATTTTTATGAAATAGAAATTAAAAGAGCATTCACAAATTTCCATTTAGGTATTAGCACAACCTTGATACCTAAAGGTACAATAACCCTGCAAAAGAGTACAGGAATAGGCTGATCTCATTCATAAATTAAATGGACTGATTCAAAATAAAATATTAGTAAGACAATTAAAATAAACTCAGAAGAAAATACAATATTATCTCTACCAAGCTGAGTTTTCCCAGGAATGCAAATTTGATTTCACATTCTAAAATCCATCAAAGTGAGTCACTACAATGATGAAACAAAGGACAAAAATTATATGATGCAAGAATAACATCTCAACAGATGAGAGAAAAAAAAACACTTGATATAACTCAACATATACTCATTAAAAAGGTCTGATAGCAAGTGGACATAGATGAAAATTCTCATCATCAGATAAATGGTGTTCTGTTTTCAAACATATGGCATAGATAATATGTATGATTATATATTTAATTCCTTCCCATTCCATGAGGAGCAAGGTAAAACACTAGCTGTCACCACAACAATCCCACATTGTACTTGAGGATAAAAAAAAATAGATGAAAGAAGTAAATTCTCTAAGAGAACAAAGAAAACTTTCATTTCATGCACAGCTGACAGTTTCATACTATTACAATTAGAAGGAGTCTACAGATGAATGATTCAACTTATTATGTCTTGGTGCAAACAAAAATAAGTTAAAACGAAGACATCCCCACCATCACTTCACAACATACACAAAAGTCAATTCCAGGTAGTCTAAAGCACCTGGAAATTTTGAAAAAACAAAATTAGAAAGTCTTTAGAAAAAAAGGCTGAAAAATAACTTCCTTTACTCTGTGAAAAATGGACTTTTTTTTTCCTTTTGTCTTTTTAGGACCACACTCACCGCATATGGAAGTTACCACACTAGGGATAGAATTGGAGCTAATGTGAACTGAGCCATGTCTGAGACCGACACCACATCTCAGGTCAATGCTGGATAATTAACCCACTGAGCTAAGCCAGGAATAGAACCCACATCCTCATGGACACTAGTTGGATTCATTTCTGCTCTACCACAAGGGGAATTCCAGAAAAATAAAAATTTAGAAAAGCAGTTTCAAAATTAGGAAATAAAAAATGCTAACAAGAATTTAAAAGGTACTCAATCTCATGATTAGTCACTGAAATAAAAAATCACTTACATGTGGAATCTGAAAAAAGGACACAATGAACTTCTTTGCAGAACAGATACTGACTCACAGACTTTGAAAAACTTATGGTTTCCAAAGGAGAGAGGTTGGGGGGGGATGCTGGGGGTTTGGTATGGAAACGTAAAATTGGGTTGTGATGATCATTGTACAACTATAAATATAATAAATTAATTGAGCAATATAAAAAATAACCCTTAAAGTCTAATTGGACAGAAAAAGAATATGAAATCTTAAAATATCTGTAACATAAATGAGTTGGTGAGGCCTTTTTCTTGACCTATAGAAAGAATACAAATGAAACTTCTCATACCACATTAATAATCATATATTGGTTATAAGTTGAACCAAAACTTTCAAGTAAAATATGTTCTATTTCCTATCTTGAACAATTAAAACTTCAAATTCAAGAAAGAAAAAAATCAAACCACTAGGAGTTGCTCCCCCCAGTAGGCACCACCAAGTGTGGTAAGAATGAGCTAAAACCACACCCTCACACATTTATGGTGGAAGTGCAACTTGATACAATATCATTGGAAGTCAATTTCATATTGTGGAGTAAAATTGAAGATGGGGACCTTCTAAAACCAAGAAATTCCACTCCTAGATATGTAGGAAAGTGAAAAAAACGCACATGTGCACCAAGAAACATACATAGGAATGATCATGGCAGCATTATTCCTAATAACCCCCCAAAATTTATTCTATCAAAAATAGGTTGCATGAGTAATGAGTAAGACCATCCTACAAGGGGGTAACTCTCAGCAATATAAATGAACAAATTACCACTCCATACCACTACCTAGATTACCTTGCAAATGTAAGACTGAACAAAAGATCCAGAAAAAGAATGCATAAGGTCTGAGGGCATTAATATGAACTTCCAAATCAGGAAAAGCTAAAATAACATATTTGTAAGACAGTAAGGATTATTTTACTATGAGAAGGAGAGAAGAGAAATGACTAACAGGATACACAAAAGGAGATTCAGCCCTGCTGGTAATAATGTATTCTGGGAATACATTAAATCCATCTAAATCTGGGAGGTGATACACAAGTGATTGGTTACTAATAATTTGGGGGGCATTATGCTAAGACAAATATGTCAGACAGAGGAAGGTGAACACTATATGACATCACACATGTGGAATTCAACAATACAATAAACAAGTGAACAAAACAAAAAAATCGGACTCACAGATATAAAGAACAAACTAGTGGTTACTGATAAGGAGGGAGTGAAGGGGGAGGGGAATGAGAGATACAAATTTTGGGGTAGGAGATTGTCTAAAAGATATATTGTACAGCACAGGGAAAATAGCCGATATTTTTTAACAACTGTATATGGAAAGAACTTTTAAATATTGCATTAAAAATTGTTCATAAAAAAAAATTCCTAGGGAACCATGAAAGACCAAGAATTGCCAAAACAATCCTGAGGAACAAAGAAACAGGAATCAAGACAGTATGGTACTGGTATCAGGCATACATACCAATGGAACAGAATAGAGAACCCAGAAATAATCCTAGATATCTATGGTGAATTAATCTTTGGCAGGGGAGGCAAGAATATAAAATGGGAAAAAGACAGTCTCTTCAGTAGATGGTGCTGGGAAAACTGGACAGCTGCATGTACATCAATGAAACTGGAACACACCCACATACCATGCACAATAATAAATTCTAAATCACTTAAAGACTTAAACATAAGACAAGAAACCATAAAACTCCTAGAAGAGAACATAGGTGGAACATTCTCTGACATCAACATTACAAATGTTTTCTTAGGTCAGTCTCCAAAAGCAATAGAAATAAAAACAAAAATAAAGCAATGGGACCTCCTTAAACTTATAAGCTTTTACATAGCAATGGAAACCAATTAAAAACACCAAAAAACAACCTACAGAATGGAAGAAAATAGTTTAGTTTCAAATGATGCAACCAACAAGGCTTTAATCTCCAATATATATAAACAGTCCATACAACTCAAGAACAAAAAAAAAAAACAAGAAAAAAAAAGCAATTGAAATATGGGCAGAGGCCCTGAATTGTCATTTCTCCAAAGAAGATTTTCCACTTTCCAATGGCCAACAGACAAAGGAAAAAATGTTCAACATCACTAATTATTAGAAAAAGGCAAATAAAATCTATAATGAGGCACTGCCTCACAATGGTCAAAATGGCTATCATTAATAAATCTACAAATAACAAAAGCTGCAGAGGGTGTGGAGAAAAAGAAACTCTTCTACACTGTTGGTGGGAATGTACGTCATAGAACCACTATGGAAAACAGCATGGAGGTACCTCAGAAAACTAAATATAGAAATACAATTTGACCTAGCAATCCCACTCCTGGGCATTTGACCAATAAAACTTACATTCAAAAAGACACATGCACTCCTATGTTCATTGCAGCATTAGTCGCAATAGCCAAGTCATGAAAACAACCTAAACATCCATCAATAGATAAAAGGATTAAGAAGATATGTTACACATACACAATGGAATACTACTCAGCCATAAAAAAAGAAAAATAATGTCAGTGGCAGCAACATGGTAAGAACTAGACCATACTAAGTGAAATAAATCAGAAAAGCGAAAGACAGATACCATATGTTATCACTTTTATGTGGCACCTAGTATATGGCACAAATGAACCTTTCCACAGAAAACTAACTCATGGACATAGAGAACAGACTTGTAGTTGCCAAGGGGGAGGGGGAGAGAGGAGGAAGAACTAGGAGTTTGGGGTTAGTACATCCAAAATATTGCATTTCCTGCTGTATAGCACAGCAGCGATATAAAATTACTTGTGATGAAACATGATGGAAGATACTATAAGAAAAATAATGTACATATATTTATAACCGGATCACTTTTCTGTACAGCAGAAATTGAGAGAACATTATAAATCATATATGATTTAAAATTTTTAGGATTTCCCACTGGGGCTCAGTGGTTAACAAATGCGACTAGGAACCATGAGGTTGCGGGTTCAATCCCTAGCCTCACTCAGTGGGTTAAGAATCCAGAATTGCCATGAGGTATGTAGATCATAGACATGGCTCAGAACCAGCATTGTTGTGGTTGTGGCGTAGGCCAGCAGCTACAGAACTGATTGGTCCCCTCGAATGGGAACCACCATATGCCCTGGGTGGGGTCCTAGAAAAGACAAAAAAGAAAAGTAAATATTTTTTTTAATATCAAGAAAATAAAAAAATAAAATTAAAAATTATAACCTGTCTTAGTGAAATTAATTATTAATAACAGATTGAACCATATGTTATTTAAGCTGAATGATAGGAGAATAGGCATTAATTTTATTAACATTATTAATAGACCATGAATGTTGCATATACTCAATTATATGTAGCATATATTTAAATAAGAACAAATGAACTAATCCAGAAATTTACTTTTATGAATAAATTATTAGGTATCTTTGGCCCAAGGTGAAATCTAAATATTATTCATATCTCAGTTCTCTGAGATCATTAAATAAGAATGTTTCCTCTTCTATATGACATTTAAAACAATGATTGTGACATCTGATCTTGTCTCTTTTTATTTTTTACTTATTTCCTGAGACCTAATGTATTTCACCCATGGGGACAGGACTAATTAGGAAGCATAGACGCCATGAACAGAGTGTGGACCTGTTCAGGGTTAATGCTGGGAGGATGGATCATGGCTACTCCTCACCTAGGAGAGAAACTAGGGTGCAGCCGTGGAGACCAGCTTGGTACATCTGAATGGAATTATCATGGATTTTGCTGGGACACAGGGGTACAAAATCCAGAGGGGACAGCTGGCACACTGGACAATTGTCCGATCTCATCTCTAAATAGCAGGTGTGGGAATGGGAATCAGCAGACACTGCCTGTGAAAAGGTGCAGGAGGCCAGCTCCAGCAGCCAGGGAGTGTACACTTTCCCAATAGGAGATGGACTTCATCAGCAAATGTACATAGTGAGACAGCCTCCTTGTCCTTTCTTTCAGGGCACTGGACTGCTCAAATTTTATTGGCATAAGTGGTTGATTATATAGACAGCTTTTCACTACAGATTACATCAGAGTGTTAAAAGTACATTGGTTAACTATTACATGGTATAACAGCTATACATCATGTTCTAAGATCTTTATCTTAACTAAATTTAGTGGGTATGATTTAAGGGCAATTAGGTACAATACATCATGTTTTAAGATCTTTATCTTAACTAAAGTTAGTGAGTACAATTTAAGGGCAATTAGGTACAATATATCATGTGGAAAGGAGGAGACTCAGTACAAATCATCCCATGGCCAGCCAGTCTTTACAATTTGAAGAGGTCACAGACACAGAATTTGGCATTCACAAATCTTATTTTTAGACTGGTGCTTATCTTTAAAGCATTACTGCAGGTAGACACTATAAGACAATGTAAACCAACTTAACTAGCTATCACTTAAAAGCATTTAAAATCAAGGACAAAACTCACAGCTAGGTTTCTTGGATAATATATGTCTAACTTCTATGAACCTCATTAAAGTCTTAACTCTAAAGTTTACTATATAACTAGTTAGTAGATAAACACTATGTTTTAACTAAGTTGGATTTAAATAGGGGAAAGTCCTTCAGGATGAAATTCTTATTATATTATTGTTGTAACTTTGTTAAACCACAAATTGCCACAGGAAAACAAGAATGGAAAATAAGAATAATAAGCAAATAATCAGGAAAGACTGAGGAAAACTGAATAACAAATAAAACAGGAAAGACTAGGTCATCCAAGAAACAATCCATGTTCTCCAGAAAAAAAACATGGAAATTGTTTTCCCAGGAAAGCCCTGATTCTTCCCTATCAACATCAAAATGAGAGCTGTGTAACCTGAGGCCTGCCCTCAGCTTGTACCCTACAGGCAGGCTTCAGCCTGACCTCAGTTTTGCACCATAAAGGCAGGCTTTTATCCTGACCAGAAGCCCACATTTGGCCTGCACCATTCAGGCAGGCTTTTATCCTTAGCAGAAGCCCACCTTCAGTTTGTACCATTCAGGTGAACTCCCTTCCCTGGTTAGGAACTTGCCTTCAGGTTTTTCTGCCATCAGGCAAGATACTTTTTTCAAGTCCTTGCATCTCAGCTCCCCGCAAAAAGGCAGCTCCTCCTGGCTCCTGAGCCTGGGACATCACCAAGTGACCTGAGTCTTCATCTCTCTGGTTGCTACACACAAGAAAGTGCTCTGTGTCTCCAGCCATGTCTTCCTGGGGAGACAATGGTACATTGAACCCAAGTTCCTTCATGCAAGTGTCACAGACCGAGGCTGGAGAGCACCTTCAGATGAGGACAGAGGCACAGGGAAGGGGACAGTAAGCAGAGTCTACCTAAGGCCACATGTGTGCAGGTACACTCAAATGCAAATACACATGCACAAACACAGCCCATGGAGCCTCTGCCTCTTCATTTTTGCCTTCTCTTCTATATACCTCTCTGACATATGTTTTCTGGATCTTCTGATCACCATGCAGGGCAGCTAGTCTGGGATTCATCACACCCCTGAAGGTACAGACTGAAGGCTTTGTGGAGAATGGGTCTCATACCACCCTTCCACGAGCCCCACCAGTGACCAGGACATAGCAGTTGTGCAATCACCAAGCATAATTCATTCTAAGTCCACTGGAAAAATCATGCTTCCCAGAATCTCTCTCAGCCGCAACACCATGTCAACACCACTAATTTACTCCTCTACTTCCACTTAAAGTTATCAAACTCATTCACATCCTTTATTTTTCATAAAATTTGATCCAGCAAATAACTCTCTGAGTTATTTATTCATATGATATAAGATGGAGGATCTTATGATTAGGTTATTTAACCCAGTATATTTGACTTGGTTTCCAGATGCCAAAATAAATCCTTTGTGATGGATATTTGAGTAGGGAGCAAACCTTTCCAGTGTGGAGCTGCTGGGCTGATGATACTGGTGATGATGGTGCTCATGATGATGCAGTGACCAGGGCCACAAAACAACACAACAGTTTTATTTTTAAAAGATGTTTAATGATGATAATAATTAAATATTTCAATTATTTAATGTTTTATTATTAAAATCTTTAAAAATAATTAATAATAATAAGAGGTCATATTTAATGAGTGCTTCATATTTGTCAGTTTTGATCTAAATATTATGTCATCATTATCAAATTTACTCCTCATAACCACTTTATACAGTGAATGCCAGCATTATTCTATCTGAGCCAATGAAGAAACTAAACCTGAAAAAGAAGTTTGTGACTTTCTCAAGATCTAATCAAGAGTAAAGAGGGGGGGAAATTGAAGACTCCAGAGGTATCTTATATTTTTACTCATGACCCTAAACAAACACGGCTACCACTGACTGATCACATTGTCCTCCAACACCATCACACAGGTCACTTAAATTCCACATCTTAATTGCACATCATGATTCATGAAGATACTGACACATGTTCCAGCCTTTGGCCTCCTCAACAATACTATCGGGTAGGGGTATTAGCTACATCTTACAGAAGAGAAAGGCAAATCTCAAAGGGAGTAAAACTTCCCCAATTGAAAAGGCACATGAGGAACAGAGCAGTAAGGCAGGTCACCCAGAGCTTTGTCACCACATCCTGTGTCCCATGTTCACACTTAATCACCAGTGACTAATAATGACAGTAACATTGCTGCCCTTGCTACCAGCCTACCCTCTACATACATTATTTCAGGAATGATGGCAGTGAGTCTATGAGGTATATACACATGGTACAAAATGAGAATCAGAGATTCAGTGGGAATTAACTAACAAAAGACAGATTGAGCATAAAGAGCACAACTGATTCCCACCCCATTTGCAGAGGCCAAAGCCCAGGTATTCAAACAAAAGATGAGGAGGAGGAAGTTGAAGAACAAAAATGAAATTGGTCTGCCTTTAATGATAACGTCCTTTTCAGTTTGCAGGGTTCTCCTAGGCACACATTCACAGGAGAGTCTTCAAAGGAAAGGGGGGCCAGAACATTGCCAGCACAGCTAGAGACCCCTAAGGCCCAGCAGTCTCATCTCTGAAGAGTCTATTCTTTCTTCCATCTCCCCTGATATGAGCACACACACAGAGAGACACACACACACACCAACTCACACACACTCACACATACACATAGATACTGATATTGCACAATAAATCCTAGTATATACAAGAATTCAAAGGTGAGCATAGCAATAAGAAATTGAAATGAGAATTCTCTAACTCCTTTTAAGGGAAGTAAATGGGAAACATTTTTCTAGAGGAACCTCTGTCCAGTTTCATTCAGAACATCCATGGGGAAAACTTGCCACATTGCAGGAGTCCAGACCTCAAACTACATTCTAACCTGATGCTTCCTTATCAGAGTCCACTGTCCTCCTATTTGAACATGTTGAAACTCAGTAGTTACACATACTAGTGAATCTTTGTGACCTTTTCAAGTGATAGAGAAAAATAGATCAAAGTCCCTGGACTCTGTAATATTGATAGCCTATCTTTATTTGAGGAATATTCTGCTCTAATTCCTCTAATTTAGAAGGAAATTAGAAAATGATCCAGCATCTCTGACTTCCTGCTCCTGGGCATCTCTCCATACCCAGACCAGCAGCCTCTCCTGTTTGGGCTTTTCCTGGCCATGTACATAGTCACTGTGCTGGGGAACTTGCTCATCATCCTGGCCATGGGCTTTGACCTTCACCTCTATACCCCATGTACTTCTTCCTGGCCAACCTGTCCTTCATTGACACCTGCTTCTCCTGCACCATTGTCCCCAAGGTGCTGGTCAACATACAGACACAGCACCACACCATTTCCTACACTGGGTGCCTCAAGTAGAGATACTTCTTCATGGCATTAACCCTGCTGCATGACTTCCTGCTGACTGTAATGGCATATGACTTCTACATGGCAATCTGCCTCTCTCTTCACTACACAAATATCATGTGTGCCCAGAGCTGCCTGCTACTGGTCACAACATCCTGGGTCTGCACCAACCTCCTTGCCTTCTCATCTACTCTCCTCATGTCTCAGTTCTCCTTCTGTGCCTCCCTTTCCATCCTACAATTCTTCTGCAATTTTCTCCCACTCCTCCACCTTGCCTGCTCAGACATCCACATCTTTCAGGTCATGATGTTTGCAAAGGCAGCATTGCTCAGGTGTTGTCCCTCTCACCTATGTCATGGTCTCAAGCCCACTTCATCCACACCATCCTCAGAATCCTCTCTCCTGGGGGAAAGCACAAACTCTTCTCTATCTGTGGCAGTCATCTGACAGTCATCACACTCTCCTCTATGCAACCCTCTTTCTGGTGTATTTACATCCCTCATCCTCCTACCCTGCAGACACTGGGATGGTAGCTTTTGTGATATATACAGTGGTCATGCCCATGCTGAACCTCTTTATCTACCTCCTGAGGAACAGGGGCATGAAAGAGGCCTTGTGGAGACTTGCTGGGTGTGGAAGATATTCCACCCCGTAAAAAGTCCTTCCCTAAAGTAAAGGCCCAGACTTTCAATGTACCATTTTCCCTCATTCAAGACAGGATGGACACTTTGCCTTCCAAGCGAATACAAGCAAATGAAGACTGAGACTTTTGCAGGGCTGAAATAGGGCCAATTGACCAAGGTCAGAACTGCAGTCTGTAGAGAGGGAATGAAGAGCAGTCCCTAGTGGGTGACCAGATGTGTGGGTATATGGATTCAGGCAGATTCAACCCAGAGTTTGGAATATCAAAAATGCCAGCAAACAGTTGGCTTCTAGAAGGACTCTCAATAGAAGCACAATGTAGGTCTATAAATTCATCTGCAAGAGCCACAAATTCTGGCAAGATTTAGGCATGTCAAGACCTCAGCCAACTCATTGGTCTCTGGAACCAATTCTGACCCTGCCTCAGAAGAAACTCACTCATGGGGACTGGCATAAGCATGGAGACTACCACACTAAGTATACAGAATCTGTGTGTGGCCTGGGAGGGCCGCAATAGTCTATAAAAGGAAACAAAGATGAAGAGATGTGTCCAAGATCACATATCTGGGCTGAGATTTTTGTCTCTGGTAAGCGATTTTGATTGCCATGAGCTGTGGTGTAGGTCACAGATGCAGCTCGGATCTGGCATTGCTCTGGTACACGTAGGCTGGTGGCTACAGCTCCAACTGGACCCCTAGCCTGGGAACCTCCATATGCTGCAGGAGTGGCCCTAGAAAAGGCAAACAAAAGACAAAAAATTGAGAGATACAGCTGCCAGACTACACCACAGATACAGCAATGTGGAATCCAAACCTCATCTGTGACCTGTACCACAGCTCACAGCAATGCCTGATCCTTAACTAACTGAGCAAGGCCAGGGATTGAACCCACAACCTCATGGTTCCTAGTTGGATTCATTTCTGCTGCACCACAATGGGAAATCCCTGTAAATATATTTTGTTTATTCTTCTTAATAATTTATTCATGATGCTTCACTCTTTTAAAGACTTGTGTAAGTTCTCTTTATATTAAATATTTTAAACTTTGCACTCTCACACTCCTAGTGCAATCTTTCCCCAGTCACCTTTCATCCTTCAGTTTTCTTTTTGATTTGTTGACCTAAATGGGTTTTTAGTTTACAAAAAAATGAAACCTATAAAAAAATTCCTTCTTGTGACTCTTCTGCTAGTATTATCATCGGAAATCCTTCTCTGGGTAGAGTTCATGTGAAAAATAAATTGTTTTTGTTTTTTTTTCATTTTAGTAAGATGTGTTATATTTTAAGAAGAGTCTTACTGATATATAATTCATCTACCATAAAATTCATTTTAAACTCCATAATTAAGTGGCTTTTAGTATGTGGTGTATTATTTATTTATTTATTGGCTGCACCCACAGCATGCATAAGTTCCTAGTTCAGGCATCAAACCTATGGCACAGTAGTGACCTGAGCCACAGCAGGGACAACACTGGATCCTCAAGCTACTCTACCACCAGGGAATTCAAGTATGTTATTTTTCTTTTTACTGAAAAAATACATGACTTTTAGAATGATATTACATATTTAAGTGGCTCTCCTCCTTACACATCTCACTCTCTTCCAGAATTTCATGGAACTTCCCTCGTGGTGCAGGGAGTTAACTATCCAGCTTTGCCACAGCTGTGGTACAGGTTATAATTACAACACAGGTTCAGTCCTTGGCTTGGAAATTTCCACATACCATGCATATGGAGAAAAAAATAGTTTCCTAACCATTTCATATTCCATAATTATTCACATCCAGGATGCTTACTATAATGGGGATCTCATTCACTCATATATAGCATATACATTTTCCCTCGGGGCCTTTATTTATAATATTATTTCCTCCTCTGTGTTACTTTACAACAAGCCCACCCAGTTTAAGTGCCATGTCATCTTCAAATAGTACCCTCTCACACCAGCCCACTCTAATCATCAGACAAGCTTTTTCTTGTGAGCTCCACTATCCCTTTAGCTAGTATTTCTATTCCTGCCCTTCTAAGATCAAGAATAGCAATAACTCTTGCCACTTCCATTTAACACTGTACTAGAGGTTACAATCAGCATGTCTAAGTAAAAGGAAAGAGAAGGCATCTAGGTTGTAAAGAAGGAAAATCATCTCTACTTGTAAATAGCAGATGATATATATTTTTAAATTCTTAAGAAATCAACCCCCCCAAAAAAACCTAGTAGATATAATAAATGGTCTGAATTCAATATGATCCCCATTAAAAATCTCAGCTTTTTATTTTTTTGCGGAAAATGACAAGCTGATCCTAAAATTCACATGGAAATGCAATAGAAACAGAATAACCAATACATTCTCGAGAAAGAAGACTAAAGTTGGTAGAGTCACACTTCCCTATTTCAAAACTTGCAACTAACAAAATAAATAAGTACTAATTCATGCTTAGTACTTCACATGAAAAGATTCCCAACATTGCTAAGCATTGCACAAATGCATATCAAACTGCAATGAGCTATCACTTCACACCTGTCAGAATGGCAGTCATCAAAAATAATGTAAAAAAAATGTTGGCAAGAACGTGGGGAAAAGGGAACCCTGGTGCACTGTTGGTGGGACTGTAAATTGGTGTAGCCATTATGGAAAACAGTATAGTAGATTCTACAAAAACTGAAATATATCTACCCAATGACCCAACAATTCCACTCTTGGGTGAATAACCGCCCCCAAAAAACACACACACACAAAAAAAAACAAAGCAATAATTCAAAAAGATACATACACCCCAATATTCATAGCAGCATAATTTACAATGGACAAGATATGGAAGCAACCTAAGTGTCCCTCAACAGATGAATAGACATACACACACACACACACACACACACACACACACATATATATATAGACACATACACAATGGACTACTAATCAGCCATAAAGAAAATGAAATTGTGCCATTTGCAGCACCATGGATGGTATTGGAGGGCATTATGCTAAGTGAAAAATGTCAGAAAAAGACAACTAATATATGACATCGCTTATATATGGAATCTTAAAAGTACAAAAAGCTAGAGAACATAGCATAGAAGAAGCAGACTCACAGATATAGAGAAAAAATTAGTGGTCACCAGCGAGGAGAGGGAAGAGGGGAGGAGTAAGATCAGTTCAGAAGATTAAAATCTAGACACTAATAGGTAAAAAATAAGCCACATGGATATACTGTACATGTTGGGAATATAGCCAATATTTTATAATAACTATAAAGAGAGTATAACATTTAAAAATCATGAATCACTATATTGTACACATATACATTATATAATTGTCATAGAGAAACTAGACTTCAATTAAAAAGGACAAGGCCATACTAGCATAATGCTAGACAAAGGAATATAATTGAGAGTCCACAAATAAACCTTCACATTTATGGGCAATTTATTTTCAAGAAGGCTTCCAGGGAAATTCAAGAGGTAAAGAAAACTGCTTTTGACAAACTGTGCCAATACAGCTGAATAGCCAGAAGTAGAGGAATGATGCTGGAGCTTCACCTCCCACTTCAGGCAAAAATTAACTCAAAAGGATGATAGGGCTCAATGTAAGAGCCTGAACTATAAGACACTTAGAGAAAAGCATGGGAGTGAGACTCTTGTGACCTTAGATTAGGCAACAGTTTCTTAGGTATGACTCCAAACTTCTTGTCTGAACAAGCAGTAATAGAAAAACTGGATCAACAGCAATTCAAAAAAATCACCAAGTTGTGTACTTCAAAAGATACCATCAAGAGAGGGAATAGACAAGCCACAGAAAGGTAGAAAATATATGCAAGTCATATAGTTAAGATATTTTTATAAGAATATATGAAGAACTCTTACACTTGAACAAAAAGACTAATAACCCAATTTTAAAATGAGCAAAGAATTTAAATAGATATTTTTTGAAATGCAAAAAATGGAAATGGCCAATTAGCACATGAACAATACTCAACATCATTAATTATCAGGGAACATAAATCAAAATCACAATGAGTTACCACTTCACTTCTACTAGGATGGTTCATTTTTTAAAAAATTTTTAATGGACAATATTGAAATGTTAGCAAGGAATGAGAGGAGGGTGAACCCTTCCATATTGGTAATAAGAACCTAAAATAATGCAGTGATTTCGGAAAGCATGGGCAGTTTCTCAAAAAGTTCAAACATAAGAGTTCCCATACCACACAGCAATTCCATTCCTAAGTATATAACTAGGAAAATCTGCATAAAACATAAAAGCCTGTACATGAATATTCATGGCAGCACTATTCATAATAACCAAAGAGCAGAAACCACCTGAAAAAGCACCTAATTGTTGAAATTTTTCTGTTAGCTATAGTATCAGTTCAGGCCCACAACAAACAAATGCCAAAACCTAATCAGGGGAAAAATATATTAGGGAAGATGCTTATGAAAGATAAAGAGCATAGGAAAGACCCACACACACAAGCCCCTGAACTCACATAAGGTATAATTCAGTTGCCATGGAGGAGGGGGACAGAAAACCTAGCTGTCTGTTTGCAAACCAGCCCCTGAAAAAAGAGCCAGCCACCATCCCCCCCACCTCAGAAATGGCAGGAGTCAGTTTTCATAAGCAAGGGAACTTACAAGGCTTGTCTTGGTAGCCAAAAGCCGCTTTCCACTCTCGCTGGCCAGGATCTTGAAAGCTTTTACAGAGGCCTTCAGAGGGTTCAAACATGCATGTTGTCCAGAGAGTCCCAGCAACACACTGTTCCTTCAAGTCTGCCTCCTTGAAAAGCCTCTCAGCATGGGAACTGAGGGAAGAGTGTACATTTCAAGGACACAGGCAGGGTCAAGGTGCTTCCAGTCAGCCAAGTACAACTTGCAGGTCAATCAGCAGTCACCTCTTCTCTGTCCTCTCCATGACCTTTCTGGACGTAACTGAGCAGGACCCTAAGAGGTCTTCCTGGGAAAGGCTCCCCTCCCCTGCTGCACCCAATGTCCTGGGCCTGCTGCTTGTTTGTAGACAAATGTTAGATTCCTAGGCCTTCCCCAAGTTCCAAAGAATACATTTAATCAGAGAAGTGAGAAAAATAAGTAAAAAAAAAAAAAGAACAACCAATCCAGACAAAAAAATAATAATTTAGCCCCCAAATTCAAGGACATTTAGGTCTTCCTAAAGGGCTACAGGTAATATTCTGAGCCATATCTTTTGAGATGTTTGGCAGACACTGAAACCCCTACCAGGTGGGAAACATTAACTGCTCAAGACAAGCATGCGGACTGGGTAGAACACAAGGCTGATGATATTGACTCCTGATTATCTCACCACCAAGAAATTAGAGGAATGTCCCCCAGCTGGTCCTGCACCAGCAACCCTCTCCCTCACTCTGTCTTTAAAAACCTTTCCCTGAAAACCATTGAGTGTTATAAGCATTAGCCACCTTGGCACCCTGCAACAAATGCTGCCCTTTCCTTCACAGCAACCCAGTGTCAGGAGAGGCTTTATTGCCCACAGGTGAAAAGACTGAAATTTGGCTTGTTGACACCAACACTCAGGTGACCAGCTCATATCATCTCACATGTCTCCCTATTCTGCAATATGTCCTGAATCACCAGCAAGTGGTGTCACTGGCTTGGAGGTGGCTCGTTTGGTGGCTATCTGGCTGCATTTGGAGGCAGGTATCACAGCAACAGTGTAGGCTTGTGTAAGAAAAACACAGTTTAGGATAATGATTTCCAAATTAAGTAATGATTTTTCCACCATAAGCCCATGATCTGAATCACTTATTAAGTCCCCTCGGCTGGGGACTCAGGATAGTCACTTGAATCCTCATGTGATTTAATAAAATGATACATTCATAGACTCATCAGGTATGAACACACACCATTCTGGATAAAGACACAAGCTCAAGGCAGTGACAATGTTGTCCAGGCCATTTTTTCTTTGTTTGTTTGTTTTTGTATTTTTTTTGTCCACAGGCCAGGAATATGCCACAGCAGTGATAAAGTCAGTTGCTTAATGTGATGAATGACCAAGGAACTTCACCACTCAGGAGTTTGGTGGGTTGTCTGTATAATGTGATTGACATATAAAAAATACTCATGCCTAATATTGTTGTGCCTGCCCTTGGCCAGGTTTCTGGATCAGTACTTGTAATAGCAAACTGATCCATAGTAGTCTTAAAGAGAAAGACAGATACCATATAATATCACTTATATGTGGAACCTAAAATATGACATAAATGAACTCGACTGCAAAACAGAAAGAGACTGACAGACATAGAGAACAGACTTTTGGTTGCCAAGGGGGAAGTGGGTGGAGGAGAGATGGATTGGGAGTTTGGGATTAGCAGATGCAAACAATTATACATAAAATAGATAAAGAACAAGATCCTGCTGTATAGCACAGGGAATTATATTCAATATCCTGTGATAAATTAATGGAAAATATGAAATAGAACGTGTATATATGTATAACTGAAACATTTTGCTGGACAGTAGAAATGAACACAACGTTGGAGTTCCCATTGTAGCTCAGTAGGTTACAAACCTGACTAGTGTCCATAAGGATTCAGGTTTAATCCTGGCCTTGCTCAGTGGGTTAAAAATCCTGCATTGCTGTGGCTGTGGTATAGACTGGCAGCTACAGCTCGGATAAGGGCCCTGGCCTGGGAACTTCCATAAATATAAAGAAAGAGGCTGTGTGTTCAAGGCAAGAGGAAAATGTGAAGTGTTAGGCAACCCCCAGTAAGAATTTTTGTTGTGTAAAAGGTCATGAAGCATAAGAAAATTATGGAGTCCCAAGAATGGATTGGAGTCTGGGGTGGGGGCATGGAGAATGGATGGGAAAAAGGAGCCCAGGGGAGCATGACTGTCTTCCCCACACAGAGTCTGTTGACCCACTCAGTCAAACCTTGAAACTCCCTAGGCTCCAAAGCATGCATCATCCTGGGCTTTCACCTGCCACCAGCTGTCATGGACTCCCCAAAGGCTGTGGAGTGGGAGTCTCCATGGAGTTCAGGACAGCAGAGGGGAGAAGAGGAGTCAGCAGGCAAATAGAAACCCTACCCTCAGGTTCCAAGGAGAATACAAGTCCCCCAATTCTATATCTTGAGGGGGCATGTCCCTGCCACCTCCCCCTGCCATCATCACACCACAGTTGGACTGAAGCTGCTCCATTGGAAGTATGCTTCACCCACATCCAACTTCTAGGTATGTCCTACCAACGCCCTAACCCTGCACCATCGCAGTGACAGCAGCCTGAGACATATCAAATGTCTCTGTGCTGAGGAGGAATGAGCTAAGAACAGGAGCTCCTTAGGAAATGGGGAGGCCACACCCTGATAAAAACCAGGAGTCCAGCCTCACCATACTGCCCAGTGTTCATGAGTATAGTGGGGCCTGGGAAGAGAGGAGGAGTCAAATATAGTCGTCAACAGAGAGAAAAGAGCTAACAGGAGGAGGAGGCTGAGAACACTCCAGCAAGCTATAATCTTAAGATGTCATATCTGGGTGAGTTCCTGCTGTGGCTTTGTAGGTTAAGAACCAGCCATAGGGTTCATAAGGATATGGGTTTGATCCATGGCCACACTCAGTGGTTAAATATTCCACGTTGACATGAGCTGCAGCATAGGTCACAGATGCAGCTCAGATCATTGTTACTGTGGCTGTGGCATAGGCCTGCAGCCATATGTCTTATTCAGCCCCTAGCCTGGGAACTTTCATATGCCGCAGGTATAACCTCAAAAATAAAATAAAGAGGAAAAATCTATGTTGGAACCTGGAATGCCTTCCAATTAAACTTAGGCTCTTGATACTGCAAGTGTGGTGCCCAAACCAGCAGCGTCAGTGTCTCCTGGGAGTTTGTTAGAAATGCAGAATCTTGGGTCCCTCCCCACGCTTCTGAGGCAGAACCTACATTTAACAAAAAACAAATCCAACCAGGAACCATGAGGTTGTGGGTTTGATCCCTGGCCTTGTTCAGTGGGTTAAAGATCTGACATTGGCCTGAGCTGTGGTGTAGGTCCCAGACACAGCTCAGATCTGGTATTGTTGTGGCTCTGGCATAGACAGGAAGCAACAGCTCCAATTAGACTCCTAGCCTGGGAACATCCATAGGCTGCAGGTGCAGCTCTAAAATGACAAAAGACAAAAAAAAAAAAAAAAAAGTTTGAGAAGCTCTGGTGCTCAGGAGTCCCAAATCAAGCTACATATCAGAATCACTTGGAATATATTTTACAAGTACAAATTTCTGAATCAGAGTTTCTGACCACTATTTAAAGATTCACTGTTAATTCCAGTGACAGAGGTCCACAGAGTAGACTGGAAACCCCTTATTTGGCCCAATCTGCTTCATCTGAAGATGAGATGACAGAGGCAAGACAGTGGCAACACTAATTTGGTAATCTTTTAAGAAGTATAATTAGGGTCTCTGCCTAGAGACAAAGAAAATGCATTTGAAGCCACATCTGAATTCAAGACTTAACTGCATTCCTTCATAGCTGTGTATCTTATCTCCTTCCTTCTTTGGAATTCCATCTTCTTTCCTTCAAGTGATTGCCCCTGAACGTCAAGATTACTCCTTATGGGCAGTAAGACAACAGAAAGAAATTAATGGAGAATTCACTCAATGTTTCATGCACACATACACACTACATAATAACAGCTTAACTAATGTTTTGATCCTTGCACCCCAACATTTCAAAGCAATTTCAAAGCCTTGAAGTCTCATGGTCCCCACTTTACAGATGCTCCTCACTTTGTGATGGTAAGTAATGTTTGCCTCCACATGAATAAATGGGAACACACAAGGGATTTTCTACCAGCTGGGTTCTGGATGCAGAACTTCAGCTGGCAAGCTGACTTCATTCATGGAGAATGTGAAGTTGGGTGGATCTGGAGGTCAACAGCTTTCTACCTGCAGACACTATCTGATGTATAGCAGTGATCCCCACCAAGGAGGAGGGGAAGACCCCTAAAATACTTTTTTTCTAAAATACTGTATCACAAAGAGTGGAGGAAAGAATTAGGCATTGTCCCAATTGCTCAGGTGAGGGAGAACATCACTTAGATAAATATAAAATGATGAGGTAGGGTTATAATAGAGAGAACCCAGTCACTGGGGTTCCAGAATGAAAGGTTGCATGGTTGGATGTTCAGATAAAGTCTCCTGGGAAAAGGTGATGATCACTGAGCTGAGTCTTAACAGATAATAAGCCTAGAAGTTAAGGATTCGGTGTTGTCACTGTTGGGTCTCAAGGTACTACTGTGGCATGGTTCTCCTAGACAGGGAACTTCTGCATTCCACAGATGTGGCCAAAAAAAAGATAAGGGGCCTCTGAGAGGTAATTAGTTTTAGATATGGTCAGAAGGGTGGGGTCCTCATGATGGAATTAGTGCCCTTAGAAAAGGAGTAGAGACAAACTGCTCTGTCTCTGTCCACCATATGAGATAACGTAAGAAGGCAGGCATCAGCAATCTGAAATTGGGTCCTCACCAGAATCCAACCATCATGACACCCTGATCTTGGGTTTCTTAGCCTCCAGAACTGCAGAGAATAAATGTCTTTTGATTAAGCTACCCACTCTATGGTAATTTCTGACAGCAGCCCAAGCAATCTAAGACATAGGGTATGTATGTTTGTGGGCAGTTCATTGCTAAATTGTCCTCCAAATTGCTCAGTTTATTTTCTACCAGCACAACCTCACTAATATATGATATAATCCATTTTTGTTTCATTGTTAAAGCTGCACCCATAGCATACGGAAGTCTCAGGCTAGGGTTTGATTCACAGCTACAGCAGCCAGCCTATACCACAGCCACAGCAACTCAGGATCCAAGCTGTGTCTGTGACCTACACCACAGCTTAAGGCAAGACCAAATCCTTAACCCACTGAGCAATGCAAAGGATCAAATCTAAATCCTCATGGATACTAGTTGGGTTTGTTATATCTAAGCCATAATGGGAGCTCAATATAATCAAGTTTTTTTTAATCCAAATTGTGCTCTGGAGTAAGCTCTTCATTACCCTCACCAGTCCCCAGGAAAGGTCCCAAACATTTAAACTTTTTTTTTCATCCACAATAGCATCATGTGGAAGTACCAGGCTGGGGATCCAACCTGCACCACAGCAGTGACCTGAGCCAGGGCAGTGACCTGAGCCAGAGCAGTGACAACACCAGGTTCTTAACCTGCTGAGCCATCAAGGAGCTATTAAACTCCTCTTAAAGGAAAGAACAAGAGCATTTATTCAGTTCCAGATGCCACACATTGGAGCATATTACGGAGATATTACATCTTCCACTTACAATGAGAAAACAGCCTATAGAAAGTGAAGTGACCTGCCCTAAATTACACACCAGAAAGTGATAGAGCCCAGACTTAAAGCCAAGTCTGCATGCTATTAACATTCACTTTCTTTTCACTTTCATATATATTCAACTAATACTTGTTGAGCACTTATTACATATTAGACCCTGGAGGGAAAAATATGACCATGACAAGATAAAAAGGAGAACATTTTGAAGGCCAAGTGGGTGAGGAAGAAGTACATGGGGATGTGAGGGTAAGAGCTAGCCTGATGAGCAGGATGATGAGCATTTTCCCCAGCACTGTGGTCAGATATATGCCCAGGAACAGGGCAAAGAAGATGCCCTGCTGTTCTGGCCAATTGGGTAGCCCCAGGAGGAAGAACTCAGACACACAGCTCTGGTTCTCCCTCCTCATGCTGTTCCTGCCTCAGCTGGGAATTGGCAAAAGTGGGAAATATCAATGAACATGCCTTAATATTATAGTCATGTGCTTTGTACTTTGAAAAGTCTTAATTTTGGCTACATTTCCCTTTATTTCTCTTAATTGTTGGTGAATGAATCATGAATCAGTCTTTCATATTCTGGCCTCAATAATATATCAAACTCTAACATTAACCTAGTTTTTTCCTAATGAAACCAACAGGCATTTGTTCTTCATTCAATAAATAATTATTGAACAACAGCTTTCTCCCATATTGAGTACAGAGGAATCAACAAGAACTGAGAAGTCTCTGTGTTCAAATTTACATCTTTGCATCAAGAGAGGTTTAAAACTCTTTACAAAATATGTCACATAATTGTGATTGTGGTTTTGTCTTTTTCTCCTTTTAGATATGTCAGTTTTTGATTATATATTTTTGATACTTTGTTATTGAGAACACACCGATTAAACATCATGTTCTGCTGCTTGTAGACTGATTATTCTCTGTAAGATGTGCTGAAATTGGCCTGCATTGGCTTCAAGCTTATCATGAACATATCTTTCCAACTCCTCAGTAATGACACCATGCTGGTGGATTGAAATCAACTACAACGTGCATAATTGCACAATGGAAATTGGCTAATGCTACAAAGTAATACTCTCCTATGATAGAAAGCCATTTCATATTCATTGAACAGCACACCATTGCATTTATAGTTGAGAGGAGATTTCTCATTAGACACAACTCCTTCCTCTGATATTAGCTTAGATATACAAGCTTTCTTTTACTGTGTTTACGTGTATTTGTTTTCCAGCACTTTAAACTTTCTTATGTCCTTATATCTGGAAAGTGTTAGTTCTTAGCAGTGTAAAGTTGGGTTCTGGTCATTGTGTGCAGGTTGACCATCATTATATTTCTGCAGAATTTGATCTATTAACATCCAATATAATCAGAAGGTATTTGAATTTGTTTTCCATGTTTCTATGTTTTCTACTTGAGACATCTGATGTCATATACTTGATTCTCTTTATCTCTTTTGCTTAATATATATGTATTTTGTCATTCCATATTCCCTCCATTAACTTATTAATCCTACATCATTACTATTTTATAATTATTTTCTGTGCTTTATGTAGAGATGACATCTTGCTTTTTCTTAAGAAAAATTCTTGTGCTGTAATGTGAAAGCCAATATGAAATTTATCATTTTTAATGTCTTTTCTAGGGCTGCACCCACAGCCTATGAGGTTCCCAGGCTAGAGGTCTAATTGGAGCTGTAGCCCCCACCCTAAGCCACAACCACAGAAACTCCAGATCCAAGCTGCATCTGCAAACTACACCACAGCTCATGGCAACACTGATCCTTAACCCACTGGGCAAGGCCAGGGTTTGAACCCACCATCTCATGGTTCCTAGTTGGATTTGTTAAACTACTGAGCCATGAAGGGAACTCCTGAAATTTACCATTTAAACCATTTAAATTATACAGTTAGGTGGCATTTATTACATTTATCACAGCTATTTTATTCTAGGACTTCAAAAGGAAACTATGGAATATCAATGTCATTGAGTACTTCACAGATATGAAAAAATAATGACAAGGTACATATGAATCTATATGGAAGGTTTTCCATGATATATTTTTAAATGGAAAAAAGCAATGTATCAAAGAACATATCACATGCTACTTCCCATGTGAAAAAGAAGGGAAATCAATATATGCATGATTCTTCCCATTGAGCAAGAAGAAACACATGAGGAATCATTTTGAAGCTAATTAAACTGATTACATACAGGGGTTGGGGTGGGAATAGGATAGAAAATATGGAGAAATGAGTATATTTATTTAAGTAATTTTGACTTGGTTATCTTTTACCTACTAAAAAACAAAAAGAAGGTGGTGGAAAATAAAGCAAAATAGAATAAAACATAAAATGATCTAAGTGTATTTTGAGTTAATCACTAGTAATCAGAAAGTTTTCCTTTATTTTTATGGCTGCATCTGTGGCATATGGATGGCCCTAGGGGGAGAATCAGAGCTGTAGCTTCTGGCTGAAACTACAGCAACAGAAACACAAGATCCAAGATGGATCTGCTGCCTAAAACGAATCCTGTGGCAACACCAGATCCTAAAACCAATGAGTGAGGTAAGGATATGAACCTGCATCCTGATGGATACTAATCAGCTCTGTAACCTGCTGAGTCACAAAGCGAACTCCAAAGATCACCGATTCTTTTTCTTTTATTTTTTCCTGATGTACAGCATAGGGATCAAGTTATCCCTACATGTATACATTTTCCCCCAACCATTTGTTCTGTTGCAGTATGAGAATCTAGACATAGTTCTCAATTCTACTCAGCAGGATCTCCTTGAAAATCTATTCAAAGTTGTATCTGATAACCCCAAGCTTCTGATCCCTCCCACTTACTCCCTCTCCCATTGGGCAGCCACAAGTCTATTCTCCAAGTCCATGATTTTCTTTTCTGAGGAGATGTTCATTTGTGCTGGATATAAGATTACAGTTATAAGTGATATCATATGGTATTTGTCTTTGTCTTTCTGGCTCATTTCACTCAGGAGGAGAGTCTCTAGTTCCATCCATGTTGCTACAAATGACATGATGTCATTCTTTTTGATGGCTGAGTAGTATTCCATTGTGTATATATACCACATCTTCCTAATCTAATCCTCTGTTGATGGACATTTGGGTTGTTTCCATGTCCTGGCTATTGTGAATAATGCTGCAATGAACATGAGGGTGCATGTGTCTCTTTTAAGTAGAGTTTTGTCCGGATATATGCCCAAGAGTGGGATTGTGGGGTCACATGGAAGTTCTATGTATAGATTTCTAAGGTATCTCCAAACTGTTCTCCATAGTGGTCGTACGAATTTACATTCTCACCAACAGTGCAGGAGGGTTCCCTTTTCTCCACAGCCCCTCCAGCACTTGTTATTTGTGGACTTATTAATGATGGCCATTCTGACTGGTGTGAGGCGATATCTCATGGTAGTTTTGATTTGCATTTCTCTTATGATCAGTGATGTTGAGCATGTTTTCCTGTGTTTGCTGGCCATCTGTACATCTTCCTTGGAGAAAAGTCTATTCTGGTCTTAACACTCCACTCACACCAATGGAAAGATCCTTTAGACAGAAAAATTGATTAAAACAGGCACGATTTCCTCCCTCATGAAGCTTAAATGGCAGAGATTTCTCAACATTGGAAACAACAATTTTGAGAGGTGATATGGCTTGTCCAAGATCACACAGCAGTTTTGTTACCAAATAGGACTAACACCCAAGTCCTGATATCTGGACAAAGTGCTTTCTCCCCCATGGTGGTCATGACCTTTCCCTTACCTCCCTTTGCTTTGTCCCTCCTCACTTTCTGTTCTTCAGGATGAGGCCAGAGAACTTCACCTGGGCCAGGGGTGCCCCTGCTGAAATTCATCCTTCTGGGCATCACAGATCACTGGGACATGAGTGTCACTCTCTCCCTGGTATTCCTGCCCATCTACGTGGTGAGCCTTCTGGGAAACATGGGGATGGTGCTGCTGATCTGCATGGACACCCAGGTCCACACAACCATGTACTTCTTCCTGGGCAACCTCTCTCTGTTGGATGCCTGCTATTCCTCAGCTATTGGCCCAAATGTAAAATGGGAAAAGGCACCAGGTAAGAGTTAGTGATCCTTCCTTTCCTCTTAAAATGGATGTGAAACTCCTTACATTTTAAGAGAGTTGCTCAAACTATGTACTGAAACTACATAATGGGATTTCAGTACAGTGTTCTACACCCTACCTGTTTTTAATCATTTAAAATCTCCTGTTATCAAAATGTCCAATCCAAGCTTTCAAAACCAAAGCTTAAATATTTCCAGGCATTGTTCTAAGATTTTTACAAACATTTTCAAATTAAATCTTCACTGTGGCCCAAATAATTATTCCTTTTTGTGTGTATATGTTTTTCCTTCTTAGGGCCACACCAATGGCATAAGAGATTCCCAGGCTAGAGGTTGAATTGGAGCTGCAGCTGCCAGCCTATACCACAGCCAGAGCAATGTGGGATCCAAGCCACATCTGCAACCCACACCACAGCTCATGGCAAGCCACATCCCTAACCTATTGAGCAGGGCCAGAGATTGAACACTGATCTTCACGGAAACTAGTCATATTTGTTAACCATTGAGCCACAAATGGAACTCCATAACCACTGAGCCATGATGGGAACTACCCAAATAAATATTCTTTCACACATTTTAACCATAAGAAGACAAATGTATACATTATTTAAATATGCAAAGATACAGACAGTTAAGTGCAACAGATAGAATCACAACACAGCAAACCATCAAAAGTACTTTATAAGCAGACACTACCTTGAAAAGATAAGCATTTAGGACTTTACTAAAAGTATACATTAGAATCTTAAGTGAAAGTTTGTAGCCCCAGAAGGCACAAAGCAAAGCCATGGTGGCAATCAAAGTGTCCATCAATGGATGAATGATAAAGAAGTTATAGTATATGTATTTCAGAGAATGGTACTCAGCCATATAAAGAAAGAAATATGCCATGTGTAACAACATGGATGGAGCTGGATATTAGCTTACTAAATGAAGTAAACCAGATAGAAAAATACTTACCTCATGTTATATAACTTATAAGTGGTATCCAAAAAGAATGATACAAATGAGCTTAAACACAACACAGAAATAGACAAATAGAAACAGAAAACAAAATTATGGTTACCAAAAAGGGAAAGGTGGAGGTGAAAATTAGGATTTAGGTTAAAATATACACACTGCTATAAATAAAATAGATAACTAACACAAACAAATTATAAAGAACTTGGAAATATACCCAATATTTTGTAATAATATTTAAGGGAAAACACCCTTAAAAACATATATATATATATTATATGATATGTTAAAAATGAATTGCATTGCTCTACACCTGCAATTATAACAATATTGTAATTCAACTATACTTAAAATGAATAATTAAATTAAAAAATGAAAAAAATGCCCAATAGATGGTCTTAAAGAGACTATATATATATAGATATATATATAGAAATATCTATAAAAAGCCATATACAATAATAATATAACACACTGCAGAAGAAAAATTTAAGCACAAAAGAGTTTGATGCTTTGAAGACAATAAATTCAATGTGTGTTGTGGGAAAAGTTATATTTAGGGTTGTGGAGGAATAAATGGGCAAGAAATAGGAGTAAAGGGAAAGAGATTAATCCAATAAAAATGACAATTTAAATGACAGTTATGAAAGTGCTACAGACATGGATGACCAACACTCAACTTTTAAAGGATTTTCAAACAAGTTCAGTGAGTGAAATAAGAATGTGGTTAGGTGATTATCATTTGGCAATAAGTTTACTGTTTCTAAAAAGCCTCCCAAGAGACAATGTCATGTCTCTGTTTTTCAGGCTGTAGATGAAAGGGTTCAGCATGGGGGTGACCACTGTGTACATCATGGAAGCAATGATATCCTTATCATGGGACTGGCCTGATGAGAAGGAAAAGTACACAGCCATCATTGTCCCATAGAACAGAGACACCACAGAGAGGTTGGAGCCACAGGTGGACAAGGCTTTGCAGATCCCTTTAGTAGAGGAGGCCCTCAGGATAGAGACCCCAATGTGGCCATAAGAGAGATGGATGTCACTCAGTGGAAAAATGACAACTGCAGACCCTGCAGTAAACATGACCAGCTCACTGATGGAGGTGTTTGATCAGGGAAGCTTAATCAGGGCAGGAAGGTCACAGAACAATTTGGGGATGATGTTGTCATCACAGAAAGACAGTTGAGTCAGAAGGATAGTGTGGGTCAGGGCATAGGCACAGGATAAGAGCCAGGATACAGACAACAGACACAGACACAACTCCTCCCTCATGATGATGGCATAGTGTAGAGGGTGACAAATGGCCACATATATGTCATAGGCCATCACTGAAAGAAGAAAGTTATCAAGGCCAGCAAAAATATGAAAAATATATCTGTGTCACACACCCCACATAGGGAATGGATTGATCCTGTGTCTGCATGTTCATCAGGATTTTAGGGTCCATGACAGATGAAAAGAAGATGTATGTGAGGGCCAAATGGCTGAGGAAGAAGTACATGGGGGTGTGGAGGTGAGGGTCCAGCCTGATGAGCAGGATGATGAGCAGATGGCCAGCACCATGGTCAGGTACATGTCCAGGAACAGGGCAAGGAAAATGCCCTTGCTGGATGGCGAGTCCCAGGAAGAGGAACTTGGACATGCTGCTCTGATTCTCCCACCTCATGCTCCTCTCCTGTCTGCTGGGGAAGGAGGTGAGTGGGAAATGTCATCGATATTGAAGTCACAATTTTCATGATTGTGGCCACCACTCTAGGTCTCTCATCTTGCCATGGAGAAAAATAATAACTGCCTGCATTTTTTTATTTCATAGTTTTGCCAAAGCAAGTGACACACTGTCAACACTCAGCATGATTCCTTTGGATGAAAACTACTCAATTAATTTTTTTCTTTTTATTAACCATGTTTCTGAAACTAAGCTACTAATTGGATATAGAAAAATGAGTATGATATAAATAGCCTCTCCCCTCAGGAGACTAACCCTCAAGGGCTCACCTGACCATGGATTATCTAAGTTAGGAACCTGAAGCCAAATTTGCTGTGTTTGATTTTGTTCCCACCACTTTATTGCTCTAGGACTTGGGATGCTAATTCTCTCTTGGCCTCATGTTATCTCTCTATAATGTAAAGATACCAATATCACACTTTCAAAGATTTAAAAAGAAAAGATTCTAATTCATTAGGCATTGATATCTAAGAACATTTTCCTGGAGAAGGACACAAGATGGAAGAGTAGGGGGACACACTCACCCTCTCCCACAAACACAACAACAACAACAAAAAACACATCTACAGGTTAAAGGACTTGCACAGAACATCAACTAATTGCTGGCAGAAGAACATAAACTCCAAAAAGGCAAGCATTTCATGACATTACTAGGTAAAACAAGAGAAAAGAGGATAGTGAGAGAAGGGGAATCCAAATAGGATGGGAGCTCCCGAAAGGGAACTGTGGAGGAGAAAGGGATCCTGCACCATGGAAAGTCACCTACTTGACAGAAAGATCAACCAAATCAGAGGAATATCCAGATGGAGGGAAGAGTGCAGCAGTAAGTCAGAGTTCTGAAAAGCAGAGCGAGAACCAAACAGATCATCTGAACTACTGGCACAGTCACCAAAAATTGAGATGCTTCGGTGGGGGCTGAGCACCAAGACCTCGGCTCTGGAGGTTAGTCCCCTGGAAAGGGCTGGGTTGGGCAGTGTGGAGAATGCTTGGGGGGTCTAGAAACTGGTCTGTCAAGTTTGATGGGGCAGAGACTGCCTGGGAGACTAGAAAGCAGAGCATCCTGGGTGGAGGAAGCAATATGCTAAGGGCGGGGAAGTGGAAAGTCACATTAGACAGAACCTGGGAGAAGCGCTGGGTCTGTGCCAGTGTTGGGAGGGGAGAGAAGAAGAGTTGGGCCACCATAGAATACTCCCCATGCCACAGCAAGCTCACTGGTCTGACAGCTATCAGAAAGCTTCTCAGTGGATCCCCACCACCCCTTACACAGGTGTCAGACCTGGAACTGCCTGCCATCCAGGAGTGCTGGCCTCAACAATTTCCAGTAGCTTACCACCACAGGGGCTGTCCCTGCCCCGGCCTGCTTGCCCTCTGGAGGGGCTACACCCCAGTGGAGCAGCACCAAACACCGACAGCACCCAGGAAAAGGTCTGCAGTCTAGAAAAGCTAGAAAAACCTCAGCCAGACTTTGACAAGATCGGCCTACATTCTCAGGCAGTCCTTCAGAATTGTGCTGCCCTGGGGAAGAGTCTCTTGTGTTTGCAGCAGCCCAGCTAGCCTCTACAGCACTTGGGGGGTGCTGCACTCCCACAGAATTGCTGCCCAGCACTGCCAGCCCCCTGCAAGAGCCCCTGAAGCACAGAAAAGCTAGACCAAGCTTTGCTGGGCCGTTAAAAATCTGCCTACATTCTCAGACAGTCTTTCCAAGTCAGGCTGTCCTGGGGAAGAGCCTCTTGGGTTTGCAGTGGCCCAGATAGCTGCTCCAGCCCTTGGGGAGCACTGCACTGCTGTGGAAAATCTGCACAGAACCACCAGCACCCTGCAAGAGCCCCACAGCCCAGAAACACCACAGCAAGCTCTGCCCGGCTGAGTGAAACCGTCTTCCACTGTGGTGCAGACATCCCAGTCCTGTCTGCCCTCAGGAAGTCCTCCTTTGCTTCAGAGAGACCCTGTCAGCCACACCCACCCTCCAGAAAAGCCACACACCCTCAAAAAAGACTGACCAGCAATGCCAGCCCTCAGGAAATATTCCACGGCAGTGACAAGGCAAACACTGCCCTCCCACAGAGAGTACAGCTCAACCAGGAAAAAGAAAACAAGCAAGATGAAGAAGCTGAGAAACTTCCCCCAGGCAAACCAACAGGAGAACGCACCTAGAGCAGTCAACAATGAAACAGATCTCTGCAGTCTGACAGACCTGGTGTTCAAAAGAGAAATAGTGAAGATACTGAAGGAATTAAGAGAAGATATGAACACTAATGCAGACACCCTCAGAAAGGAACTAGAAAATATAAGGAGGAGCCAAGAAAAACTAGAACATTCATTTGCAGAGAAACAAACTGAACTACGGGCAGTAAAAACCAGAATGGATAATGCAGAAGAATGAATCAGTGATGTGGAAGATAGAAGAATGGAAATCACCCAATCAGGTCAGCAGACAGAAAACCAAATCATAAAACAGGAAAGCAATATAACAGACCTATGGGATAATATAAAGCGGGCCAATCTATGCATAATAGGAATTCCAGAAGGTGTAGAAAAAGGTAAGGGGATGGAAAATATATTTGAAGAAATTATCACTGGAAACTTCCCAAATCTAAAGGACGCTGACTTCAAGATGCAGGAAGCTCAGAGGGCCCCAAAGAAGTTGAGCTCAAATAGACCCACACCAAGACACATCATAATAAAAATGGCAAAAGTTAGTGATAAAGAGAGGATCCTAAAGGCAACAAGAGAAAAGCAGAATGTTACCTACAAGGGAACCCCCATAAGATTATCAGCTGTTTTCTCTACAGAAACACTACAGGCCAGGAGGTAATGACAAGAGATGTTCAAAGCACTGAAAGGAAAAAAATATGCAACCTAGAATACTCTATCCAGCAAGAATATCATTTAAAATAGAAGGGGAAATAAATTTTTTTTCCAACAAACAAAAGCTAAAGGAATACAGCAATACAAAACCCAGGCTAAAAGAAATATTGAAAGAGCTTCTCTAAACCAAAAAGAAAGGAAGGAAAGAAAGGGAGGAAAAGGAAAAAAAATAAAAAAGAGGAAGAGCTAGGACTGAGGAAACCACAATCAGAGAGCAGTCTCTCAAATAAGCCAGCATACAGATTTAATCATGAACATGTTTCAAAGGAAATAAAATTTAAAAAAAGAGTCATCAAAATCATAAAATGTGGGCAAGGGATGTTAGGGAATAAATAGGCCCTTTTTGTTTGTTTGTATGTATGTTTCTCTTCTTAATTTTAGTATAGTAATGAAGTGTTTGCACCCACAGGACCATCAGGCTAAAACACACAATTATAGGAAGGGGTTAGCATACTTAAAAAATACGGCAACCACAAGCCAAAACCAAATATTGCATTCGCAAAAAAATGAAGAAAAAAAAATACGCAAGCAGATAATAACCGGAGACCATCCAACCAAAAAAAAAGAAAGGAAGAATGGAGAACCATAAAATCAACTGGAACACAAGGTTCAAATGGCAATAAATAATCATCTATCAGTTATCACTTTAAATGTCAATGGACTGAATTCCCCAATCAAAAGACACAGAGGGGCTGAGTGCATAAAAGGGCAAAAACCTTCAATATGCTGCCTACAAGAAACTCACCTTAGGACAAAGGGTACATATTGATTGAAAGTGAAGGGGTGGGAAAAAGTATTTCATGGCAATAGACATGACAAGAAAGCAGAATTTGTAACACTCTTATTGGACACAATAAACTTTAAAACAAAAGACATAAAGAAAGACAAAGAAGGACACTATTTAATGATTAAGGGATCCATCCAAGGAGAGGATGTTACTATCGTTGGGGATTCCTATTCATTCTTTCGTGTGTATATCCTGTTTCCCAGCACCATTTATTGAAGAAACTCACCTTTCCCCTTTGTGTGTTTTTTACTCCCTTGTCAACGATCAGTTGATCATGTATGTGTGGGTTTCTTTTTAGGCTCTCTGTTCTGTTACATTTTTTATTATGTGTACTTTAAAGGCAGTAATATACTGTGTTGATTGATAAAGGTTTGAAATATACTTTGCAATCAAGAATTGTGATTCCTAGAGTTTTTTCCATTTTGCTCATATGGCTTTGTCTTTTGTGGGTCTTTTATTGTTTCATATGCATGGAAAAAATGATGGTGATGGGATATGAGCTCCAACACATTTCAGTGTCAGTAGTGTGTTGTCTCAAGATCTGGTACTTCTTTGTTTAGTCCTTTCTGCAGTGGATGGAGTGGCAGATCACATTGTATTTTCTTCAAAGTTCAAGGGTGTTCATGGCCACTCCTGCTCCTCATGAGCAGGCAGAGGATAGACTGATGCATCACTGATATTAGAGACTCCTTCTGGGACCAATGTAGTTCAGTCCCTTTGGTCCCCGCACTGGATCCATCTCAAGAGGGATACAAGAAATTGGGCAGCTAAGTCAGTTGTCTTCTTCTCTAACCAGAATCTTGGGAGTATGGTTACTGGTGTCTCAGTCCTGTTGGTAAATGAAAATCATCCGCACTCATCGTTCTCATTCTTTTAAACAGGCACGGAAATGCTAAATATTGTCAGGCAATGCAGGCATAAGAGATGAGTTCTCAGGTAGTAGCCTGGTCCAGCACAGATCAGAGAAATTGGGTAACCATCACTTGGCCTAAATGTGTGTGTTGATGTGAGGACCTGGAAGAAGAGGGAGAGAAAATATGTGTTTATGTTGCTCATATAACCATGTTTTTAGTGACTGATTCACACACTGACCTATGTGGTGCCACTAGCCTCAAGTGGCCATAATATTAAAATTAATTAAAATGACCTGAAATTAAAACTTGGGTTCCTTAGTTGACTAGTTATATTTCAAGTCTCCCTTAGTCACAGGAGACTGGTGCTGCTGTATTGGAAAACACAGCTATAGAGTATTTTGATCCTTGTGGAAAGCCCTATTGTACCGTGCTAGTCATAGATCATGGAGGTTGGAAATCTGCAATACATGTGTTTGTGTGCATGTGTTGCTGTGTGCATGTTGCTACTTTTTAAGTTCTTTGTTGAGTTTGATCACATGTGATTCTCAGTGTGTATACTGGAGTGTTTGAGTATGAGTGTGCATGGTTTGTGAGTTGTGTGCGCAACTGGGTATGGTCTTTTCTTTTTTCTTTTTTGTCTTTTTGCTGTTTCTTGGGCCACTCCCACGGCATATGGAGGTTCCCAGGTTAGGGGTCTAATCAGAGTTGTAGCTGCCAGCCTATGCCAGAGCCACAGCAACGCAGGCTCCGAGCCACGTCTGCAACCTACACCACAGCTCACAGCAATGCCGGATCGTTAACCCACTGAGCAAGGTCAGGGGTCAAACTCGCAACCTCATGGATCCTAGTCGGATTCGCTAACCACTGCGTCACGATGGGAACTCCTCTTTTTTTTTTTTAACAGCTTGTGATGTATCATTGATATACACCAAACTGTACATATTTAATGTATATAATTTGAGGAGTTTTGACATGTGCACACATGTGTGAAGCAACCACCACAATCAATGTCATCAATATATCTGCCTCCTCTCAAAATGTCCTTATGTCCTTTTTATGTGGTAAGAAAACCTATCATGAGATCTACTCTTTTAAGGAATTTGTAGGTGCACAGTATAGCCTTTTGACTCTAGGCATTATGCTATAGAGCAGGTCTCTAGAACTAATTGGTCTTTAATAAGTGAAACTTGATTTCAATAAATAACAACACTGCATTTATCCTTCCCCCTTGCCCTTGGAGACTGCCATTTATTCGCTGATTCTATGAGTTTCTCAAAGTGAAATTATACAATATTTTTCCTTGTAGGACTGGCTTATTTCACTTAGCATAATATTCTCTATTTCATTCATCTACTCAGAAATGGCAGGACTTCCAATTTTTAAGCCAAAATTATAATCCATTGTGTGTATATGCCACATTTATCCATTCATCTGTCAATGGACATGTGGCTTGTTTCCATAGCTTCTGTATTGTGCACAGAGCTGCAATGCATATGGCAGCACATTTACATCTCTGGGATCCAGATTCCAGTCATTTCTGGTATACAACCAGAAGTGGGATTACTCTATCATGTGGTTATTATATTTTCAATGACTTGTGGAATCTTCATACCATTTTCCATAATGGCCACACCATTTTACATCTCCAACAGTGTAGAAGTGTTCTTGTTTGCATGGTTTTTAAATTGTGGTTGATAAAATATTTCATTTTAAAGTTGTAAGTAAGGTGGTATGAATCCATACAAATCTCACTTCTGACTATGATGAGCATAGGAGAGGGCCAAAATTCAGCACCTGGGGTTTGTTTTTGTGTCTCTATGTTTCATGCTGAGAGTCTCTTTCTGTGCAAAACACATTCACAAACTCCTACTCCTCTCCTTGGATGACTGTAGAACATAGAGGGCCATGTGAGGGCCTGGGAAATATGTCTATTCACTTGACCTGGTCAGACAGCCTCACAGATGGAGTCTTCCTTTGTCTCAGCTCTAGACATAGACAGCAAAGAAAGTCCTCTTTATGCTAAGTTGGTGGCACTTTGTCCAGATGGTTTGCAGGCTCCTGAACTTTTCACAATGTTCTTCACTGATGTTTGATGATTTCCACATTTCTACTCTGGGGAACAAGGTGGGGTAAATTTTGGAACCTTGTCTAGTTAATCAGATGACTGTGAATTTGGAAATAGGTCCTTGGCCTTACAGCATATGTAATATCTTGACTCTCTGGTCATCTTACTGGGCATATACACATGTCCTTCACTTGGCCTATATGCTCAGAACTGGGCCATTTTAAAGCACTGTTGATGAAATGGGAGAGATAAGAGAGATAAAGGCAGATATTAACATACCTTGGAAAAGTTTTTAAAAATGCAATGTCAAGTGCTTTAGACCTACTAACCTTCAAGGGCCATCCATGGTCTGGGACTATACCATTTCCAGGATGTGAGAGTGAGACCTCAGATGTAAACATGCATTTTAGGAAGCTGCTTGATCTTGCTTAATGGCCTCCTGTACCTTTGTCATCTTTAGTTCCTGAGGTCTGCTTATACCTCCTGCCCAAATAATGATCTGATTTATTTACTTTTTGGGTCACTCTCCTTTTGATTGCTATTTATAGTCAGTATTTATTGACTATTGTGGTATATTTTCTAAATTAAAAAATTATTATGATAAAATATATGTAACAAAATGTAGCATTTCAATAATTATTGTGTACATTTCTCTGGAAGTAATTCATGATATTGTACAGCCATCACCACCATCCACCTCCAGAAATTTTTACTTTCCCAAATAGAAACTCTGTAACCACTGAACAATCACTCCTCATTTTCCTTCCCACACCAACCCCAGGTGGTCACCATTCCATTTTTTGTCTCTATTAATTAGAATATTCTAGGAATCTCATATGAATGGAATTTTACAGTATTTACAATTTTGTGATTGTCTGATTTTCCTGAGAATAATGTCTTCAAGGTTCATTCATGTTGTGGCCATATCAGAATTTCTTTCCTCTTTAAGGCTGAATCATTTTCCACTGTATGTATAGACCACATTATATTTATCCAATCATATGCTAAAAGACATGGGTTGTTTACATCTTTTGGCTACTGTGAACAATGCTGTTTTAAATATGGATGTATAAATACCTCTTTGGCCCCTGCTTTCAATTATTCTGTGTATATACCAGCAGTAAAATTCCTTAATCGTATGGAAATTCTATTGAAGTTTTGAGGAACTTTCTTAATATTTGTCTTTTCCTTCCCACCTTATTTCCTACCTTCCTGCCTTCATTTCTTCCACTTTCTTTCCTTCTTTCTTTCACTCTTTCTTCTTTCATTCTTTTGTATTTCTTACATTCACTATAATGATGAGAATAAGATTTTTCATCAAGCAATTTATTTTGTACATGGTACATTAATGATCCAAATAATGCATTAAGTGGGGTGTGTGTGTAAGAGAGACAGAAGTATGTAAGTGGTCTCACAGTAGAGACATGGAAGGTACTGTGTCTTATGTATTACTCCCTCTCTACTGTCTATGATGATGTCTCCAATTTGTAAAAGAAAGAATGAGAAATTCCTTTTTTCCACTGGAGGGTTTGATTGAAGTCATACACTTTCTCCATGTGACTGTGTCACTGTTCACACAAATCAAGTTGTGTTGCTCTCACCAGACTGGATGAGGCATCAGTGTGTGAGTGCAGTTGAAATGCAGTGAGACCTGTCTGTACACTGAGACAATAATTCTGAGAAAACACATGACCATGTGGAACCTGCCATGCTCAGTACTTCTAAGTTCCAAGAATTTCTGATTTATCTTCATTTCCAGAAGAGAAAAGCAATATGAGGTGGGAGAACAAGAGCCAGTGTCCCAGTTCCACCCCCTGGGCCTCTGCTTCTGGCAAGAGCAGCAGGTGTATTCTTTGCCCTTTTCCTGGGCAGGTACATGACCATGGTGCTGTGGAACCTTCTCATCATCCTGCTCATCAGGCTATACCCTTGACTCCACACCCCAATGTACTTATTCCTCAGCCAAATGGCCTTCTCTGACTTTTCCTTTTCATCTCTCACTCTCCTTAATATGCTCATTAACATGCAGACTTAGGATCAATCCATTCCCTATGCAGGGTGTATAATATATTTTTTTCATAATTTTGCTTGTGTTGATAAACTTCTTCTTGCAATGATGGCCTATGACACAAATGTGGGCATTTTTCACCCTCAATGCTATGCCATCATCATGAGGGTGGGACTGTGTCTATGTCTGTTGTCTCAATCCTGGCTCCTCTCCTACGCTTATGCCCTGACCCACACCATTCTTATTGCTCAATGGTCCTTCTCTGCTGACATCATCCCCCACTTCTGCGACATTGCTTCCCAGCTTAAGCTGTCCTGATCAGACACCTCTCTCTCAATGAGCTGATCATATTCATTCTAGGGACTGCAGTTTTCATTTTTCCACTGAGTGGCATCCTTGTCTCTTATGGCTTCATTGGTTTCTGCATCCTGAGGGTCCCCTCTATTAAAGGGAACTGCGAAGCCTTGTGGCTCCCACCTGACTGTGGTGTCTCTATTCTATGGGACAATTATGGCCCTGTACTTTTCCTCCTCATTAGGCCAGTCCCCTAACAGAGGCTTCATTGCTTCATTGATATACACAGTGGTCACCCTCATGCTGAATTCTTTCATCTACAGCCTGAGGAACAGAGACATGACATTGGTTCTGGGGATTATATTCAGGAATATTATCATTTTTGCCAAGTGAGAATCACCTAACCATGTTCTTCTTTCATTCACAGGCACCATTAGAAAAGCCTTAAAAATTTGTGTGTTGACCACCCATGTCTCTAGCACTTTCCTCATTGTCCTTTAATGAGTTGTAGTTATTGGATAAATCTCTTTCCCTTTAAAAATATCCCTTGTCAATTTATTTTTCCATAACCCTGTATATGACATTATCCGCAACACATATTCAACTGTGGTCTTCAATGCACCAAACTCCGTTTTTGTGTATGTGTAAGTATGTTTAAATTTTGTATTTTTCAGTATTTTGTATTAGTATTATTTTGGCTTTTCTATAGCTTTTTTAAAGTATATATATATAGATTAAGTAATTTAATAGATTAAGTAATTAATTTGAAGTATAATTGACTTACTATGTTGTGTTAGTTTCAAGTGTAGGGCAAAGTGATTAGATCTTTTATATATTATGTAGTATATATGTATATTTTCAGGGTATTTTCCCTTATATGTTATCACAAGGTATGAGTACAGTTCCATGTGGTATACCATTGGTCCTTGTGTAGTTATTTATTCTGTATACAACAGTGTGTAATCCCAAACTCATAATTTGTCCATCATCCCTTTCCATTTTAGTAACCATAAATTTCTTTTCTATGTCTGTGTATCTATTTCTCTTTTGTGTATAAGTTCATTTGTATCCTTATTTTTTTTATTTTTAGGCTCACACCAGCAGCATTTTGAAATTTCCAGGCTAGGGGTCAAAGCAGATATATAACTGCCAGCCTACCCCACAGCCACAGCAACACTGAATCTTATCCCACTGAGCAAAGCCAGGGATCAAATCTGAATCCTTATGGATACTAGTCAGGTTTGTAACCTACTGAGCTACAATGGGAACTACTATGTTTTGTTAATTTCTAATGTACAGAAAAGTGATTCAGTTATACATATATACACATTCTATTTCATATCCTTTTCCATTAGTTTATCACAGGATATTGAACATAATTCCCTGTGCTATACAGTAGGACCTTGTTATTTATCTATTTTATGTATAATCATTTGCATCTGCTTATCCCAAACTCCCAATCCATCTCTCCTCCACCCACTTTCCCCTTGGAAACCAAAAGTATGTTCTCTATGTCTGTCAGTCTGTTTCTGTTTTGTAGACAAGTTCAATTATGTCATATTTTAGGTTCCACATATAAGTGATACCATATGGTTTTTGTATTTTGCTTTAAGATTACTATTGATACATTTGCTATTACCAGTACTGATCCAGAAACCTGGCCAAGGGCACACACAATCAATAACATTAGGCATGAGTATTCTTTATATGTCAATCACATTATATGGACAACCCACCAAACTCCTGAGTGGGGAAGTTCCTTGGTCATTCATCACATTAAGCAACTGGCTTTGTCAACGGTGTAGAATATCCTGGCCTGAAGACCTAAAAGAAAATGGCTTGGACAACATTATCTTTTTCCTTGCAAGGAGGCACTCATGACATTATCCATACCTATGAGTTTATGAATGTATCATTTTATTAAATCACATGAGGGCACAAGTGACTATCATGAGTCCCCAGCCGAGGGGACTTAATAAGTGATTCAGATCATGGGCTTGTGGTAGAAAAATCATTACTTATTTTGGAAATCATTATCCTAAACTGTTTTTTCTTTCATGAGCCTACACTGTTGCTGATACCTGCCTCCAAATGCAGCCAGATATCCACCAAATGAGCCACCTCCAAGCCAGTGACACCCCTTGCTGGCCATTCAGGGCATATTGCAGAATAAGGAGATATGTGAGATCATAAGGAGATGGTCACTGGAGTGTTGGTGTCAACAAGCCAATTTACCTGTGGGCCGTAAAGCCTCTCCCGACACTGGGTTGCTGTGAAGGAAAGGGCATTTGTTGCAGGGTGCCAAGGTGGCTAATGCTTATAACACTCAATGGTTTTCAGGGAAAGGTTTTTAAAGACAGAGGGAGAGGGTTGCATGTGTAGGACCAGCTGGTGGACATTCCTCTGACTGGTTGGTGGTGAGGTAATCAGGAGTCAATATCACTAAACTTCAGGTTCCACCTAGTCCATGTGTTTGTGGTTAGCAAGCAGTTAACATTTCCCACCTGGTAGGGGTTTGGGTGTCTGCAAAACATCTCAAAGGATATGGCTCAGAATATTACCTGTAGCCCTTTAGGAGGAACTAAAAGTCCTTGACTTTGTTTCATGGCTAAAGCATTCTTTTTTTGTTTGGCTTGATTGTTTGCCTTTCTTTCTGTATTTTTCTCACTTCTCTGATTAAATGCATTCTTTGGAACTTGGGGAAGGTCTAGGAGGCTAATGTTTTTCTACAAACCAGGAGCAAGCTGAGGACATTGGGTGGAGTCCCAGAGGGGAGCCTTTCCCAGGAAGACCCCATGGGGTCCTGTTCAATTACAGCCAGTGAAGTCAAAGAGAGGACAGAGAAGAGGTGTCTGCTGATTGACCTGCAAGTTGGACTTGGCTGATGGGAGGTGCCTTGACCCCACCTTTGTCCTTGAAATGTTCACTCTGTCCTGGGATCCCAGGCTGGGAGCCATTTTCGAGGAGGCAGGCTTGAAGGATCAGTGTGTTGCTGAGACTCTATGGACAACATGCGTGTCTGAACCCACTGAGGGCCTCTGTAAAAGCTTTCAAGATCCTGGCCAGCGAGGGTGGAGAGCTGCTTTTGGCTACCAAGACAAGCCTTGTAAGTAAGTTCCCTTGCTTATGAAAACAGCCTCCTACCATTCTGGGGCGATGGGGATGGTGGCTGGCTCTTTTTTCAGGGGCCAGTTGGTGAACAGACAGCTGGGTTTTCTGTCCCCCTCCTTCATGGCAACTGAATTATGCCTTATGTAAATGGAGGGGCTTGTGGGGGGGTCTTTCCTATGCTCTTTATCTTTCATAAGCATCTTCCCTAATATAATTTTCCCCTAATTAGGTTTTGACATTTGTTTATTGTGGGCCTGAACTGATACTAGAGCTAACAGAAAATTTTCAGCAATTGTCTGCTTTCTCAGGTGGTTTCTCCTCTTCGGTTAGTATGAATAGTGCTGCTATGAACATTCATGTATAGGCTTTTATGTTTTATATATGTTTTCTTAGTTATATACATAGGAAAGGAATCGCTGTGTGGTATGGTAACTCTTATGTTTGAACTTTTTGTAAAACTGCCCATGTTTTCAAATTTCGCTGCATTCTTTTATGTTCTTACAACCAGTGTTGAAGTGTTCACCATTCTCTCATTCCTTGCTAACATTTTGATATTGTATGGTAAAATTTTCTTAAAAAATATAACCATCCTATTGGAAGTGATGTGGTAACTCATTGTGATTTTGATTTGTGTTCCCCAATGATTAATGATGTTGAGTATTGTTCATGTGCTATTTGACCATTGGTATTTTTTCATTTGGAAAAATGTCTCTTTAAATCCTTTGCCCATTTTAAAATTGAGTTGTTAGTCTTTTTGGTGAAGTGTGAGATTTCTTCATATATTCCTATACAAATATCAACTATGTGATTTGCAAATATTTTCTACCTTTCTGTGGCTTGTCTATTCACTCTCCTGATGGTATCTTTTGAATTACACAACTTGGTGATTTCGATGAAATCCTGTTGATATATTTTTTCTATTACCACTTGTGCAGACAAGCAGTTTGGTGTCATACCTACGAAACCATTGCCTAATCTAAGGTCACAAGAGTCTCACTCCCATGGTTTTCTCTAAGTGTCTTGTAGTTCAGGCTCTTACATTGACCCCTATCATCCTTTTAAGTTAATTTTTGCATGAAGTGGGGGGTGAAGGTCTAGCTTCATTCTTTTGCATAAGGCTATCCAGTTATCTCAGCAGGCATTGTTGAAAGCACTATTCTTTCCCCCTTGAATTTCCCTAGAAGCCTTCTTGAAAATTAATTGCTCATAAATGGGAAGGTTTATTTGTGGACTCTCAGTTGTATTCCTTTGTCTAGCAGTATGCTAGTATGGCCTTGTCCTTTTTAACTGAAGTCTAGTTGTTCTATGACAAGTATATAACTTACAGGTGTACAATATAGTGATTCATAATTTTTAATGTTATACTCCCTTTAAACTTGTTATAAAATTCTGGTGATATTCCCCATGCTGTGCAATATATCCATGTGACTTATTTTATATCAAATAGTGTGTCCCTCTTAATCTTCTAAAAGGATCTTGCCCCTCCCCCTTCCCTCTCCTCACTGGTGACCACTAATTTGTTCTCTGTATCTGTGAGTTTGCTTCTTTTTTGTTATGTTCCCTAGTGTGATGTACTTCTAAGATTCCATATATAATTAATGTTATATGTTAGCTGTCTTTTTATAACTTTTTTCACTTTGCATAATGCTCTCCAATACCCTCCATGTTTCTGCAAATGACACAATTTCATTTTATTTATGGCTGAATAGTAGTCCCTTGTGTGTATATATATATATGTGTGTGTGTGTGTGTGTGTGTGTGTGTGTGTGTGTATCCATTCATCTGTTGATGGACACTTAGGTTGCTTCCATATCTTGGCAATTGTAAATAATGCTGCTATGAATATTGGGGTGCATGTACCTTTTTGAATTAGTGGGATTTTTTGGAGGGCTTATACACCAAAGAGAAGAATTGTTGTGTCATAAAGTAGCTATATTTTAGTTTTTGAAGAATCTACTATGCTGTTTTCTATAATGGATGCACCAATTTATAGGCCCACCAACAGTGTACCAAGGTATCCTTTTCACCACATCCTTGCCAACATTTGTTATTTACATTCCTTTTGATGACAGCCATTCTGACATGTGAGAAAGGATATCTCATCACAGTTTGATTTGCATTTCTCTGATGATTAGCAATTTTGAGCATCTTTTCATGTGAAGTACTAAGCATGAATTAATACTTAGTTACTTAGTTTGTAGTAAGTTTTGAAATTGGGAAGTGTGAGTCTACCAACTTTCATCTTCTTTTTCAAGACTGTATTGGTTATGCTGGCTCGATTTCATTTCCATGTGAATTTTAGGATCAGCTTGTCATTTTCTGCAAAAAAATATGGCTGAGATTTTTAATGGAGATTATATTGAATTCAGACATATATTATTTCTTGTAGGTTTTCTGGGGGGTTGATTTCTTAAGAATTTAAAAATATACAGTATCTGCCATTTGCAAGTAGAGATAATTTTCCTTCTTTACAATCCTGAGGCCTTCTATTTCCTTTTCTTGGATGTGCTTGTTGGAACCTCTAGTTCAATATTGAATGGAAGTGGTAAGAGTTATTGTTATTCTTGATCTTAGGAGGGCAGGAATAGGAAGACTATCTAAAGGGATAATGGAGCTCTCAGGAAAATGAGATCCTGTCTGATGAATAGAGTGGGCTGGTGTGAGAGGGTACGTTTTGAAGATGACATGACACATAAACTATGTGGGCTTGCCATAAAGTGCCACAGAGGAGGAAATAATAGTAAAAAGAAAGGCCCCAAGGGACAATGTATATGCTCTATATGAGTGAATGGGAGCTCCATTGTAGTCAGCATCCTGGTTTTGAATATTTATGGGACCTGAAATGGAGAGGAAATTATTATTTTTTTGGCCACATCCATGGCATGTGAAAGTTCTAAAGCCAAGGACTGAACCTGTGCCATAATTATCACCTGTACCACAGCTGTGGCAAAGCTGGATACTTAACCCACTGCACCACGAGGGAAGTTCCAGGAAATTCTGGAAGAGAGTGAGATATGTAAGGAGGAGATCCACTTAAATATGTAATATCATTCTAAAAGTCATGTATTGTTTCAGTAAAACAAAAAAAAAATTAAAAGGCTGCAGTTTCCCAGTGTCACAATAGGTTAAGGATCTGGTGTTATCACTATTGCAGCTCAGGTCACTATTGTGCCACAGGTTTGATGCCTGGCCTGGGAACTTCTGCATGTTGTGTGTAGCCAATAAATAAATAAATAACACACCACATACTAAAAGCCACTGAATTATAGACCTTAAAATGAATTTTATGGTTTATGAATTACATCTTAGTTAAACTCTTCTTAAAAAATAGCACATCTAACAAATTAAAAAAAATTATTACCAACATGTACTCTACACAGAGAAAGATGTCCAATGATAACCCTGGCAGAAGAGTCACAAGGAGTTTTATTTTTTTTATTAGTTTCATTTTTGTAAACTGAAAACCCATTTAGGTCAACAAATCAAAAAGAAAACTGAGGGATGAAAGGTGACTGGGGAAATTTTTCACTAGGAGTATGTGAGTGCAAAGTTTAAATCTTTATGAGACTGACATGATACCTATTGCTCTAATGAGGCATATTAAATCTTTAACATAAAGAGGACTTACACAAGTCTTTAAAAGAGTCAAAAAAAAATGATTGAGAAGAATAAACAAAATATATTTACAAGGAGCTCCCCACGTGGCACTGTGGAGATGAATCTGATTAGGAAACATGAGGTTGTGGGTTCGATGACTGGCCTTGCTCATTGGGTGAAGGATCTGACGTTGCTGTCAGATGTGGTGTAGGTCTCAAACATGGCTTGGCTCCTGTGCTGCTGTGGCTGTGGTCTAGGCCACTAGCTACAGCTCCAATTCAACCCCTAGTCTGGGAAACTCCATGTGCCACCAGTGCGGCCCTACAAAAAAAAAGCAAAAACTAAATAAGTTAAAAATGTATTTACATACTTAGAAAAAAAATCAGTAAACAACAAATTCAAACAATAGAAAAGAAATACCATTTTTGACTTATGATATTTGCAACAATTGAGTCAAAAATTGGAATACAAAAATCAGAGAAAGGATCACTCTCATAAGACCATCATTGGGATGACAGTCATTAACAATGTTTCTTTTCCTCATTAACACTTTTGTAAACTATTTTAGAAACATGAGTCATGGGCCTGAAAAATGCTCAGCACAGCACCTCCAAGTCTTCAAATTTATTCCTAGTACGTGGGAAAATTACTCTCTCTCTCTGGATTATTCACACTAATCTTCACTGCATTATTACTTAAAATATTATGGATAATTAGAAAGATATAATTACCCCAAATGGAAGAAGGTTATATTAAAAATGGCAGCTGCTTCTGCGATAATATTAATTATGCAACTGTTCATAGAAATATATAACAGTGTGGATAGCAATAGTTTGGAAAACATTCATGCTTTAAGATTATGTGAAAAATAAACAAAATAAATGCACAGAAAAAAAGGACCATAAGAATTTGTGTAAAGTATTCACAGTGGTTTCTTTCAAGAAAGGATTTGAAAAAAATTCTTTATATTTTAGACATTTGCCATAATGACATGCTTGATTTTTCAGTTGGAGAGAAAGAACCAGAGTTTAAAAAAATAAAAAATAAAGACTGATCACAGGTAACAAAAAAAAAAAAAAAACAAAATCACTTACCAGAGACAAAGATCTAAGCACAGATATATTATCTTGGACACATCTCTTCTTCATCTTTTTCCTTTTCTAGACTATTCTGACCCTCTCAGGCCACACACAGATTCTGTCTACTTGGTGTGATAGTCTCCACGTTGATGCTGGTCCCCATGAGTGAGTTTCTTCTGAGGCAGGGTCAGAATTGGTTCCAAAGCCAAGTGAGTTCACTGGCTGAGGTCCTGACATGCCTAGTCTTGCCAGAATTTGTGGCTCTTGGGGATGAAATTATAGTCAAACAGTGTGCTTCTATTGGGCTCCCTTCTAGAAGCCAACTGTTTGCTGGCATTTTTGATGTTCCCAACTGTGGGTTGAATCTGTATGAATACATATTCCCACACATCAAGTCACCCAGTAGGGACATCTGGTCACTCCCTCTCTCCAGACTGCAGTTCTGATGTTGGGAAGTTGGCCCTATTTCAGTCCCACAAAAGTCTAGGTCTTCATTTGCTTGTATTTTCTAGGAAGGCAAAACATCCTGTCTTGAATGAGTTTTTCACACTAATAGCAGACACATGAAGAGAAGAACGCAAGTTGAAAATCTCTGCCTCCACTTTAGGGAAGGAATTTTATGGGGTGGAGCATCTTCCACACCAAACAAGTCACACAAGGTGTACTTCATGCCTCTGTTCCTCAGGCTGTAGATAAAGGGGTTCAGCATGGGGGTGACTGTGATGTATACCACAGAGGCCACCATTGCAGTGTCTGCAGAGTAGGATAATTAAGGCTGGAAGTAGACAAGAAAGAGTGTCCCATAGAAGAGAGTGATGACTATCAGGTAAGCACCACAGGTATAGAAGACTTTGTGCTTTCTCCCCATAGAGGGGACCCTGGGGACAGTGTCAATGATGTGGGAATAAGAGACCAGGACACGGGTGAGAGGGATAATGCCTGAGAGTGCTCCTGCTGTAAACATCATGACCTGAAAGATGTGGGTGTCTGAGCAGGCAAGGTTGAGGAGTGGGAGAAAATTGCAGAATTATTGTGGGATGGAATGGGTGGCACAGAAGAAGAACAGACATGAGGAGCATGAGAGAGCAGGTTAGGTGATGGGAAAAGAGCCAGCATGTGGTGATCTGAAGCAGGCAGTGCTGGGGACACATGATCAGGGTGTAGTGAAGAGGGAGGCAGATGGCCATGTAGTGGTCATATGTCATCACAGCCAGGAGGAAGTCATCCAGCAGGGCCAATGCCATGAAGAAGTACATCTGCATGAGGCACCCAGTGTAGGAGATGGTGTGGTGCTGGGTCTGGACGTTGACCAGCACTTTGGGGACAATGGTGCAGGAGAAGCAGGTGTTGATGAAGGACAGGTTGGCCAGGAAGAAGTACATGGGGGTGTGGAGGTGAGGCAATCAATGGCCAGGATGATGTGCATGTTCCCAAGCATGGTGACCAGGTACATGGCCAGGAAGAGCCCAAAGAGGAGAGGCTGCTGGTCTGGGTGTGGAGAGAAGCCCAGGAGCAGGAATTCAGAGATGCTGGTTCAGTTTCTAATGTACTTCTAAATTATAGAAATTAGAAAAGAATCCTGCAGAGATAGGCTGTCAATATAACAGATTCCAATGACACTGGTCTATTTTCCTCTACCCCTTTAAAAGGTCAATGATATTCCCTAGAACATGTAACTGCTGATTTGGAAAAATGTACAAATGGGAGGACAGTGGACTCTGATAAGCAGGCTTTCTGTATAGTGTAATTTGTGGTCTGGACTGCGGTAATGTGGCACGTTTTCCCCATGGATGTTCTGGATGAGATTTGACTGTGTTTAATCTGGAAAGATGTTTCCAAGTACAGTTTCTTTAAAAAAAAAAACCTTACCAGCAGTGCAGGAGGGTTCCCTTTTCTCCACAGCCCCTCCAGCACTTGTTCTTTGTGGATTTATTAATGATGGCCATTCTGACTGGTGTGAGGTGGTATCTCATAGTAGTTTTGATTTGCATTTCTCTTATAATCAGCGATGTTGAGCATTTTTTCATGTGTTGTTGGCCATCTGTATATCTTCTTTGGAGAACAGTCTATTCAGGTCTTTTGCCCATTTTTCCATTGATTGATTGGTTTTTTTGCTGTTGAGTTGTATAAGTTGTTTATATATTCTAGAGATTAAGCCCTTGTCAGTTGCATCATTTGAAACTATTTTCTCCCATTCTGTAAGTTGTCTTTTTGTTTTCTTTTGGGTTTCCTTTGCTGTGCAAAAGCTTTTCAGTTTGATGAGGTCCCACGGGTTTATTTTTGCTCTAATTTCTATTGCTTTGGGAGACTGACCTGAGAAAATATTCATGATGTTGATGTCAGAGAGTGTTTTGCCTATGCTTTCTTCCAGGAGTTTGATGGTACCCTGTTGTATATTGAAGTCTTTCAGCCATTTGGAGTTTATTTTTGTGCATGGTGTGAGGGTGTGTTCTAGTTTCATTGCTTTGCATGCAGCTGTCCAGGTTTCCCAGCAATGCTTGCTGAATAGACATTCTTTGTCCCATTTTATGTTCTTGCCTCCCTTGTCAAAGATTAATTGACCCTAGGTGTCAGGGTTTATTTCCGGGTTCTCTCTTCTCTTCCATTGGTCTGTCTGTCTGTTTTGATACCAGTCCCACACTGTTTTGATGACTGTGGCTTTGTAATACTTCTTGGAGTCTGGGAGAGTTATGCCTCCTGCTTGGTTTTTGTTTCTCAGGATTGCTTTGGTGATTCTGGGTCTTTTGTGGTTCCATATAAATGTTTGGATTGTTTGTTCTAGTTCTGTGAAAAATGTCATGAGTAATTTAATAGGGATTGCGTTGAATCTGTAGATTGCTTTGGGTAGTATGGCCATTTTCACAATATTGATTTTTCCAATCCAGGAACATGGAATATCTTTCCATTTCTTTACATCTTCTTTGATTTCTTTGATTAAAGTTTTATAGTTCTCGGCATATAGGTCCTTTCCCTCCTTGGTCAGGTGTATTCCGAGGTATTTGATTTTGTGTGGTGCAATTTTAAAAGGTATCGTATTTTTGTATTCCTTTTCTAATGTTTCATTGTTGGTATACAGAAATGCGACTGGCTTCTGAATGTTAATCTTATATCCTGCTACTGTGCTGAATTTATTAATCAGTTCAAGGAGTTTTGGGGTTGAGTCCTTAGGGTTTTCTATGTATAGTATCACGTAGTCTGCATACAGTGACAGTTTTATCCCTGCTCTTCCTATATGGATGCCTTTTATTTCTTTGGTTTGTCTAATTGCTGTGGCTAGGACTTCCAAAACTATGTTGAAGAGCAGTGGTGAGATTGGGCATCCCTGTCTTGTTCCAGATTTGAGTGAGAAGGCTTTCAGTTTTTCCACATTGAGGATTATATTTGCTGTGGGTTTATCATAAATGGCTTTGATTATGTTCAGGAATGTTCCCTCTATACCCACTTTGGTGAGAGTTTTTATCATGAATGGATGTTGGACTCTGTCAAATGCTTTTTCTGCATCTATTGAGATGATCATATGATTTTTGACTTTTTTTTTTTTGTTAATGTGGTGTATGATGCTGATTGATTTGCATATGTTGAACCATCCTTGTGAACCTGGGATGAACCCAAACTGGTCATGGTGTATAATTTTTTTGATATGTTGTTGGATTCGGTTGGCTAAGATGTTGTTTGGAATTTTTGCATCTATATTCATCAAAGATATTGGCCGATAGTTTTCTTTTTTGGTGGTATCTCTGTCTGATTTTGGAATTAGGGTGATGGTGGCATCATAGAATGTCTTTGGGAGTATTCCTTCTTCTTCAACCTTTTGAAAGAGTTTAAGGAGATTGGGAACCAATTCCTCTTTATATGTTTGATAAAATTCACCTGTGAAGCCATCTGGTCCTGGACTTTTATTTGTAAGGAGTGATTTTATGACCTCTTCAATTTCATTTCTAGTGATCGGTCTGTTCAGTTGGTCTGTTTCTTCTTGATTCAGTTTTGGCAGGCTGTAAGATTCTAGAAAATTTTCCATTTCTTCCAGATTGTCAAATGCGTTGGCATATAGTTGTTCATAGTATTCTCTTATGTTTTTTTTTGTATTTCTGCAGTATCTGTTGTGATTTCTCCTTTTTCATTTATAATTTTGTTTATTTGGGTTCTTTCTCACCTCTTCTTAGTGAGTATGGACAGGGGTTTATCCATTTTGTTTACCTTTTCAAAGAACCAGCTCTTACATTTATGAATTTTCTCTATTGTTTTTTGAATCTCTATTTTGTTGATTTCTTCTTTGATCTTATTATTTTCCTTCCTTCTGCTGACTTTAGGTCTCTTTTGTTCTTTTTCTAATTCGTTTAGGTGGAGGGTTAAATTGTCAATTTGGGATCTTCCTTCTTTTTTGATAAAGGCCTGTATTGCTATAAATTTCCCTCTGAGCACTGCTTTTGCAGCCTCCCATAGATTTTGAGAGGTTGTGTCTTCATTATAATTTGTTTCAAGGTAATTTTTAATTTCATTCTTGATTTCCTCATTGTCCCATTGGTTTTTAAGTAGCATCTTGTTTTGTCTCCATGTAGTAGGTTTTTTTCTCAATTCTTTTCCCATGGTTGATTTCTAATTTCATGGCATTGTGGTCAGAGAAGATACTTGAGATAATTTCTATGCTCCTAAATTTATTGAGATTAGCTTTGTGTCCCAATATGTAGTCAATTCTTGAGAATGTTTGATGTGCACTTGAGAAGAGTGTGTATTCTAATTTTTTTGGATGTAGTGTCCTGAAGATATCACTTAAGTCTAAGTTTTCTATTGTTTCCTTTAGGATCTTTTTTGCTTTATTAGTTTTCTGTCTAGAGGGTCTTTCCCATGATGTGAGGGGGTATTAAAGTCTCCTACTATGGTTGTATTCCCATCAATTTCTCCCTTTATGTCTGTTAATATTTGTTGTATGTATCTGGGTGCTACTGTATTTGGGGTATATATGTTGATGATAGTAACATCCTCTCCTTGGATGGATCCCTTAATCATTAAATAGTGTCCTTCTTTGTCTTTCTTTATGTCTTCTGTTTTAAAGTCTATTTTGTTTGATATAAGTGTTGCAACTCCTGCTTTTCTCTCAAGTCTATTGGCGTGAAATATTTTTCCCCATCCTTTCACATTCAATCTATATTTATCCTTTGTCCTAAAGTGAGTTACTTGTAGGCAGCAGATTGAAGGTTTTTACCATATTATCCACTCAGCCACTCTGCATCTTTTGAGTGGGGCATTCAGTCCTTGACATTTAAGGTGATAATTGGTAGATGATTATTTATTGCCATTTTGAACCTCGTGTTCCAGTTGATTCTATGGTTCTCCATTCTTCCTTTCTTTTTTATTTATTTTTTTGGTTGGATGGTCTCTGGTTATTGTCTGCTTGAGTGTTTTTTGTTGTTGTTGTTTGTTTGTTTTTTCATTTTTTGGCGAATGCAATGTTTGGTTTTGGCTTGTGGTTGCCCTGTTTTTTAAGCATGCTAACCCTTCCTATAATTGTGTGTTTTAGCCTGATGGTCATGTAGGGGCAAACACTTCATTACTATACTAAAATTAAAAAGAGACACAAACAAACAAACAAAAAGGGTCTATTTATTCCCTAACATCCCTTGCCCACATTTTATGATTTTGATGACTCTTTTTAAAATTTTATTTCATTTGAAACATGTTCATGATTAAATCTGTATACTGGCTTATTTGAGTGACTGCTCTCTGATTGTGGTTTCCTCAGTCCTAGTTCTTCCTCTTTTTTATTTTTTTTCTTTTTCCTCCCTTTCTTTCTTTCCTTCCTTTCTTTTTGGTTTAGAGAAGCTCTTTCACTATTTCTTTTAGGCTGGGTTTTGTATTGCTGTATTCCTTTAGCTTTTGTTTTTTTGGAAAAAAAAATTTCTTTCCCCTTCTATTTTAAATGATATTCTTGCTGGATAGAGTATTCTAGGTGGCATATTTTTTTTCCTTTCAGTGCTTTGAACATCTCTTGTCATTACCTCCTGGCCTGTAGTGTTTCTGTAGAGAAAACAGCTGATAATCTTATGGGGGTTCCCTTGTAGGTAACATTCTGCTTTTCTCTTGTTGCTCATAGGATCCTCTCTTTATCACTAACTTTTGCCATTTTTATTATAATGTGTCTTGGTGTGGGTCTATTTGGGCTAAACTTCTTTGGGGCCCTCTGAGCTTCCTGCATCTTGAAGTCAGCGTCCTTTAGATTTGGGAAGTTTCCAGCGATAATTTCTTCAAATATATTTTCCATCCCCTTACCTTTTTCTACACCTTCTGGAATTCCTATTATGCATAGATTGGCCCACTTTATATTATCCCATAGGTCTGTTATATTGCTTTCCTGTTTTATGATTTGGTTTTCTGTCTGCTGACCTGATTGGGTGATTTCCATTCTTCTATCTTCCACATCACTGATTCATTCTTCTGCATTATTCATTCTGGTTTTTACTGCCCGTAGTTCAGTTTGTATCTCTGCCAATGAATGTTCTAGTTTTTCTTGGCTCCTCCTTATATTTTCTAGCTCCTTTCTGAGGGTGTCTGCATTAGTGTTCATATCTTCTCCTAATTCCTTCAGTATTTTCACTATTTCTCTTTTGAATGCCAGGTCTGTCAGACTGCAGAGATCTGTTTCATCGTTGACTGTTTTAGGTGCGTTCTCCTGTTGGTTTGACTGGGGGCAGTTTCTCAGCTTCTTCATCTTGCTTGTAGTTTTCTTTTTCCTGGTTGAGCTGTACTCTCTGTGGGAGGGCAGTGTTTGCCTTGTCACTGCCGTGGAATATTTCCTGAGGGCTGGCATTGCTGGTCAGTCTTTTTTGAGGCAGTGTGGCTTTTCTGGAGTGTGGGCAGGGCTGACAGGGTCTCTCTGAAGCAAAGGAGGACTTCCTGAGGGCAGACAGGACTGGGAGGTCTGCACCACAGTGGGAGACGGTTTCACTCAGCCGGGCAGAGCTTGTTGTGGTTTTTCTGGGCTGTGGGGCTCTTGCAGGGTGCTGGTGGTGCTGTGCATCTTTTCCACAGCAGTGCAATGCTCCCCAAGAGCTGGAGCAGCTAGCCTGGCCACTGCGAACCCAAGAAGCTCTTCCCCACGGCACCCTGACTCCGAGAATGTAGGCAGATATTTTCATGGCCTGGCCAAGCTTGTTTTAGCTTTTCTTGGCTGTGGGGGCTCCTTTTTTGGGCTGGCAGTGCTGGGCAGCTATTCCATGCGAGTGCAGCACCCCCTACAGCCTGGAGGAGCTATCTGGCCACTCTGAATCCCAGAGGCTCTTCCCCAGTGCATCCCAACTCGAAGGACTGTCTGAGAATGTAGGCAGAACTTTTCACAGCCTGGCCTAGCTTGTTCTGGCTTTTCTGGGCTGCAGGCCTTTTCCAGGGGCTTGCAGTGTTTGGTGTCGCTCCGTGGGTTGTAGCCCCCCAGAGGTCAAGCAGGCCAGGGCAGGAACAGCCCCTGTGGTGGTTGCCTTCCAGAAATTGTTGAAGCCAGCCCTCCCTGATTTCCGGCATTCCCAGGTCTGTTGTGTGCGTAAGGGGTGGCAGGGGGTGGGTGATGCACTGAGAAGCACAGCTTTCTTATAGCTGGTAGGCCTGTAAGCTCACTGTGGTGTGGGGACTATTTTATGGGGGCCCACCCCATCTCTCCCCTCTGCAACACTGGCTCAGACCCATCTCTTCTCCCAGGTTCCCTCTGATGTGGCTTTCCACTTCCCTGCCCCCAGAGTACTGCTCCCTCCCCCTGCAATGCTCTGCTTTCTAGTCTCCCAGGCATTCTCTGCCCCATCAAACTTGATAGACAGGTTTCCATACCTCCCAAACAGTCTGCACTCCACCCTGCCCCCAGCCTTTTCCTGGGGACTAACCTCCGGAGCCAAGGTCTCGGTGCCCAGCCCCCACCCAGGCATCTCAATTTTTGGTGACTGTGCCCATAGTTCAGATGGTCTATTTGGTTTTGGATCTGCTTTTCAGAACTCTGACTTACTGCTACACTCTTCTCTGCATCTGGAGATTGCTCCCTTTGGGTTGATCTTTCCCTCGAGTAGGTGAATTTCCACAGTGCAGGATCCCTTTCTCCTCCACAGTTCCCTTTCTGGAGCACCCATCCAGCTTGGATTCCCCTTCTCTCACTCTCCTCTTTTCTCTTGTTTTACCTAGTAATGTAATGAGGTTCTTACCATTATTGGAGTTTAGGTTCTTCTGCCAGCAATTGGTTTCTGTTCTGTGCGAGTCATTTATTCTGTAGATGTGTTTGTTGTTGTTGTTGTATTTGTAGGAGAGGGTGAGTGTGTCCCCCTACTATTCCGCCATTTGCCTCCTCTCGAGATTCTTTATAGAAACTTATAACAATGTGGATAACAATAGTGTGGAAAACATTCATGCTGTAAATTTATGTGAAAATTATCATCTTAACAATATAAAATAAATGCACAGATAAAAGAACCATAAGAATTTGGGGAAAGTATTCAAAGTGGTTTCTATCAAGAAAGGATTTGAAACTTTTTCTTTATATTTTAGACATTCACAGTAATGACACGAATGATTTTTCAGTTAGAGAAAAATAATGAACCAGAGTTTTAAAAAATAAAGACTGATCACAACTAACAAAAAACAAAATCACTTACCAGAGACAAAGATCTAAGCCCAGATATATGATCTTGGACATATTTCTTCATCTTTGTTTCCTTTTCTAGACTATTCTGGCCCTCCCAGGCCACACACAGATTCTGTCTACTTGGTGTGATATTCTCCATGTTGATGCAGGTCCCCATGAGTGAGTTTCTTCTGAGGTAAGATCAGAATTTGTTTCGAAGCCAAGTGACTTTACTGGCTGAAGTCCTGACATGCCTAGTCTTGCAGGAAGTTGTGGCTCATGGGGAAGAATTTATACTTCTACACTGTGCTTCTACTGGGCTTCCTTCTAGAATCCTGCTGTTGGCTAACAATTGCACTGTCCCCAACTCTGGGTTGAATCTGCATGGATATATATTCCCACACATTAAGTCACCCAGTAAGGACTGCTGGTCACTCACTCTCTCCAGACTGCAGGTCTGACCTTGGTCAGTTGGCCCTATTTCAGTCCTGCAAAAAGATAGGTCTATATTTGCTAGCATTTCTTGAAAGGTAAATGATCCTGTGTTGAATGAGATTTTTACATTTATTCTGGACACATTGAGGGAAGAAGGCACATTGAAAGTCTGGGTCTGTACTTTAGGGAAGGACTTTTTATGGGGTAAAACATCTTCTAATGCCAACAAGTCTCTACAGCATCCTTCATGTCCCTGTTCCTCAGGCTGTAGATAAAGGGGTTCAGCATGGGGGTGACTGTCATGTATACCAAAGAAAACACCATTGCAGTAGGAGGATGAGGGCTGCAAATACACCAGAAAGAATGCCCCATAGAAGAAAATGATGACTGCAAGGTAAGTGCCCCAGGTACTTACCCATCACAGAGGGGACCCTGAGGACAGTGTGGATGATGTGGGCATAAGAGATCAGGATACAAGTGAGAGGGACCACATATGAGAGTTATGCCTCTGCAAACATCATGACCTGAAAAATGTGGGTTTCTGAGCAGGCAAGTTTGAGGAGTGGGAGAAGATTACAGAAGAAATGTGGGAGGAATATGAGGCAGAGAAGGAGAACTGAGATATGAGGCAAGTGGGTGAGCAGGTTAGGAGATGGGCACAGAGCTAGGGTGTGGTGAGCAACAGAGGATCCACTGGGGCACATGATCCTAGTGTAGTGAAGTTGGAGGCAAATGGCCACATAGCTGTCATATGCCATCACAGCCAGCTGGAAATCATCCAGCAAGTCCAATGTTATGAAGAAGTAAATCTTCCTGAGGCACCCAGTGTATGAGATGGTGTGGTGCTGTGTCTGGATGTTGACTAGCACCTTGGGGACAGTGGTGCAGGAGAAGCAGGTGTTGAGGAAGGACAGGTTTGCCAGGAAGAAGTACATAGGGGATTAAAGGTGAGGGTCAGAGCCAATGGCCAGGATGATGAGCAGGTTCCCCAGCATAATGACCAGGTACATGGCCAGAAAGAGCCCAAACAGGAGAGGCTGCTAGTCTGGGTGTGGAGAGAAGCCCAGGAAAAGGAAGTCAGGGATGTTGGTTCAGTTTCTAATTTCCTTCTAAATTAGAGAAATTGGAGCAGAATCTTCCTTAAACCAAGACAGATTGTCAGTATTACAGAGTCAAAGGACTTGGTCAATTTTCCTCTATTACTTGAAAATTTCACTGAGGTTCACTAGTTTGTGTAACTGCTGATTTGCAAAATGTACAAATAGGAGAATGAACTCTGATAAGGAGGCATCAGTCTAGAATATAGCTCGATGTATGGTCTCCTGTAATGTTGCAACTTTTCCCCATGTTTGTTCTTAATGATACTGGACTGGGGGTCATCTGTAGAAATGTTTCCAAGTTAGTTCCCTTAAAAAACTTACAGAAAACTCATTTAAATTTCTTGTCTTAATGCTGTGTTCATCTGTGGTTCATGTATATACTAGGATTTATTGTGCAAAATCAGGAGCTGTGTGTATGTATTAGAGTGTGTGTGAGCATGTGTGTGTGTGTGTGTGTGTGTGTGTGTGTGTTTGTGCACATATCAAGGGAGATAGAAGAAAGAATAGTTTCTCCAGAGAGGAGTCAGCTGGGCCTTATGGGTCTCTAGCTGTGCTGGCAATGCTCTAGCCCCTTTGTTTTGAAGAACCTCCCAATGGATTAGTGTGGCTAGGAAATTCCTGCAAACTAAAAAGCACTTTGTCATGAAGAGCACATCATTTTTATTTTAATCATCACTCCTCTTCCTCATTTTTGTCTGAATACCTGGGCTTTGGCCTCTGGAGATGGGGTGGGAATCATTTTTCTGTTCCTTATGCTCACTCTGTCTTTGGTTAATTACTTCCATCTTAATATCTTATTATGGTTTTGTACCATAAGTATCTACCTCATAGACTCATTGCAGTTGTTCATGAGATAATGTATGTGGAGGGCAGGCTGCTAGCAAGAGCAGCAATGTTATTGTCATTGTTAGACATGGTGTGGTGACTGATAGTGATCCTGGGAAGCACGCATTTTCCAGTGGAATGAGAGTGAGTTATGCTCTGTGATTGCACAGGTGCTATGTCCTGGTCACTTATGGGGCTTGTAGAATGGTGGTTTGAAACCCATTCTCAACAAACCCTTCAGTCTGCACCTTCAGTTATGTGATGAATCCCAGACCAGCTGCCCTGTATGGGGATCAGAAGATCCAGAAAATATATGGCAGTGAGGGATGGTAGAAAAGAAGGCAAAAGTGAAAATAAATAGGCTCTATGGGCTCTGTGTGTGTGTGCATGTGTGTTTGAGGCACCTGCACACACATGGCCTCAGGTAGATTCCACTCCCTGTCCCCTTCCCTGTGCCTCTATCCTCACCTGGATGTGCTGCCCAACATCAATCTATGACACTTGCATGAAGGAGCTTGGGTTCACTGTCCCATTTTCTCCCCAGGAAGACATTAATGGAGTCACAGAGTCCTTCTTTGTGTGTAGAAACCAGAGAAACTGAAGACTCTGGTAACTGGTTATGCCCCAGGCTCAGGAGCCAGGAGGAGCTGCTGCCTTTTCACAGGCAGTGTCTTCTGAGACCCATTCCCTGACCTGCTAGTTAGAAACCAGATGGAACAATCATCCAACATGACAGCTGTCCCCTCTGCACATTGTGACCCTGTTTCCCAGCAACATCCATGATAATTCCATTCAGAGGGACCAGACTGGTCTGTGGCCACACCCTGGTTTCTCCCCTGGGTGAGGATCCGCTGTGATGAATCCTCCCAGCCTTAACCCTGAACTTGTCCACTCTCTGTTCATGGTGTCCATGCTTCTGAATGAGAGTTCTGTCCCCATGGGTGAATACATTACATCCCAGGAAATGAGTAAAAAATAGAGACTAGACAAGTGATCACAATCATTATTTTAAATATCATATAGAAGAGGAAAGATTGTTATTTAATGATCTCAGAGAAACTAAGTATGAATAATATTAGATTCTGATGTGGGCCCAAGGTACCTGATAATTTATTTATAAAAGTAAATTAATTTGTGGGATAGTTCATTTGTTTTTATTTAAATATATGCTACATATAAAAGAGTATATGAAACATATACAGTCTATTGATAATGTTAATTAAAATTAATACCTATTTTCCTATCACTCAGCTTAAATAATATATGGGTCAATCATTTATTAATAATTAATTTCACTATGACAGTTTTTAATTTTTTAATTTTATATTTTGATTATTTTTTATATTATTTATTTTTTAATTTTATATATTATATATATAAATATTTCTACTCTGCAGCATGGTAACCCAGTTATACTTACATGGATACATACTTTTTTCTCAAATTACATATTCCATCATAAGTGAGTAGACAGAGTTCCCAGTGCTACACAGCAGGATCCCATTGATAATCGACCCCAAAGGCAATATTCTTCAACTATTTACCCCAAGCTCCCGATCCCTTTCACTCCCTCCCCTTCCTCCTTGGCAACCACAAGTTTATTCTCCAAGTCCATGATATGATTTTCTGTGGAAAGTTTCCTTTGTGCCATATATGAGATTCAAGATATAAGGGATATCATATGGTATTTGTCTTTCTCTTTCTTACTTCACTCAGGGTAAGAGTCTCCAGTTCCATCCATATTGCTGCAAATGGCAATATTTTGTTCTTTTTTATGTCTGAGTAGTATTCCATTATGTATATATACCACATCTTCCTAATCCAATCATCTGTCAATGGACATTTGGGTTGTTTCCATGTCTTGGCTATTGCTAATAGTGCTACAATGAACATGGAGGTGCATGTGACTTTTTTAAGGAGAGTTTTGTCAAGGTGCATGCCCAAGAGTGGTATACCTGGGTCATATGGTATTTCTATGCATAGTTTACTAAGGTACCTCCATACTGGTCTCTATAGTAGTTGTACCAGCTTTCATTCCCACCCACAGTGCAGGAGGGTTCCTTTTTCTCCACACCCCATGCAGCATTTGTTATTTGTGCCTTATTAATGATGGCCATTCTGCCTGGTGCAAGGCGATATCTCCTGGTAGTTTTGTTTTGCATTTCTCTAATAATCAGTCATGTTGAACATTGTTTCAAGTGCTTGTTGGTTATATGTATATCTTCCTTGGAGAAATGTCGATTCAAGTCTTTTGCCCGTTTTCATTTGGGCTCTTGCCTTTTGCTGTTGATTTGTATAAATTGCTTGTGTAATATAGAGATTAAGCCTTGGCAGTTGCATCATTTGAACCTACTTTCTCCCATTCTGTAAATTGTCATTTTGTTTTACATTTCTTTTGCCATACAAAAGCTTGTGATTTTGATTAGGTCTCAATGGTTTATTTTTTCTTTTATTTTTGTTGCTTTGGGGGACTGACCTGAGAAAACATTTGTAAGGTGGATTTCAGAGAATGTTTTGACTATGTTCTCTTCCAGGAGTGTGATGGTGTCTGGTCTTATAATGAAGGCTTGAAGCTACTTTGAGTTTATTTTCATGCATGGTGTGAGGCTGTGTTCTAGTTTCATTGATTTGCATGCAGCTATCCAGGTTTCCCAGCAATACCTGCTGAAAAGACTGTCTTTTTCCCATTTTATATTGTTGACTCCATTGTCAAAGATTAATTTACCATAGGTGTTTAGGTTTATACTTGGGTTCTTTATTCTGTTCCATTGGTCTTTATGTCTATTTTGGTATGAGTACCATACTGTCTTGATATCTGTAGCTTTGTTCCTCAGGATTGCTTTGGAAATTCTGGGTCTTTTATGGTTACATATGAAATTTTTTTAGTTAATGAATTTTAATGCATCATTTAAAATTTCCTTTCCATTTACAGTTATTATAAAATATTGGCTATATTCCCTGTGCTGTACAATACATCTTCTACCCCAAAACTTGTATCTCTTATTCCCCCACCTTACCCCTTCACCCCTCCTTATCAGTAACCACTAGTTAGTTCTCTATATCTGTGTCTGAATTTTTTTATTCAGTTGTGTATTATACTTTCAGATTTTACATGTAAGTGATATCATACAGTGTTTGTCTTCCTCTGTCTGACATATTTGTCTTAGCATAATGCCCCCCAAATTATTAGAAACCATTCACCTGTGTTTCACTTCCCAGATTTAGATGGAGAACATTATTGCCAGCAGGGCTGAATCTCCTTTTGTGTATCCTGTTAGTCATTCCTCTTCTCTCCTCAAAGTAAAATAATTCTTACTGTCTTACAAATATGTTGTTTTATTTTTGCCTGTTTTGAAAGTTCATATTAATGCCCTCAGACCTTATGTATTCTTTTTCTGGATCATTTGTTCAGTCTTACATTTGCAAGGTCATCTAGGTAGTGGTATGGTGTGGTAATTTGTTTATTTCTATTGCTGAGAGTTGCCCAATTGTAGCATGGTCTCACTCATTACTCATGAAACCTATTCTTGATAGAAAAATTTTGGGGTGTTATTAGGAATAATGCTTCCATGATCATTCCTATATATGTTTCTTGGTGCACATATGCATTTCCTTCACTTTCCTACATATCTAGGAGTGGAATTTCTTGGTTTTAGAAGGTCCCCATCTTCATTTTACTCCACAATGTAAAATTTACTTCCAAAGAGATTGTACCAAGTTGTGCTTTCACCATCAACATGTGAGGATGTAGTTGTAGTTCATTCTAAAACCACACTTGGTGGTGCCTGCCTTTTTCATTGTACTCATTTGGTGTGTGTATGCTGGGGGAGAACTCCTGGTGGTTTGATTTTGTATTTCATTGATTAACCATGAGGTCGAGTACCTTTTAAATTCTTATTAACATTTTTATTTCCTAATTCTGAAACTGCTTGTATAAGTTTTTTCTTTTTCCAGAGTTCCTCTTGTGGTACAGTGGAAAAGAATCTGACTGGTGTCCATGAGGATGCGTGTTCTGTTCCTGGCTTCACTCCATGGATTAAGAATCTGGTGTTGCCCCGAGATGTGGTGTAGGTCTCAGACAGGGCTTGGATCCTGTGTTGCTGAGGCTGTAGTGTAGGCTGACAGCTGTAGCTCCAATTCAACTTCTACCCTGATATCTTCCATATGCTATTTCCTAAAAAGACAAAAAAAAAAAAGAAGTCCACTTTTCCCTGAGTTAAGGAAGGTATTTTTCAGCATTTTCTTCTAAAAATGTTATAATTTTGCTTTTCAAAATTCATGCTTTAGTCTACCTGGAATTGACTTTTTTGTATATTGTGAAGTGATGGTGGGGATGTCTTTTTTTAACTTATTTTTGTTTGCATCAAGACCAATAATTTAATCGTTCATGTATAGATTCCTTCAAATTGCAGTAGTATGAACCTATCAGCTGTAACTAAAATGCAGTTTTGTTTCTTTTCTTAGAGAATTTATTTATTTTATCTATTTTTCTTATCCTACTGTGGCCTCAATTACAATGTGGTATAGCTGTGGTAAGAGCTGGTGTTTTATTTACTTCTCATGGAATAGGAAGGAATTAAATATATAACCATACATATTATCTATGCTATATGTTTGAAAAAACTCCTTTTTCAGATGAAGAAAATTTTCTTCTATGTGTGCTTGCTAACAGACCTTTTTAATGAGCATATGCTGAATTATATCAAATGTTTTATTCCTTGCATCTGTTGAAAGGTTATTCTTGCATCATGTATTTGTACTTTGTTTTATCATTTTAGTAACTTACTTTGATTGATTTTTGAATGTGAAATCAACTTTACATTCCTGGGAAAAGTCAATTTGGTAGTGATAATGTCATATTTTCTTCTGAGTGGTTTTTAATTATCTTACTAATATTTATTTTTGAATCAGTGCATTTAAGTCATGAATGAGATCAGCCTGTTCCTGTACAATTTTGCAGTGTTCTTGTAGCTTTATGTATCAAGGTTGTGCTCATCTGTAAATGGGAATTTGTGAGTCCTCTTTTAATTTATATTTCCTGAAAGAGTTTTGCCAGCTAGAAATAATTTCTTTCTTGATTGTTTATAAAACTATGTTCACATTTGCAGCCATCTAGGGCTGAAAGTTTCTATGAGGATAAGTGTTTGGCTACTGATTCAATTACCCCTATAGTTACAGGTCTAAAAAGTTACTAAATTTTTTGGAAACATGGTTAAAGCCCATAGCCTATGTTTCATAAACATGTTCACCATTATGAATGATAGTTTGTGGACTAGTTTAGCTTCAAGCAGCTTTACTTAATATTGTTTTGAAATACAATTTGCAGGGCCTGTGTAGCTCAGTCAGTAGAGGATCAGACTTTTAATCTGAGGGTCCAGCCTTTAAGTCCCTGTCCAGGTGCTGTGTGAAATATAATTCATAAACAATATTATGCTAGTTTCAGGTGTATCACATGGTGATTTGACATTTTCATACATTATTAATTATTAATATAGTAACTATCTATCCCCATATGCTTTTATATATTTTTAACATATTATTTATGCTGTACATTAAATCCCAAGGTTTCTATATCTTATGGAAGGAGGTTTGTTCCTCTACATCCACATTACCTATCTCATCTTTCTCCCTCCAGATACTGTCCCCTCTGTCAACCACTCGTTTCTTCTCTGTATTTATGAGTCTGTTTTCATTGTGTTTTGTTGACTTTTTGTTTTGAATTTTAGATGCCAGATATAAGTGAGATAACATGATATTTATTGTTGTCTCTCTGCCTTATTTAACAGAGCATAATACCTTCTAGGTCCATTCATGTTATTGGAACATGGCTGTGAACTGTGAGATGCACTTGAATAGATCCTTTATGGTCATATTTTTTGCCAATGAAGTCAGAAAAAATATTTTTCCCTATAATGGGATGGCATAGATACTTGTTTTCACTGTTGGGGATTCACATTCATTCTATTGTATGGTGGATATCCAGTTTCCCAGCACCAATTATTGAAGAGACTCACTTTTCCATATTGTGTGTTTTTGGCTCCCTTGTCAAAGATAAGTTGAGCATATATGTGCGGATTTATTTCTGGGCACTACATACTGTTCCATTTTTTATATCTCTGTTTTTATGTTAGTAGCATACTGTGTTGATTTCTTAATTTTTAGTAGAGTTTGAAGATAGGAATTGTGATGCCTAAATTTTTGTCCATTTTATTCAAGATGGCTTTGGCTTTTGGGGGTCTTTTGAGGTTTCATATGGATGAAATAAATGATGGTCATGGGATGTGAGCTCCAGCACAATTTAGGATCAGTTACGTGTGAATCTCAAGATCTGGTACTACTCTGTTTGGTCGTTTCTGCAGTGGATGGAGTGGCAGATTCCATTGTAGGTTCTTCAAAGTTCAAGGGTACTCATGGCCTTTCCTTCTCCTCATGAGCAGGTAGAGGGAAGACTGATGTGTCACTGACATTAGAGACATCTTCAGGAACACCTGCAGTTCAGGTACTTTAGTTCCTGCACTGGCTGCATCACAAGATGAAGGCAGTTAACTCAGTGGTCTTCTTCTCCAACCAGAAGCTTGGGGGTATGTTCCCTTTGGTCTCAGTTCTGTTGGTAAATGATGATACTGCTCATTGTCCTCCTTCTTGTAAACTGGTAGAAAAGTGCTAAATATCCTGAGGCCATGGAGGCATAAGAGATATGTCCTCAGGGGACGGGATTAAGATGGCTGAATAGAAGGACTGGAGCTCAACTTCTCTCCTAAAAACAACAAAATTCACAACTAAAGACTGAGCACACTTCACCAAAATGGATATCCTACTCCAGAAGAAAAAGAGGAGGCCACATCAAGGGGTAGGAGGGGCAATTTCACAATATAAACAACCCAATACCTCCTGGGTGGGGAGCTCCACAGACTGGAAACTAACTGGTTTACAGAGACTCACCTACAGGAGTGAGAGTTCTGAGCCACACATCAAACTCTCACGTGTGGGGATCTGACACAGGGAGAAAGAGCCCCAGAGCATCTGGCATTGAAGGCCAGTGGGGCTTGTGTGCAAGAGCTCCATGGAACTGGGGGAAACAGAGACCCCATTCTTAAAAGGAAAACACAGACTTTCACGTGCACTGGGTCCAAGGGCAAAGCAAAGTCTCCAAGGGAATCTGGGTCAAACCTGACCGCAGTTCTTAGAAGACATCCTGGGAAAACAGGGGTGAATGTGACTTGTAGTGAGGGAAGGACATTGAAAGCAAAGCTCTTGGGAATATTCAGCAGCAGTGCCTTTCTCTGGAGGTGCCCATTTTGGGAAAATCTGGCCCCACCCATCAGCCAGCTGCTGAGAAACCCCAGGACAAACAACAACCCAGGTGGGATCACAGCCCCACCCCTCTGTAAACAGGCTACCTAAAGACCCCTCAGGCACACAGCTGCCTCTAAGCCCATCCAGAGACTAAGCCCCATCCACCAGAGGGATTACAATCAGCTCCTCCTACCAGGGGGCCTACAATCAGGAAGCCTACACCAAGCCCCCATACTGACTTTAGCCACAGAGGGGAAGACATCAGAAGTAAGAGAGGCTACAACTCTATTATTGGTAAGAAGATCACCACACAAAAAACCTATCAAAATGAAAAGACAGAGAACTCTAACTCAGATGAGGGAGAAAGGAAAAACCCCAGAAAAACAGCTAAGCAAGGAGGAGATTCTTAGCCTCCAGGAAAAAGACTTTAGACTGTTGATGCTGAAGAAGATACAAGACATTGGAAATAAACTGGATGCAAAGATGGATAACTTACAGGAAACACTGACCAAAGCAATACAAGATATACAACTTAAACAAGAAGAGATGCAAAATACAATAACTGAAATGAAAAATTCACTAGAAGCAGCTAACAGCAGAATACAGGAGGCAGAAAAACGAATAAGTGAGGTGGAGGACTGGTTAGTGGAAATTATGGAAGCAGAACAGAAAAGAGAAAAAAGATTGAAAACAAATGAAGAGAGTCTCAGAGAACTCTGGGACAACGTGAAATGCACCAACATTCATATTATAGCGTTGACAGAAGGAGAACAGTGAAAGGAAGGGACAGAAAAAATTATTCCAAGAGATAATAGCTGAAAACTTCCCTAACATGGGGAAGAAATCACTCACTCAAATCCAGGAAACACAATGAGTACAATACAAAATATCTCCCAAGGAGGAACACCTAGAGACACATATTAATCAAACTGACCAAAATTAAAGACAAAGAGAAAATCTTGAAAGCAGCTAGGCAAAAGAAACAAATAACATACAAGGGAACCCTGATAAGGCTATCGGCAGATATTTCAATAGAAACTCTGCAGGCCAGAAGGGAGTGGCATGATATACTCAACATGATGAAAGGAAAAAACCTCCAACCATGATTACTCTACCCAGCAAGGCTCTCGTTCAGATTTGAAGGAGAAATCAAAACCTTCACAGATAAGCAAAAGCTGAGAGAATTCAGCAACACTAAACCAGCCTTACAACAAATACTAAAGGAACTTCTATAGGCAGAAAGAACAAGAGAAGAAGGAAAGGAAAAATTCCAGCCAAAACAAATCCAAAGTAATTAATAAAATGGCAATAAGAACATAATATCAATAATTACCTTAAATGTTAATGGACTAAATGCCCCAGCCAAAAGACATAGACTGGCTGAATGGATACAAAAAACAATACCAATATATATGCTGTCTTCAAGAGACCCACTTCACTTCTAGGGACACATACAAATTGAAAGTGAGAGGATGGAAGAAAATATTTCACGCAAACGGGGATCAAAAGAAAGCTGGAGTAGCAATACTCATATCAGACAAAATAGACTTTAAAATGAAGAATATTTTCAGGGACAAAGAAGGACATTACATAATGATCAAAGGAGGAATCCAAGAATTTGATATAACAATTTTAAATATCTATGCACCCAACACAGGTTCACCACAATATATAAGGCAACTGCTAACAAACTTAAAAAGGAGAAATTGACAATAACACAATCATAGTGGGGGACTTTAACACCCCACTTACAGAAATGGACAGATCAACCAGACAGAAAATCAATAAGGAAACACAGGCCCTGAATGAAGCATTAAACCAGATGGACTTCATACATATTTATAGGACATTTCATCCAAAAGCAACAGAATACACATTCTTCTCAAATGCACATGGAACATTCTCTAAGATTGATCATATCCTGGGCTATACATCCAACCTCAGTAACTTTAGGAAAATTGAAATCATATCAAGCATCTTTTCCAACCACAGTGCTATACCACTGGAAATCAACAAGAAAAAATCTGCAACAAACACAAAAACGTGGAGATTCAACAACATGCTACTAAACAACCAATGGATCACTGAAGAAATCAAAGTGGAAATTTAAAAATACCTAGCAGCAAGTGACAGTGAAGACACAACACTCCTAAACCTATGGGTTGTAGCAAAGGCTGTTCTAAGAGGAAAGTTTATAGCAATACAAGCCCACCTCAGGAAACAAGAAAAAGCCTAAATAAACAGCTAACTTTACATCTAAAGCAGCTTGAGAGAGAAGAACAGACAAGACCTAAAGTTAGTAGAAGGAAAGAAATCATTAAGATCAGAGCAGAAATCAATGAAATAGAAACAAGGAAAACCATAAGAAAGATAAATGAAATGAAAAGCAGGCTCTTTGAAAAGATCAACAAAATTGATAAACTCCTAGCCAGGCTTACCAAGAAAAAAAGAGAGAGGACTCAAATCAATAAAATTAGAAATGAAAAAGGAGAAGTAATAACGGACATAACAGAAATACAAAGGATCATGAGACTACTATATGCAACCATATGCCAATAAAATGGAAACCCCTGGAGAAATGGAAAAATTCTTAGCAAAGTACAATCTTCCAAGACTAAACCAAGATGAAATAGAAAAGATGAATGGACCCATCAAAAGAACTGAAATTGAAACTGTGATTTAAAAAATTCCAACAAACAAAAGTCCAGGACCTGATGGCTTCACAGGCGATATCTATCAAACATTTAGAGAAGAGCTAACACCTCACCTTCTGAAACTATTTCAAAAAATTGCAGAAGGGATTCTCCCAAACTCATTCTATGAGGCAACTGTCACCCTAGTACCAAAACCAGACAAAGACTCCACAAAAAAAGAAAACTGTAGGCCAACATCACTGATGAACATTGCTGCAAAAACCCTCAACAAAATCCTAGCAAACCACATCCAACAATACTTTAATAGTATTGTACATCATGATCAAGTGGGATTTATCCCAGGGATGCAAGATAGCTTCAATATCTGCAAATCCATCAGTGTGATACACCACATTAACAAATGGAAGAATAAAAACCATATGATCCTCTCAATAGACGTGGAAAAAGACTTTGACAAAATCCAACACCCATTTCTGATAAAAACCCTTCAGAAAGTTGGCATAATGGGAACCTACATCAACATGGTAAAGGCCATATATGACAAACCCACAGCGAACATCATTCTCAATGGTGAAAAGCTGAAAGAATTCCCACTGAGATCAGGAACAAGACAAGGATGTCTGCTCTCGCCATTACTCTTCAACATAGTTCTGGAAGGCCTAGCCACAACAATCAGAGAAGAAAAAGAAATAAAAGGAATCCAAATTGGAAAGGAAGAAGTAAAACTATTGCTATTTGCAGATGACATGATACTATACCTAGAGAATCCTAAAGACTCAACCAGAAAACTGTTAGAGCTTATCCATGAATTTGGCAAAGTCAAGGATACAAAATCAATACACAGAAATGGATAGCGTTTCTATATACTAACAATGAAAAAGGAGAAAAGGAAATTAGGGAAGCAATCCCATTTACCATTGCATCCAAAATAATAAAATACCTAGGAGTATACTTACCTAAAAAAAGAAAAGACCTATACTCTGAAAACTACAAGCCACTGATGAAAGAAATCTATGATGACACAAATAGATGGAAAGATATACCATGCTCCTGGATTGGAAGAGTTAAAATTACCAAAATGACTATACTCCCCAAGGCAATCTACAGATTCAATGCAATCCCTATCAAATTACCAAGGACATTTTTTTCAGAATTGCAACAAAATATTTCAGTTTGTTTGGAAGCACAAAAGACCCAGAATAGCCAAAGATATCCTGAAAAAGAAAAATGGAGCTGGAGGAATCAGGCTCCCAGACTTCAGACTATACTACAAAGCAACAGTCATCAAAACTGCATGGTACTGGCACAAAGACAGACATATAGATCAGTGGAACCAGATAGAAAGCCTAGAATTAAACCCATGCACTTAGAGTCAACTAATCTATGACAAAGGAAGCAAGACTATACAATAGAGAAAGGACAGCTTGTTCAATAAGTGGTGCTGGGAAAACTGGACAGCCACATGGAAAAGAATGAAATGAGGATACTCCCTAACACCATACACAAAAATAAACTCCAAATGGATTAAATACCTAGATAGAAGACCAGACACTATCAAACTCCTAGAGGAAAACACAGGCCAAACACTCTCTGACATAAATGACAGCATCATTATCTCAGATCCACCTCTCAGAGTATTGTCAATAAAAACAAAAATAAACTAATGGGACCTAATTAAACTTAAAAGTTTCTGCACAGCAAAGGAAACCCTAAACAACACAAAAAGACAACCCACAGAATAGGAGAAAATCTTTGCAAGTGAATCAACTGACAAGGGATTAATCTCCAAAATTAATAAACACCTTCTGCAGCTCCATACCAAAAAAACAAACAACCCCATCAAAAAATGGGTGGAAGATCTAAACAGACAGTTCTCCAAAGAAGACATACAGATTGCCGAGAAACACATGAAAAGATGTTCAGCATCACTCATTATTAGAGAAATGCAAATCAAAACCACGATGAGGTACCACCTTACACCAGCCAGAATGGCCATCGTCCAAAAGTCTACAAACAATAACTGCTGGAGAGGGGGTGGAGAAAAGGAACCCTAGTACACTGTTGGTGGGAGTGTAAATTGGTGCAACCACTGTGGAAAGCAGCATGGATATTCCTCAGAAAAGTAAACATAGAACTACCATTTGATCCAGCAATCCCACTCCTGGGCATCTATCCAGGGAAAACCATGACTCACAAAGACACATATACTCCAATGTTCATTGCAGCACTATTTACAATAGCCAAGCCATGTAAACAACCTAAATGCTCATCTACAGAGGAGTGGATCCGTAAGATGTGGTACATATACACAATGAAATATTACTCAGCCATAAAAAGAACGAAATACCAGCATTTTTTGCAACATGGATGGACCTAGAAATGATCATGCTATGTGAAGTCAGCCATACAATGAGACACCAACATCCAATGCTTTCACTGACATGTGGAATCTGAAAAAAGGACAGACTGAACTTCTTTGCAGAACAGATGCTGACTCACAGACATTGAAAACCTTATGGTCTCCAGATGAGACAGTTTTGGGGGTGGGGGAATGTGCTTGGGCTGTGGGATGGAAATCCTGTGAAATCAGACTGTTATGATCGTTATACAACTACAAATGTGATAAATTTAAAAAAAGTAAAAAAAAAAAAAGATATATCCTCAGGTAGCAGCCTGGACCACCAGAGAACTGAGCAGGATGGGGAACCATCTATTGGCCTAGATGTGTACAATGATGTGAGGACTAGGAAAAAGAGATAGAGAAAAATTTGTGTTTACATTGCTTTTATAGTCATGTATTTTTAGTGACTGATTCACACACTGACATACATGTTGCCACCAGCCCCATGTGGCCATCACCTTAAAATTAATTAAAATGACATTAAATTATAATTTTGGTTCCTCAGTTGCAGTAGCTATATTTCAAGTCTCCAGTAGTCACAGGAGACTGGTGCTGCTGTATTGGATAACATGGCTATAGAGTATTTCTATCCTTGTGGAAAGTCCTATTGTATAGTGCCAATAATAGACCATGGAGGCTGGAAATCTGCAATATACATGTGTGTGCTTGGGTTGCTGTGTGGAAGTTGCTTCTTTTTATGTTAATTGTGTTTTGGTTTGACCACATGTCATTCTTATGTTGCTTAGTGGTGTTTCTGTGTGCATGCGTATGGTTTGTGAGTTGTGTTGGGTGACTGTATGTCGTCTTCACATGATTCTTTAAAAACAGCTTGTGAAGTATAATTCATATACACAAAACTGCACATATATAATGTATGAAATTTTGAGAAGTTTGGACATGTTCACCTACTTGTGAAGCTATCACCACAATCAAGGTCATCAATACATCTGTCTCCTCTAAAATTGTCCTTGTGTCCTTTTTTTTTGTGGTGAGAAAACTTATCATGAGATCTTCTACATTAAGGAATTTTTAGGTACACTGTGTAGTGTTTTTGACTCTAGGTATTATGCTATATAACAGGTCTCTAGAAAGAGGTCATCTTGCATAACTGACAATTTATTTCATTTAAATATCAACACTACCATTCCTCTTCACCCTATCCCTTGGTGACTGCCATTTATTCTCTGCTTCTATGAGTTTCTTAAAGGGAAATTATTCAATATTTTTCCTTATAGGACTGGCTTATTTCACTTAGCATAACATACTCCTGGTTCATCCATGTTGACAGAAATGGCAGAATTTCCTTTTTTAAGACAAAATAGTATCCAATTGTGTGTATATGCCATATTTATCCATTCTTCTGTTGATGGAAATCAGCTTGTTTCCATAGCTTATCTATTGAGCACAGTGCTGCAATGTACATGGGAGAGTAGATGTATCTCTGAGACCCTTATTCCAAAACTTTCTGGTGTACACCCAGAAGTGGGATTTCTGGATCATGTGGTACTTCTACTTTTAATGTCTTGGGGAATCACCATACTGTTTTCCATAATGGTGGCACCATTTTACTTCCCCACCAACAATGAAGAAATGTTCATGTTTGAATGCTTTTTAAGTGGTGTATGACAAAAGATTTCATTATAAAGTTGGTATGAATCCATACAAACCTCCACACTTCTGACAAGGATGAGTATAGGTAAGAGAGTGGGCCAAAATGCAGCACCTGGGGTTTTGTTTTTGTGTCATTCTGTGTCATGCTGTGTGTTTCTGTGTATAACACACTCATAATCTCCTGCCCTTCTCCTGGATGGCTGTAGAGCTGAGAGGCCCATGTGAGGGCTTTGAAAATATATTTATGCATTCAACCTGGTCAGACAGACACACAGCCTGAATCTTCAATTGTTTTAGCTCTAGTCATAAACAGGCAGCAAACAAAGTCCTCTTTATGTTAAGTTGATGACTCTTTGTCCAGATGATTTGAAGGCTGCTGAACTTCTCACAATATTCCTCATCAATACTTAATGATTTCCACATTTCCACTCTGGGGAACAGGGTGGGGTAACTTTTGGAACCCTGTCTAGTTAATCAGATGTCTGTGAATCCTGATATATATTCTTTGACCTACAGCATCTGGTCACCTCATCAGGCAAATTCACATGTCCTTCACTTTGCATGTGTTCTCAGAACTGAGACATTTTAAAGCCCTCATGATGGAAGGGGATCGAGGGATGATGGCAGATATGAAGGAAACTATTTATTGGCATATTTATTAAAAATGCAATGAGTCAAATGATGTGGATCTACTACTCTTTAAGGGCTGTGTTCTGCACCTGTACTGTTTCATGGAGAGTGAGACCTCAGAAATAATCACACATTTTCATGAAGCTACTTGATCTTGTTTGATGGACTCCTCATATTTTTGTCCTCTTTAGTTACTGTTGTCTGCTTACTCATCCTGCCCAAAAAATGAGACAATTTGTTTATTTTGGGGGTTACTCCTTTTTAGATTGCTGTTTTTAGTCAATGATTCATTGACTCTTGTGATATATTTTATAAATTAAAATTTTTACTGTGATAAATATATATATATATTTTTAACATAATATTTCAATATTTGTGTACAGTTCTGTGGCACTAATTCATGTTGTGGTACAACCATTACCACCATCTATTTCCAGAAATTTTGTATCTTCCTAAAAGGAAATTCTGTAACCACTGAACAATAACACCTCATTTTCCTCCCCACCCTAGCCCTTGATTATCTACATTCCAAAATTGTCTCTATTAATTTGACTATTCCAATAATCTAACTGGAATCTTATAGTATTTACACTTTTGTGACTTCATGATTTTACTTAGCATAATGTCTTCAAGATTCATTAATGTTGTGGCTGTGTCAGTATTCCATTCATTTTTATGGCTGAATAATATTCCACAGTATGTATAAGACCATAAAATATTTATCCATTAATTTGTTAAAAGACAAGGTTTTTCTCCCATATTTTGGGTATTGTGAATAATGATGTTTTAAGCAAGGCTGTATCAATACCTCTTTGGCTCCTGCTTCAATTCCTTTGTGTACATATCCAGAGGTAAAATTTTATAATCATTTGGTAATTGTTTGTTTTTTTGATGAACTGTCATAATTTTCCTTCTCCCCTCCCTTCCTTTCTTCCTTCCTTCTTCCTTCTTTCTTTCTTTCTTTCTTTTTCTTTCTTTCTTTCTTTCTTTCTTTCTTTCTTTCTTTCTTTCTTTCTTTCTTTCTTTCTTTCTTTCTTTCTCTCCTTTCTTTCCTTCCTTCCTTCCTTCCTTTACTATTTTTAGTCATTCTAATGATAAGTTATTTTTTGTTTGAGCATTGATTTTGTACATGGTACATTAACCTCCCCAATAATGCTTTAAGTGGTGTGTGTGTGTGTTTTGTGTGTAAGAAAGCCATAAGCGTATAAGCCATCTGACAGTAAAGAGAGGGAAGGGACTGTGTTTAATTTATTACGCTCTCCCAAATGTCTAACGTAGTGTCCCCATTCAGTAAAAAAAAAAAAAAATGTTGAGCTGTTCCTGATTTCCACTGAAGTCCTGGATTGAAGTCATGTAATTTCTCCATGTGACTGTGTCAGTGTTCAGACAAATCACATCGCATTGCTCTCACCAGAGAGGAAGAGGGATCAGTCTGTGAGTATAGCACAGTGAGATCTGTCTGTACACTGACAGTCACTCTGAGAGTGCATGTGTGACCACATGGTAACTGCTGTACACAATAATTCTAAGTTCCTGGCATTTCCCATTTGTCTTCATTCGCAGAAGTGAGAATAGCATCATGAGGAGGGAGAACCAGAGCAGCCTGTCCTGGTTCATTCTCTTGGTGCTCCCCATCTGGCCAGAGCAACAGGGCATGTTCTTTGCCCTGTTCCTAGCATGTACCTGACACAAATCTGGGGAACATGCTCATCATCATACTCATCAGGCTGGACCCTCGCCTCCTCACTCCCATGTACTTCTTCCTCAGCTGCTTGGCACTCACAGACATCTCCTTTTCCTCTGTCACTGTCCCTAAGATGCTGATGAACATACAGACTCAGGAACATTCAATTGCCTATGCAGGGTGTGTAACACAGACATATTTTTTCTTATTTCTTGCTTGCATTGATGAACTTCTTGCAGTGATGGCCTATGACTGGTATGTGGCCATTTGTCATCCTCTTCACTATGCCATCATCATGAGGGAGGAGCTTTTTATATGTTTGTTGCCTGGATCCTGGCTCCTCTCTGCTGCCAGTGCTCTGACCCACTCCACCCTCCTGGTTCCACTGTCCTCCTGTGCTGACAGCATAATCCCCCACTTCTTCTGTGAACTTTCTTCCATACTTATGCTGTCCTTTTCTGACACCTCTCTCAATAAGCTGGTCATATTCACTGTAGGGGCTGCATTTGTTATTTTTCCATTGCACAGCATCCTAATATCTTATGGCCACATTGGTGTCTCCATTCTGAGGATCCCCTCTACTAAAGGGATCTGCAAAGCCTTGTCCACCTGTGGCTCCCACCTATCTGTGGTGTCTCTATTCAATGGAACAATGATGGAAGTGTGCCAGAGTCTGGCTCCAGCTGCCAGGGAGTGTACACTTTCCCTGAAGGAGATGGACAGAATCAGTGTGTGCAATGGATACAGTCTAATTGTCCCTTCTTTCAGGGCACTGGACTGCTCAAACTTTATTGGCATAAGTGGTTGATTATATAGACAATTTTTCACTACAGATTACATCATAGTGTTAAAAGTAAATTGGTTAAATATTAGGCTTTGTTTTTTGATCACATGGTACAGTACCAATATGTCATGTCTTAAAATCTTCAGCCTAACTAAATTTAGTGAGTACAATTCAAGAACAGGCACAGAATATCATGTGAGAAAGAGGAGACCCAGCACAAACCATCCCATGGCCAGCCAGTTCCCACAAGCTGAAAAAGTTAGAGACACAAAAAATCTTGTCTTTGGACTAGTGTCTATCTTCAAAGTGTCCTTGGCAGAGAGACAGTGTGAGAAAATACAAATCAATTTAGTTAGCAACCACTAAAAGTTTCTAAAAATCAAGGACAAAACTCACAGCTGGGTTTCTTTTGATAATGAATAATATGTGTGTAACTTCTATAGACCTCATTAAAATCCTAACTCTAAAGTTTACTCTATAACTAGTTAGTAGATAAACACTATGTTTTAATTAAGTTGGATTTGAATAGGGAAAAGTCCTTCTGGATGAAATTCTTATTATATTATTGTTGTAATTTTTTTAAATCACAAATCACCACAGGAAAATAAGAATGGAAAATAAGAATAATAAGTAAATAATCAGGAAAGACTGATGAAAATTTAATAACAAAACCACAGGAAAGACTAGGTCACCTGAGAAAGAATCCATGTTCTCCAGCGCAAACATGGAAATTGTTTTCCCAGGAAAGCCCCAATTCTTCCCCATCAACATCAACATGAGAGACATGTGACCTGAGGCCTGCCCTCAGGTTGCACCCTATATGCAGGTCTCAGGCTCCCCTCAGTTTTCCACCATACAGGTAGGCTTCAGCCTGCCCTCAATTTTTCACTGTACAGACAGGCTTCTATCCTGACCAGAAGCCCACCTTCGGCTTGCACCATTCAGGCAGGTCCCTTTTTATGAGTAGGAATCTGCCCTCAGTCTTGTACCATTAGGCAAGCTCCATTCCTTGGCTCCTTGTATCTTCTTGGCTCCTCGCAGCAGTGTACCTTCCCTCCTCATCAGGCAAGTCCTACAACAAAGACATCATTGCTTCCATGATGTACACAGTGGTCACTGCCATGCTGAACCCTTTCATCTACAGCCTGAGAACCAGAGACATGACATTGGCTCTGGGGATTCTTTTCAGAAACAATAACCTTTCAGCCAAGTGAGGATCAACTAATCATGTTCTTATTTCACTCACTGACCTTGTTAGAAAACCTTAATATGGGTGTGTTGATCACCCATGCCACTAGAACTTTTCTAACTTTCTTTTAAATTCTCATTGTTATTGGAATAATCTCTTTCCCTTTGGTCATATCTCTAGTCCATTTGTTCTTCCATAACCCTATAAGACATTATCCACAACACACATTCATCTTGTGGTCTCAAAGCACCCAACTCCTTTGTGTGTATGTGCCTCTGTGTGTTTAAATTTTGTTTTTTTCCCAATGTTTTATATTATTATTACACTTGGCATTTTTACAGCTTTTTTGAAGTATACATATATTTTAGGTATTATTATGGTGATCTATTCTTGGGCATTAGTTTTTCAATTTTTAATTGATTAATTAATTAATTGGAATTTATTTGTCTTTTACAATTTCTTTTTGTTTCAGGTATATAACAAAATGATTATTTTTATATATATTATAAAGTATATGTATTGTTTTAGGTTGTTTTCCCTTATATGTTATTACAAAATATTGAGTATAGTTCCACATGCAATAATATTGGTCCTTGTTAATCATCTGTTTTATATATAGCAGTGTCTATATCCCAAACTTCTAAGTTGTCCCTCCCTCCTTTCCCCTTTGGTAAACATAAGTTTGTTTTCTATGTCTGAGGGTCTTATTTCTGTTTTGTGTACAAGTTCATTTATATCATTTTTTAAGATACCACATATAAGCAATATCATATCATGTGTAATTTTTCTGGCTGGCTTACTGCATTAAGTATGATAATTTTAGCTCTATCCATGTTGCTATAAATGGCATTATTTCATTCTTTTTTTTTTGGCTGAGTAGTATTCTGCTTTATATATATGTAGCACATCTTCATTATCATTCATCTATTGATGGATGTTTACATTGATTCCATGTCTGGGCTTCTGGCCCTCCAAAGCTATAAGTATTCAGTTAAGATTCTGAATTGAAATGAGAGTCTGTAAGTTCTTCAGACCACCAAGGTTTGCTCTTTTTCTTTGGATTCTGGGTTTCCAGAAAGAAAGTGAGGATTCAGGTAACAGAGTGAAGCAGAAGTTGTTTGAACACAGAGCACAAGTATAACTCCGAAGGAGCCCAGAAACCTCCATAGTCATGCATTGTGTGTCTATGTGTAAGCATGTGTGTGGCCATCAGAGAAGTTAAAAGTATTTGTGTCTGCATGTTGTGTTTTTTGAATCTATGTGTATGTATAACTGACAAACACACTGAATGACACACACTAGGATATAAAGAGGTCACAGAAGCCTTGATATTTCCTCAGAGTGTGCTTGTTCTATGTGCATGTGCTGCTTGTGTGCTGTGTGTAAGACCTTGTGCACTACTTGGGTTTGAATATGAATGACAACTTGTGTCGACAGTGCCCCTGGTCTAAGATGCTTCATTGTTCTGTGTGTGTAGCTGTATAGCACATGTGTATTTTGTTTGTGAGTTTTGCACAAATTTTTGTGAAGCTGACTCACACCTTGATTATATTTATCTAGTGAGAGTATAATCCATAGAAATCTATAAATCTCCATTTAGCATGAGTGCATGCTTTTGTGTAGAAAATACACAGCTTGACTTCCTTCACATGGAAGAAATAAATATCTGTGTGTGTGTGTTTTAAATTTTCACATTTTTTATTCTCCACTTGCCTAAGACCAGAATCCACACAGTCAGTTCCACAGGAAACCTATTTTGAAGAATATCATCATCTATTTTTCTGTGATTTGACTACTCCAGCAGGGCTGCTGGAAACTCAATGTTTTTGACACTCTGCTTCAATTTTGGTAGAACAGTTTAGAAACAAATTCCTCACTTCTTGGATCACATATGTGGACACACGGATCTTTATCTTTTCCTCACTTAATTGATTGGTGACCTTGGGTTTGGTTATTCTCAGCATCCATTGCTGTTACATGGAATCATGCTATTTGCTGACATATCTTGTCTGTAGGGTCCTTAAGAAGCTAGGCACATCATAAGCACTTAGCAAATTGTAGCCCCATGGAGACCCTAAAACTTGACTCTCCATTTTCTATTCTACATAGGACAATACTTGGTATGAAGACAGAAAAATAAAGCCCATCCATAGTCTTTCTCTCAACACCATGCCCTAGGTCACACTCAGTCTCCTCTTCACTACTGAGCAATTATACAGTCACCTCTTTGCACATGGTGATGATGGAATAAAAGTACCACATCTGTATTATTCCGTTCTGTTCCCATTGCAGCTCCTGGATGTCATTAGGATCTCTGGTTCTCCTGCAGGATATCTGTGAGATCCTGGGCTAAGTCTGACCCAGCAGCTTTCAGTGAGAAGCCTGTGCTTGGTGGGAGGGTCAATTGTCTGGTCCGTCCTTATATCACCCAGCAACTGAGTCAATTAATAACACCCAGCAACTCCCTGGTCTGGAGCAAGAATCTACCAACAGATTGTTACACAATATCAAGTTCCTATCCCAAGCATATTTTAACATTTATCTTTTCACATTTAACATTTGACTTTAGCTTTTCTGCCCCCCAATAAAAAGTGGTGGATTCTTTCTCTAGTGAAAATATGATCAGAAAATCAAACTTTGAAGGAGTTCCTGTTGTTACTTAGTGGATTATGGACCTGAAGTATCCATTAGGGTGTGGGTTTGATCCTTGGCCTCACTTATTGGGTTAAGGATCCAATGTTACTGTGAGCTCTGGTGTAGGCCACAGACCCTACTTGCATCCATAGTTTTTGTGGCTGTGGATTAGGTGGGCAGCTGCAGCTCAGATTTGACCCTTGGTCTTAGAAATCCCATATGATACAGGTGCAGCCCTAAAAAGCAAGCAAAAGGAAGAGAAAGAAAGAATGAGATAGAGAGAGAGAGAAGAAAGAAAGAGAGAGAGAAAGAGAGAGAAATAAAAAGAAAGAAAGAGAGAAAGAAAGAGAGAGAAAGAAAAGAGAGAAAGAAAGAAAAGAAAAGAAGAAAAATAAAAAGAAAAGAAAAAAGGAAGGAAGGAAGGAAGGAAATCAGGCTATGAAGCAGCCTCTATTATAGCATATCTACGTGAGACTGTTTAAGTGATTTCACTGCTCCTGTTGGTAATACAGAGGGAAAAAAAACACAGTATTCTCTACTTGCTAGACACAAATAAAGTTTGATGGATTGAATGAAATTGAAGGCATATAAAAGACATTGGCAAAATAAAGGGCTGCAGGAATATGAGTATGGAAAGTTATCTGAGCAGAAGCACTCCTTCAAATCCTGAAGTAATTCTTCTTAGGGTCCTGTGAATTTTATCTAACTAAAGAGAGGGAGGAACACTAGGGTCATAGGAGCAAAGATTCCAAAATAATTTTAATAGCATGGGAGGGAATTGTGACTACAGCAGTTACTAACTCTATAATTATGCTAGTTTTCTACTCCTGAGTATGTAGTTAATGAGTTTTGTTTGTTTTCTTTTTTTGCATATTCAATTTATTTTTTTCATTTATATATATATATATATTTTCCCCCTAGGGTACAGCATGGTGACCCAGTTACACATGAATGTATATGTTCTTTTTTTCTCACATTACATGTTCCATCATAAGTGACTAGACAGAGTTTCCAGTGCTACACAGCAGAATCCCATTGCTTGTTTTCATTTTTTTTTACAGCCACATCTAGAAGTTCCCAGTCTAGGGATCAAATCCAAGCTGCATCTGTAACCTATGTCACCACTTGTGGCAGCGCTGGTTCCTTAATCCACTGAATAAGGGCTGGAGTCAATCTCACATCCTCCCAGAGACAAAGTCAGGGGTCCTTAACCCTCTGAGAAACAAGAGAAACTCTTCCCTTGTTGGACTTTTGAAAAATTCAGTGAGGCAATAATGCAAAAAAAGTATTTGTCTGACATACTGTTAATTAACTGTGAATCATTATCAGTCTGAAGATCTACATTGGGAAAGGGTTCTGGTCAATCAGGTAACTGAATTCTAATAGACACACCAATCCTTCAGTATCTCTCACTCTCAGACCCTATCTCAGATCTCAGTTGTCTTCCTACTAATGAATATCCAGATCTGAGCCATCTTGGAAGATGAAATGTAGAGAGATGGATGGAGGTGCATGAACTGAAGTAAGGTTTCTTTCTAGGCAAGATGATAAACATACATTAAGACAAATTCCACCAGGGAACTTACTCCAGTGATAGCATATGAGCTCAGAAACTCACCTGAAGAGTGTGAGAGCTCAGATAAGTTAACATAAATGTTAGCCACTTCTGGTCTTTTAGGCTGACTACATCATAATAGTGTTTTATGAAATTTCTGAACTTGATGCTATTTTGAGGGCAGATGATGTAGATCCTCTCATAAAAATAATCTGTGCAATTTTTGTTGTTTACTTATGGAGGAAATTGTTCTTAGATATTAATGCCTAATGAATTAAACTCCTTCTTGTTAACTCTATGAATGTGTGATATTGGCATCTTCACATTATAGAGGGACAACCTGAGGTCAAAAGAGATTTTACATCACAAGACATAAGGCAAGAGAATGGTGGGACAAAATCATAATGAATCAGGCTTCAGTTTCACACATATAGTCAGTCTTTAGTCAGCTGTGCTCTCGAGGGTTAGTAATGTGAGGAAAGAGGTCCCATAGGTCCCATTTAATCTTGTATGTCCAATTAATAGCTTAGTGTCAGAATCATGGTTGATTAAAAAGAAAAAAATTAGCTCTGGTTTTCATTGAAAGGAATCATGTTGAGTGTTGAGGGTGTGTCACTTGCTTTGTTAACACTAGGTGATATAAGAAATGCAGGCAGTTTTTTTTTTTGGTCTCCACAAGAAAGTGAGAGACCCTAGTGTGGTGGCCACCATTGTGACTTCAATGCTTCTGACATTTCCCACTCTAGACCTTCCCCAACAGAGAGGAGAGGAGTGAGAGGAGAGGAGCATGAGGAGGGAGAATCAGAGCAGCGTGTCCAAGTTCCTCCTTCTGGGACTCCCCATTCAGCCAGAACATCAGGGCATGTTCTTTGCCCTCTTCCTGTGTATGTACCTGACCACGGTGCTGGGGAACCTGCTTATCATCATACTCATCAGGCTGGACCCTCGCCTCCACACCCCCATGTACTTCTTCCTCAGCCACTTGGCCCTCACCGACATCTCCTTTTCCTCTGTCACTGTCCCTAAGATGCTGATGAACATGCAGACACAGGATAAATCCATTCCCTATGCAGGGTGTGTGACACAGACATATTTTTTCTTACATTTTGCTTGCATTGATAATCTTCTTCTTGCAGTGATGGCCTATGACAGGTATGTGGCTGTTTGTCACCCTCTACACTATGCAATTTTCATGAGGGAAAGGCTGTGTATTTTTCTGTTGGCTGGATCCTGGCTCCTCTCCGGTGCCAGTGCCCTGACCCACACCCTCCTCCTGGTTCAACTGTCCTTCTGTGCTGACAACATCATCCTCCACTTCTTCTGTGACCTTGTCCCCCTGCTTAAGTTGTCCTGCTCAGACACATCTCTCAATGAGCTGGTCATATTTACTGTAGGGTCTGTGGGCCTTGTTTTTCCATTGAGTGGCATCCTGGTCTCTTATGGCCGCATTGGGCTTTCTATCCTGAGGGTCCCCTCTACTAAAGGGGTCTGCAAAGCCTTATCCACCTGTGGCTCCCACCTCTCTGTGGTGTCTCTATTCTATGGAACAATAATGGCAGTGTACTTTTCCTCCTCATCAGGCCAGTCCCATGAAAAAGACATCATTGCTTCCATGATGTACACAGTGGTAACCCCCATGCTGAACCCTTTCATCTACAGCCTGAGAAACAGAGACATGAAACAGGCCCTGGGGATTCTTTTCAGAAACCGTATTTTTTTTCCAAGTGAGAATCACCTAACCATGTTCTTATTTAACTCAATACCCTTGTTAAAAAAGCCTTAAAAATTGTGTGTTGAGCAACCATGTTTCTAGTGCTTTTCTGACTGTCCTTTAAACAGTCATTGTTATTGGATCAACATCTTTCAATTTATTCATATCTCTTGTCCATTTACTCCTCCATAACCCTAAATGAGACATTACCCACCACACATGTTCAACTCATATTCTTCAAACCACCAATCTTCTTTGTGTGTGTATGTAAATGTCTTTAAATTTATTTTTAAAGTGAGTTATATAATTATTACATTTTGTATTTTACAGCTTTTTAAAGTGTAAGTATATATTTTAAGTCTTATTAAGGTCATATATTGGGCATTGATTTTTAAATTTTTAATTTTTTAATTAAAAAATAAAATAATGGAAATATAGTTGACTCTTCTTGGGGCTACTCATCCAATCAGAGCATCAGGACATGTTCTTTGCCCTGTTCCTGGTCATGTATCTGACCATGGTGCTGGGGATCCTACACATCATCCTGCTCATCATCCTGGGGCCTTGCCTCCACACCCCCATATACTTCCTCCTCAGCCACTTGCCCCTCACAGACATCTCTTTTTCATCTGTCATTGCCACTAAGATGCTGATGGACATGTAGACTCAGAATCAATCTATCCCCTATGCCAATATATTTTACCCTCATTTTTTGATAGTCTTGAAAATTTCCTTCTCACAGTGATGGCTTATGACAGGTGTGTGGCCCTTTGTCAGCCTCTCCACTGTAGCACCATCATGAAGCAGGAACTGTGTGTCTCCTTAGTAGCTGGGTCCTGGTTAGTCTGTTGTACCCACACCCTGCTGCATACCCTCCACTTGGTCCAGCTTATCTTCTTTGTGGATAATATCATCCCCCACTTCTTCTGTGACCTCATTTCCCTCCTGAAGTTGAGCTATTCAGATCCTTCCCTCAATGAGCTGGTCATCTTTACTGCCAGTGGAATGCTTTTCATCCTGCCTTTGAGTAGTTTCCTGGGCTTGTATATTCATATGGGAACCACAGTTCTGAGTGTCTCTTCCACCAAGAGTCCCTTTAAAGTTTCTTCCACCTATGGCTCCCATCTCTGTGGTGTCTATACTGAGGGACACTTGCTAGTGTTTCCTTGTTCTCCTCATTATGGGACTCCAATGACAAAACATACTTGCTTCTGTCATGTATCCAATAGTTACTCCCATGCTTAACCCCTTCATATATAGCCTCAAGAACAGAGACAGAAAATGGGCCTTAGATATACTTGTTAATAGAGCTACCTTCTTGAAGTGACAATCTCTAAATACTCTTATTGCAGTCATGAACACAGTGAGATGTATCTCCTATAATTATCATACAGTTGGCAATTCTGTAAATTTAAATGATTATTCATTCAGCTGTCATATATAGTGTTAAACATATGTCAATAAGGTCCAGTTTGTTAATGTAATTGTTAAATAGTCTTCATCTTTAATTTGTTTTTGCTTCATCATCTCTTCAACTACATGTGAAAAGTCCTATGTGCATTATTCCACATAATTATGATTGTGATTTTCTCTTTTTCTTTTTGATATGTCAGTTTTTGATTATATATTCTCATACTATATTATCGAGAACACACCAATTTAGTCTCATGTTCTTCTCCTTGTGGATGGATTCTTCTCTGTAAGATGTGCTTAAATTGGCTTGCATTGGCTTCAAGCTGATTGTGAACTTCTCTTTTCAGCTCCAAAGTTAATGACACCAAGCTGGTGAATTGAAATCAGCCATGATGGGCATAATTACACTATGGAGATTTGCAAATGCTATAAAGTACTGATATCATGTGATAGGGAGCATTTTCTTACTCATTGAACAGCACACCATTGCCTTTATAGTGAGGAGAGGTTTATTTTTAGCCATGGCTCCTACCCTCACATCTCATTTACATCCTCTGATATTAGTTTAGATATACCAGGGTTTTTTTTTTTGTTATTTTTACATGTATTTCTTTTCTAACACTTTAAAATTTCTTATGTCCTTATATCTTAAAATTGTTAGTTATTAACAATGTAGAGTTGGCTTTCACTCTTTTTATGTAGGTTAACAATAATTGTATTTATAGAAAATTTGATCTACCAACATCTAATATAATAAGAATGTATTCAAATTTATATTTTCCATGTTTCTATATGTATTATAATTGACACAACTGATTTAATATTTATTCTCACTTCTCTTTATAATTTGTTATACCATATCCCCTCCATCAACATATTAATCATTCATTATTATTATTTTGTTATTCTTTTCTGTGCTTTATGTGGAGATTATGACTTTTTTTTCTTAAAAAAGTGTATTGTAGAATTTACTACCTAACATGAAATTTACTATTTTAACCACTTGAGGTATATTATTAAGTGGCATTTAGAATGTTCATCACTGCTATTATATTCGGCCTTCAAAAGGGAACTATGGAACATCATGCAGTTGAGTACTTCACAGCTATGAAAAAATAATGGCAGAGATACCTGTGAATTAATATGGAGGGATTTCCAAGATATATTATTAAATGGAAAAAAGCAATGCATAAAAGATCATCTATAGCATGCTACTTCCTATGTGAAAAAGAAGGGAAAATAATATATACATATATATTCCCATTAAGAAGAAGAAACACATGAGGAATCAATTTGAAACTAATGAGACTGCTTACCTACAGGGGTTGGTGTGGGAATAGGATAGAAAAATGGAGAAATGTGTATATTTATTTGTAAAATTTTGACTATGTTATTTTCACCACTAAAAAATAAAAAGAAGGTGATGGAAAATAAAGCAAACTAGAAGAGAAAAAAATGAACTTTATTTCAAGTTAATACCATAATTATACTAAAGGGGAAAATAAAGTAATTTATTATTGAACCCTGAATTTATTTCTATAAGCTAGCCTCACAATAATGAAAGCACATTTTTTTGGTAAGCAAATTCTTGGAGCTGAAGTTAGTTTGTTATTACCAATGGTTTCAGTTCAAGATTCTGAAGTTACATATCTTCAAATATTTAGTAAATAAGAAACTTTTATTGAAAAAGGGACTGAGTCCTCACCAGGGGAATTGTGTGAGGTACATAGAAAAAAGAGAGGCTAGAAAGAACCCTATTATGTTGAGCTAGAATTGAAAATAACCATTTTGAATTCATGGGTTGTAATGTGTATAAACAGATTGAAATTATATATCAATATCTGTCTGGTTCCCATTTCCCATTCTTTCTGTCCCACCCCACTCCTGACCCATTTCTCATGGGTAACCATTCCTTCAGTTTACTTGTTTTAGTTTTTACATCCTGTGTTTTTTTAATATATGTTTCCTGGCTGTATTCTCTGAGATCATTTAGAATCATGCTATAAACACACACAATGCAAAATTTGATTTTTGAATATCAGTCTCCTCTAACAGGAACTAAAGTGACTTAGAAAAATGGCAGATTCTAAGGCTGGGGCCAGGGCACAACAAGACCAGGGAACATTTGCTGAGTTAGAAAATAAAAAGTGCTCAATGAATCATGGGGACCCAGGAGCCAGCTGGAAGAGGCTCCCATTGACCAAATGTGGAATAATTAGAGCTTCAAAATGAATAATGTCAGTAATGGGTTTCAGCTCAGATAATAAAAATTCCTGAGTCTGTGATGATATAAATAAATCAATGAAAAATCAAATGCTTGTGGAGTAAGGGGATGTTTCTTCTCATAGTGGAAGAGAGCTAATCAACATAGGGGAAATAATCAAATTGGAAAATCACCACTGGTCATCATATTTGCAACAGTTTGTTCAATATAAGAATCATCAAAGACTCTTAGATGTAGTGGAAATTATATTAAGAAAAGTGCTGTGGTTGCGCAACTCAAAATATCTACCGAAATAATACTTCATTAACTACAAAAGTTAAAATTGTAACTTGCTGTAGAGAACCTGGGAGAGAGCACCTTCACTAGTTGAACAAGGATGAGATCACTAGAAACTGGAAAAAAAGTTTTTTTTTCTTTTTAGGGCTATAGCTGAAGCATATGGAAATTCCAAGGCTAGGGGTAGAATTGGAGCTGTAGCTGCCAGCCTACAATACAGCTTCCAGAAATGAGAGATCCTTCACCCAGTGAGTGAGACCAGGGATCTTAGTCAGGTTCATAACCTGATAAGCCACAAAGGGAACTCCAAAGAACACAAATTCTTAAGAAAGCTGTTCAATTTTTTAAAATAATTGAGAATATAAAGCTTATGTTTTGTATAAATGAGGAAACATGACTAAAGCCCTTGTCCTAGGACTCAAAGGTTCACAAATTTTTTCAGCATTATGAATGTTATTGGACTATTCTTGCATCAATAAGCTTTACTGACTTTATTGAAATATAATTTGCAGGGTCCATGGAGTTCTCGTCATCACTCAGTGGTTAAACCCGACTAGCATCCCTGAGGATGCTGATTCAATCCCTTTCCATCCTCATTGGGATAAGGATCTGGCATTGCTATGAGCTGTGGTATAGGTGGCAGACAACAGCTTGGATCCCACATCGCTGTGGCTTAGGCCAGCAGTTGTAGCTCTGATTTGACCCCTAGCGTGGGAAGCTCCTTATGTGTGGTCCTAAAAAAAAAAAAAAAAAAAAAGAAAAGAAATATAATTTTCAGGGTAGGAACAGCTCAGTCAGTAGAGCATCACAGTTTTAAGCTGACAGTCCATGGTTCAAGTCCCTGCTAATGTGCTATGGGAAATAAAGTATACAAACAATTTTACTTTAGTTTCAGGTGTATTACATGGTGACTTGACATGTTCATACATTATGAAATAATTAAAGTTATTAATCTAGTAACTATCTGTCCATAAAACCTTTTATAGTATTATTGATCCTGTTCTTTATGCTGTATATTAAATCTCCAATGTTTCTTTATTATATACCTGGAGATCTTTTTTCTCTTCATCCACATCATGTTTTTCATCCCTTTCCCCCAGACACCAAGCCCTCTGGCAACCACTGGTTCCTTCTCTGTATTTATGAGTCTGTTTTCATTTTGTTTTCTTGATTTGTTGTTTTGATTTTTAGACTCCATACATAAGTGAGATATCATGATATTTAACATTGTCTCTCTGCCTTATTTCACAGAGCATAATATACTTTAGATCCACCCATGTTGTTGGAACATGGCTGTGAACAGTGTGATGCACTTGAATATTTCCCTTATGGCCATGTTGTTGCCAAAAAAGGTGGCAAGCATTTTTAGTCCCCATAATAAGATGGCACAGACAGTTGTTTTCACTGTTGGGAATTCACTTTCATTTGCTTGTGTGTGTATATCCACTTTCCCAGCACCATTTACTGAAGAGACTAACATTTCCCCAACGTGTGTTTTTTGTGCCTTTGTCAAAAGTAAGTTTGGCATATATGTGTCAGTTTATTTCTGGGCTCAATATTCTGTTCCATTTTTTAATTTGTGCATTTTAATGCCAGTAACATACAGTGCTTATTTCTAAAAGTTGGTATTATAGTTTGCAATCAGGAAGTGTGATGCCTAGGGGTTTGTCCATTTTTCTCAAGATGGCTTTGGCTTTTGTGGGTATTTTGTGGTTTAATATGGATGGAATAAATGATGATCATGGGATGTTAGCTCCAAAAAATTTCAGGTTAGGTGGTGTGGGATCCCAAGTGATGGTCCTACTCTGTTTAGTCCTTTCTGCAGTGTACAGTGTGGCAGATTTCATTGTGGGTTCTTCATAGTTGAAGGGTATTCATGGCCACTCCTTTTCCTCCTGAGCAGGCAGAAGGGAGCCCAATGTGTCACTGATATTAGAGACATCTTATGGTACTCAGCCCCTTTGGCCCCTGCACTGGATCCACCTCAAGAGGAATGCAAGAAATTGGGCAATTAACTCAATTGTCTTATTCTTTAACCAGAAGATTTGAGGTATGTTCCCTGGGGTCTCAGTTCTCTTGGTAAATGCAGATCTTCCCTGTTCATTGTTTTCCTTCTTGTAAACAGGTGGGGAAGTGCTAAATATCCTCAGGCCATAGAGGCAAAATAGATGAGTCCTTGGGTAGTAGCCTGGGCCTGCAGAGATCAGAACAAGGTGGGGAACCATCACTTGGCCTGAATGTGTACATTGATGTGAAGACTAGGAAAAAGAGACAGAGAAAATGTGTGTTTATGTTGCACCTATAACCCTGTGTTTTTAGTGACTGATTCACACACTGACCTACATGGTGCCACCAACCTCAAGTGGCTGTAACATGAAAATTAAAAACTGACCTGAAATTAAAATTTGAGTCCCTCAATTGTACTAACTACATTTCAAGTCTCCAGTAGTCACATGAAACTTGCGCTGCTGTATTGGACCACTTATCTATAAAGCATTTCCATGGTTGTGGAAAGTCCTATTGTACAGTGCTAATAATAGACCATGGAAGCTGGAAATCTGCAATACATGTGTGTGTGTGCTTGGGTTGCTTTGAGCATGTTGCTTCTATTTATGTTATTTGTGTTTTTTTTTTTTTTTTTTTTTTTTTTTTTTTTGTCTTTTTGCTATTTCTTGGGCTGCTCCCATGGCATATGGAGGTTCCGAGGCTAGGGGTCCAATCAGAGCTGTAGCCACCGGCCTACACCAGAGCCACAGCAACGCAGGATCCGAGCCGTGTCTGCAACCTACACCACAGCTCACGGCAATGCCCGATTGTTAACACACTGAGCAAGGACAGGGACCGAACCCGCAACCTCATGGTTCCTAGTCAGATTCGTTAACCACTGCACCACGACGGGAACTCCCTGTGTGTTGGGTTTGACCACACATGTTTCTTAGTGTGTGTTGTGGAGTTTCTGTTTGTGTGAGTGTGTGTGGTTTGTGAATTGTGTAGGTGACCAGATGTCAGTTTTGCATATTTTTTAAAACAGCTTGTGAGGTGAAATTGATAGACAAAATCTGCCTTTATGTAATGTATATAATTTGAGGAGTTTGGACATGTGTACACACTTGTGAAGCTACCACCACAATCAAGGTCATCAACATATCTGTCTCCTGTCAAAATTTCCTTGTGTCTTTTTTATGTGGTAAGTAAACTTAATATGAGATCTTTTCTTTTGAAGAATTTTTTGGTGCATAGTGTAGTCTTTCTGATTCTAGGCATATGCTATAGAGCACGTCTCTAGAACTAATTGATCTTGCATAACTGAAACTTTATTTCAACTAAATACCACATTGCATTTCTCCTTCCCCCTAGCCCTTGGAGACTGCCATTTATTCTATCCTTATATGAGTTTCTCAAAGTGAAATTATGCAGTAGGACTGGCTTATTTCACTTAGCATAATATTCCCTATTTCATCCATCTTGTCAGAAATGGCAGGATTTCCATTTTTTAAGTGAAAATTATAATCTATTGTGTGTATGTGCCACATTTACCCATTCATCTTTCAATGAACATGGGACTTGTTTCCATAGCTTATCTATTGTTCACAGAGCTGCAATGAAAATGGGAGAGTAGATATATCTCTGAGATCCTGATTCCAGTTCTTTCTGGTCTACACCCAAAAGTGGGATTACTGTATCATGTGGTAGTTCTATTTTTAATGTCTAGGGAAATCTCCATACAGTTTTCCAAAATGGCCACACCATTTTACATCACCACCAACAGTGTAGAAGGGTTCTTGATTCCATTTTTTATAAATTGAGGTTGACAAAATATTCCATTTTAAGTTTTTTTTTAATTTTTTTTGTCATTTGTCCTTTTAGGACCACACCCACAGCATAAGGATGTTCCCAGGCCAGGGGTATAAGCGGAGCTGTAGCTGCCAGCCTATGCCAGAGCCACAGCAATGCCAGATGCAAGCCATATCTGTGAACTATACCACAGCTCACAGCAATGCCAGATCCTTAACCCACTTTGCAAGGCCATGGATCAAACCTGCAATCTCATGGTTCCTAGTCAGATTCATTTCCATTGCACAAGAATGGGAATTCCAAAATATTCTATTTTAAAATTTAAGTAAGTTGGTATGAATCCAAACAAACCTCAGTTCTGAATAGGATGAGTTTGGATTACAGAGGGCCAAAAACAACACCTGGCATTTTGTTTTTGGGTCACTACGTTTCATGCTGAGTGTCTGTTTCTGTGTATAACACACTTACAATCTCCTTCTCCTCTCTTGGGTGGCTGTAGAGCAGAGAGGGCCATGTGAGGGCCTGGGAAATATGTGTATGCATTTGACCTGGTCAGATAGCCTCACAGCCTGAGTCTTCCTTTGCCTCAGTTCTAGACATAAACAGGCAGCAAAGAAAGTCCTCTTTATGTTAAGTTGGCAGTGCTTTATCCAGATGGTTTGAAGGCTGTTGAACTTTTTGCAAAGTTCTTCATTGATGTTTAATGATTTCCACATTTCCACTCTGGGGAACAGAATGGGGTCAATTTTAGAACCTTCTCTAGTTAATGAGATGACTGTGAATTCTGATATAGGTCCTTGGTCAACAGCATCTGTAATATCTTGGCTCTCAGGTAACCTCATCAGGAAAATTATCATGTCCCTTCCATTTCCTGTATGCTCAGAACTGAGCCATTTTAAATTCCTGCTGATGTAAGGGGAGAGATAGAGAGACAATGGCAAATATGAAAGAAGATATTTCTTGGAAAAATTTTTAAAATGCAATGAGTCAAATGCTGTGGACCTACAAATCTTCAAGCGGCACCTGTGGTCAAGGCCAGTGTAGTTTTCTGGATGTGAGAGCATGTCCTTAGAAGTAAACACACATTTTCAGGTAGGTACCTGATCTTTCTTGATGGCCTCCTATATATGTGTCAACTTTAGTTCATGATGTCTGCTTACTCATCCTGCACAAAATAATGAGCTGATTAATTTTGGGGTCACTCTCCTGTTGATTGCTATTTATAGTCAGTATATATTGACTCATGATATATTTTCTAAATTAAAAAATTTATTGTGCAATATAAATATAAAATCATGGACTTGGAGAAGAGACTTGTGGCTGCCTGATGGGAGGGGGAGGGAGTGGGAGGGATCGGGAGCTTGGGCTTATCAGACACAACTTAGAATAGATTTACAAGGAGATCCTGCTGAATAGCATTGAGAACTTTGTCTAGATACTCATGTTGCAACAGAAGAAAGGGTGGGTGAAAAAATGTAATTGTAATGTATACATGTAAGGATAACCTGACCCCCTTGCTGTACAGTGGGAAAATAAAAAAAATATTAAAAAAATAAATAAATAAATAATTAAATAAATAAATAAAATTATCAAACAGATTTTATTTCTGTAAAAAAATTATTGTGGAAAATGTCACAAAATATAACATTTCAATAATTATTGTGTACATTTATGTGGAAATAAGTAATTCATGTTGTTGTACAACCATCACCACCAACCACTTCCAGAATTTTTTAATCTTTGCAAATGGAAACTCTGTACTCACTGAACAATAACTCATTATCCTCCACATACCAGCACTTGGCAGTCACCCTTCCATTTTTTTTGTCTTTATTAATTTGATTATTCTAGGAGTCTCATATGAATGGAATCTTATGGTATTTACAATTTTGTGATTGCATGATTTTTCTTAGCATACTGCCTTCAAGGTCCATTCATGTTGTGGCTGTATCAGGATATCTTTCATGTTTAAGGCTGAATACTATTCCACTCTGTGTATAGACCACATTTTATTTATTCCATCATTTGCTAAAAGTCATCAGATATTTCAATCTTGTGACTACTGTGAATAATGCTGTTTTAAATTTGGGTGTATAAATATATTTTGGCCCCTGCTCTCAATTATTCTGGCTATATGAGCAGAAGTAAAATTCCTTAATCATATGAAAATTCTATTAATTTTTTTAAGGAACTTTCCTAATGTTTCTCTTTTCATTTCTTCCTCCCTCCCCCTTCCATCAACATTATTTCCTACCTCCTTCCTTCTCTTATTCCTCTTTTTCTTTCTTTCCTTCTTTCTTCTGTCTTTATATTGTATTTCTTACATTCATTGTAATGATAAAATAAGATTTTATTCCAATCACTTTATCTTGTACATAGTACATTAATCTTATGAACAACATTTTAAGTGGTGTGTGTGAGTGTGTGTGTGTTTGTGTGTGTTAGACAGACACAAGAACATAAGCAATCTGACAATAGATCCATGAAAGTTTCTGTGTCTTATTTATTACTCCCTCCCTATCTATCATTATGTCTCCACTTTGTAAAAAAGAGAATGAGCAGTTCCTTATTTCCAATGAAGGGTTTGATTGAAGTCATATACTTTCTCCATAAGACTGTATCAGAGTTCAGACAAATCACATTGTGTTCCTCTCACCAGACTGGATGAGGGAGGCATCAGTGTGTGAGTGCAGTGCAGTGAGATCTGTCTATAAACTGACACAGTCACTCTGAGAAATCAGCTGATCATGTGATAACTGCAATGCTCAGTACTTCTAAGTTCCAGAATTTCTGATGTCTCTTCATTCCCAAACGAGATTAAAGTGGCATGAGGAGGGAGAACCAGAGCAACATGTCTGAGTTCTTCCTTCTGAGGCTCCCCATTTGACAAGAGCAATGGGACATGTTCTTTGCCCTGTTCCTGGCCATGTACCTGACCACAGTGCTGTGGAACCTGCTCATAATCCTGCTTGTCAGGCTGGACCCTGGCCTCCACACCCCCATGTACTTCTTCCTCTGCTATTTGGACCTCATGCAGGTTTCCTATCCATCTGTCACTCTCAGTAAGATGCTGATGAACCTGCGGACTCAGGATGAATCAATTACCTATGCAGGGTGTGTAACACAGATGTATTTTTCTTACTTTTTGCTTGCATTGATAATCTTCTTGCAGTGATGGCCTATGACAGGTATGTGGCTATTTATCATCCTCTATGCTATGCCATCATCATGAAAGAAGAGCTGTGTCTTTGCTTTTCAGCTGGATCCTGGCTCCTCTCCTGTGTCAGTGCCCTGACCCACACCCTTCTCCTGGCTCGACTATACTTCTGTGCTGACAACATCATCCCCCACTTCTTCTGTGACCTTGCTTCCCTGCTTAAGCTGTCGTGCTCAGATGCCCCTCTCTTGAGCTGGTCATATTCACTCTAGTGACTGCAGTTTTCATTTTTCCACTGAGTTGCATCCTGGTCTCTTATGGTCACACTGGGGTCTCCATCATGAGGATCCCCTCTACAAAAAGGATCTGCAAAGCCTTGTCCACCTGTGACTCCCACCTCTCTGTGGTGTCTTTATTCTATGGGAAAATTATGGCACTGTACCTTCCCTCTTCAACAGGCCAGTCCCATTATAAAGACATCATTGTTCCTTGTTGTACACGGTGGTCACCCCCATGCTGAACACTTTCATCTACAACCTGTGAAACAGAGACATGACTTTGGCTCTGCAGATACTTTTCAGAAACAGTTATCTTTTTGCTAACTGATAATCACCTAACCACATTCTTATTTACTCACTGACCTTGTTAGTAAAGCCTTTAAAAGTTGTGTGTTGTTCACACATGTCTCTAGCACTTTCCTCCCTGTCCTTTAAATAGTTATTTTTATTGGAGCAATCTATTTCCCTTTAGTCCTATCTCTTGTGAATTTATTTTTCCATAACCCTAAATATGACGTTTCTCATAACACACATTCAACCTGTGGTCTTCAATGCACCAAACTCCTTTGGGTATATGTGTAAATATGTTTAAATTTTATTTTTTAATATGTTGTATAATTATTCCATTTGGCTTTTTTACAGCTTTTTAAATTACATATATATATATTAAGTTTATTGTGGTTTATTTTTGGGCATTATTTTTTCAATTGATTAATTGATTAATTATGTAATTAATTTTAAGTATTTTGACATACAATTTTGTGTTAGTTTGAAGTGTAGTGCAAAGTGATCTTTTATTTATTTATTTTTGTCTTTTTTGTATTTTCTAGGGCTTCACCTGTGGCATATGGAGGTTCCCATGCTAGGGGTCTAATTGGACCTGTAACTACCAGCCTTTGCCACAGCCACAGAAATTCCAGATCTGAGCTGCATCTGTGACCTATACCACAGCAAATGGCAATGCCAGACCCTTAACCCACTGAGCAAGGCCAGGACTCAAACCCACAACCTCATTTTCCTAGTCAGATTCATTAACCACTGAGCCACAACGGGAACTCCTAGATCTTTTATATAGTATGTAGTATATATTTATATTTTAAGGTTGTTTTACCTCATATGTTATCACAAAATATTGCCGAGGTCCAGCCCCAGCAGCCAGGGAGTGCCGAAGGAGAGGATGGGCTACAAACGGCGCGGAAAGAACTGGAGCCAACTCCTCAGCTGCATGCTGCAGATGACCCAATTTATTAAATGAAAAGCATCAGTTTTTATACCCTATCACAATCAGGTTTCATGTAAGATTTGACATTAACATTTGATTTAAAGCCCTTTTGTTCCCTCCACCCGAGATACAAAAAAAGAAGGTTAGTTAAAACATGTTCCTTTCAACTTCAGATTTTCCTTCAAGATTACAAACTTAAAGTTTCACACTGTATTTTTCTTAAAAGGTCAACAACAGTAGCTATTCTATTCTATATTAAGAACAAAGCTTTAATAAGTAATAAACTATGATACCTAACATTCTTTAACTAAAGGTGTATGTGGTTAACAAAACGCATGAAAGCCTTGGGCTCATGGCATTCTTAAAACTATGATTTATTTGGCGCCAGCAAGCTAAGCATTTAACCTATTGTGCTGATTTACGTAAGTTCCAAACCACCAATTTCAATAGAAAGGAGTATTATACCCAAAAATTAACAAATGCCCCCACAAGGGATGAAAGTTACAAGTGACACTGTTAAAAAATATATCTATTATAGAAAATAGCAATTTATAGGCCAAACAACATTTTCCCAGCCCCAAACTTCTTTTTAAGTAAAGGGACTGAAATCATAAGTTTCCCCTGTATACTCTTACAAAATAGGTGCCATAAATTGTTACTCCAAAACAAAGGCTTTTTCCATTACATTGTTTAAATAACTTCATTCTGTTTTGGTTCAAGTGTTTTACGTACCCAGGGCAAATCTTTAGCAGTAAGAAAGCTGTGAATAGAGATAGAAAAGGAAGGATAAACACAGAAAAATAGATTAACATAGTTTTTAGGGGATATCATTTTTATTTTCCTGGAGCCGATGTCTTTCAAGGGATTGCTCTGCAATCCTTCTTCTTTCTTCAGTTTGTCTGTAGCTCTGCTAACCAGACAAGCCTCATGCAGGTGCTGACTGTGGCTCTGCTTTCTTTACTGGAGCAGCCTTATGGCTCCCGACAAAATATGAGTACAGTTCCATGTGGTATACAATTGGTCCTTATTAGTCATGTATTTTCTATATACAGTGGGTATACGTTAATCCTAAAATCATAATATTTCCATCCCCCCTTTCACCTTTAGTAACCATAATTTTGTTCTCTATGCCTATGTTTCTATTTTTGTTTTGTGTATAAGTTCAATTGTAGCCTTATTTGGGGGGGATTTTCAGGGTCACACCAGCATCATATGGAAATTCCCAGTCTAAGTGTCAAAGCACAGCTATAGCTGCTGGCCTACCCCACAGCCACAGCAATGTGCAATCCAAGCCAAACCTGTGACCTATACCACAGCTCAGGGCAATGCTGGATCCACAACCCACTGAGCAAGGCCAGGGATTGAACCCACATCCCCATGGATACTATTCAGATTCATTTCCCTTGTGTCACAAGAACTCTCTGTATCACTATTTCTCAGATACCACATGTAAGCAATATCATATGATATAAGTTTGTCTCTTTCTGGTTTATTTCATCTGGTATGATAATCTCTACCTCCAAGGCACTATTTCATTCTTTTTATAGCTGAAAAATATTCTATTATATAGCTGTACCACATCAACTTTACCTTTCATCTGTTGATGGACATTTGGGTTGCTTCCATGTTTGGCTTCTCACCTTCCAAAGCTACAAACATTCAGTTAAGTTTCTAATATTTCAATTGAGTAAAGTCAAAAATGCTTATATTGTCAATGCTGTATCAAGTTAATATAGTACTTTGGATGGTTTGCTAAACCGAAATAAACCTTAATTTGATTGTGCTTTTGACAACACAGAGTAGTCAATGAAATTACCAAATTTTCCCATTACAGGAAGACTATATTTTTTCCTCATAAACTCGTTGTTTCCAGTCTACAGCTATTGGATTAATTTTACACTTGGAAATGATTGTTGTAATTCCCCCACAGATGTCACTTCTCATATGAAAAAGTGCTAAATGTCTGATTTTATAAATTTTGAACACAAAAATAGCTATTACATGACTACTATGTGCAAGGCAGTTTTGTATATTCTAAGAATGAACATTTTAAAAGGTATCCCCTTGTAGAGTTAATATTCCAGCATTCCTGATCCAGCTCATGATTCATCTTTTTCCCCATAGCAAGATTTAACCAACACATCGTAAACTTAGTTTATTTTTACAATATGTCATCATAGAACTGAGCTGAAATTTCAATGGTAGATAGGTTTCTATGTCTGAAATAAATTCTATTTTTTGATATGTAAAAATCATCTATGAATAAAGATGTCATAAATGGGGGAGCAATAATTTCCTATTGAAGCTCAGTGGTAACAAACTCAACTGATGTCAATGAGGACACAGGTTCAATCCCTGACCACGCTTAGTGGATTAAGAATACAGTGTTGCTGGGAGTTGCAGTGTGGGTCTCAGCTGTGACTGGGTTCCATCTTTTCTGTGGCTGTGGTATAGGCATGAAGCTACAGCTCCAAATCTACCCATAGCCTGGGAATTTCCATATGTCTCATTGGTGGCCCTAAAAATCAAAAAGGTGGGGTGCAAGGGTGCTGGTGTGAGGTTCATAATTTCACACCATGTGGTCTAGGTAGAGCTCATTGGGAAGGTAACAGCCAAAGATGTTAGTGTGGACAGGGAAGTGAGCCATGGTGCTTCTGGGGCAAAAGCATGGAGAGGTGTATTAATCAAGATTTTCTAGAGGAGTAGAATTAATAGTGTGTGTGTGTAAGAAAAAGAGATTTATGGAGTTCCTGTTGTGGCATTATGGGATTGGTGGCATATCTGCAGTGTGTTAAAGTATCTCATTGCCACAACATTGGCATAGGTGGCTACTGCAGATCTGATCTGATTCCTGGCTTGGGAACTTCCATATGCTAGAGAAGAAACAAAAAAGAGAGAAAGAGATTTATTTTAAAGAATTGTCTAACATAATTGGGAAGGTTAGCAAGTGCAAAGTCTGCAGTGTAGGTTGGCAGGCTGGAAATCCAGAGGAAAGCTGCAATCAGAATGAACCCTACCTGGTCATGGTGTATAGTTTTTTGATATGTTGTTGTATTTGGTTGGCTAATATTTTGTTGAGAATTTTTGCATCTATATTCATCAATGATATTGGCCGATAGTTTTCTTTTTTGGTGGTATCTCTGTCTGGTTTTGGAATTAGGGTGATGGTGGCATCATAGAATGTCTTTGGGAGTATTCCTTCTTCTTCAACCTTTTGAAAGAGTTAAAGAAGGATGGGCACCAGTTCCTCTTTATATGTTTGATAGAATTCACTTGTGAAGCCATCTAGTCCTGGATTTTTATTTGTAGGGAGTGTTTTTATGACTTCTTCAATTTCATTTCTAGTGATCGGTCTCTTCAGTTGGTCTGTTTCTGCTTGATTCAGTTTTGGCAGGTTGTAAGATTCTAGAAAATTGTCTATTTCTTCCAGATTGTCAAACTTGTTGCCATGTAGTTGTTCATAGTATTCTCTTATGGTTTTTTGTATTTCTGCTGTATCCATTGTGATTTCTCCTTTTTCATTTATAATTTTGGTTATTTGAGTTCTTTCTCTCCTCTTTTTAGTGAGTCTGGCCAGGGGTTTGTCCATTTTGTTTACCTTTTTAAAGAACCAGCTCTTGGTTTTATTAATTTTCTCTATTGTTTTTTGAGTCTCTATTTTATTGATTTCTTCTTTGATCTTTATAATTTCCTTCCTTCTGCTGACTTTAGGTCTTTTTTGTTCTTCTTTTTCTAATTCATTTAGGTGGAGGGTTAAGTTGTCAATTTGGGATCTTCCTTCTTTTGTGAGAAAGGCCTGTATTGCTATAAATTTCCCTCTGAGCACTGCTTTTGCAGGATCCCATAGATTTTGAGAGGTTTTGTCTTCATTATCATTTGTTTCAAGGTAGTTTTTAATTTCCTTCTTGATTTCCTCATTGACCCATTGGTTTTTTAGTAGCATCTTGTTTTTTCTCCATGTAGTAGGTTTTTTCTCTTTCCTTTTCCCATGGTTGGTTTCTAATTTCATGGCATTGTGGTGAGATAAGATACTTGATATAATTTCTATGCTCCTAAATTTATTGGGGTTAGATTTGTGTCCCAATATGTGGCCAATTCTTGAGAATGTTCCATGAGCATTTGAGAAGAATGTGTATTCTGATTTTTTTGGATGTAGTGTCCTGAAGATATCAATTAAGTCTAACTTTTCTACTGTTTCCTTTAGGATCTCTGTTGCTTTATTGGTTTTCTGTCTAGAGGATCTGTCCATTGATGTGAGGGAGGTATTAAGCTCTCCTACTTTGATTGTATTCCCATCAACTTATCCCTTTGTGTCTGTTAATATTTTTTGTATGTATCTGGGTGCTCCTGTATTTGTGGCATATATGTTGATGATAGTAACATAGGTCTCCCACTATGATTGTATTCTCATCAATATCTCCCTTTATGTCTGTTAATATTCGATGTATGTATTTGGATTCTCCTATATTTGGGGCATATATATTGATGATAGTAGCATCCTCTCATTGGATGGATCCCTTAATCATTAAGTAGTGTCCTTCTTTTTCTTTCTTTATGTCTTTTGTTTTAAAGTCTATTTTGTCTGATATGAGTGTTACGACTCCTGCTTTTCTGTCATGTCTATTCGTGTGAAATATTTTTCCCCACCCTTTCACTTTCAATTAATATGTACCCTTTGTCCTAAAGTGAGTTTCTTGTAGGCAGCATATTGAAGGTTTTTGCCTTTGTATCCACTCAGCCACTCTGTGTCTTTTGATTGGGGCATTCAGTCCATTGACATTTAAGGTGATAATTGATAGATGATTATTTATTGCCATTTTGAACCTCGTGTTCCAGTTGATTCTATGGTTCTATGGTTCTATGGTTTTTTTTGTTTTTTTTTCCTTCATTTTTTGCAAATGCAGTATTTGGTTTTGGCTTGTGGTTGCCCTGTTTTTAAGTATGCTAACCCCTTCCCATAATTGTGTGTTTTAGACTGATGGTCCTGTAAGTTCAAACACTTCACTACTATATTAAAATTGAGAAGAGAAACAGACAAACAAACAAACAAAAAGGGTCTGTTTATTTCCTAACATTCCCTTGCCCACATTTTATGATTTGATGACTCTTTTATTTTTTTCTTTTTAATTTTATTTTGTTTGAAGCATGTTCGTGATTAAATCTGTATGCTGGCTTATTTGAGTGACTGCTCTCTGATTGCAGTTTCCTCAGTCCTAGCTCTTCCTCTTCCTCTTCTTCTTTTTTCTTTTTTTTTCTTTGTTTTTCCCTTTCCTTCCTTTCTTTTTGGTTTAGAGAAGATCTTTCCGTATTTCTTTTAGCCTGGGTTTTGTGTTGCTGTATTCTTTTAGTTTTTGTTTGTTGGAAAAAATTTTATTTCCCCTTCTATTTTATATGATATTCTTGCTGGATAGAGTAGTGTAGGTTGCATATTTTTTCCTTTTAGCACTTTAAATATATCTTGCCATTCCCTCCTGGGCTGTAGTATTTCTGTAGAGAAATCAGCTGATAATCTTATGGGGGTTCCCTTGTAGGTAACATTCTGCTTTTCTCTTGCTGTCCTTAGGATCCTCTCTTTATCACTAACTTTTGCCATTTTTATTATTGTGTGTTTTGGTGTGGGTCTATTTGGGTTCAATTTTTTTAGGGCCCTCTGTGCTTCCTGTATCTTGAACCCAGTATCCTTTAGATTTGGGAAGATCCTAGTGATAATTTCTTCAAATATATTTTCCATTCCCTTATCTTTTTCTACTCCTTCTGGAATTCCTATTATGTGTAGATTGGCCTGCTTTATATTATCCCATAGGTCTCTTATATTGCTTTCCAGTTTTTTGATTTGGTTTTCTGTCTGCTGACCTGATTGGGTGATTTCCATTACTCTATCATCCATATCACTGATTCGTTCATTCTGGTTTTTACTGCCCTTAGTTCAGTTTGCATCTCTGCAAATGAATGTTCTAGTTTTTCTTGGCTCCTCCTTATATTTTCTAGTTCCTTTCTGAAGGTATCTGAATTACTGTTCACATCTTCTCTTAATTCCTTCAGTATTTTCACTATTTCTCTTTTGAACTCCAGGTCTTTCAGACTGCAGAGATCTGTTTCATTGCTGACTGTTTTAGGTGAGTTCTCTTGTTGGTTTGACAGCTTCTTCATCTTGCTTGTTGTTTTCTTTTTCCTGAGGGAGTTGTATTCTCTGTGACCAGGCATTGTTTGCCTTGTCACTGCAGTGGATTGTTTCCTGAGGGCTGGCGTTTTTGTTTAGTCTTTTCTGAGGCAGTGTGGCTTTTCTGGAGTGTTGATGGGGCTAACAGGGTCTCTTTGAAGCAAAGGAGGACTTCCTGAGGGCCGACAGGACTGGGAGGTCCACTCCACGATGGTAGCAGCTTTCACTTGGTCAGGCCATGCTTGCTCTAGTGTTTTTAGGCTGTGGGGTTCTTGCAGAGGGTTGACAATTTTGGGCAGCTATTCCTCAGGAGTGCAGCACCCCCTGAAGGCTGGAGCAGATATCTGGGTCACTGAGAACCCAAGAGGCTCTTCCCTAAGGCAGCCCAACTCAGAAGGATGGCCTGAGAATATAGGCAGATCTGTTCACAGTCTGGCCAAGCTTGTTGTAGCTTTTCTTTGCTGCAGCAGGTCCTGCAGAGTTGGCAGTCCTTTGCAGCTGTTCTGCAAGATTGTGGCACCCCCTGAGGGCTTGGGTGGCTAGCTGGGCTGCTGCCAATCCAAGAGGCTCCTCCTCAGGGCAGCCCGACTCAGAAAGACCATCAGAGAATTAGGCAGATCTTTTCACAGCCTGGCTAGGCTTGTTCTAGCTTTTCTGGGCTGCAGGCCTTTTCTCGGGGGCTGGTGGTGTTTGATGCTTCTCTGCAGGGGTGTAGCCCCTCCAAAGGGCAAGCAGGCCTGTGCAGGGACAGCCCCTGCAGTGGTAGGCTTCAGGCAATTGTTGAGGCCAGCCCTCCTGGATGACAGGCAGCCCCAGGTCTGGCGAGTGCGTAGGGGGTGGTGGGGGTGGGGGGAGGGGATGCACTGGGAAGCACAGCTTTCTGCTAGCTAGTGGGCCTGAAAGCTTTCTGTGGCGTGGGGAGTATTCTATGGGGACCTACCCCTGCTTCTCTCCCCTCCCCGGCATGGGTGCAGATCAGGCTCTTCTCCCAGGTTCCCTCTGATGTGGCTTTCCACTTCCCCGCCCCTAGAGTATTGCTCCCTTCCTCTGTGACAGCTTTGTTTTCTGGTCTCCCAGGCAGTCTCTGCCGGGTCAAACTTGACAGACTGGTTTCTAGACCTCCCAAGCAGCAGTCTCTTCTCCACCCCTCCCCCCCAGCCCTTACCTGGGGACTAACCTCCTAACCTCCAGAGCCGAGGTCTCGGTGCCCAGCCCCCACCCAGGCGTCCCCCGGCCCTTTCTTGAGGACTAACCTTCGGAGGTGAGGTCTCAGTGCCCAGCCCCCACCCAGGCGTCCCCTGGCCCTTTCCCGGGGACTAACCTCTGGAGCCGAGGTCTCAGTGCCCAGCCCCCACCCAGGCGTCTCAAGTTTTGGTGACTGTGCCCATAGTCCAGATGGTCCATTCGGTTCTGGATCTGCTTTTCAGAACTCCAACTTACTGCTACACTCTTCTCTGCATCTGGAGATTCCTCTGGTTCCTTTGATCTTTCCCCCAGTAGGTGACTTTCCAGGGTGCAGGATCCCTTTCTCCTCCTCAGTTCCCTTTCGGGATCGCCCGTCCAGCTTGGATTCACCTTCTCTCACTTTCCTTTTTCTCTTGTTTTACCTAGTAATGTCACGAACTTCTTGCCATTACTGGAGTTTAGGTTCTTCTGCCAGCGATTGGTTGCTGTTCTGCGTGAGTCATTTATCCTGTAGATGTGCTTTTTTTTTGTTGTGTTTGTGGGGGAGGGCGAGCATGTGCCCCTACTCTTCCGCCATTTGTCTCCTCCTCTGACTTACATCCTGACTGTATTTATCTAGTGATAGTATAAGCCAGAGAAATATATAAATCTAAACTTCACATGTATGTGTAGGTGATAGTGTGTTAAGTACTTTTGTCTAAAAAACACACACCTTGAGTTCATTCACACAGGAGAAATAAATAATTGTGTGTGTGTGAGAGTGTGTGTGTGTGTCTGAGATATTCTCACATTTTTTACTCTCCACCTGCCTGAGACCAGAATCCACACAGACAGCTCCATAGGAAACTTACTTTGCAGAGCTACTGCCATCCATTTTTCTGTGATTGGAATATTCCAACAGGGACCCTGGAAGTCCAATATTTTTGACAGCCTTCTTCAATTTCAGTAAAACTGTTTAGAAATAAAAGTCTCATCTCTGGAATCATATACATCCACACACATATCTTTAACATTTCCCCACTTAATAGCTTGGTGGCCTTGGCTTAGGCTGTGGTGATTCATATAATACAGTGGTCTTACCTGGGATCATGCTGTTTGCTGACAGATCTTGTCTGTAAGGTGCTTATGAAGCTAGGCCCATTGTATGCACTTAGCAAATTGTAGCCTCATGGAGATCCAAACACATGAATATCTATTTCTGTTGTGCAGGAGACAGTATTTGGTATGAAGACAGGAAAATCAGTCCCATCCATAATCTCTCTGTCAATGCCCCAGCCTAGGTCATACACTGTCACTTCTTCACTATTAAGCATTTTCCCAGCCAACACTTCGTTCTCAGCTGCCTCCTGCTAGCTCCTTTCTCTCTGCTGATGACTTCATTTTGACTCATCCTCTCTTCCCAGGCCCCACCATACTCTTCAGTGTGGTGAGGCTGGACTCCTGGCATTTATTAGGATGTGGCCTCCCCGTTTCCTAAGAAGGCCCTATTCTTAGCTCATTCCTCCTCAGCACACAGACTTTTGATATGTCTCAGGCTGCTATCACCATGATGGTGAATGTTAGGGGATTAGTAGGACATACTTAGAAGATGGAGGTGGGTGAGGCGTTCTTCCACAGAGCAGCTTCAGTCCAGCCATGGGGTGATGATGGCAGGGGGAGGTGGCAGGGACATGCCAAACTGAAGACAGAGAAATTGGGGGATTGTATTTTCCTTTGACCCTGAGAGAAGGGTCCCACTTTGACTTCTAACTACTCTTCCTCCCCCTCTGCTGTCCTTAATTCCATGGAGACTCCCTCTCCACAGCCTTTGGGGACTCCATGACAGCTGGTGGTGGGGGAAAGCCCAGGATGACACAATGCTTTGGAGCCAGGGGATGTTGGAAAAGTTTGGCTGAGTGGGTCACCAGGCTCTGTGTGGGGACGACAGTCATGCTGCTTGCTTAGAGGCATCCCCTAGGCCCCATTTCCCCATCTATTCTCCCTGCCCCCAACCAGATTACAATCCATTATTGGGACTTCATATTTTTCTTATGCTTTATGACCTTTTACACAACACAAATTCTTCTTGTGGGTCTCCTAACACTTCACATATTCCTCTTGCCTGGAATGCCCAGCCTCTTGCTTTTTTTGTCATTTTAGTACTGTATCCATGGCATTTGTGACATATGGAAGTTCCCAGGCTAGGGCTCTTATCCAAGCTGTAGCTGTCAGCCTACACCACAGCCACAGAAATGTCAGATCCTCAAACCACTGAGAAAGGCAAGGGATTGAATCTGAATCCATATGGATATTAGTCAGGTTCATAACCTTCTTGGTTACATTGGGAACTTCAATGTTGTTTTAATTCCTACAGTACAGCAAAGTGATTCAGTTATACATATATACACATTCTTTTTCATGTTTATCACAGGATATTGAACATAGATCCCTGAGATATACAGTAGGACCTTGTTATTTATCTATTTTATGTATAATTGTTTGCCTCTGCTGATCCCAAACTCCCAATACAACTCCCCTCCACCCACTTCCCCCTTGGCAACCAAAAGCCTTTCTCTATGTCTGTCAGTCTGTTTCTGTTTTGTAGATGAGTTCATTTATGTCATATTTTAGTTTTCACATATAAATGATATCATGTTTTTTTTTCTTTCTCTTTAAGACCACTATTGATCCATTTGGTATTACCAGTACTGATCCAGAAACCTGGCCTGGGGCACACACAATCAATAACATTAGGCATGAGTATTCTTTTTTATGTAAATCACTGTATACAGAAAACCCATCAATCTGCTGATGGGGGAAGTTCCATGGTGGTTCATCAGATTAAGCAACTTGTTTGTCACTGCTGTGGTGTATTCCTGGCCTCTGGCCCTCAGAAGAAAAGGATGGCCTGGACAACATTATCACTGCCTTGCAAGGAGGTGCTTGTGCCATTATCCAGAATCTTGTGACTTCATACCTGATGAGTCTATGCATGTATCATTTTATTAAATCACATGAGGGCTCAAGTGACTATCCTGAGTCCCCAGCCTAGGGAGCTTAATAAGTGATTCAGATCATGGGCTCATAGTGGAAAAAATTGTTACTTATTTTGGAAATCATTATCCTAAACTATTTATTTTCTTGCACAAGCTACACTGTTGCTGTGATACCTGCCTCCAAATGCAGCCAGATAACCACCAAACGAGCCACCTCCAAGCCAGTGACACCTCTTTCTGGTCATTTCTGGCACATTGCAGAAGAGGGAGACATGTGAGATCATAGGAGCTGATCACCAGATTGTATGTGTCACCAAACCAGATTTCATTCTATTTACCTGTGGGCAGTATAGCCTCTCCTGACACTGGGCTGCAGTGAAGGACAGGGCAGCATTTGTTTCAGGGCACCAAGGTGGTTGATGCTGAAAAAAACCTGGTGGTTGGGGAATTCCCATCCTGTCTCAGCAGAAGTGAATCTGACTATTAACCATGAGGATGCAGGTTTGCTTCTTGGCCTCGCTCAGTGGGTTAAGGATCTGGTGCTGCCATGAACTATGGTGTAGGTCACAGATGCAACTTGGGTCCTGTGTTGCAGTGGATCTGGCATAGGCCAGAGTTTACAGCTCCCTTTTGACCACTAGCCCAGGAACTTCCACATGCCACGGGTTTTGCCCTAAAAACAAAACAAAACAAAACAAAAACCCAATGGCTTTTAGAGAAACATTTTTAAAGACAGTGAGAGGGAGAGAGTTTCAGGTGCAGGATTAGCTCCACCAGCTGGTGGACATTCCTATGACTGGTTGTTGGTGATGTAATCAGGAGTCAACATCATCAGCCTTAGAGTTCCATGCAGTACATGTATTTGTGGTTACCAATCCGTTAACTTTTCCCACGTGGTAGGGTTTCAGGGTCTGCCAAACAGATCAAAGATATGGCTCAGAATATTACCTTTAGCACTTTAGGAAGAGCTAAATGTCCTTGACCTTGTTTTTTGACTAAATTATTCTTTTTTTTTGTCTGGGTTGATTATTTCCCTTTCTGTATTTTTCTCACTTCTCTGATTAAATGTGTTCTTTGGAACTCCAGGAAGGCCTAGGAGGCTAAAGTTGTCTACAGATCAGCAGCAGGCTGAGGACATGGGGTGGAGCAGGGGATGGGGGTGGTGTTTCCCAGGAAGACCTCCTAGGGTCCTATTCAGTTACATGGAGAGGACAGAGAAGAAGTGACTGCTGATTGACATGCAAGTTGGACTTGGCTGATTGGAGGTAACTTGACCCTGCCTGTGTCCTTAAAATGTACATTTTGCCCTCAGTTTACAGACTGGGAGGCTTTTCAAGGAGGCAGCCTCGAAGGTACAGTGTGTTGCTGAGTCTCTCTGGACAACATGGGTGTCTGAACCCACTGAAGGCCTCTCTAAAAGCTTTCAAGATCCTGACCAGGATGGGTGGAGAGCTTCTTTTTGATACCAAGACAAACCTTGTTAAGTAAGTTCCCTTACTTATTAAAACTGCCTCCTATCATTCTGGGGTGGGGGGATGGTGGCTAGCTATTTTTTCATGGATAAATTTGTAAGCAGACAGCTGGGTTTTCTGTCCCCCTCCTCCATGGCAAGTGGATTATGCTTTATGTGAATGGAAGGGCTTGTGTGTGGGTATCTTTCCTATTCTCTTTATCTTTCATAAGCATCTTCCCTAATATATTTTTCCCCTAATTACTTTTTAGCACTTGTTTATGTGGGCCTGAACTGATACTAGAGTTAACAGAAAATTTTCAGCAATTGTGTGCTTTATTGGATGGTTTCTGCTTGTTGGTTATTATGAATAGTGCTGCTATGAACATTCATGTACAGACATTTATGTTTTATGTAGGTTTTCTTAGTTATATACCTAGGAATGGAATTGCTGGGTGGTATGGTAACTCTGTTTGGACTTTTAGAGAGACTGCCCATGTTTTCCAAATTCACTGCTTTATTTTAAGTTCTTACTACCAATACAAATGGGTTCACCCTCCTCTCATTCCTTGCTAACATTTTGATAATGTCCACTAAAATTTTTTTGAAAAAATTAATCATCCTAGTAAAAGTGAAGTGATTATCATTGTGACTATCATTTGTATTTCCTGATGATTAATGATGTGTATTGTTCATGTGCTAATTGGCCATTGCATTTTTTTGATTTGGAAAAATGTCTCTTTAAATCATTTGCATATTTTAAAAGTGGTTTATTTGTCTTTTTGTTGAGGTGTAAGAATTCTTCATATATTCTTATACAAATATATGATTTGCATATATTTTCCACCTTTCTGTGGGTTGTCTATACACTCTCCTGATGGTATATTTTGAAGTACATAACTTGGTGACTTTGATGAATTCCTGTTGATTCATTTTATTCTATTACCTCTCATGCAGACAAGCAGCTTGGTGTCATACCAAATAAACCATTGCCTGTTCTAAGGTCACTATGATTCTCAATCCCATGCTTTTCTCTAAGGGTCTTATAGTTTAAGCTGTTACATTGAGCCCTATCATCCTTTTAAGTTAATTTTTGCATGTAGTGTGAGGTGAAGGTCCAGCTTCATTTTATTGCTTCTGGCTATTCTGTTGTCTCAGCACTGTTTGTTGAAAGCACTATTCTTTCCCCCTTGAATTGCCCTGGAAGCCTTCTTGAAAACAAATTTCTCATAAATGTGAAGGTTTATTTGTTAACTCTAAATTGTATTCCTTTTTCTAGCATTATGCTAGTATGGCCTTTTCCTTTTTAATTGAAGTATAGTTTCTGTACAATAATTAAATAACTTACAGGTGTACAATTTAGTGATTCATAAGTTTTAATGTTATACTCCCTTTAGAGTTATTATAAAATACTGGCTATATTCCCCATGCTGTCCAATATATCCATGTGGCTTATTTAGTGTGTACTTCTTAATCTTCTGAACTTTTCTTGCCCCTCCCCTTTTCTCTCTCCTCATTAGTGACCACTAATTTGTTCTCTATATCTGTGAGTCTGCTTCTTTATGATAGGTTCACTTGTTTGTTGTACTTTTAAGATTCCATATATGTGAGGTCACATGATAGTTATCTTTTTCTGACTTTTTTCACTTAGCATAATGTCCTTTAATACCATCCATGGTGCTGCAAATGACACAATTTCATTTTCTTTATGACTGAGTAGTAGTACATTGTGTATATATATATGTACACTTAGTTTGCTTCCATATCTTGGCAACTGTAAATAATTCCACTGTGAATATCTGGGTACATGTATCTTTTTCAAGTAGTGGTTTTTTATTTTGGGGGGTTATACATTCAAGAGTGGAATTGTTTGGTAGTTCTATTTTAGTTTTTGGAGAAACTATTATCCTGTTTTCCATAATGGCTGCACCAAGTTACAGTCCCACTAACAGTGTACCAGGGTTCTGTTTGCTCCATATCTTTGCCAGCATTTGTGATTTACATTCTTTTTGATGATGGATGTTTTAACAGGTGTGAGGTGATATCTCATCACAATTTGATTTGCATCTCTCTGATGATTAGTGATGTTGAGCATCTTTTCATGTGAAGTACTAAGCATGAATTAGTATTTAGTTAATTAATTTGTAGTAAGTTTTGAACTTGGGAAGTGTGAGTCGACCAACTTTAGTCTTCTTTTTCATGAATGCATTGGTTATTATGGTTCTATTGCATTTCCATGTGAATTTTAGGTTCAGCTTGTCATTTTCTGCAACATACGTAGCTGAGATTTTTAAAGGGGATTGTGTTGAATTCAGACCATCTATTATTTCTACTAGGTTTTTGTGGGGATTGATTTCATAATAATTTAAAAATATACAGCATCTGCCATTTGCAAGTAGAGATAATTTTCATTCTTTACAATCTAAATGCCTTCTATTTCCTTGTCTTACTTAGATGTGCTGATTGGAACCTCTAGTGCAATGTTAAATGGAAGTTGCAAGAGTTATTTTTATTCTTGATCTTGGAAGACCAAGAATATGAACACCAGCTGAAGGGTAGTGTAGCTCAAAATAAAAAGAGAATATGTCTGATTATTGGAGTGGGCTGGTGTGAGAGGGTACTTTTTGAAGATGACATGGCATTTAAACTAGGTGGGCTTGTTGTAATGTGCCACAGAGGAGGAAATAATATTAGAAAGAAAGGCCCTGAGGGACAATGTATATGCTATATGTGAGTGAATGAGAACTCCATTGTAGTCAGCATCCTGGTTTTGAATAATTATGGGACCTGAAATGGAGAAGAAACCTTTTTTTCTGCCAAACTTGTAGTATGCAGAAGTTCCCAAGCCAAGGACTGGACCTGTGCCATAATTGTAATCTGTACAACAGCTGTGGCAAACCAGAGCAAGATGGTTAACAAACTGCACCACAAGGGAAGTTCCAGGACATTCTGGAAGAGAGTGAGTTGTATATGGAGGAGAGTTATTTAAATACATAATATCATTTTAAGAGTCATGTAGTGTTGCAGTAAAATAACACACTGGAGTTCCCTGGTGGCACAGTGGGTTAAAGTTCTGGTGTTGTCACTGCTGTGACTCAGTTCAATACTGTGCCACAGGTTTGATGCCTGGCCTACAAACTTCCAAAGCTGTGGGTGTAGCCAAAAAATAAATAACACACCACATACTAAAAGCCACTGAATTATAGACTTTAAAATGAATTTTATGATATACAAATTACATCTCCATAAGACTTATTTAAAAATAACACATCTCACTGAAGTGAAAATCAAACAATTTATTACTCACATGAACTCTACACAGAGAAGGATTTCCAATAACACTGACAGAAGAATCACAAGGAATTATTTTTATGTTTCATTTTTGTAAACAGAAAACCCATTTAGGTCCACAAATCAAAAAGAAAACCAAAGGATGAAAGGTGACTGGGGAAAGTTTGCGCTAGGAGTGTGAGAGGGCAAAGTTTAAATCTTTAATATAAAGAGGACCTACACAAGTCTTAAAAAGAGTCAATCAACATGATGAAATGATTAAGAAGAATAAACAAAATGTATTTACAGAGAGTTCCCATTGGGGCGCAGCAGAAATGAATCCAACTAGGAACCATTAGTTTACTGGTTCAATTCCTGGCCTTGCCTTTTGGGTTAAGGACTGGGTGGTACAATGAGCTGTGGTGTAGGTTGAAGATGAGGCTCAGAACTGGCATTGCTGTGACTGTGGCATAGGCCAGCAGCTACAGCTCCAATTTGACCTCTAGCCTGGGAAGGAACTTCCATATGCCATTGGTTTGGCCCTAAAAAGCAATAAATAAATAAATAAAGTTAATTAAATAATTGCAAGAAAATAAAAAAATAGCGCAAAATGTTTTCCTCTTGAAGAAATTTAGACCCAAATGGATTTTTTTTTTTTTTGCCATTTCTTCAGCTGCTCCTGCGGCATACGGATGTTCCCAGGCTAGGGGTCTAATCGAAGCTGTAGCTGCCAGCCTATGCCAGAGCCACAGCAACACAGGATCTGAGCCGCATCTGCAACCTACACCACGGCTCATGGCAACGCTGGATCATTAACCCACTGAGCAAGGGCAGGGATCGAACCTGCAACCTCATGGTTCCTAGTCGGATTCATTAACCACTACGCCATGACGGGAACTCCCCTAAATGGATTTAAAGTGAGGTCTTATTTATTTTTTTGCTTTTTAGGGCTGCACCCGCAGCATATGGAGGTTCCCAGGCTAGAGGTCTTATCAGAGCTACAGCTACAGGCTTACACCACACCCACAGCCACAGCAATGCCAGATCAAGCCACATCTGCCACCTACACCACAGCCCATGGCAATGCCAGATCCTTAACTCAAAGAGCAAGGCCAGGCATTGAACCTGCAACCTCATTGTTCCTAGTCATATTCATTTATGCTGTGCCATGATGGGAACTCTGATTTAAGGTGAATTCTATCAAACATTGAAGAATATTTCATGACCCATAAATCCTGCTCCTAGATGAATATCCCAGAGAAATTACCAGGGTTAATATCCAGGTTAATAAATGGTTTCATGTGATGCTTTTTTTTTTTTCACACTCATTTGCAGTCATGGGGAGTTTGTGGCAATCTGGGTGTCCATCACTGGGATGGAAGATGGACAGAAGCTCACCAAAGGTACCATGCAGCTGTTTAGAAGCAAACAAAGAAGTATATATATTTTTTTGTTTTTGTTTTCATGGCCACAGCTGGGGCATATGGAAGTTCCCAGGGCAGGGGTTGAATAAGATCTTCAGCTGCCTATGGCCTACAAAACAGCATTGCTGGATCTGAGCTGTGTCTGTGACCTACACTGCAGCTTGTAGTAACTCCAGACCCTTAGCACATGGAGCAAGGCCAGGGATTGAACCAGCATCTTTAGAGTGACAATGTTGTGGCCTTAACCCACCGAGCCACAGTGGCAACTACCTGACTAGGAGGATTGATGGCAACATTGGTAGATTTTAAATCCATAATCTGAGTTCAAAAGGAAGAAAAACAATACATACAGAACACAAGAAGATGTATACAAATTAAAAATGCAACAAAGTGGTGATCATCACGGTGTGTACACATATCAAAACATCACATTGTACAACTTAAAGTATTTAGAAATGCAACAAATCAACAAGGATGTCCATACACAAAGTTAAACTTTAAGCATATTAGAATGGAGGGAAGGCAACAGGAATGGGGAGAAGGGGTATAAAAATACATGCATGAGAGAGGAAGCCAACAAACAAAATGAAAAAGGGCCCTAGTGTTGGCAATATGTTATGAATTGAGGTGTGTGGTTAATTCAGTCCTTTTCTCTGAACTCTATGAATAAGAGAAAGAATTTCAAGGCTTCAACATAACTAAAGGGATTTCTCTCCTTCTAGTTCTCACAGAAAAAAGCCATCAGGAAATGCAGATGCTAGGCCATTGAAATTTACTGAAATATTTCTAGTAAGAGAGTCCACATGACATAAATTGGGTCCCTTGGTTATTTGTAATAAAACTTGGATTTTGTCTATATCCTGGATTGAAATGAAAGAGCCAAGGATTCTAAGCCTGGCAGTATCGGCATCTTCTGTTAGCTGACTTTACTCTCTCCTAGTGATGTTGGCTATGTTATTCTTTCATGACTTAATTTAATGATTTACAATTCACTCAAGATATTTTCACTGAGTTACAACCAAGGGGCTCAGAAGAAACAGGAAGACCATTCTGATGTTTGAAAACAGGGACATGTCCCCAGGCTTATACCCTGGGTGAAATTTCCCCAGTTTTTTTTGAGATCTTACCTAACAGGATTTGGCATTAAATCATCCCACCAGCTGTGGTCTCCTTTTTAAGCTACTGGCTGGCATGGCTCAAGCTCCCTGTGTGATGCCATGTATTTCCTTTTAGCTTGTAAATTATTGCGGGACATTTGTAAACTTGTAGGTTGTTGGAGGTGGAAGTGATCTTAAACATTTGTCCATGTCATAGATTTCCACAGCATGCTTCCTTGGGGGGAGTCAGAGACCACCCCAGTAAAGGTTGAGAATCTGAAGGGAATACTCAATGGGTGGGACTCCAGGTCCCTTTCTTGTGAATCAGAGCAATTCTGATGTCTAGTATTTTGCATATTAAATTACTTGAAGAAATATTATGAAGATATAGTTGAAGACAGCATACTTGCTTTCCTTAGGGAAAACTTGAGGCTTGGTGAGGGAGCGATTTACCCAATGCTACATTCTTGCCATATCATGCCCATATGTCAGCTCAGGACCATGCTGTTTGGAAGATATTCAGAAGTTGGGGTGCGCCTGGAGCATCTGGAGGCTTCCATAGTATGCCTGGCTTTGGGGATGACCAGGGGTGAGCCAACAGAAGCTGGGTCCTACTTGACAGTCTTGAGGCGGTTACATCTGTCCCATCCCCAGAGTACAGCCTCCTTCCTTGGGGTCTTACTCTTCAGGAACAAATCCTTCCTGTGTTATGTAAATGGGGAGGGGGGAATGGAGAAGAGTGGAGACAAGGACATTGGACGTTTAGGCAGGTAACCTGGTTTGTAGGCTCTGCTATGCTGAGCCTTATGATTCACTCTTATAAAAAGAGGATGTTATGCAAAATGATGTCTCAGTTTCTAATACCCCAGAATTTGTAGAACTTGGGCATAGTGATGGGGTGGAACTTAGTGATTACTTACTCAGAAAAGGGCCGCTGACCCCTGAGGTGGCCATCATAGAGTCCAAGCATCTCCTCCATAGCCTCATTGGCCTTGGTGATGAGGGGAGGAGCATGGGGCTGGGGGCATAGGTAGAGCTCTCATATTGAGTGAAGGAAGAAAAGTTCCAGGCTTGGTGTAGTAGCTGACAGGACTCACTGCCCTCTGAGAGCTGTGCATGTGATTGTCATCTCAGAGTCTGCTCTCTTGTTCTTTAGAGAGGAAATCTTTCAGAGTAGCTCCAGGCATCTGGAACCCAAGGCTCTCTTGTCCACAGCTACCATCACTGGCCTCTGCAGATTCACTTGAATGATGAGGAAGAGTAGGGATCTGGAAGGAGGTGGTTGCCCTTCACGTGACCTCTCCTAAAGGAGGCATTGTTTTTCCATCTACCATCTCAAGGGATCTCATTAAGAAGGAAACTTTGGAGAAGAGTAAAGGCCATTGAAACACAAGTTTCCATGGTGACAAGTTTCTTTGAATCTGATAATTAGTGGCTTATTATTATTGTTATTTTGAAAGAGGTTGAGATAGGTAAAGAGAGAAGCCCTAGCCCTGTAGCCATCCCTGGTTTCTTGGGGGGTGAAATGTCATACCATGGAAATGGTCCTAAAAATGAAGATTCCTGGGTTCTATTTAGCCAATTAGTTGTGATGTGGGTCAAATTCTTAGCCTGTTTGTATTTTAGGATTGTCATCTATAACATGGGATTTTTAGTACTTGTGTCTCAGAGAGGGTTGCCTGGAAGATGAGTTAAGCTAAAAAAAGAATATGTTCCTTTAATAATAATAGCAATTTTTGAACAATTTCATGACATTTGATATGTAACTCTTCAAGTGCAGTGTCCTGATCTTTACATATGAGGCGGATGAGTTTCAGTCTCAGTAAATAGTATGCCCAAAGTCACATAGTTAGGAAGTACTGCAGCTAAGCTCAAATTCAAGGTTGTTCTGCTCCTAAAGTCCACACTTTGTCCACTCTTTTATGTAGAAACTTCACCTAGGAATGTCTTAGATGGCTCCATCTGATTCTCTCCTCCAAGGTGCTAGCCTACCTTTTACATCTACAAATTTAGCCACTGCCCCCCATTCTGGTAGTGCTTATCACACTGGCTCTCCATCAGTCATAGGGCTCAGTGAGGTAGGGCTGTATCTTATTTTGAATTCATGGATGCACCCCTGGCCCAACATGTAATGCAGAGTCTGGCTCACCATGAACATTCAAAACCATTTATTAAATAAATAAACAACGTACACAGCATTTTTTCTTTTTTTAGACACTTTATATTACTTTATTTAGTGCAACACCTGCAGCTACTCACATTGCTGGTGGCTGAAATAATCCAGGTCCATGCTGAGAGAGTATTACAATTTCATTGTGCTATTTGAGCTTACTGTTTAAGCCTTTCTCACAGCAGAAAGCATTAGCTAAGTGTACAGTAGGTAATAAAAAGGGGTTTTGGGCTCATCTGTTCCTCTTAAATCTGTCTAATCAAATCTCCATTTGTAATTAGTACTTGACTCCTTTTCTACCACTGGCTGGCACCTGGAGGTGGGTAACGGCACACACTGGCATTTGCAGAAGTTTTATCAAGTGTCCCCATAATTCATGGTTTTATGGATTATGCCCTCTTCTGAGCCTTGGCAACAGTACATAATTCCTAAGATTCACTTATGCAGATGCTATAATAGATTTCACATGGAAGATGTTTGCAGTCCAAACAGGAGAAAGAGGATGCCTCATTTTAAAGCAATAATAAGTCATTCTTCATCTTTAATTGAAAACTTAACTTAGGTTTCACTGAGGTACCTTTGAGGAATGAACTAGTTTCTTTTTGACCAAAAATACTGGTAACCATGGATCCAAGGACATAGTCTATGAAAACTTCAAGTTTTTAAGAAACTTAAGCAAGTTTCTACTTTAGACAAGAGTATAACCTTGCACAGTATTTTTCCTTGAAAATGTTTGTTTAAGATTTTAAAAGTAATTCTAAACTAGATTAGTTCTTGTTGCTATGCTATCAACATTGTATTTCTAAGTGTTTTTAGACTCAAAATAAAGGAATGCCTTAATGCCCAGAAATAGCAAAGACTTAAAAGGTATTCCTGCCATCATTGATAGAAGTTAGCCACTGAATCAATCAGCTTCTTAGAATGAGGAAGCCAGAAACTACCCTGAGAGAGCTTTTTGCCTCTAATCATGTTGCTTCTTTGATTAAGATCTTCAATTCATTGACTCACTCAGTACTTTGTTAGATGCTAAACATCAGAAATCAATAAGAGTGAGTCCCTATTCTTACAGTCTAGTGTGGGAGAGATATGTAACCATGTAGTCACACTAGGGAGTGGGCCATCTTCCTGCTATGTAGCACTGGGAACTATGTCTAGTCACTAATTAGGGAACATGATAATATGAGAAAAAAAAGTATGTATACATGCATGTGTAACTGGGTCAACATGATATAGAGTAGAAAAAAAGGCAAAAAAAAAAAAAAAACCCAAAACAAAACACAGTCCACACCAATAAATGAACAGCTGTACAGGGCAAAAAAAAAGTATGTGTAAGGCGTATTGAGCGTACAGAAAAGCAAGCACTGATTATAAGTCAACTACATTGCAATAAAAATTAAAAAAAAGGCAAGCATTGGATTGATGCTTGGGTGAGACTAGTTTAGATATGGGTTGAGAAAAGCATTTCAAATAGAAATGTGTTGAGATGATTATTGAAATCATAAGTAAAAGATGGACTGTGAGTCATGGGGAAGAACAGTTAAGGCAGAAGAACAGTCTTGTGGGTGGGCATGTTCAGTCTGTCAATAGATCTGTCTGGGGATCTGTAAATAGCCAAATGTGATTCAAGCTGAGAGTGAATATATTGGAGTAACGAGAGAACGAATGGAATCTTAGGCTTGCTATGTTTATTGAAAATGATTCCAGCTCCTAAGCTTGCTATTCATAAATTGTGTGAACTAACCCTATTCCTGTTTTCCAACATCTATCAGGACTTCCTAAGGCTAGAGAAATCCTTGCTTTCTTGCTTTCTGTAGCATCTGATTGCCATGTGAATTTTTATGTGCCATTCCCTTGGCATCACTTAACTACAGAGCCTCTCTATCTTTGCTTGACACTTCTATTCTTCCTCTTATATGAAAGATTACCATATTTGCTTACAAATTTGCTCACCTTTAGATTTGATTCATTTGGTACCTCCTTGGATTCATGTAGTGGTGGCTTCTCTCCACAGTCACATGGAGACTCCCTCCCCACTCTATATGCTCTTGCCTATGCTACTGTCTCATCTCCCCTGAGAGATCACAAGCTCGGTGGTGGGAGAAGGGTCCATCAGAGTGAGGTGAAGCAGACACTGCAGGTTGGGGCACCCAGGACTCAATCCAATTCCCTTCTCCTTGTTTGCCTTTAGAATGAATACAGGCTGTACAAATTATAATCAGAATTTCAGCTACTGTTTCAGCTGTAGAAGGCCTTTTGACTTAGTCTCAGGCAATGAGAAAATGTGAACATAAGTCATGTATTACTCTCTTTTTATCTCAATCTCCCCACCCCCCTTTTTTGGCCACATTCATGACCTACGGAAGTTCTTGGGCCAGGGATTGAAACCAAACTGAAGCTAAAATCTACAAAAAGTCATTCTTCTGAGTCAGTATAAATTAGAATACCTCAGAAAGGATTAAAAACTTAGGTTAATAAATGCTTAACTGTTTATTAGACTCTAGACTTGTCTACCATCCTGTTTAGCAAATGAGCTGTAAACCAGATGAATGAAAGGTCGAAGGGAGACTAGAGCAGCTCGTCCTGCAAAGCACAAAGGAGATGTTTGCAATGGTTGAGGATCTTAGTCTCCACCATGACAAGAGAACAAGATGAGGACAATCACAGACCTGTGGACAAGTCCCAGTGCTGCTAAATATGGATAGGTGAGTCTGGACAGATGTCAGATTTTGACCACAAGAGGTAGACCAAGTGTCTTTGTGGCGGCAAAGCAGGTAGCTCAGGAGTTTCCAATGATGGCTTGAATAAACCAAAAATCCTGAGTAAGGGAGAAGGGAGACAGGCATGCAGAGGGCCCTCTCATCCTGTCTTCAAGATGGGACAGTGGTCTTCTCCTGTCTTTGGACTCAGACTCAAACTGGAACTCTACCATTGTCTCTCTGACTTGCCAATGGAAGATCTTGGGACTGCTTAGCTTCCATAGTCATATAAGTCAGATCCCTATTTTCATATCTAGATGTCAGCATCCTTGTGTTTTTGTTTCTTGGTAGCACCCAGACTAATAGAGTCCAGGCAGAGTGCAGATAACATCTATGCAAACGACAGCCTGGTATAGGGTGATAGAGCCTGAACAAAGGCAGAGGGTTTCCAAGATGAGGGCAACCTGCCATGAGATGTGGGAGTCCATGTAGGATGAGCAAGAGGGCTTCCGTCAAAGGGGGAGGCCAGTGGAAGGGGTTCAGGAAGAGACAGGATGGGGAATCAGAGAAAAAATGTGGTAAGTGGGTGCCCATACCTGAGGGCAAAACAGCATTGGGTGAGAAGGATATCTGTGTGAAGTTGATCCTAGAGAGAGGAGTCAGATCCCCAAAGGGGCTAGGATTAAATTAGCATGTACTATCTGTGTCTGAGTAGGCTGAAGCTGGTATCCATGCAGGGAAGCCAGATTTTAAGGAAATATATGACTCCAGGACTGGAGCAGAGAAAGCACAAGTCTGCAACAACTTTTTTTTTTTTTTGTCTTTTAGGTCTGCACCTGCAGTATATGGAAGTTCCCAGGCTAGGGGGCTAATTGGAGCTGTAGCAGATGGCCTATGCCACAGACACAGCCATGCTAGATCTAAGCCATGTCTGCGACCTACACCACAGCTCATCTCAATGCCTGATCCCTAAGACACAGAGCAAGGCCAGGGGTCGAACCCACATTCTCATGAATGCTAGTCAGGTTTGTTAACTGCTGAGCAACAACAGGAGCTCCTGGAACATCTTGATGTGATACAAAATTGCTCAAAGAATGGTGGGAACATATTGAAAGGATACAGGTATAGCAAGTATAACTCACTGGCTAAAGTAAGAAACAATAATTTGATACCAAGATAGGTAAATGAATAGATGGGAAGACATTTGATGAAGGATGAGATACTCATGTAATTTCAGACTACTTCGCCATAAAGTCTTTATTGTTTGTTCTTTTCTTCCAGCCAGCTTTCTTAAAGCTTGTTTCAGGTTCTTGTTCCTAAGGCTATAGATAAAAAGTTTCAACATGGGGATTACCACAGTATAAATGACAGTGACCTCACCATCCTTTGTCACTGAGTAGGTGGACAAGGGGCAGATGTACACTGAGATGGATGTGCCATAGTACAGTGTCACAACTGTGATGTGAGATCCACAGGCAGAGAAGACCTTGAACCTGCCTCTCCCAGAAGGGACCCGCAGAACAGCACGGGTGATACACACATAAGAGACAATGATGAAGAGGAAGGGGCTCATGATCACAAAGGAACCCTCTGTGAAGGCCAAGAGCTCATTGACAGAGGTGTCAGAGCAGGAGAGCATCAGCAGTGGCTGGACATCACAGAAGAAGTGGTGGATGATGTTGGGCCCACAGAAGGAGAGGCGGGCCATGAGGATGGTGTGGGTGAGCGAGTGGAGGTGGGACACCAGCCAGGATGTGATCACTAGCATGAGACAGCGCCTGGGGTTCATGGTTGTGGTGTAATGCAGTGGGTTGCAGATGGCCACATAGTGGTCAATGGCCATGGCAGCCAGGAGGAAGCTGTCAGTGATCCCAAAGGCCACAAAGAAATACATCTGTGTGAGGAACTCTGCAAAGGGGACCCTCTTTCCCTTTCTCAATATGTTTGCCAGCAAACTTGGCACAATGATGCTTATAAAGCAGATGTCCACCGAAGACAGAGGGGAAAAGAAGAAGTACATGGGGATGTGGAGGCGAGCATTCCCCCAGATGGCTGCAATGATGACTGAGTTGCCAGCCACATTGACCAGGTACATGGCCAGGAAACTGGCAAAGAGCCATACCTGCTTTCTGGGGTCACTGGTCAGTCCCAGAAGGAGGAATTCAGTGATGTGAATCTCGTTTCCTCTTGTCATTGCTCTCCTGCAAGTAGGAAACATTAAGGAATGTTAGGTGTGTGTCCTGGCCTGGTTACCAGTTCTAAATTATTCCGAGTGCCTGGTCTAGTTGACAAGAGTATGGATTTCAGTGTCACACAGGTCTGCCTTTCCATTCTGTCTCTGTCACTCTTTTACACTGAACATGAGTGCCCTCCTGAGCTTACATTTCCTTGATCTATAAAGACAGAAATTATGAAATTTTCCTCCTAAGGCTATTCTATATTGGCCAGGGTTTCTCTCTTTCTAGTCTCTTAAAAATGAGTATCAGAATATCTTGGAGTTCCCGTGGTGGCTCAGTGGAAAGGAATCTGACTAGTATCCATGAGGATACAGGTTTGATCCCTGGCCTTGCTCTGTGGGTTAAGGTTCCAGCATTGCTGTGAGCTGTGGTGTAGGCTGGAAGCTACAGCTCTGATTCAACCTAGCCTGGGAACCTCCATATGCCATGGGTGTGCCCCCCCCAAATAAGACTATCTTAATGTCTCCATGTAAAGTTAAGAGTTGGTGTTCCTTGGAGTTCCTGTGGTGGCTCAGTGGTCAAGGAATCCAACTTGGAACCATGACATTGCGGGTTTGATCCCTGGCCTGGGTCAGTGGGTTAAGGATCCAGCATTGCCATGAGCTGAGGTGTAGAAAAAAGATGTGGCTTGGATCCCATGTTGATGTGGTTGTGGTGTAGTCCAGCAGCTATAGTGCCAATTAGACCCCTGGCCTAGGAACCTCCATGTGCCCCAGTGCAGCCCTAGAAAAGAGAAAAAGACCAAAAAAAATGTTGGAGTTCCTAGCACTAGTCTTTTGGGGAAAAATTTGTGGGATGCATTTGGGAGTTTGGGGTAACAATTATATCAGGAGCTCCATGAAACTCCAAAGTCTACAACCCTCTAGAAGGTGAAACTGTTTAAGCTGTATGATCTGAGGACAAAACGGCTTTCTAGAATGGTGTAGAAGAGGGCAGATCACTTTCTGGCATCAGGAGAGCTTCTTCCTGGTTTGGTTAAATTTTTCATTTTATGTAGGTTTATGGTATTAAGAATGACATTACAGGATTTCTCACTGTGGTGCAGCAGGTTAAGGATCCAGCATTGTCTCTGTGGTGATGCATGTTTGATCCCCAGCCCAGTGAAGTGGATTAAGGATCCAACTTTACCACACCTGGGACTTGGATTTGATTCCAAGACTGGGAACTTCCTTATGGCTTGGGTGTGGCTGAAAAAGAAAAAAAATGGCACCACACAAGAAACAAGTACATATCATGACAGTAGTTTAGAGTTGAGGTCTCCTTGATTCTTGGCAGAGTGAATTAAGTGAGCTTCTTAAGCATTTTGTCTTAGTTTTCTTATTTATAAAGACAAGAATTAAAGAGTATGTGCTTCCAAGTAGTTATAAGGGGAGTTCCAGCTGTGGCACTGTGGATTTAGAATCTGATGGCAGTTGCTCAGGTCACTGTGTAGATGTGGGTTTCATCCCCAGCCTGGTGCATTGGATGAAAGGATCCAGCATTGCCAAGTAGGTCACTGCTGTGCTTGGATTCAGTGCCTGGCCCAGGAACTTCCTTATGCCAGTAGTGCGGCTGTAAAAAAAAAAAAAAAAAAGCAGTTAGGATCATCACAATATGCATGCAAATAATTTAGTAATTTAGGTGGCACAGAATGAGCTTCTTATAAATGTCAACTTCAATTATTTCTGCTCTTTAACAACATTAATTAATCAATTTGTGTATATAAACCTTAGGAAACTGGCACATAGTAGGTGTTCAATAAGTGCCTGAAGAAATGTTAATAGACCTGAATAATCTCAGAGCCAGAAGAAGAGTCTGAGATCATCCTTTTCAAACCATCACCCAGAGCAAGAAACCTAGAATAGCCTTGACAGTGGTCATCTGGCTTGAATACGTCTAGAGACAGAGAACTCACTGCCTTCTAACTTCATGGAATCGCAAGGAGCAACATCTATATTTTTGGTGTTAAAGCCAGGAGTCAGGAATTATAAACCTAACATTTCCAATAGCCTTCCTTTTTGTGTTTTTTAGTATTTTAAAAATTAGAGTTGATCTACAACATTGTGCCAATTTCTGTTGTGCAGCAAAGCGACCTAGTCATATATATATATATATATATATATATATATATATATATATATATAAAATTATATTATCTTCCATCATGGTCTCTCCCAAGAGATGAGATATAGTTCCCTGTGCTATTTGGTAGGATTTTATTGCTTATCCATTCTAAACCAATAGCCTTACTTAACTGTCTTCACTTATAAAAAATGACCACAATTTTGCTTTTCTCCTTCCTGTGGAATGATTGATTTATTAAGCATTAAGCAGGCACTTCCTTAGTTCCAATAGTCACGAGAGGTCTTGGGGACACAGAGTTGAGGAGATTCCAATCACTCTTCAGAACTTTAAGGCCAATGTCCACATATTACTTCACTTTTCCATGTCATTTGTGTTCACTCTCACCCGTCCCCCTACTCCCATGACACAGCTTCAAATCTTTGCACATCTCTTGTCTCATTCTTCCTCTAACCCATGGTTGACACTCCTGTGTGATGGACATGTCATTAGTGAGGCATTGTGTGAATAGGAAGACTTAGGAGTCCCAGAATTCTTCCTTTTTATCCAGAAAATTTATGCCTTCATGTGTCATACAGATTTTGTTTTAAAGGATAATTTTGAAGACAAGCTTTCAGTGGTAAAGAAAATTTCCAAATATAAATTCTGACCTAAATGATATATTTCCTGAAGGCCAGTTGAGGCCTCAAGGAGGCAGTTTTGGGGACATTCTGGATGACAGAAGATGGACTTTTTTCCCCTCATCATCCTCAAGCAACACTCTTCCTCTGAAAGGGTCGATCCCTTTGGAGTTTCACCCACTCAGAGCCAATCCTCCCTCCCTTTTGTGAATGGAGAAGGGAAACAAGGTGTGTGGAGGAGCTTGAAGTCCTCAGAGAAATACAGAAGGCAGGGTGTGAAGGATGAGATAACCCCACTTTTAGCCCAACCCTGGCATTTAGTTCTGCATGTAATTGGACCACTAGTTTTCCTTTTCGGTAAGAATGAATGTATCAGATAGGAAGGTGTGAAAGTTTCTCACACTCCAGGTTAGAAATACTCTAGGTATAGAGTTGAGGATGCCAGCTACTTACTCAGGTAAGTGATGGTGACAGCCAGGGTCACCTTCTCCTCAGCCTTATTGGCCTGGTGTCTAGAGAAGGATTGGAGGGCTTGGGGAACAGAGGGAATGTTCAGAGCAGGACAAGAAAAGGATAAAGCCCCATATTCCAGAGGCAGGTGTCAAGACCTGCAATACTGAGTGCCTGTGATTGTTGCCTCAGCCTAGATATAACATTATAAGTTCCTGATGTGGCCACTTTTCTTCTCCCTCCTGAGAGGTGACCTCTCCATGGAGCCCCTGGCAATGGAATCATGAGCCATCCATCCATCCATCCCCAACTATCCACCACATGCCACCTTTAGGATCCATCAGGTGTTCAGGGATTGGGTAGGGGCTTGGAAGTACCTGACTGTCCAGCATGTGACTTCACACCAAGGAGATAGGAAGCCTCTCCTGGTACCAACCCCAGAGAACTCCTTAAACACCTTGCTTGGAGAGAAGTAGAGACCTTTCCATTGAGGGAGTTCTCTGATGGTCTAGAGGTTAGGATTTGGTGCTTTTATCACTGTGGTCCAGGTCCAATCCCTGATCTGGGAACTGAGGCCTCTCAGTAAAGACCAAGAGAACCCAGGCTACCATAGCATTGGTTTTCATAGCATCCCATATAATTAGTCCTTGTTAGTAATGATTTCTAAGGAAACAGAGGAAAATTCATAGATAAAGCCTGGGGCTTCTCCCAAGAGGTGGGGGAGAATGTAGAGGGTCAAGACAAGTATCCAGGTCTTCACATAAATGTTCTCTGTTGAAACTTAAAAAAAAATGTTCTTTGTTGATTAGTTGGTGCTCATATAGCCACACCTATTAATCCATCCATTAAAAGAAAACTATTTAAAAAAATACACCTGACATAATTTTTACCATTATAATCATTTTCAAATGTATAGTTTAATTGCATTAAGTACATTAACACAGTTGTGGAACAATTACCTCCAGAGCTTTTCCATCATCCTATTACTGGAACTCTAGACCCATAACCATATCTATCTATCTATCTATCTGTCTATCTATCTATCTATCTATCTATCTACCTATCTATCTATCTATCATATATCTACACACACACTACATTTTCTATATCTGTTAATCAGTCAATGGACATTTCGGATTTTTTCCATATTTCAGCTATGGAGAACAATACTGCAATATTCCATTGTATATGGCAGGGATGGTGGGGGCAGCAGAGAGGGACTCAAGTGGCTGGCATCAGGAAGTTCAAATACATGTGGGGAAAAATCTAGATAAATCTGCAGGGGATCTTGATGGCTGTGCCAGCCATGCATTTCTTCAGGGGAGAGAGCTGCTGGGGTCAGTGGCAGGGCAGGTCCCTGGGAACTGTGGTCTCTCTTACTGCAAGGCTAATAATGCAAGTCTTGACTTTTCTTCCTTCTTCCTAGAAATCTCTATGTCTCAGCTTTGCCAGTCTCTGAGTCGGGTGAAGCTGGACCCTCAGCTTGTGTCCCCAAATGCTAGGGAAGCTAGTTGCTCACTTATCAATATTCCTTTTCCTCATAGGGGAACTCTTTCCTGCTGGGGAATTCCCCTTGGCACCAAGCAGTGCCAGCCTGGACTATGGGCTGATGCAGGTAAAATGAAGCTGTTTGTCCTTCCCTTTTGGTGCTTTTATTCTCAAGGGTATTTTTTTTTTTTGTCATTGTGTTGTTGAAGTCCTCTCACCCTTATCTCTCTCTTTCTTTTTGGCTGCACTCATGGCACATGAAATTTCCCAGGATCTGGATCAAACCCATGCCCCAGCAGCTTCAGTGACAACACCAGATCCTTAACCCACTGAGCTGCAGGAGAAAACCTTAAGTCTCTTAAGTAGACTCGGGAGCTCTCCCAGAGCTGTTTCGTTGGTGGAGAGCTGTCTAGTTGCTGATCTTTGTGGGTGGGGGGTGGATGCTGGGATCTGCTGCTCCACCATCTTGGTGACGTCACTCCATTTACTGTTAGTTCCACAGGTAAATATATGCTTGCTGTTTGTCACCTGTTCTTAATTTGCTGTCTGGTTAGTCATTGTGGTTCCTGAAACTTGTGCTGTAGTAGGTTTCTCAGAACTTGAATACTGAAAGAGGCTTTCATACTAAAAGTAATTTTGACTGGATATGAAACCTTAGCTCATATATTCTTTCTTATCTCAATATGTTTTTGTGTAATTAGCTGTTGTTTTCATAATATTTTCAAAAATAGGGTATTTTACTTCCTGAGCCATCTGGTTCTGTTCCTCTTTTCTACATTTATTTAGACCTTCTTTTTTTCCCCCTGTATTATTATATTTTAAAATTGTGGTTAAAATTTATGTTTACCAAAGGAGAAACATAGTTGGGGATTAAAGGGGGTGGGGATCCATATATCCACACTACTGTATATAAAATAGACAGAGAGCAAGGACCTACTGCATAGCACAGGGAAATTTACTATATGGGAAAATAATAACCTATATGGGAAAATAATCTGAAAAGGAATGGATGTATGTACAATTGATTTACCCTGCTGTATGTCTGAACTTAACACTACTTTGTAAGGCTACTACATTCCAATAAAATTAATAACAATTGTGATTAAAAATGTAACATGAGATCTCCCTTCTAACATATTTTTGATTGCATGGTACACTATTAACAATAAGCAAAATTGTTGTACAGCAAGTCTCTAGAACTTTTTTCATGTTTTATGACAAACTCTTTACCAGATGAAGAGAAATTCCCCATTGCCCCTCCTCCTAGCCCCTGGGGACAAACATTCTACCTTCTGTTTCTATAAATGTGCCTCTTTCAGCTACTTCACACTAATGGAGTCATGCAACGTTTGTCCTTCTGTCACTGGCTTATTTCACTTAGCATGACATCTTCCATGTTTACCATGGGGTCATATATTGCAGAATTTCCTTGTTTTTTAATGGCTGAGTAGTATTTCATTGCAGGTATACACCATATTTTCTTTATCCATTCGTTAAGGTATAATTAGGTTGTCTGCCTATGTTGGACATTGTGAAAAATGCTGCATGAACATGGGATTGCAAATATATCCTTGAGATACTGATTTAAGTTCTTTTGGACTAATACCCAAAGGTTGGATTGTTGGATAATATGGTAGTTCTGTTTTTAATACTTTGAGGAAACTCCATCCTGTTTTCCATAGTAGCTGGATCATTTTGCAATCCTATCAAGAGTGTACAAGGGTTCCAGTTTCTCTACATCCTCATCAATGCTTGTTATTTTGTTTTGTTTTGCTTTGTTTATTGATAATGACTGTTCTAACAGGTGTGAAGGGTTATCTCATGTTTATTTTGATTTTCATTTCCCTGATGGATTACTAACACTGAAGTTCTTTTCATATACTCATTAGCCATTGGTATGTATTTTTCAGAGAAATGTCTATTAAAGTCCTTTGTTCATTTAAAAAATCAGATGATTTGGGTGGTTTTTTTTTGCTATTGAGTTGTGGGAGTTCCTTATATTTTTTATAGATGAACATCATATTGCATATTTTTTGCATATAGTTTCTCCTATTCCCTAAAGCATTTTGCAGTCTATTGTATCATTTGCTTTTTAGAATTTTTTAGTTTGATGTATTCCCACTTGTCTGTTTTGGATTGTTCTGTCTGTGCTTTTGGCATCATATCCAATAACTTGTTGCAAGAACCAATGTCAAGGAACATTTCTTCAAAGAGTTTTATATTTTTTGGTCAAATATGTAAATTTTTATCAGTTTCAAAATGAATTTTGTAAATGGTTTAAGTTAATGGTCCAAATGAATCCTCTACACATGGATCTCCATTTTTCCTAACACCATTTATTGAAGAGACTCTACTATCTTCATTGAATATTATTTTTTAAATCATTAATATATATATTTTTTCTGCTGTACAGCATGGTGAACAAGTTACACTTACATGTATACATTCTTTTTTTCTCACATTACGTGTTCCATTCTAGACAGAAATCCCAGTGCTACACAGCAGGATCCCATTTCTATTCCATGCTGAAGGCAACATTCTGCATCTATTTACCCCAAGCTCCCAGTCCCTCCCACTCCCTCCCCTTCCCCCATGGCAACAAGGCAATTCTCCAAGTCCATGATTTTCTTTTCTGTTGAAAGTTTCATTTGTGCCATGTATTCAATTCCAGATATAAGTGAAATCATATGGTATTTGTCTTTCTCTTCCTGACTTAGTTCACTCAGTATGGGAGTCTCTAGCTCCATCCATGTTGCTGCAAATGCATTATTTTGTTCTTTTTATGGCTGAGTAGTATTCCATTGTGTATATATACCACATCTTCCTAATCCAGTCATCTATCAGTGGACATTTGGGTTGATTTCATGTCTTGGCTACAGTGAATAGTGCTAAAATGAATATGTGGGTGCATCTGTCATTTTTAAGGAGAGTTTTGTCAGGATATATGCCCAAGAGTGGGATTGCTGGGTCATAAGATAGTTCTATGTATAGTTTTCTAAGGTACCTCCATACTGTTCTCCAGAGTGGTTGTACCAGCATACATTACCATCAACAGTGCAGAAGAGTTTCCTTTTCTCCACAGCCCCTCCACCATTTGTTCTTTGTGGACTTATTAATGATGGCCATTCTTACTGGTGTGAGGTGGTATCTCATGGTAGTTTTTATTTGCATTTCTCTAATAATCAGGGATGTTAAGCATTTGTTCATGACGTTGTTGGCCATCTGTATATCTTCCTTGCATAAATGTCTATTCAGGTCTTTTGCCCATTTTTCCATGGGATTGTTGGTTTTTTGCTGTCGAGTTGTATAAGTTGTTTGTAAATCTTAGCGATTAGGCCCTAGTCCATTGTATCATTGGAAACTTTTCTCCCATTCTGTAAATTGACTTTTTGTTTACTTTTTACTGTGCAAAAGCTTGTCAGTTTGATTGGGTAGCATTGGTTTATTTTTCCTTTATTTCTTTTGCTTTGGGAGACTGACCTGAGAAAATATTCATAAGGTTGATGTCAGATAATTTTTTGCCTATGTTCTCTCCCAGGAGTTTGATGGTGTCTTGTCATGTATTCACATATTTCAGTCATTTTGGGTTTATTTTTATGCATGGTGTGTGGGTATGTCCTAGTTTCATTTATTTGCATGCAGGTGTCCAGGTTTCCCAGCAATACTTGCTGAAAAGACTTTCTTTTTCCGATTTTATATTCTTGCCTCCTTGTCATTAATTGACAAAAGATGTCTGGGTTTTTTTCTGGGTTGTTTATTCTGTTCCATTTGTCTCTATGTCTGTTTTGATATCAGTACCACACTGTCTTAATGACTGTGGCTTTGTGATAGTGCCTGAAGTCTGGGAGAGAGATTTCTCCTGCTTGGCATTTGTTTTTTTAGAATTGCTTTGGAAATTCTGGGTCTTTTGTGGTTCCCTATAAATTTTTGAATTGTTCCAGCTTCATGAAAAATGTCATGGATAATTTGATAGGGATTGCATTGAATATGTAGATTGGTTTGTGTAGTATTGCCAATACTATTTTTTCCAACCTAGGAGCATGGCATATCTTTCCATTTCTTTACATCTTCTTTAATTTCCTTGATTACTGTTTTATAGTTCTCAGCAAATAAGTCGTTCACCTCCTTGGTCAGGTGTACTCCCAGGTATTTGATTTTTGGGGTGCAGTTTTATAGGTATTGTATTTCTGTATTCTATTTCTAATATTTCATTGTTAGTATACAGAAATGTGACTGATTTCTGAGTGTTAATCTTCTATCCTGCTACTTTGCTGAATTTGTTGATCAGTTCAATTAGTTTTTGATTTGAGTCCTTAGGGTTTTCTATATATAGCATCATGTCATCTGCATATATACAGTAACTATTTTACTTCTTTATTTCCTATTTGGATGTCTTTTATGTCCTTTGTTTGTCTTATTGCTGTGGCTAGGACTTCAAATGTGATGTTGCATAACAGTGGGAAGAATGTGCATCCTTGTCTTATTCCAGATTTTAGTGGGAAGTCTTTCAGCTTTTCTCCGTTGAGTATTGTATTTGCTGTGGGTTTGTCATAAGTGACTTTGATTATGTTAAGGAATGTTCCCTCTATACCCACTTCAGTAAGAGTTTTGATTAAGAATGGATTTTGGACTTTGTCAGATGCTTTTTCTGCATCTACTGAGATGATCATATGGTTTTTGACTTTTCTTTTGTGAATGTCGTGTATGGTGTTGGTTGATTTACATGTCTTTTTTCTTTTTTTCTTTTTTTTTTTTTTTGTCCTTGGCTATAGAATTTCCTGGGCCAGGGATTAAATCTACACCGTAGCAGCGATCTGAGCCACATCAATGACAATGCTGGATCCTTAACTTCCTGGGCCACCAGGGAATGCATGATTGTATATATTTTTTTTTAATTTTGTTTTACTTTCATTTCCCCAATACCTTTTTTTTTTTTGTACTGTACAGTTGCCTTTTAAAATTAGTTGATGGGGGATGTCCCATCACGACTCAGTCATAACAACCCAACTAGTATATATGAGGATACGGATTCAATCCCTGTCGTTGTTAGGTGGGTTAATGACCTGGTGTTGCTGTGAGCTATGGTGTAGTTTGCAGAAGGTCTCAGACCGCATTGTGACTGGGTTGTAGGCTTGCAGCTGTAGCTCTGATTCGACCACTACTGTGGGAAATATGCCACAGGTGCTGCCCTAAAAAGAAAAAAAAATAAAGGAAGAAAATTTGATGGTTTCTATTTGGTTTTATATCTGAGTTCTCTTTCCTGTTCCACTGGTCTTTATGCTGATACTATCCTATTTTGATTACTGTGGCTTTGTAATATATTTTCAAAATATGAGGTATGAAGCCTCCAGCTTTGTTTTTCATTCTCAAGATTGTTTTTGACACTTTGGGTCTTTTATAATTCTGTAAGTATTTTAGGATTTGTCTATTTCTTTTAAAAAGACAATTGGGATTTAAGGAATTTCTTGAAATTGCATTGAATCTGTGGATCACTTTGTATATTATGGACATTTTAATAATGCATAATCTTCCTATTCATGAAGTCTTTCCATGTATTTGTGTATTCTTTAATTTATTTTATCCAATATTTCTGTTTTCAGTAGATAAGTCTTTTACCTCCTTGGTTAAGTTTATTCCTCTGTAATTTATTCTTTTAATGCTAGTGGTGGTACTATGTTTTTAAATTTACTTTTCAGATTGTTCATTGCTAGTGTACAGAATCACAAGTGATTCCTTAACCCACTGCAGTCTGGTTCCTTTTACATTCCTCCATTGAAACATCATTACCAATGTCCCCTTTTCATTAAAGTCTCATGACCTAAAACCTCATTACCAATGGCCTCCTTGTCATTTAAGCTGATGAACAATCTTCCTGGCTTATTTTGCTTAAATTTTTATTATATTTTGATGTGGATTAATAGCTACTGCCTCTTGAAACTTCTTCTATTTTTGCCTTATATGGCAATTTCTTACCAGACCTCTTGGCTAATACCTCCTCTATCAGCCTCTTCAATGTGAGAAATACTCAGCCCACTTCCCTAGGCTCTCCTCAGCTTTCATATAAGCCTCCTTCTTTATGTCATTCACTCTGATCAACAGGCAAAATAGGTTCAAAGAACTAGATTTTTCTTAGTTCAATATAATGAAAAATTGTCAACATTTACATATATGTAGGCCTACAGCAGAAGGACCCTAATCTATTTCCCTTCCTTATATTCTCATCAAAGGACCTCATTAGAGCAGTCTTATTCCACTGTAGAGTCAGCCAGGCTCCATGGTTTCTGTATGGTGGAAGGAGTGTGAAGAAATTTCGTGGTCTCCCAAGGGTTGTAGAGAAGAAATTTTCCTAACCTGGCAAAGTGTTCAGAAGGACTACAGGGGCATTTCCTCTGATTATATCTACTTTCAAATGGGACTTATTCTTAGCAATGCTTATTAGCAACCTCCCAGGTTAATTTCTGGGCTGCTTTGTTTGGATAGCAAACATTTTATGAATGTCTCCAAACACTACCTGTCCCCATGAACTCACTTCTGAATGGTGGCAGGACATCTTAAGCGAATTGCTTCATGTTCTAAAAAAGACAACAGTTTAGTTCTGACTGAGAAGTTTATGGCTAATCTTTCACTCAAATGTGTTATTGCATGGTCACTAAATAAGTATTTCTCTTTTTTTGAATTTTTTGGAATATCTATAAATCTTAAGTAAAGGATCTTGATTTCTTAACAGCTATGTGTTCTTGAGAAAAATGTGTTTGGTACTAAGGGCAGAGGGAGGTTGAACTAAAAAACTGTTAGCTTTCCTGGGACCAAAGGACTTAATGAACTTTATAAACTATGGAAGGTATCATTAACGAATTTATTTATTTACTACATTCTGTGAATTTTTCATATTCTAATGTGATTTTTGTATTTGGCTGAGCATGCAAAACCTGGCACATAAATAGAGTAAGTGGAATGGGTAGAGATCTTCCAGGCCAGTCTTCTCAAAGCTGAGTGATTGGTGGGAGATAGTGGTGAAAGCCAGAGGTGCCTGTGCAAATAAATAGGTGTTTGCAAAAGGAGTGTGTTTCCTGGATGCTTATGGCTTCTTGAAAACTGGAGGTAGACATAGAGCAATGGCAAGGACTTGGATGTTGGGGCCCAGGCATCCCTGTGTTCCATTAGGTTGTTATGTACCTCTTGTTAAATCTTTTTTTTTTTTTCTTTTTAGGGCCATACCAGTGGCATATGGAAGTTTCCAGGCTAGGGATCAAATTGGAGCCACATCTGATGGACCACACCACAGCCACAGCAATGCAGGATCCAAGCTGCATCTGTGACCTACACCACAGCTCACAGCAATGCCAATTCCTTTAACCCACTGAGCAAGGCCAGGGATTGAATTTGCATCCTCATGGGTACTAGTCAGATTTATTTCCCCTGGGCCTCAATGGGGATTTATCTATTGTATTATCTTTAAATCCAAAAGGCTTGTATTCAACCTCAGTTTCTTTCCACTTATCTTGACTCTGACAGTTGCTTATCCAGGACATAATGGTCATTTCAGTGAGTACTCCGGCCACATGGAAAAAGAATTAATAAGGAAGGGAAAACGTGTTGAGTCCTGTGAATTCACACTGTGATGACACTGTGGTGTTGGGGGAGGTAAATCTGTTTTATAGATTCTTCTGTCTGCTCTCTCCCCCACCCCCCATCCCCATTTTATTCTCCCTAATCTCAAATCAAGGAAGCACCACAGGGCTTTTCACTGTCTCTCAAACACATTCCAGTGTTTACTGCTTTTACTTGCTTGGATGGTTTCCACATGTGAAACTCTCTATTTCCTTGTTCTATTAACTTTAACCTGTCAAAATTCAATTCATACTTAAGGACATTTCAAGAAGACATTCCCTATACTCTATGGAGTCCATGTAATGTCTTACAAAAATGAATAGGATTTTCTAGTACTTGAGTACTGACCATTGTCAAATGTATGCAAGCATTATTTGGAGATACTTTTTTTCCACTATTTCTCCTGAAATCAGGATTCCTAGCAGTAATTAGCTTGGGACTGATCAAGGTCACTGTAGAACCAAAATAATCCTGCTTTAATGTCGGTGCTCTCACTGTGTTTCAATACCACCTCTTATCACCTCTTTGGGTTCCATGTGAAAATGGTAGGAAGGAAGGATAATCTGATCACCTCTTTGGTCACCTCCCAATTGTGATATTCTATCATGTTCCTTCTATGAGTGAATTCTGTCCCTTAGTTTCCTCAAACCCCTCTTCATATCTTTGTTCCTCAGGCTGTAGATGAAAGGGTTCAACATGGGTGTCACTATGGTGTACATAACTGTGGCCACCCGGTCCTTCACCACTGAGTACATGGACAGAGGTCTAAAATAGACATAAATGACACTTCCATAGAACAGAACCACCACAGAGAGGTGGGAGCCACAGGTAGAGAAGGCCTTCCACTTCCCAGCTACAGAGGGGACTCTCAGCACCGTGAAGATGATTCTCAGGTAGGAGAAGAGAATGCAGAGGAAAGGGGTTGCAATGACAGCCAGGGTCTCAGTCATGACCACCATCTGGCTGGAGGAGGTGTCAGAGCAGGACAGCTTTAGCACAGGCTGGGTATCACAAAAGAAGTGCTTGATGATGTGGGAGGCACAGAAGGCCAGGCGGGACATGAGTAGCACACGCAGCATGGAGTGCAGGTGAGAGATGGTGCAAGAACCCAGCAGCAGGAGGAGGCAGTGTCGTGGGCTCATAGCCACGTCATAATGGAGGGGGTTGCATATGGCCACCAGCCTGTCTATAGCCATAGAGGCCAGCAGGTAGCTGTCAGTGTTTGCAAAGGCCATGAAGAAGTACATCTGGACCAGGCAGCCCACATAGGAGATGGACTTTGTCTCTGAGAGTAAGTTCACCAGCATCTTGGGCACAATGACTGTGGTGAAGCAGATGTCCATGAAGGACAGGTTGCTGAGGAAAAAGTACATAGGGGTGTGGAGCCGGGCGTCAGAGTGGATGGCCAGGATGATGAGTACATTGCCCACCAGGGTGACCAGGTACATGATGAGGAAGACAGCAAAGAGGGGTTTTTGAAGATGAGGGTTGGAAGAGATGCCCAGAAGGATAAAGTCTGACATGCTGCTGCTATAGTTTTTTGTCTCCATGTCCATGACCTTGACCTCCTGCACAGAGTTTGAAGAAGCTCTAGGAGAGATGGCAATTTGACAAAAATGGCTTCTTTTCTAACTTCCAGCCTAAGAAAAAAAAAAAATAGAGAGAGAAGAAGACCACTGTTCTTTGTTATGATATTATTTCAATAAAGTACAGAGAGCAGGAGGTAAAATCCACCAATGGGAAAGTTAAATAATTCTAATGTGCTCCCTATTTGAGAAACTGTATTTTTTCCAGATGATGTTAGGAACTTCTAAGTTGCCTAAATTTTTGTGTTCGTCTCAATACTCTTTCTAAAGATTCTTCTGAAGTTGCTTCTTGACTGGTACCCTACCTCCCCTGTTCCTTTTGCTCCCTTCTTGTCTTAGGGGAAGGGGTTTCTGAGTCACACCTTGAATCAGGATGCTTTAATACAAGGGGTCTGCATGAATGAGATCCTCTCACTGATCCTCTCCTACTCATACATCCATTGGTGATCGTCCATATGGTCGATCTAGGGCCATATTGGATTTAATGAATTCTCTTTGGTCCCAGAGAGTTCACATGAAACTTTCTTATGGCTTCAGAGCAAAACCTGCTTAATATTTATTTAAGCATTTCTATTTGGCTAATAGTGATCTGGACACTTGAAACCTATGTTTTTGGTTGATGGATGCCACTCAAAATAGGAATGGAATTGACCACTGAACAATGCAGGAGTACCATACAGATCCACTGATGTGTAGATTTTTTTCGATAAATATATAGTACAGTACTACTTCATCTGTGGGTTGGTTGAATTCATAAATAAAGAACTTGTGGATTTGGAGCGTTGACTGTGAATTAAAATGGGAATTTTTGACTCAGGACGATTTTGTATTTCTTACCCCAATGTTCTTCAAGGGTCCAGTGTCCTACAAGAAATTGCTTATGGTACTGAGTTTATTCCTTTAAATACATATTTTTTCCTGACTAAAAACTTTGAAGTTCTCATTCTAAACATTCTAGTAATACAGGAATATAACGCTTTGAATATGAATCTCATTTCCTACAATACCACAGAAAGATGTACAGATGGCCTTGGTTACTATTTTGTCATATTGCTCAGGTGGTAGTTTAAGCCATTGAAGAAGCAAAATGAATGAAAAGGAGGTGTAAAAATCAGTTAATATGAAACTGACACTAAAAACTGATTTGATTGTCCATCTAGAAAAATCCAAGAGGAACATCTGAACTCTTTAAAAACCTATGAAGTTTATAATAGTGTTCAGATACATATTAAGTATATGATTATTAATACTTTTCATGTATTAGAAAAATATAGGATGAAAGTCTAAAATAGAATTAGGAATCAACCTGAGAAGGAGTTTGTAAAGAGAGGTGAGAATAACTATGCTGCAACAGGATATAACGGAATAGAAAGGATGATCAGACTGAGTGGAAGTGAGATACTCCAAAAAAGGAAGATTCAATATTTCAAATGTCTGTTCTTAGTCTCCACAGGTACATGATATCATGCAGCATTTGTATTCCTCTGTCTGACTTATTTAACTTAGCACAGTGCTCTTAAGGTCCATTCATGTTGTCATACATGGTAGGCCTTCCTTCTTTCTCATGACTGAATCTAAAAAAGACAAACTCCTGGAAAGAGAGAGTAGAAGGGTGGTGGCCAGGGGCTGAAGGGTGGAGGAAATGGGCAGATGTCAGTCTGAGTCAAAGGTACAAACATCAAGTTAATAAGATGTATAAGTTCTAGGGATCCATAATGATGCATGACAACTACAGTTAACAACACTATATTATATACTTGAATTTTAATAAAAGGATATATTATTCACATATTCATTTAAAATTTATTTTCATGAGATGTCATTGACATATAACATTGTGTAAGTTAAAGTGAAGAACATGTTGATTTGATACATATTTATATTGCACTATAATTACTAGTGGAACATTAGCTAACACGTCTATCACCATATGTAGTTATCATTTATATCTTTGTCGGGAATAACTAAGATGAGTCTCTTAGCTACTTTTGAAGTGCCTATCTAATTTACTGTTGTTGGCTATAATCGCTGTGCTGATCTCCAGCACTTATTGATCTAATGATTGCAATTTTGTACTTTTAAACAACATTTTCCCAGTTCCCCCAATTCCCATCCCTGGTGACCTCCATTCTTTATAAGAGAGTAGATCCTAGATGTTCTCACCACACACACATACACAAAGAAAATGGTGTGCAGTGATGGAGGTGTTAACTAACCCTACTGTGGCAATCATTTTGCAATTAATGTGTATCAAATCATCACATCATACACCTTAAATTTACACAGTGTTACATGTCAATTATAAAAAAGTGTATCAAATCATCACATCATACACCCTAAATTTACACAGTGGTACATGTCAATCATATCTCAATAAATCTGAGGAAAAAAGGTCCATTCTCAAATTAATCAAATTCACTTCATATATAATAACACCCCAAGAGAATTTAATGGGACTGGAGAAGGCCCTTTTCAAAGTCATCTACATGAGTAAATGGCTAAGGAAAGGCAAGATCATTTTGAAAATACTGGACTAATGAGAGATGACTTTTCTAACTGAAAATCAAAGCACATAATAATGGAAAACAATAAGGTAATTTTACACACAGAGAAAAATAAATCAATGGATTGAAGAAGTTTATGTACCTGTATTTATGTATATATATAGATCTAGATATGCATAGAACTCAATATGTAATATTTATTTCATAGCAAGGGAGAAATGATGAACTATTAAAGAAGTGACATTTATGGCGCTGGCTGAACATTTGGAAAAAGTAAGGCTAGATTTCTCTCTAACCTGAACATAGAAGTAAAACTCACGCAAATCAATTATCTAAATGTAAACAATCCAAACCATAAAATATATTAGCCCCAAATAAAGGGAACATTTTTTTTATGGTCTAAAATTGGGGATGACATTCCAAGCAAAGAAATAAAATGCAGGGTCCATGAAAGACAAAATGCTTTAATGTGAAAATTCAACCAAAAGAGACCATAAGAAAAGGTAAAATAGAAACTCTAGACTCCAAGAAAATATCTACAACACATTCACCAAAGAAAACATATGAGATGTTCAACCTCATTGGTGATCAGAAAACATAAATTAGACTTAAGTACAATTATCATTCATTGGAATGGCCTTATTTTTTTTTAATATCCAAGTGGAAAAAGACCCTCAAGTTCCCTGATAGTGAGGCGGTTATCAAAATAAACCTTTTGGTAGTTTCCATCAGATCTGAAAACTACCTCTCCTTATCCAACAATTCACTTACAGAAATCTGTCATTTAAAAATAGTCATATATGTTAAGCACAAAATTATATACACACATTTTTATTGTAGCACTCCTTATATTGCCAAATAAAACAGTGCAAACAAATGAACAAAACAAACAACCCACAGATCACACAAACTAAATATCCACAAGAAGTTAAATTATTAAAATAACTTATAGTGAATTTGTATTACTTCATATCACACAGTGTAAAGAATTTAAATGAGTAATGCTAATAAATGTTTATTAGCCCTGTATATACATGACACACTGAGCTATCTTTACATGTCTTTTATCATTTTATTGTCTCCAAATCCTAAGAGATAGGCACCATTATATCCCTACTTTACAGATTAAAAAAAAAAAAAAGAGCTTAGCAAAGTTAAACCACTTAGTATGTAGTAGAGCTGGGATTTGAGTCCAGTCAGTCTGATGGCAAAGAGAGAGCGATTCCTTGCTGGGCTATGTCATCCCAGTTACACTACTGTCTGTGATATTTTAAGTGGCAAAAACAAGTTGCAGGACAATGGATATAGAATAATCTCATTTTTGTCCAAAAAGATGTCCCCTTTCTATGCTGTGTTTGTGTGGTGTGTGTGTTTCTGTGCTGTCCTCGCCTCCTGAAGTGAGAGGGATAGAGGGGGGAGTGGGAAGTTCCTTCCGTATTTAACTTTTAAAAACTGAGGGGCACATATTTCTTTTATTAATTTTATAATGAAAAGGTGAAAGTTCACTAAAAATTCCACTTCCCAGAGTACTATAGATATGGGCATATTTTAAAGTTTTTTTTCTCTGCCTGGATCTATACACATATTATATTCAGAAATGGGTCATTTATCCCTATTACTTTTTCCTCCCATCACAGAGGAGTGTTGAAATGAATACTTTTGTATATAAATATTTTGCATTCAGGAGAGGTTTCTGTGACAGCATAGAGTACATTCTGGGACTTGGACGGCTGAGTTGGAGTTAAGAACCTACACATTTTTTAGGTGGGGGGCTGCGTTCATGCATATGGATGTTCCCAGGCAAGGGATTGAATGGGAGATACAGCCGCCGGCCTTTGCCATGGCTCACAGCAATGCCAGATCCAAGCTGCATCTGTGACCTACACCACAGCTCATGGCAACACTGGATCCCCGACCCATTGAGCGAGGCCAGGGATCAAGCCTGCATCCTCATGGATGCTAGTTGGATTCATTTCTGCTGAGCCACAGTGGGAACTCCCAGAACATAGACAATTTTAGTAGCTGCTCCCAATATGAGGCAATTATCCTTCATCTCACTCCTGGGAAATGTATTGATTTGACTCTGGATTCTTTCCCCATGTCTTTCCCTGTCCTCAGTTCTGGGACTTTGTTTTCCCTGATGGTGAAGGGATATCTGACCCTCCTTGGTCCTGAACTTGGAATTCTTCAGATCTCTTGTGACATTTCTCAAAACATAGGGACCCTCATTTCCATTTAGCTGAAAGTGATAACATTGCATATTTCCTCACGCCTTGGGAAGGTCTATTCCCCACGATGTACCATCAATAAAATGGTTTTTTTTTAACTTTCTTCCTGCCTACACTCAAATGCCATTTGTATATTGCCATGTACTATCACCACACCAAATCTTATGCATTAAATATGACTTGTAAATCAATTATACTTCAATAAACATGCAAAAAAAGGAGTTCCTATTATGAAACCTACTAGTATCCATGAGAGTGTGGGTTATGAATCCTACTAGTATCAGTGAGAGTGTGGGTTAGATCCCTGGCCTTGCTCAGTGGGTTAAGGATACCATGATGTCGTGAATTTTGGTATAGTTTGCAGATGTGGCTTGGATCCTGCATTGCTGTGGCTGTGGCTTAGGCCAGCAGCTGAAGTTTCAATTTGACCTCTAGCCTGGAAACTTCCATATGCTGCAGGTGCAGCCCTACCAAAACAAACAAACAAACAAACCAACAAAAACTGTACAAAAAAAAAAAGAAGAAGAAGCATTGTAGATCCTGAAAGGTTTGCAGACATAATATTCATAGATAATGAGCATCCTGCCATATTGACTGTCTCTGTAAACTTTTCAGAGGTAGACCTGAAAAGAATTCAGTGATTTTTTTCTTTTTGTCTTTTTGTTGTTGTTGTTGTTGTTGCTATTTCTTGGGCCGCTCCTGGGGCATATGGAGGTTACCAGGATAGGGGTTGAATCGGAGCTGTAGCCACCGGCCTATGCCAGAGCCACAGCAACGCGGGATCCGAGCCGCGTCTGCAACCTGCACCACAGGCAACGCCGGATCGTTAACCCGCTGAGCAAGGGCAGGGACTGAACCCGCAACCTCATGGTTCCTAGTCGGATTTGTTAACCACTGCGCCACGACGGGAACTCCGAATTCAGTGATTTTTGACTGCAGTTGATTGAGCAGTCTCATGTCTAAAAGTCAATTTCCACTTACCTGGAATATCTGTTTCTTGCCCCCAGAGCACAGTTAGATATAAACTCATGTTATCTGATGCCATATCATGACAGATATTATGTATTTTGGCATAAAAATGCAGGGTCCATGAATGAGAGTGCTAGAACTCAGAAATGAACCACCTTTGGCCCTTCCTAATATTTAGCCTCTCCTTCCCATGCTTTTGGTTTTGCATGACCCATATTAGGTGGTGGAAGAATGCTGCTTTATTAAGACTTGGAGATGATTAAGATGAAACATGGGATTTTGGTTCAGAGTCAACGTAAGTGTAAAAATGGAAGCACTTTTCATTTCTTTCAAATCACAATTTATAATAGCTTGATTAGATTATGTGTCTTCTGAAATTTATTATTATTTCTATACATTCATTCACCATCCTCCTATTATTTAAATAATACATGCTAACGCATATTTACATGGTAGAGGAATTTATAAAGGAATGTAATTATGGTTAGTAATAAAATATTTTGTGTTACTGGCAAAATGAAAAATAAGAAAGTTGAGTGAGAATTTGGTAATGCTTTCTATAATATTCTGTACTCTTGTTGCTTAAACAATAAGCTGTAGAAATGACATTTAGATGATGGCGCTTGTCATCAGTCAGTGGCTGGGAAGGACTAAGAGGGATCGGTACCTCTCCAACTCTTTTAATCATACTATCCCTCCTTAAAATGTATTTATTCCCTTTTTTGATAGATAGGAAATAGGAGACTATTTCTATACTTGTCTACTTTCTCCTCTGGAATTTTCTACTCTGTGGACATTTATCATCTAAGATTTATTTTATTTCCCTTGATTCCTAATAACTTATGCAATTTCCTTTGCTTCACCACCAGCCCACTTGAAACCAAAGAACAGAAACTTGGAGCACAGAGTGCACTATTTAAGTGGGATATAAACATTTTAGCGGGTAAAACACTGGTGCAAAATTACCATCGTTCACGTGCCTGCTCCCATGAATGAGCAAGGGCAGTTGAAAAGTGACCACAGTGAAAGAAAATGTAGTGGACAGCACTGGAGAGATTCTGAGCTCAGCACTTGTGATGTTAGTAGCATTACTATCCTTTTTTTTTGTAGATAAAGAGACTGAAGTTCGGAGGGTCACACAGTCGGTGTATCTGAAACACAAATCTAGGAATGCCTGATTTCAGACTGTGTGTTTCAAATGACTTGATCAAACATCTCTCCCAGACCATCATCTTGTGTAGAGAACTAAACTGGCATGTCCTTTGCTGGCAGAAGTTCTCTGCCTACCAACAGCCTGAAGCCTCCTTGCTGACCTGATCCTCCTCCTCCTTCCTTTGCTCCTCTCATCCCAGTAAGCCAGAGGCTCTGCTATCTTCCTTGCCTTCAGATCAGAACAGTTGTGTAGTCTGTGTACCTCAGCTCTGGCAGATTGTGAGCAAACAAATGCTCTCTGCTTTCCCATCATCAGTATCTGACCTTAGAATCTTTCCTGAGGTCCTTTTTATATTTTCTTTTTATAGCTAATCTGGGGCATGTGGAAGTTCCTGGGCTAGAAGTAAAATCTTAGCTACAGCTGCAACCTACACCACAGCCACATGCAACACTGGATCCCAGCCACATCTGTGACCTATTCTGCAGCTTGCCATAACACTGGCTCCTAAACCCACAAAGCAAGTCCAGGGGTTGAACCTGCATCCTCACAGACACTGTGCTGGGTGCTTCCCCTGTTGAGCCATAATTGGAACTCTCCAGTTTTTAAAGTGTTTCTTAATTTTTTTTTCATTTTAAACTATTGTATTGAAGTGTAGTTGATTTACAAAATGGTGTTAATTTCTGCTGTACAGCAAAGTGATTCATTTGTACATATACACATACCTATTCTGTTTCAGATTCATTTCCCATGCTGGGTATCACAGAATATTGAGTAGAGTTCCCTGTGTGTACAGCAGGTCCCTGTCCACTAACCATTCCATATATATTAGTGTGCACATGCCAACCCCAAACCCCAATCCTTCCTTCTCTTTCCTATCTGGTAACCAGTAGTTTGTTTTCAATGTCTGTGAGTCTGACTCATTTGAGTAATGAAAAAATAAATAAATAAATAGATATAAAAATAAATAAAATAAAATAAAACAGTCTGTGAGTCTGTTTCTGTTTAGTAAATAAGTTTAGTTTTTCAGCAACATGGATGGACCTAGAGATCATCATACTAAGTGAAGTAAGTCCAAGACAAATATCACTTACAGGTGGAAACTAAAAATTTGAGCCCAGGTTTTCTGAAACTCAGCTTCTCCTTGTCTCCTCTCTTTCCACTGCCTGCACTAAGACATAGGTGTGCAGCCTACTGAACAGGGATGTCCTGCTCCGGGGTCTGCAGGGCCCTTTTCAGGAAGGTCTTTCCCTCCTCACCTTTCTGAACTCTCTCCTCCCTCTTGAGGTTTCCCTCCCCTATCACATTAAAGCTTTACTTCACCCCTGTTATTGTAGATGTCAAGGCAAGTAGACTTTTACAATATGCCCACTGGAATCCTTTTTGTGAATAATTGCCTTCTCTCTGTCTTAATACCCCTTGATACCCATCTGATCTGCCAGAGGGCTTAAAGTAGAATTTGTGTGGAAAGCCATTCTCTTGTGTCCCCTGCTGAGCTGGCCATGCCTCACCCAGGTATCTCCACCTTGAGACCCCCTCTTCATTGAAGCCCCTTCCTACATGCATTCTCAATCACAGTCATGTCCTAGATAAGAATCACACAGTGTTTACATGTACCAGATTCAGCTCTAGGAACTTCACATATACTGACATACATAGTCTTTACAGACCCCAGTTTACAGATAATGTAAGTGAGGGAGAAGGGTGGAAGTGACTTCTGAAGGCCACACAACTGGATGGGTGGATTCTGATGGCTTCAGAGATTTTGCTCTGAGCCCCTGCATTATGCTAACTTTTTGTTCACCTGTTCCCTTGCTGATCCATCTCCTGGCTGAGATAACTGTGTGGCTCTGGGTTGTAGGATGTGGGTGGTTCCCTTTAAAGCAGGAGCCAGTGCTTCACCCAGAGTAGGTTCTGAAAAATGTGGATCTACACTTTGAAGGAGAGAGAGAAAAAACTAGAGGAGGGTCAATGTTTCCTGGCTTTTGAGATGAAGGAGGGAAAATGGGGTTAGGAAAAGATCACAGGAAGAGGTTAACCCCTGGGCTCTATTCCCAAAGATCCCTCAGCCTGCCTACCTGTGGGCTTGACAGAGGAGATTCTGGGTCCTGACCAGGCCTGGGGTCCTGCTGACAGGTTGTGTTCAGGCTCTGAATCTCTGAGGCAGGAGGCAGCGTGAAGTGCTGCTCTAAGTTCAGGACCCTGCTGGTTCTTCTCTCTGTCCACAGTGGGATTTTCTGACAACAGGAAGCCTAGGGGGTTGTCCTCCCCCAGTCCCTAGGCAGCCATAATGCTGGGGGAGGATCCCTGCAGCCTTCCCAGGAGGGAGAACCTTCCTGATGCACTTTCTGAGCTCTGTTTCCAGGAGCCTGGAAGCCTGGGTTCCAGGGGTGTAGCCTCTGTACCTGGGAAGGGCAGTGGAGCCATAAAGCCACAGGGTTGGATGTGTGCATGCAGGTGCATGTGCACTATGTACATGTGTGTGCTGGCACACTGTATGTGCTGTCTGGACATGCTTGTGCTCCTGTGAGTGTCAGTGTGTAGACAGGATGGAGAGATGACCTCTGATATCTCTGAGCATCTGTGTCTGTGTGGATGATAGTGTCTAGGTGCAAGTGTCATGTTATTGGGCAAGGAATTAAGGTACAAGTTCTGGAGCCAGATGAATAGAGTGAGATCCTGGCTCTGCCTCTTACAGGCTGATCTTTTGCAGTAGTCACCTTTTCTGAGCCTAATTTTTGTTGCTGTTTACCTTTCTTAAACCTTTGTTGTTTCAATTTCTTAAGCCAGACTTACTGATTTTGAATCCTAGTTTTCCATGACTAAATGGGCAAGTTATTTATCTTCACTAACCCACATTGTCCTCATGTGTATGTGAAGACAACTTTTGGATTGATTTTTTAATTTTTTTCTGCTTTTTCTTTTTTATCTCAGCTTTTCTTTTAGAGAAATTTAGGTTCACATCAAGACTGATCATAAAGAACAAAGTTGCTGATATCCCTCCTGTCTTTGCACACACATAGTCTCCCCTGTTGTTAACATCCTGCATTGAAGTGGTGCATTTGTTACAGTGGATGAGCTTACCTTGGTGTATCTTTGCCCATAGTCCTCATCGATATTAGGGTTCTTTCTGGGTGTTGTGCATTCTGTGGATTTGGTAAATGTGTAATCATACGTAATCATGGGTAAGAGTTTCATACAGATGGTTTTACTGCCCTAAAAACCCTCTGTGCTCTGCCTGTTCACCCCTCCCCACACTCCCCCAAGCCATGGCAAACACTCATCTTTTTAATGTCTGCATAGTTTGCCTTTTCTAAAATGTCATTTATTTGGAATCATATATCTTACAGTATTTTTGGATTGGCCTTTTTAAGTTAGTGATAGGCATGTAAAATTCTCCCTCTCTTCTTATAGCTGAATCATACTCCACTGTCTGGATGTCCCACAGTTTATGTATCCATTCATCTGCTGAAGGACAAAGGTCAAAATTTTGACCATTATGAACAACGCTATTATAAATATCCACATATACTTTGGAAATGAGATTCAACTCCTTTGGGTAAATATCAGGGGATATGATTGCTGGGTAAGAGTATGTTTAGTTTTGTAAGAAACTAAGAAACCACCAAACTGCCTTCCCAAATGGCTATACCACTTTGCATTCCCACCAGCCAAGGATGAGAGTTCCCTGTTGCTCTGTGTCTTCCTCAGCTTTTGGTGTTGGCAGTTCTTGATTTTGCCCATTCTAATGGGTGTGTAGTGGTATCTTCTTGTGGTTTCATTTGCATCTTCCTGATAGCATATGATGTTGAGCATCTTTTTTGTATGATTATTTTCCATTTGTATATCTTCTTCAGTGAACTGTCTACTCATGATTTTTGCCATTTTAAAAATTGGGTAGTTTGCTTTCTTATTCTTGGGTCTTAAGTATTCTTTGTAGGTTTTGGCTAACAATCCTTTTCGAGCTCAGACTTGGGGTTGCCAAAGGGGAAACCATGGGAGAGTGAGAGATAAATTGGGAGGATGGGATTAACATGTACACACTACTGTATATAAAATAGAAAACTCACAAGGACCTATAGCCCAGGGAGTCTTGCCTGGCATATAATTATCCCTCAACAAATGTTACTGATAATGATGACTATGGTGTACATGTCCCAGTGCCACTCTGTAGCCACCTTCTTTCCAGTTCCCATTCTCTTCTCCATCCTACTGAGCTCTCTTGATGGGGCTTTGATGCATCTTAAGAACCATGCATGTTCCTATGGTGACAGGCACTGTAGGTACTGGAATAGGAGATGTTTCCTGACCTCTAGGCAGGCACATCCATCTGTACTCCTCTACACTATCCCATGGACAGCTCAAAAGGATATATTCTAAGTGGAATGTACTTCTCAAACTTGTTCCTTTCTATTTCAAAAATGTCTGCTTTATTTTTTAAGGCCTAGTTTAGATACCATCTCTTTGTAAATTTTTGATGGACTCTTTAGATAAACTAAGCAAATATTGCCTCTAGCCTCCTACAGCACTTTGCCCACTTGACATCACATTGTGTAGTAGTTGTCTCTGTCCCACCTGGTGGATGGAGACTTCCCACCAGGCTGTGAGGCCTTTTGAGGGCAGTGACTGTGTCCTGTTAATGTGTGTATCTCCAGTGCTGAAAATCCTATGTAACACATAGTAGGGCACTCAGTAGATATCTATTAACTTGAGTGGGACTAGAATCCAGAAGAAGACCTACCTAAAAATACATCTAGCCTTTTTTTTGCCATTTATCCTTTTGTTTTGTTTTGTTGGTTGCTTTGTTTTTAGGGCTACACCCATGGCATATGGAAGTTCCCAGGCTAGGAGTTGAATATAAGCTGCAGCTGCTGGCCTATGTCACAACCACTGCAAGACCAGATGTGAGCTGTTTCTTGATCTACGCCGCAGCTTGAGGCAATGCCAGATCCACAACCCACTGAATGAGTCCAGGGATTAAACTGGCATACTCTTTGATACTAGTCATGTTCTTAACCTGCTGAGCCACAATGGTAACTCATATTTAGCCTTTTAGTATCTGGTGGAAAAGAAAATTGTGGGATGACATTCAATTGGAAGAAAATATGTTTAGATCTCTAAGGTATACCACATATAAAAAATAAATTCCAGATGGATTTGAAGAGCTAAGGCAAAAATCTATAAAATTGTAATAGGATGCTGTACTCTTGGGGTGGATCAAACCTTCCACAACAAAATATAAATCCTGAAGCTCTAAAAGAAAAGACTGACAGATCTGACTACCTAAAATTTAAAACCTGCGTGATAAATGATTCCAAGAACAAAGTTAAAAGAGAAGCAAAAGACTTGGAGAAAATATTGATCTATATAGTATATCCATGCAAGCTAATGCATATAATATCTGCACAATACAAAGGATCCCAATAACTCAATAAGAAAATGATAAATATTCCAGTTGTGGCAGGGACAGTGATATTTATCAAATATTCCATATAAAACAAACTCCCACACCCTGCAGTTTGGTATGAACACCTTTTATGTATAGAAGGCATAGGGTATATTTGAACAATGTATATGGAGTAGATGTTTATAGAAGTATTAATTATAATAGAGACAAGAAAAAATAAACTCCCCAATGTCCAGGAATAGAGAAATGTTTAACTAAACTGTAGTAATTTCATATTATAAAATGTTATTAAAATACTGTAGAGGCAGTTCCTGCTGTGGCTCAGCAGCATCAAAACCAACTAATGTCCATGAGGACATGGGTTTGATCTCTGGCCTTGCTCAATAGGTTGAGGATTTGGCATTGCAGTGACCTGTGGTGTAGGTCACAGATGTGGTTTGAATCCCATGTTGCTGTGGCTGTGGTGTATACCGGCAGCTGCATCTCCCATTTTACTCCTATCCTGGGAACTTCCTTATGCCATGGATGCAGCCCTAAAACAAAAATAATAGGGAACAGTTAAAAACAATAGTTTAGATTGTATATAGTAGTGACTTGGAACTGAGTCATCTCCAAGACATCTTGTTAGATGAAAATTCATGTTGCAAAATAATATATTTATGTAGTATGATTTCAATGTTATGAATATTTAAATTTGCAGACATGAAAGTATTTTTCTACATATAGCAGGTTTTTGGGTGGGAGTCAGAAGTGACTTTCAGTTTGAATCTTACAATTTGACTGTATTCATGTGTTATCATTGTCCGTAAGAAATAAAACTTGGAAAATAGAATGAAAGATAAGAAACATAGGATTAAATATTTTTGATAGAGTGCTTTCTTTATGCTGTCTCTTGGCATCAATTTGTTTTTTTTTTCCTCTGGTCATGCCTGCAGAATGTGGACATTTCCAGGCCAGGGATTGAACCTGTGCTACAGCAGCAACCTGAGACATGGCAGTGACAATGTCAGATCCTGTTGAGCCACAAGGGAATTCCTCAGCATCTAATAATGACACATTAGTCACATAAAAGCACCTCTTATGATATCTGAATACATACTTAGGAGAGAGGGGAAGGTTATTAATTTTCTGAACCCTAAAATCACTACATTGGCTTTAACAAATTTCAAGACAACTGGGGTCATCTAAAGAGATCACTTGTTCTCAACCTTGGCTGGTGATTGGAATATCCTCTGAGTCTTAAAACTACAGATATCAGGATGGCATCTCAAAGATTCTGATTTAATTGGTGGAGGGTGTGGTCCTGGGCATCAAGATTGTCTTAAATATCCCCAGATTATGCTGAATACACAGAAGATGCCTAGAACTTCTGCTTTAGATAAAGTAGACACTATCACAAAGGTTTTTCATTAAGAGACTGAAAGGAATAGGGGAATTGAATTGTTTGCATCAAGGATATTGTTGTCCAGGAAATAACTAGGGAAAAGGGCCCTGGGTAGAACTGCTTGAAAAATCCCCTCCCTTGAGTGGGATGGACTGGGAATCTGGGAGTAAGAGATGCAAATTATTGCCTTTGGAATGGATAAGCCATGAGTTCCTGCTGTATAGCACTGGGAACTATATCTAATCACTTGTGATGGACCATGATAATATGAGAAAAATAATGTATATATGTATGTGTGATTAGGTAAATTTCCTGCAGAGTATAAAATTGTTAGAACACTGTAAACCAGCTTTAATGGAAAAAAATAAAAATCATTAAAACAAGCCCCTTCCTATAAAACTGGTTATTCAATAGTTTCCTTCAGTGCTGCCCTTGAGGATTGGCCTCAAATGAGAGGAGGCAAAGTCTTGGAGTTATGGAATACTCTTTCATCTTTCTAAAATTAAATCAGAATGTGCCCCCCTGAGAGCAGCAAAGGAGGAAAACCAGGACACCTCACTCATAATGATGTGTCAGGAAAGTTTCTGCAGAAGCTCCCTCAGAGGGATGAGGCCCCATCTTTGCTTTTTAACAAGGCTCAAGGGAGATCTTGCTGGTGAACCTCCAGGCTCCTTTCCTTTGATGCTAATTAACCACTCAGGGCCCCTCCTTACAGCCTAATCAAATAGAGTTCAGAGGTAAAATTTGGCTCCTCTTTGTGCATGGTTGATTGGGAATTAAGCCTGGACTCCCTTAGCACAAGTCAGTCTCACTGTAACCATGGGTCACAACTGATCCCAACACAGACCTTGGTCAGAGAAACAGACACCCCCATCCCACCATCTAGTCAGAAAAGCATGCTGTCTCTCGAGGGCAAAAGTGTTGATCTTATCACAAGGTTGGCTCATCTGGTTGAGAACTCTTCCAGAATGGAAGCCAAAGAAAGGCTCTGGGGAAGGTCATGGTTGTCCTTAGTGATATCCTCATGCAGGTTAAGGTGTGGCCTCAGACAGTGCCCACTTCTCCCCATAGTGTTTGGCTTTGCAGTTGGGGTTTCCCCTTGATCAGCTCTGAGTTTGAGTTCTGTTTACCACTTCCCTGCTCATGACTTTGGACAAGTCACTTCAACTCTTTGAACTTTAGTTTCCTCATTTTTTTGATGGATCTTGCCAAGGTTTATGTGTATAAATAGTACAGGTGGACACCAGCCCCATATAGACAGCAGCCAAGGGATCACACCAGTGCTTCTGTCCTCACAGTGGCAGATAAGCACCTCTATTGTGGAGACTTTGTGTGGGCTTGGGCACCTTTGAGAGTCAGAGCTGGAGCCAGAACTGGATCTGCAATTGTAGCTCCAGCTGCAGCCTTGGCCTTGGCCTTTGGCTGGCAGAGCCTGAGACCCTTGGCCATGAGGGCAGGAGCATGTTTCCCAAGCTTGGGGTGAGCAATGTAGGCATGTCAACTGAGCTTGTGACTGCCACCCTATGGGATGTTGGGCTTGACCTCCTAGGGTTTTACAAGAGCCTTTATAGCTTCAGCATATGCACTCATGGCCTTGGTGTTGTTGGCCTGCATCTTCTTTAGGCCCTTCTCATTGTGCTTCTTGTAAAATGCATGTTCCTCAGAAACTTGGGGTCCACCCTCTTAAGGGATTCATATCATTGTGATCAGGGTATTTTGATGTCATTTCTGTACCACTTTAGAGATTGATTTTTTGTGGTGTGGTTCTTGGACTTCGCCATGTCTGCACCAGGGTCAGCTGATCCTAAACCCCATGAGGCCAGAAGAGAAAGAGCAGTTTCCTCATTTTTGAAATGAGCCCGTTAAATCCCAACAGTCTGAACTGAACTGCAGGTGGTTGATTTGTGCTAGTTACCTTCCCATGACTGTGAAAACCTATGGCATGTACATCAGCAAGCATCTTTAAATTTATTAAAAAGAAATTATTAAAAAACATATGATAGCTCACCAGATGATGGAAATTAAGACAGGGCATTATGACCAGGGATCTCAGAAAATTTGGATTCACACTCTAACCAGCTTCCTCCTTCCAAGAGGTTTCTAAGGAAAAGGCTGCCCAAGGAAAAATGGCAAAGTTCAAGCTTGACTTGAAGAAGGCTCTCTCATATTCTCACATAATTCATGGGGCTGATGGCAGGGACATCACCAGATGTCTTTAGGTTATAGTAATTCTTTATGTCCTTAAGGATTTGGTTTAAATCCAGGTTCCCTTGTCATGTTGACTTTTTCACTCCTATATCTTACTAGTTGAGTTATATGTCTTATTCTCAGACAAGCTAGAGGTTATGGAAAGTTCCCAATTTTATATTCTCCTGGATAATACAGAAATCAGATATGTTCATGTTTGGAAAACTAATTTTCTAGCCAGCTTGGGAGATATGTGGGAAGCCTTTGTTGTGGATTAAAAATTTGAGCCTTAAGTATCATTTACTTTTCAGTTATCACCAATAAATTTATCAAAAAAGTTGTCTTGGGAGTTTCTGTTGTAGCTCAGTGGTAACAAAACTGACTAGTATCTATGAGGACTAGGTTTTATCCTTGGCCCCTGCTCAATGGGTTAAGGATCCAGTGTTGACATGATCTGTAGTGTAGGTCACTGGCATGGCTTGTATCTGAGGTTGCTGTGCCTGTGGTGTAGGTTTGCGACTGCAGCTCTGTTTTGACCCCTAGGTTCAACTTCCATATGCCTTGGGTGAGGCCCTAAAAAGACAAAAAAAAAATTGTTCTTAGTTTGCTAGGGCTGCTGTAACATAGTACCATAGACTGAGTGGCTTAAGCCACCAGAATTTATTTTCTCACAATTCTGGGTGCTAAATGTCTGAGATCAAGGTATCAACAGGTTTGGTTTCCTTTGAGGCCTCACTGTGTGTCTTGCCATCTTCTCCATGTGTTTTATGTGGTCTTCCTTTGGTGTATATCCGGGTCCTAATCTATTCTTTTTATAAAGGCACCAGTAATATAGTATTTGAGACCACCCTAATGACATCATTTTATCTTTTTTTTTCTGTTTTCATTTTGTTATTACTCAATGAATTTATTACATTTGTAGCTGTACAATGATCATCACAATACAATTTTATAGGATTTCAATCCCACAACTCCAGCACATCCCCCACCCCCCAAACTGTATCCTTTGGAGAACATAAGTTTTTCAAAGTCTGTGAGTCAGTATCTGTTCTGCAAAGAAGTTCATTGTGTCCTTTTTTCAGATTCCACATATAAGTGATGGCCTTTTGATGTTGGTGTCTCATTGTATGGCTGACTTCGCTTAGCATGATCATTTCTAGGTCCATCCATGTTGCTAAAAATGCTGGTATTTCATTCCTTTTAATGGCTGAGTAATATTCCATCATGTGTATTCTTGATCCACTCCTCTGTCGATGGACATTTAGGTTGTTTTCCATGTCTTGGTTACTGAAAATAGTGCTGCAATGAATATCAGAGAACATGTGTCTTTGAGAGTCATGGTTTTCTCTGGATAGGTGCCCAGGAGTGGGATTGCTGGATCAAATGGTAGCTATATTTTTAGTTTTCTGAGGAAACTTCATACTGTTTTCCACAGTGGTTGCACCAGTTTACAATCCCACCAAGAGTGTAGTAGTATACCTTTTTCTCCACACCCTCTCCAGCACTTATTATTTGTAGACTTTTTGATGATGGCTACTCTGGCCGGTGTAAGGCAGTACCTCATAGTGGTTCTGATTTGCATTTCTATAATAATGAGTGATGTTAAACATCTTTCATGTGTTTTTTTGGCCATCTACATGTATTCTTTGGAGAACTGTTTAGATCTTCTGCCCAGTTTTGGACGGTTTTTCTTTTCTTTTCTTTTCTTTTTTTTTTTTTTTTTTGGTATGGAGCTGCAGAAGATGTTTATAAATTTTGGAGATTAATCCCTTGTCAGTCAATTCATTTGCAAAGATTTTCTCCCATGCTGTGTGTTGTCTTTTCGTTTTGTTTAGGGTTTCCTTTGCTGTGCAGAAACTTTTAAGTTTGATTAGGTCCCATTTGTTTATTTTTGTTTTTACTGTCATAAAAACAGGATCTGAGAAGAGGTTGCTGTCATTTATGTCAGAGAGTGTTTGGCCTATGTTTTCCTCTAGGAGTTTTATACTGTCTGGTCTTATATCTAAGTCTTTAATCCATTTCGAGTTTATTTTTGTGTATGGTGTTAGGAAGTGTTCTAATTGCATCCTTTTCCATGTGGCTGTCCAGTTTTCCCAGCACCACTTATCGAAGGGGCTATCTTAATTACGTCTTTAAAGAACATCTCTCCCAATAAGTCACATTCTGAGATGCTAGGGATTAGGATTTCAATTTATGAATTTTGGATGGGACACAATTCATTCTTAAAAAAATAAGAGTTCCCATCATGGATCAGCAGAAATGAATCTATCATTCATGAAGATGTAGGTACAATCCCTGGCCTCGCTCAGTGGGTTAAGGATCCGGCTTTGCTGTGAGCAGTGTTATAGGCCACAGATGCATCTGGGATCTGACTTTGCTATGACTGTGACATAGGCTGAAAGCTAAAGCTCTGATTTTACCCCTAGCCTGGGAACCTCCATATTCTGTGTGTGCAGTCCTAAAAAAGCCCCCCCCTGCAAAAAAAAGGAAAAAGATAAGAAGAAAATGATGGTGCTGGATTAATATACACCAGAATGCTAGATACTGTCCTCAGCACTTTCCTTGAGGTAATCCAAAGGTTTTCTTTTTAAGAAAATATTGGAAAAAAATATATATATATATTGGATTATAGTTAATTTACAATGTTGTATTTGTTTCAGGTGTGCAGCAAGTGAATTGGTCTTACATATATCCATTATCTTTTCTAGTATAGGTGATCACAAACTATTGATTACATTTTCGTTTTCTATACAGAAGGTTTTGGTTAATCATCTATTTTATGCAATAGTGTGTGTATGTTATTTCCACTCTCCAGATTCTTCCCTCCCCCAAGTGATTTCACTGATGGTAACCATATGATTCATTTTGAAATCTCTGAGTTTGTTTTTGTTTGTTTGTTTAGGGCCATACCTGTGGCATATGGAGGTTCTCAGGCTTGGGGTCAAATTGGAGCTTTAGCTGCCAGCCTAGACCACAGCCATAGCTATATCAGATCTGAGCCTTGTCTGTGACCTCCACTAAGCTCACTGCAATTCCAGATCCTTAACCAACTGAGAGGGTGCAGGGATCAAAATTGCATTCTCATGGACGCTTGTCATGTTTGTTTCCACTGAGCCACAATTGGAACTCCCCAGTTTCTGGTTTTTTTTTTTGTTTGTTTGTTTGTTTTGCTATTTCTTGGGCCACTCCCACAGCATATGAAGGTTCCCAGGCTAATGGTGGAATCGGAACTGCAGCCACCGGCCTACGCCAGAGTCACAGCCACGCTGGATCCGAGCCATGTCTGCAAACTACACCACAGCTCACAGCAACGCTGAATCGTTAACCCACTGAGCAAGGGCAGGGACCGAACCCGCAACCTCATAGTTCCTAGTCAGATTCGTTAACCACTGCGCCATGACGGGAACTCCCCCAGTTTCTGTTTTTTAAATAAGTTCTTTATTGTTATATTTTATTTAATTCCACTCATACATGATATCATATGATATTTGTCTTTCAATTTCTGACTGACTTCACTCAGCATGATAATCTCTAGGTCCACCCATGTTGCTGCCAATGACATTATTTCATTATTTTGTTTTTGTTGTTGTTGTTGTTGTTGCTATTTCTTGGGCCACTCCCGCGGCATATGGAGGTTCCCAGGCTAGGGGTCGAATCGGAGCTGTAGCCACCGGCCTACGCCAGAGCCACAGCAACTCGGGATCCGAGCTGCGTCTGCAACCTACACCACAGCTCACGGCAATGCGGATCCTTAACCCACTGAGCAAGGGCAGAGACCGAAACCGCAACCTCATGGTTCCTAGTCGGATTCATTAACCGCTGCACCACGATGGGAACTCCCTTTTGTTGTTGTTGTTGTTGTTGTTGTAAATTATTTTATTTTATTTTATTTTATTATTATTATTATTTTTTTTGCGAATTCTTGGGCTGCTCCCGTGGCACATGGAAGTTCACAGGCTAGGGGTCGAATCAGAGCTGTAGCCACCGGCCTATGCCAGAGCCACAGCAATGCGGGATCCGAGACGCATCTGCAACCTACACCACAGCTCATGGCAATGCCGGATCGTTAACCCACTGAGCAAGGCCAGGGATCGAACCCGCAACATCATGGTTCCTAGGCGGATTCGTTAACCACTGAGCCACGATGGTAACTCTATTTCATTATTTTTTATGGCTGAGTAGTATTCCACTGTTGATATGTACCACGTATTCCTTACCCATTCCTCTGTTGATTGAGATTAGTGTTGCTTTCATGTCTTTGCTATTGTAAATAATACTGCAGTGAATATTGGGTTGCACATTTCTTTTCAAATTAGAGGTTTTTTTCTGTATATGTGCCCAGGAATGGGATTGTTTGGTTCTATGATCTTTTTTTTTAATGACACTTATTTTTTCCATTAAATTTGATTTACAGTTTTCTGTCAATTTTCTGCTGAACAGCAAAGTTAACCCGTCACACATACATGTGTACATTCTTTTTCTTACATTATCCTCCATCATGCTGCATCACAAGTGACTAGATATAGTCTCCAGTGCCATATGGCATTTCCATATTTAGTTTTTTGAGAAACCTCCATAGTGTCCTCCATAGTGGTTACACCACTTTACATTCCCATAAACTGTATAGCAGGATTCCTTTTTCTTCACACTTTCTTCAGCATTTTTTGTTTGTTGACTTTTTGAAGATGGCCATACCGAGGGTCTAGAGTGGCTCATTCAAATTAGAGAATGAATGAGAGAACAAAAGCCAGGTCGGTAGGGAGAAGAGAGATGAACATCAAAGGGACATGGTAAGACCCACTGCATGGTGGCTAAGAATGGCATCTCCATTGGATCATCATCTCACAGTATAAAGAGTAATGAAAATCAGTCTCCATTCTCAAAACCAAGTCCTAGCTGCCATGAATGGTGACAAATGAATGGAACAAGGTCAGATGTCAGCCACAGATTCTTGTGTAGGACCAAAAAATGGACCAGTCTGATAAAGACCTGCTTTCTCTTTGGATACATGTGGAGGAAGTTGCATAATCCCTGAGAGATTAGAAACAGAACTTGGAAGGTGCAATGATAGCCATGAGAAGTGGGAAATGAATGAATGGGGCTAAATTACAAATCAAAAGTCACTGAGAAATTGTTGGATTGGGTTGAAAAAAGGCAGAACTGAGTTACAATTTCCAAAAATAAAATAACATTAGGAGTTCCTGTTGAGGCACAGCAGAAACATATCTGACTAGTACCCATGAGGATGTGGGTTCCATCCCTGGCCTTGTTCAGTGGGTCAGGTATCCGGAATTGCCGTGAGCTGTACTGTAGTTTGCAGATGTGGCTCAGACTCCAAGTTGCTGTGTGGTGTAGGTCAGAAGCTACAGCTCTGATTCAACCCCCTAGGCTGAGAACTTCCATGTGCTGTGGGTGAGGCCCTAATAAGCTAAAATAATAATAATTTCAATTAAACTATTGAAATGAAATTATACAAACAAAGTTCCATTTTGCTTGCCCAGGTTTTGAGGCCTATGGTGACTGAAAATTCACTTGTTATATGTACTGGTGCTTCTTGCACCCACATCCATAGAAGCCATCATAATCCATCTTTATTCACCCTTCTTCATTCATCCCAGAGGGAGGCACAAGTTTTCTCACTGCAGCAATGCAAGAAGTCCTCATCAATTGATGAGAAATGGCATGAAAGTTCAAACTTACATGCTACACATGTAATAAAGGAATGAAATTGAGGAATAAATCCTCACCCACACTCTGCCCTGCCCTAGGTTAGGGCTGACTGAGGCAAAATCAAAGTGATTTAAAGATTCCTATTCTATCATTTAAAACTTCAAGTTCCTCCATTAAGTCCTTGCGTAAAATACCATGAAATATTAATTTGTTTGACCTCAATATTTCTATGTGCTAAAATACAAATACCAGAAGAATCACACAAACTGCCATTTTTCACAACAAGACAGTATAAAATAATTCATCTGACTGCTGTTCTTTCTTATATTTTATGGAGGTATAGTTGCCTTATATTAGTTTCAGGTGTACAACATAGTGATTCTATATTTTATAGATTACATACCATATGAAGTTATTACAGTGTGATTGACTATATTCCATGTGCTGTACATTACAGCCCTGTGATTTATTCACTTTTATAAGTGGGAATTTGTGCCTCTTAATCCCTTTCACCTATTTTGCCCATATCTGCACCCCCACCTCCCACAATGTCCCCTCAATTGTGGCAACCACTGGTTTGTTCTCTGAGTCTCTTTCTGTTTTGTTATATTTCTTCATTTGTTTTGGTTTTTAGATTGCACACATACGTGAAAACAATGGTATTTTTATTTCTCTCTGTGACTCTGAATGTTTTTCTGTATAATTCATTCTTTACCTAAATTAAAAGTGTCTTTCACATCATTTTAAACCAAAGGCTTCTTCCTATTTAGTTACAGCCATTGATTTTTTTTTAATTGAAGCACATCCATTGTTCTTTCTTTCTTGCTTGCTTGCTTGATGTTTTGCTGGCTTGCTGGCTTGCTGGCTTGCTTGTGTGCTTACTTGCTTTTTAGTGCCACACCCACAGCATATGTAAATTCCCAAGCTGGGGGTCAAATGAAACTGCAGTTACAACTAAACCACAGCAACAGCAATGTGGGATATGAGCCACATGTGTGACCTATACCACAGCTCACAGCAACACCAGATCCCTAACCCCCTGAGTGAGGCCAGGGATCAAACCCTCATCTTTATGGATCCTAGTCAGGTTCATTAACCACTGATCCACAAAGGGAACTCCTGGAAGCATTTCTGATTAAACAGAATAATAATCCTTCCTTCATTCTGAAAAAAAATTATACGGAAAAGCAGTCATCACTAAAAGAGAAGAACACACAGGCAAGGAACAGCAGAAAGAGTCAAGTGATGAATTCACTCTGAGCACACGGAGATGAGGAAGAATAGAGACCAAAACATGTGTAAAGGCATGGAGCTGGCTAAATAATAGTCAATTAAGTGATCTCTTTGTCATAAATCTAATACACCAAAAGCCCAGGATAGCCATAGGATATCCATATGTTGGAAGAATTTAAAAAAAAAGGACCATGGTTACATCAGCACATGATTGGGGAACACAGATGCTGCAATTGGGAAGCACCTGATCTGATTTGGAGGTCAAATTCACACACTAACACCTGCAAAAACTTCTAGAAATTTAACTATAACAGAGTGTTTATATATTCATGTTTCTTTGCATGCATATAGATTTCTCCACAGATGTATACAAAAATTTAAGTGACCGAATTTGGCTGAAGTTAGAAATAGAGGGAAATATGGGAGGTTCTGAATAAATATGGAAAGAGTAAAGGGAATATGATTTTCTAGAAAGGAGAGGTATTATGGTGTGGGTCTATCATTGTAGCATATGAAACAAGACATGAGTAGAACTGTCCAACTGCAGCATGTCAGAGACCAAGCGGTGCAAGATGACAGGGTGTGGTTCCAGTTGATGAAAGAATATTTCTCCATGGAAGACTTTCCTCAGAGGCTGTGTGTGTGCAGGAGTGTACACACATCACCACACACCACACCTTGTAATCAGGGCCCACAAGTTTTCATGGATTTAGCAGTGAAAAGCCTATCCATATGAGACTTAATCCTGCTTATTAGTTTCTCCAAGCCCCGTTTCATGTCTTTATTTCTTAAACTGTAGATAAACGGGTTCAACATTGATGTCAGCACAGTGTAGATGACTGTTGCTATTCGGTCCTTGACAGAGTAGCTGGACAATGGCTGTAAATAGACATAACTAATACTCCCATAAAACAGAGTCACCACAGTGAGATGGGAGCTGCAGGTGGAGAAGGCTTTGCGTTTTCCAGAAGCTGAGGGGATTTTGAGGATGGCAATGAGGATTCTCAGGTAAGAGATGACAATGCAGCTAAATGGGGCCATCACAGAGGCCAGCCCTTCTGTCATGGCAACAACTCTATTGACAGATGTAGAAGAGCAGGCCAGCTTCAGAATGGGGTTCACATCACAGAAGAAGTGATGGATAACATTTGATGCACAGAAGGTGAGCCGACTCACCAGGAGGACATGCAGGAGGGAGTGAAGGTAGGAGAAAGCTGTGAAGGTGGCCAGTAGCAGCACACAGCGTCTGTGGTTCATAACAGTGACATAGTGGAAAGGGTTACAAATGGCTACATAGCGGTCAATGGCCATAGCTGCCAGGAGATAACTGTCCATGTTTCCAAAGGCCAGGAAGAAATACATCTGTGCCAGACACTCATTGTAGGAAATGGTCTTTGTCTCTGATAAGAAGTTCACCAACATCTTGGGGACTATAACTGTTGTGTAGCAAATATCAGCAAAGGACAAGACGCTTAGGAAGAAATACATGGGATTTTGGAGTTGAGGATCAGAGCGGATAGCCAAGATGATGAGCAGGTTTCCCATCACGGTGACCAGGTACATGATAAGAAAGAGGACAAAGAGTGGTTTTTGGTCCTCTGGGTGAGAGGAGAGTCCCAAGAGGATGAATTCAGAGAGTCTTGTGAGGTTGGACATTCCCATGGACGTGTATGTACCTACAGATAAACAAAACTGTCAATTGATGGTTCTTACATTATCGAGGACATGGATTTTTCCATCTTGTCCTTACACTGAGTAGGTATAAATAGAGTTTCTATTGCAATATTCTTCATCCTGAATATGGAAAAAAACAGAGCCAAAGGTGTGCTTTCACTTGTTCTTTTAAAATCTTTGAGATAAGTGATGTTCAGAAACAGATATGGAGCAGCATTGTTGAGAGAGAGAAAGGGAGAGAGGAAAAGAGAGGGAGAAGGTGGTTGAGAGTTTTATTTCCGTTTTTCTATTTTCTACTCTATGGCTGTTGATCACAGGGACCACAGAGGCAGTCTGCAAAGCAGGTTTAGGTCTGCCTCTGATTAAGGATTATCGGTGATTACACACATCTTGATAATCATAAGATAAGTTATCTAACTTGTGGTTGATGAGTAGTCATCTTTTAAAATAAAAGATGCTTCTTTCCACATCATTTATAATGGAAGGAAGAAAGCCGTTCAAAAAGCATTGAGCTGAATGTAGGCATTCCCCCTGTGGCACAACAGTATTAGCAGGGCTCTCTGGAGAACTGAGATGCAGATTCAATCCCTGGCCTGGCAGAGTGGATTAAGGATCGAACATTGTTGAAGCTGTGGCATAGGTCACAACTGTGGCTCAGTTCTGATCTCTGGCCTGGAGGCTGAGAAAGAGGAAGTGAACTTGGATGAGAAAATTCTCTCCAAACATTTGTATTCATCAGCTGATGATACAAATCCTGAGGTCAGTGGAGAGTGCTTCACAAGCAATGAGTAAAGGAAGATTCACTTTTGGAATATAGATCAAAAACCTCTAGATTTCGCATGAACATAAGTTAACTCTTTTATTTAGTATCCAGTGATGAAATATTCTCTGAGATCAGAGATTCACACCTTCTCATCAGGCATTCATTCCAAAGCTGATTTCTTACCTGGGAAGAACATGGTAGTCCTGCTTCATGTATTTAGTTCATTTTTTTTACATTATACTCTATGGGATGATTAGTCAAAAAAGAAGACAAAATTGAGCCAAGAAACAGCATACAGCAAAGGCACCTGATTGACTGCAGACAATCTTCTTGTGATTCTTGAAAGTGATGCTCCCTTCCTTGGATTCTTATGGTCTTCTGCCAGCTGTAGATACAGCTCCTGCTTTCCTCCTGGGAGCATCCTCTACTACTGTGTCACTAAGTCCCTGGTGTTTGGTGGAGGGGAGAGTATGCACACAGACATCCATTATCTATGTGCAGGACTGTCTCCACAGATTCAGGATGAATTACAAGTCTTCTCCCTCCTGGGTGGCCCCACATCCCTTTCTTCAACTTCTGGGTGTAGTGCAACTTCTTCCTCACCTGACGTAGGTGTCCAAGAAGGAAAATAATGTTCTGGACCTGGATCTTCCAACCCCTGTGAGGGCTTAACTGGGAGATGTCTCATGTACCACAGAGGATGGAGTACCAGGCAGGGACATCTGGGTCCAATCTTGCCCTTGAAACTATAAAACATCCACTCTGCCACCCCCAAATCTCTCCATTTCTCCAAAGGAAAGCTACACCCAGATTTCCTCCCTCCCACAACATGTTAGGCATCTTCTGCCTCATTGCTCTCAAGTTCAGATACAAACTGCTAGTTCAGTAGCTGTGCCCTTATGCCTCTATCCTCTAACAAAAGGGAGGGTCACACCCTTGGAAATTAACCTTAGGTCAACTTTCCTTTATCACCCAATACCCAAGTCTACTGCTAGATATTTGTTTACCATTCCCTGCTACACCACTGGGGAAAGCCATCAGCTTCAGACATTTCACTATTTAATGGATAAAAGTACACAGCACCCACACATCAGGGTCTTGACATTCCCTGCCAAATACATGGTGCTCATTGCCTGTCACTTTTTTTTTTGGTCTTTTTAGTGCTGCACCCATGGCATATGGAGGTTCCCAGGCTAGGGGTATAATCAGAGCTGTAGCTGCCAGCCTACACCACAGCCACAGCAATGCTGGATCTTAACCCACTGAGTGAGGCCAGGGATGGAACCCACATTCTCATGGTTCCTAGTCAGATTTGCTTCTGCTGAGCCACAATGGGAATTCCCAAGATTTCTGATTACATCTTATAGTTCAACCACCTCACTTCTTTCTATTTCTCCATTCATTTGTTTTTCCTGGCTAAAATACAGCCTCATACATGAAGCATACCTTGATAACCTGATTAGAATGAAATATCTGTCTTTGCTGTTTTAGTCTTATATATGAATTTCTTATAAATAAAAATCATGTTCATTGTTATATGATCTTTCATTTGAAGGCAACTAATATTTATGTACTCAGTAATTTGTAAGCCATTGTCACATGATGCACACAACAGACTCATATCCTGAGTCCTTATTGTCTCCCTTTTATGTGACTTCAACAAATAAGGTAACTAGCAAAATAAAGACTGAACCAAGGACTCTTTGAAGCCAAACCACATTGTTGGATCAATTACTGCACTAAAATGCCTCTCTATTTTGCTTTGAAAAAATTAAACATTTTTGTTAAGGAATAGCTTTCAAATGACTTAGGGAGCCAAAACTTAGTCTCATTTCTTTCTTTCCAGATAAAGCTTGAAAGCTCATTGGTGCCCTGATTCAAATCCAGGCCTTATTTCAGACACTATGTGCTATATTGCCAATTGTCCAGCTATTTTATCAATAAAATCATATCTATCTATTGCTAATGTATATACATAGTATACACACATAAAGTAAATGAGAGGAGAATGAAAACAGTATGTGAGAAAAATTAATTAGACACAAAAAAGGAAGTAATGGGGAACTGACAAAACACAAAAAGATGAAAGACATAGAAAACGAGTAATAAAATGGTAGAAGTTAAGTCCTTCCTTAGGTGTGATTACTTTAAATGTCAATGAATTAAACTATTCAATTAAAAGGCAGAGGTTGGCAGAATGGGTTTGTAAAAACAAACAGCCATGATCTGATGATAAACTGTCTACAAGTGACTCAATTTAGATCCACAGCCACAAATGGAAGAGAAAGGTTGGAAAAAGATATTCATTGAAAAGAGTAACAAAAAGAAAGCTGAAGTGGCTATGCTAATTATCAAAAAATACACTTTAAGTAAAAAAATGTTACATGAGATAAAGAAGGACATTATAGATTGATAAAAAGGTCAATACTTCAAGAAGATACAAATCCTGGTCACTCACTATGCTGTACATTAGATCTCCAGAACTAATTCATCTTATAAGTGGAAGCGTGTACTCTTCAATCAACATCTTGCCATTTCTCTCACAGCTACCCCCTCCTGCAGCCCCCTGCAACCAGTAATCTATCTACTCTGATTATGTGAATTGGATTTTTTTAGTTTCCACACACAAGTCATATCACACAGTACTGTCATTTGATGCCTGACTTTCTTTCTCTCTCTTTCATTCTTTCTTGCTTGCTTGCTTGCTTGCTTTCTCTTTCTCTCTCTCTCTCTTTCTTTTTCCTTCCTTCCTTCCTTCCTTCCTTCCTTCCTTCCTTCCTTCCTTCCCTCCTTCCTTCTTTCCTTCCTTTCTTTTTCTTTTTAGGGTCACACATGTGGCATATGGAGGTTCCCAGGCTAGGGGTTGAATTGGAGCTATAGTTGCTGTCCTACATCCACAGCCACAGCAACACCAGATCCAAACAGTTCTGCGACCTACACCACAGCTCATGGCAATGCTGGATCCTTAACCCACTGAATGACGCCAGGAATTGAACCTGCATCCTCATGGATGCTAGTCAGATTTGTTTTTGTTGAGCCATGGCAGGAACTCCTGTCTGACTTATTTCACTTAGCATAATGTCTTTATGGTCCATCCATGCTGTTCTAAATGGCAAGATCTCCTTCTTTTTCATGGCTGGATCATATTCCATTGCATATATATACAGCACATTTTCTTTGTACATTAATTTGCCAGTGCACACTCAGGTTGTTTCTTGGATATTGTGAATGATGTTGCAGTGAACCTGTAGTTTTTGTTTTGTTTTGTTTTGTTTTGTTTTTCTTTTTTTTTTTTTGCCATTTCTTAGGCTGCTCCAGTGGCATATGGAAGTTCCCCGACTAGGGGTCGAATCGGAGCTGCAGCCACCAGCCTACACCAGAGCCACAGCAACGCGGGATCCGAGCCGCGTCTGCGACCTACGCCACAGCTCACAGCAATGCGGGATCCTTAGCCCACTGATCAAGGGCAGGGACCGAACCCGCAACCTCATGGTTCCTAGTCGGATTTGTTAACCACTGCACCACCACGGGAACTCCGAACCTGTAGTTTTAATGTATCACTGTACCAGCGTACAAGCAGTGGCTCACTTCCCCTTTTCACACAGCAGTTTTGTGAGCACTGATGTGGGTGGATGTGTTTTTTCATTCTTACCACCCTATGCACATGAGCTAGAAATCTTCCTAGAGCAATGATCCAAGGCAAAATTAAATTGTAAAAACTAACCAAAATTTACAACTTAAGTGTAAACAAAACTATAACACTCAGTAAAATTCAAATGAACAATATTAAGGTAATGTGATAGATCGTGTTTATTGAAATGAAATTGGCCCTATTAAGTATAATAGAAAAAATAATAGCCTTAGATCTGGTTTCAATTTTAATGTTTCTATAGTTTTTGCCTTAATAATACTTATATGCTGAATGGCTATTTAAAGAAGTAGACACAAATGATGTTAGTAATATCAAACTCTGTTTAATAGCTTAGGGAAATCAAATATCATACTGAGCACAAACTGCCAGTAAGGAATCCTAAAAGACCAAAATTATTAGAATGCCATTTCACAACTTTTTAGAACTGTGCTGTTCACTTGAAAAAGTTTAGTATTTTGACTTTGTCTTGATCAGCATGAAATAAGTATCTAGAGGGCTAATGGGATCTAATTAATCACAGCAGTAATAATTACCATTAATTGAGTCCTTTATATGTGCTAGGCAGTGTCTTTTTGTCATTATTAATAGCACTTTATTTATTATCTCTTACTATCTGTGTAGTAGCTCATTATCTTTCTGCAGCAATCAACCTTATCAGGATGGTTGTACTGTGTCTTAGGGGCACGGATGGTGATCTTTCTAACATAAAAGGATGTAGCTGCCATGACCACATATCTGTTCTGGTGAGCGGGAGAACCTCTGAGCTTTTGTACATGTCTTCAGGAATGGTGACAGATAAACAGAAGTATGGTGGGCAGAATTCTAAGGTGACTGACTTTCAAGTGCTCTACCCCATGGTCTATATGCCTTTCATATTTTCTGGGACAGTGAATCTGATAGATTTTACTCCTGTGATGAGGTTATGTTATATGGCTCATGTGACTTTAAGAAAGATTATTTGGGAGTTCCCGTCATGGCGCAGTGGTTAACGAATCTGACTAAGAACCACGAGGTTGCGGGTTCGGTCCCTGCCCTTGCTCAGTGGGTTAACGATCCAGCGTTGCCGTGAGCTGTGGTGTAGGTTGCTGACGCGGCTTGGATCCCGTGTTGCTGTGGCTCTGGCGTAGGCCAGTGGCTACAGTTCCGATTAGACCCCTAGCCTGGGAACCTCCATATGCCGCGGGAGCGGCCCAAGAAATGGCAAAAAGACAAAAAAAAAAAAAAAAAAAAAAAGAGATTATTTGAATGGGCTGGACCTCATCACAGGAGATTTCTTTAAATATCAGTAGGAGTTCAGAGACAGAGGAAGTCAAAGATCAGAAGCATGAGATGGAGTCCAGGAGGACCTGTAGATAAAGGGAGCCACATGGCAAAGATTGGGACTTCCCTCCAGGAGTCCTGGAGGCTGGCAGGGAGATGGGACCCCTATTTTAAAAATGCAAGTAAATGAATTCTACCAAAACCTGAATGAGTTTGGAAGGATAGTTCCTCTTCAGAGGTTCCAGAAGGGAACTCAGCCAAGTCCACACCTTGACTTCAGCCAAGTGATATTCTTGTGATGCTATCACCATGATTTATGACTGTTGAGGTTGACCTTGATCACCCAAATGAAGTAGTGTTTGTGAGGCTTCTCCACTGTAAAGTTACCCCCATCCACAATTCATACTGTCTTCTTTGGGGACAGTCAGGAAGCACAGCCCACGTGAAGGAGTGGGGAGTTACACCCCCATTGTGGGAAGTGGAACTGCCACAGGTTTATTTTTGTATTTTATTTTTTTTTTATTTCCCCAATACATTATTATTTTTTTTCTACTTTACTACATGGTGACCCAGTTACATATACATGCATATATTCTTTTTTCTCACATTATCATGCTCCATTATAAGTGACTAGACGTAATTCCCAGTGCTACACAGCAGGATCTGCTAATCCATTCCAAAGATAATAGTCTACATCTAATCCCAAGATCCCAATTCATACCACTCCCCCTCTTCCCCCTTGGCAACTACAAGTCTATTCTCCAAATCCATGATTTTCTTTACTGTGAAAAGGTTCATTTGTGCTGTATATTAGATTCAAAACATAAGTGATATCATATGGCATTTGTCTTTCTCTTTTAAACTTGTTTTCAATTGTCTCTCAATGGTTTTCTAATACACAATCTTAAAAAATGACTTTATGTGAATATCTGATTGGAGCTGGGTGGGTCTGCTGAGGAGGAAGAGGAGGCTCTCCATGTTGCCGAGGACTATGTTTTGGCCACCATGATACCTGGGTCTCCAGGCTGTTTGGGGATAGAGGCATCTGGGCACAGGTTCTTTTAGGAGGAAGAACATATTGGAATTCATGCCATTGGGATTCAAGGGAGGGCTCCAAGAAGTTAATTAGTCCCTGAAGGAGGGAATTAGAAAGTTTTAATCATAGTCTCTCTAGACTGTTGGGCATTGTGGCTGTGTTTCAGTACAGCATCACTTACTGAGAGGAGACCATTAAATGTTTCCTGATCTATTTAATGTCTGGGGATTCGTGAACACTCTGAGGCTAATTCAACTTCCCATGTTCAAAAATTGAAAGAGAGAACCTTCTAAAATGTTGCTTCAGGAGTTCCCTGGTGGCCTAGTGATTAAGGATCCAATATTGTCATGGCTGTGGCTTGGGTTCCTGCTACAGCATGGGTTCTACCCTTGGCCAGGGCATTTCACATGCCAAGGGTGTGGCCAAAATGTACTGCTGAAAATATCAGGTCAATGACTGTATTATGTTCCTTTGTATATATAAACTAGTTCTGTATTATCTGGTCTGTTCAAGCAGTATAACAAAATAATTATTTTTAAATTGAAAATTAACAATCAATAAACCTAAACTTGGATATATACTTCCCAATTGAGGAAGGCATAAAAAATTAAAAAACAAAACAACAGCAACAACAGGAGTTTCCACTCTGGCACAGCAGGTTAGGCATTGTCTCTGTAGTGGCTTGAGTTTGATCCCTGGCCCAGTACAGTAGGTTAAGGATCTGGTGTTGCCACAACTGTGGCACTGGTTGCAGCTTTGGCCCCTGGCCTGGGAATTTCCATGTGCTGAGGATGCATCCATAAAAAAACAAAACAAAACAATGCAAAACAACAACAAAGTCTTAACAAGAGCTTATCTACATACCAAAGAAAGTATGAGAGTAACAAAAGTATGAAACAGAATGCTTGCAATAGTTCTCAGAAAATAGAATCCACTATTCTCACCCCACTGATCCTTCATCAATTTGTTAAAAATACTCTTTGACAAGCCCGTTTCAGAGAAATTTTCATTTCAGAAATTTTCCTTTTTCTTAACTCCTACTTAGTCTCCAATTCACCTCCAGGTGGTGAATCATCATGTGAGAATAGTGGGGAAAAATCCTCTTGGCTGCCGTGTGCCCCCCATGACCACCACCCCCTTCTGTGAACAAGCTGTGGAGGGGCAGCAATATGACATACTTATGAGTCTTCCTTTTTTCTGCTTTTTTTTTAGGGCTGTACCCACAGCACATGGAAGTTCCCAGGCTCGGAGTAGAATCAGAGCTACAGCTGTGGGCCTATGCCACAGCCACAGCAACCTAGAATTGAGCCACATCTGCAGCCTACACCACAGTTCACCATAATGCTGGATCACCAACCCACTGAGTGAAGCCAGGGATTGAACCCACATCCTTGTGGATACTAGTGAGATTTATTTCCGCTGTGCCACAATGGGAGCTCCCATATATATTAGTCTTTTCATTTTCCTCTGAATAACCTTCCAGTCCCTGAACCATGTGCCAGCTTGGTTTCTTATTCCTCTCTAACATCTCTGTGCAGTTGAGATTTAGGTTTCCTTTTCCTCCCCTTGTGAATCCTTATGATAACACTTTCAAAGATCTCTGGAACACGGTGAGAGTTGGAAGCCATTCATCCATCCTTTTGTGTTATGGAAAATGTCTGAACTTTTACCCACTTGCAGCCAGAGTCAGAATACACCCCTCGTTAATACCCCTCTGTAGCATCAACTACCTGATCTCAGGAAAACTTTCCCTCATCAACTATCCAGTCTCACCAGCTAATGCCATGTCTCCACACATGGCTCTTTCTAGCCCTGTTCCCTTCTCTCTATTAAAAAAAGTCCTTTACTGCATGACCTTTGAGACCTTTGCAGATTTCATTGTGGGGGAGCCTCCATATGCAATAGCAGCCCTCCCCCAGTTGCCTCGGACCCTTCCCAAGCCCCTGACAAATAAAATCTCTCCTTACTTAAGCCTGGAGGTATTTGTTAATTTGGCACCTGCTACTTAGAAGTATATGTGTTCCATAAACAACAGGATTTACTGTATAGCACAGGGAACTATATTCAACATCTTATAATAACCCATAATGGAAAAGAATTTGAAAAACATATGACTGAATCACTTTGCTGTACACTTGAAATAACAGACCATTGTAAACCAACTATACTTAAGTTAAAAAAAATCTGTGTGTGGTGTTCTGTGCCTCATAAATGAAAAATCCCAAATAACATAAAATTTTGCTCCAAAAGCTTGGTTATTTACACTGTCTAGGTTATTTTATCTCCTTGGGATCCCATAGGTTTTTGGCTATCAGATTGTTGGTTTATAATATAGAACATAATCTTTGTTTTTAAGTCCAGGTTACTGGTATATGGTAGACAAGAACAAGAAATTTGTTGAACAAACAAATTCACAGACCTATGGTTGCCAAAGAAATGTATGGACTAGCAGCAACTTTAATATTTTTCAGAACATCCAAATACACAAAAGCTCTTTTTCTGAAGCAATCAAGGTTAGTAGGTTGGCTTGAATCTATTAAGAAAGAAGGATGCCCAGTAGTTGGGAACACCTATTATTAGGGTCACTGTTACCCAATATTCCCTCCCTGGGAAGATACAGTTGGATTCAGGTCAAATGAAATTCATAAGGAGAGACTTTTTTTTTTTTTTTTACAAAAGAACATATATTTTATTTTATTTATTTTTTTATTTTCCCACTGTACAGCAAGGGGGTCAGGTTATCCTTACATGTATACATTGTAATTACAGTTTTTCCCCCACCCTTTCTTCTGTTGCAACATGAGTATCTAGACAGAGTTCTCAATGCTACTCAGCAGGATCTCCTTGTAAATCTATTCTAAGTTGTGTCTGCTAAGCCCAAGCTCCTGATCCCTCCCACTCCCTCCCCCTCCCATCAGGCAGCCACAAGTCTCTTCTCCAAGTCCATGATTTTCTTTTCTGAGGAGATGTTCATTTGTGCTGGATATTAGATTCCTGTTGTAAGTGATATCATATGGTATTTGTCTTTGTCTTTCTGGCTCATTTCACTCAGGATGAGATTCTCTAGTTCCATCCATGTTGCTGCAAATGGCATGATGTCATTCCTTTTTATGATTGAGTAGTATTCCATTGTGTATATATACCACTTCTTCCTAATCCAATCATCTGTCGATGGACATTTGGGTTTTTTCCATATCCTAGCCATTGTGAATAGTGCTGCAATGAACATGCGGGTGCTTGTGTCTCTTTTAAGTAGAGTTTTGTCCGGATAGATGCCCAAGAGTGGGATTGCAGGGTCATATGGAAGTTCTATGTATAGATTTCTAAGGTATCTCCAAACTGTTCTCCATAGTGGCTGTACCAGTTTACATTCCCACCAACAGGGCAGGAGGGTGAGAATTTAATGTACCTTCAGCTGTGCCAGGTGGGAAGCAGGGAGGAGAATGCCAAGATGATGTACTCTTGAGGAAGTGGCCTGGAACTGCTTAATCAAGAGTCCTCTGGTGGGCTGACTCCATTTGTTTGGAATATAATAATTATAGAAGTCAGGATCTGAATCTTTGAGATGATGCAGAGGAAGGAGTCATTGTTCTGACCTTTATAATGGGAAACAGATCTTGCTGTTGATAAGCCCTTGGGCTAATGCTGGAGTCCAGCTCCAGTGGCCAGGGATGCGCACCCTGTCAGGGATGGATGGTGTCAGTGAATACACATGGAGACAGCCTCTTTGTCTCTTTTTCAGAGTGCTGGACAGCTCAAATTTTATTGGTATAGATGATTGTTTATATAGACAGTTTTCAATTACACCACAATGTTAAAAGTACACCTGAAGGTCAAGTTCTAAAGGTTAACTCCCAGATTATGCTTCCTAAAAAGCTACAGACATAAGGATTTGGCATTCACAAGTCTTGTTTTTAGATTAGTGCTTATCTTCAAAGCATCATGGCAGGATGACAGTATGAGAAAATCAACTTCATTAAGCTATCACTTAAAAGCTTCTAAAATCTAGTGACTCTAATACATAAAATATATGAATATAACAATAAATAGCAAATTTAATTAAAAAAAGCTTCTAAAATCAAGGACAACTCTCATAGCTAGGGTTCTTTGACCATGTATAATATATGTCTAACTTTACCTAAGTCTGTAGTATATTCCAACTTCTAAAGCTTACAGTATAAACAGTTAGTAGATAAACACTATGTTTTTAATTAAATTGGATTTGAATAGGGGAAAGTCTATCAGGATGAAATTTTTATATTATTGTTGTAATTTTGTTAAATAACAAATCACCACAGGAAAATAAGAATGGAAAAGAAGAATAATAAGCAAATAATAGGAAAGACTGAGGGAAAACTGAATAACAAGTAAAACAACAGGAAAAACTAGGTTACACGTGAAACAATCCTTGTTCTCCAGCACAAACATGGAAATCATTTTCCCGGGAAAGCCCCAATTCTTCCACATCAATGTCAACATGAAAGCCGTGTAATCTAAGGCCTGCCCTCAGTTTTTCACCCTAGAGGCAGGCTTCAATCTGCCCTCGGTTTTGCACCATACAGACAGGCTTCAGCCTGCCCTCGGTTTTGCACCTTACAGGTAGGCTTTTATCCTAACCAGAAGCCCACCTTCAGCTTGTACATTTCAGGTGAGCTCCCTTTCTTGGGCAAGGTCCCTTCCTTGAGTCCCAGCATCTCCTCGGCTCCCCACAGGCTAATGTGCTGAATCAACTCTCTCCCTCTCCCACTTTCTCATAGACACACACACACACACACACACACACACACAGCTTTAAATAACTTCATAAGAAAACTCTGCCTGAATAAGGATACTTGGGAGTTTATAATGATAAAACTTGAGGAAAGGATGGATTTCAGCTGAGTTAGGGTTAAGTGAAATGGATGTGATTTTCTGGAAAGAAGAATGGAAGGTTGATTGAGGTTCAGATCAGGGCACAGAGAACAGGACTCATGTAGACCTTGTCCCATGCAGGTAATATGAAAGACCCTTGGAATATAGGCATTATATTCAGGAGTAGCTTCAACACACTATCTTCATCATATATGCAGTAAACCTTCTTCCATCAGTGATGAAACATCATTGAAAATACCACCCTTCAGAATCTCATCACAGTCATATTAAAAGCCTGCAATCATGGACAAGAGATTTTTGTAGACTTCTTCTAAGACCTCTGCTCCTCTTATTTGCACATCACCTTGTGGATGACTTTCATGCAGCCCTGTTTCATGTCTTTGTTTCTTAGACAATAGATGAAAGGGTTTAGCAACAGTGTCAATACAGTTTAGATAATTGTTGCTAGTCTATCCTTGACAGTATAGTTGGAGAGGGGCTGGAAATAGACATAGCTAATACTTTCATAAAAGAGGGTCACCACCATGAGATGAGAGCCACAGGAGGAAACTGTAGTGTGCTTTCCAGCAGCTGAAGGGATCTTTAGAACAGCGATGAGGATTCTCAAATAGGAGACAACTGATGCATGAAAACATGGTCATTATGATCACCAATCTTTCTGTCATGGTCATGATTTCCTTGACAAAGCAGGAGGCAAAAGGACATTTTTAGCACTGGCTGGTTGTCACAGAAAAAGTGGTGAATGATATTGGAGGCACAGAAGGTTAGATTGTTGGTCAGGAGAATGTGCAGGAGGGAGAGAAAGTGAGGGATGCAGAAATGCAGGACCAGAAGCAGGATGCAGCACATGTGATTCCTGACTGTGATGTAGTGTAAGGGATTACATATGGCCACATGTGGTCAGTGGCCATGGTTGCCAGGAACTAGCTGTCTGTGTTTACAAAGGCTATGAGGTATATATTGGTCATACACTCACCCTAGGGGATGGTTTTTTCTCTGATTAGAAGGTCATTAGCATCTTGAGGATGATGACTGTCACATAGCAAATGTCAACAAAGGACAGGATGTTCAGGAATAAGTACATGGGTGTTTGGAGGTGAGTGTCTGAGCAGATGGCCAGGATGATGAGCAGGTTTCCTATCTCTGTGATGAAGTAGATGGGGAGAAACCTGGCCAAGAGTGGCTTCTGATCTTTAGGTCAAGAGGACAGTCCCAGGAGGATGAATTCAGAGAGTCTTGTTGGGTTATTTCTGCCCCTAGTCTTGGGTTCCCCTGAAGATAAGCTGTCATTATAAGATTCTTCCAACATATGGCATATTCTATCCAAGAATTTTTCTGTTTATTCTTCCTATCAGCAATTAGAACAACTGAAAATATCACAACTACCTGGACTGTGACTTCTGTCCATTAATCTTGGGAATTCAGAAATTAGATATCTATTTTAAGCTCCTTTCAGATTTCTGTTGTAACACTAGTACATGGAAACAAGAAATGGGAAAGAGAAAAAAGAGAGACAGGGAGAGAGAATGAGAGTGAGAAAGAATTCCCAGGAAAGGGGGAGGGGGATTGTGGAGAAATTATTTTCTAATTGAGGATTTTTCAGTAGTTAATTCATGGCAGGGTGATCAGTAGTTTGCTTTCCATCCTCATTGTCAGCTGATGGAATGATGATTTACTTTCACTCAGATGTTTCTCTCTGCATCAGTTATCCTGGTGGCTGAAAATCATCTGAAAATAAATTGAAACATGAGTTCACCCAACAGTTATTCCATACCCTTTACTTCTTAGTGAAACCATATTTGAATGAAAAGACAAGAGATAAAAGACAGCATAGATAGTAAAAACCTTTCCTTTAATGATAATATCAATCCCATCCTTGGTGCCCAATTCCTAGATCTAAAAGTTTGTTGGAGGAGTTCCCGTCGTGGTGCAGTGGTTAACGAATCCCACTAGGAACCATGAGGTTGCAGGTTCGGTCCCTGCCCTTGCTCAGTGGGTTAACGATCCGGCATTGCCGTGAGCTGTGGTGTAGGTTGCAGACGCGGCTCGGATCCCGCGTTGCTGTGGCTCTGGCGTAGGCTGGTGGCTACAGCTCCGATTCGACCCCTAGCCTGGGAACATCCATATGACGCGGGAGCGGCCGAAGAAATAGCAACAACAACAACAACAACAACAACAAAAAGACAAAAAGACAAAAGACAAAAGACAAAAAAAAAAAAAGTTTGTTGGAGTTATCATTGTGGTGCAGTAGATATGAATTTGAACAGGACCCATGATATTGCAGGTTCAATCCCTGACCTTGCTCAGTGGGTTAAGGATCCAGCGTTGCCATGAGATGTGGTATTGGTCACAGACACAGATCCCATCTGGCATTGCTATGACTGTGGCAGAGGCTGCTGGCTGTAGCTCCAATTATACCCCTAGCCTGGGAACCTCTGTATGCCACTGGTGCAGCCCTAGAAAGACAGAAAAAAATGTTGTTGATGTAATGTGGTGGTTTGTGTTGGTATAATTATTTTCCAAATTCATGTCATGGCTATAGTCTGCCCAGAAAACCCGCACAGGGAAGGCCCCTCATCTTAGACAAGATTTCAGCCTCGTGAATCTGCAGGGTGTCTTTCCTGGATCCTCTGAACCTTCTGCACACTGAAGGGACTGTAGATACTCATAGACTCCACTCTCTCTCAAGGGAGCATCCTTTGAGACTTTAAGAAGTCCCAAAATTTGAGGGAGAAGACAATAGAAAACAAGTCAACAAATGTTGAAGTTTTGAAGTTTCTTCCCCCAACGAGCCTGGGGAGTGTCAGTGCTTTCTTTATTTCCTAGCAACCACCTTCTTGACTCAGCTCCTTCATGTCAAAAAAAAATCCCATTTATATGAGGTTGGCCCAGAGTTGCACCATGACAGGTTCTCCCAAACTTCACAGGTGTTGTTATTAAAGCTAAACAGATAACACCAAAAGACCACCTATATATAGAGAGGAAATTGTTTTCAGAATCTATAACTTTGGACTAAAAAGATGTGAAAATCTGATGCTACCAGTCTCTGCCATCTCACAGGCTTAGAAGGTTGAACAAGGTTCTTAGAACTTCAGAATATCAAAATTAATAATGTTAAGACTTTAGATCCAAGATTTTACTTCTGCTCTTCTGTTCCTGAATCTACTTCTAAAATACTGGTGTATGACCCTGCTTTTCCATTCAGGAAAATCATCCTTTGAATATATTTTATGCATCATGGCATCCCAAGTTACTGGTCATTGGGTGCTTCTCACTTTGTGTGTACCACAGAATCCTCCAGTTAGGACTTAAACTCCCCTTTCTCCCAATACAACCATCACCCAAGAATAACCAGTTCTTTATGACTCATTCCCTCCATAACCATTTATACTGTCATGCCTTTATTTCAACTTTCCTTCATCTGCTGTATCTAACCTGCAAGGCTTAAATTCAGCCTGTTCCAGGACAGTTTGCTTGGTGACCTGCCATCAAGATGGGTCTGTCTTCTATCCCCTTTTAAAGATTTGCAGTTCCATTATAAAGAATAACACAATCTCTTGGCTGTACTGCTTACACAGTAATTGTAAAAGTAACAAATTCATTCATCATGTAGTAAGTGCTTGTTCTGTGCTAGGCACTCAGCTGAATAATGGCCAATGTAATATTTAATTATGGCATCATCTTCATGAAGTAGGCAGTCTTCTTTTCCTTAGAGATAAGGAGTTTTATCTCAGAGAGGTGAAGTGGATTGCCCAATGTAACACAGCTAGAAAGTGACAGAATCAATTTCTGGACCATCTCATGAAATTATGTGACTCCTGTTTGGATTCATGCTCTTAACCTGCTATTCTACCACATCTTCATTCAAAAAATATTGGGAATTCTTTGCTGAGTTGCAATTCTCAAATGAATCATATATCCAAAAAATACAAATTATTTCTTATTAAGGCTTAAGCTACATCCCACTAGACTGATTTTCCTTAAGATCAGTAATTATGCCTATTAATATCTGATTGCTAGTCAGTCAAGTAATTCATAAAATATTCCTTGACTGTTTACTATATGTCAGAAATAGTACTAGGTGCTGCATATACAGTAGGACATAAAAAGAGTCAGCTTTCACCCACCTATGGGTCACTCAATATTTTGTCCAAGATGCTAGATACTCAATAAGCAACCACAGTATTCCCTCATTTTATTTTTGTTTGTCGTAACTCAAAATTTTTAAACTGTATAAAAATACAAAGTGTCAAAGTGGTAATCATGTTTCCATCGCTAAGATGGATTGATAAGAGTAACATTTTGCCGTATTTTCCTTCAGGCTTTCAAAAAATTCATTTATTTACAAGTGTTTATATACATTTATAAGATGCTTATTACAGGAACTGCTCCATGTGCTTTATAAGTATTGAACCTTTTTTAGCCTCCTAATAACTCTATTGAGGAGATTATTTTTAATTTTGAAAGCACTTTACTGAGGTATGATTGACACATAAAAGCTTTACACATTTAATGTATACAGTTTGATGACTTTGAGGGTAAGTACACACCTATCAAGGTCATAAACACATTCATCACCTCCCAAAGTTTCCTCCTATCCCACCTATGATGATGATGGTGTAATGATGATGAAGATGATGATGAATACTTAAGATCTACCTACCTTCTTAGAACATTTATAGTATAGGGTAGAGTATCGACCCAATGTTCTATCATGGATATCCAGAACTTACTTATCTGGAAACTTTTATACTTTGTTACTTCCCAATATCTCTCTTCCTTCAACGCCTGAAAAACACTATTATATGCTCCGCTTCTCTGAGTTTGACCATTTTAGGGTCCACTTGCAAGGAAGATTTTGTAAAGTTATTTTTAATGATTTTTATTTTTTTCCATTATAGTTGGTCTAGAGCATTCTGCCAATTTTCTACTGTACAGCAATATGTCCCAGTCACACATACATATATACATACTCCTTTTTCTCACATTATCATGCTCCAACATAAGTGACTGGATATAGTTCCCTGTGCTATACAGCAGGATCTCTTGCTTATCCATTCAAAAGGCAATAGTTTCATCTATTTACCACAGATTCCCAGTCCATCCCACTCCCTCCCCTAACCCTTGGCAATGACAAGTCTATTCTCCAAGCCCATGATTTTCCTTTATGTGGAAAGCTTCATTTGTGCTGTATATCAGATTCCAGATAAAACTGATATCATGTGGTATTTGTCTTTCTTTTTCTGACTTACTTCACTGAGAATGAGTCTCTAGTTACATCCATGTTGCTGCCAATGGCATTATTTTGTTAATTTTTATGGCTGAGTAGTATTCCATTGTGTGTGTGTGTGTGTGTGTGTGTGTGTGTGTGTGTGTGTGTGTGTGTGTGTGTGTATCTTGCATCTTCCTAATCCAATCGTCTCCTGATGGACATTTGGGTTTTCCCATTTCCTGGCAATTGTGACTAGAGCTGCAATGAACATCATGGTGCATGTGTACTTATCAAGGAAAGTTTTGTCCAGATACCTGCCCAAGAGTGGGATTGTGGGGTCATATGGTTGTTCTATGTATAGATTTCTAAGGTATCTCCATACTGTTCTGTATAGTGCTTGTACCATCTTCTGTTCCCACCAACAGTGCAGGAGGGTTCCCTTTCTCCACACCCCTCCAGTACTTGTTATTTGTGGACTTATTAATGATGGCCATTCTAACTGGTGTGAGGTGGTATCTCACAGTAGTTTTGACTTGCATTTCTCTAATAATTAGTGATGCTGAGAATTATTTCCTGTGATTGTTGGCCATCTGTATATCTTCCTTGGAAAAATGTCTATTCAGGTCTTTTGCCCATTTTTCCATTTTGTTGTTGGCTTTTCTGAGTTGTATAAATTGCTTGTATATTTTAGAGATTAAGCCTTTGAGATTTACATCATTTTAAACTATTTTCTCCCATTCTGTAAGGTGTCTTTTTGTTTTCTTTTTGGTTTCCTTTGCTGTGCAAAATCTTGTCAGTTTGATTAGGTCCCATTGATTTATTTTTGTTCTTATTTCTGTTGCTTTGGGAGACTGACCTGAGAAAATATTCATTAGGTTAATATCAGAGAATGTTTTGCCTATGTTCTCTTCCAGGAGTTTGATGGTGTCTTGTCTTATAGTTAAGTCTTTAAATCATTTTGAGTTTTTTTTTTTTATGCATGATGTGAGGGTGTGTTGCATGCATCTGTCCAGGTTTCCAGCAATACATGCTGAAAAGACTGTCTTTTTTGATTTCATGCTTTTACCTCCTTGGTCAAAGTTTAATTGACCATAGGTGTCTGGGTTTATGTCTGGGTTCTCTATTTTGCTCAATTGGTCTGTATTTCTGTTTTGGTGCCAGTACCACACTGTCTTGATGACTCTGGCCTTGTAGTGTTTCCTGAAGCCTGAGAGAGGTATGCCTCCTGCTTGGTTTCTACTCCTCAGGATTGCTTGGGCAATTCTGGTTCTTTTGTGGTTCCATATGCATTTTTGGATTTTTTTTTTTGGTATAGTTCTGTGAATATGTCCTGGGTAATTTGATAGGGATTGCATGGAAACTGTAGATTGTTTTGGGTAGTATGGCCATTTTTACAATATTAATTGTTCCAACCCAGGAGAATTGAATATATTTCCATTATTTTACATCTTATTTAATTTCCTTGATGAATGTTTTAAAGTTCTCAGCAAATAAGTCTTTCACCTCCTTGGTCAGTGTATTCCCAGATACTTGATTTTTTCAGTGTGCAATTTTAAAACTTGTGTTTTCTTATTCCTTTTCTAAAATTTCATTGTTGGTATACAGAAATGTGACTGATTTCTGAATGTTAATCTTCTATCCTGCTACTTTGCTGAATTTGTTGATCGGTTCAATTAGTTTTTGAGTTGAGTCCTTAGGGTTTTCTATATATAGCATCATGTCATCTGCATATATACAGTGACTGTTTTACCTCTTTACTTCCTATTTGGATGCCTTTTATTTCTTTTGTTTATCTGATTGCTGTGGTTAGGACTTCAAATATGATGTTGCATAGCAGTGGGAAGAGTGTGCATCCTTGTCTTGTTCCAGATTTTAGTGGGAAGGCTTTCAGCTTTTCTCCATTGAGTATTATATTTGCTGTGGGTTTGTCATAAATGGCTTTGATTATGTTAAGGTATGTTCCATCTATACCCACTTAGGTAAGAGTTTTTATCATGAATGTATATTGTACTTTGTCAAATGCTATTTCTGCATCTATTGATATGATCATGCAGATTTTGACTTTGCTTTTGTTAATGTGGTGGATGACATTGATTGATTTGCATATGTTGAACCATGCTTGTGCACCTGGGATGAATCCCAACTGGTCGTGGTGTATGATCTTTTTTATATGTTGTTGGATTCGGCTGCCTAAAATTTTGTTGAGAAGTTTTGCATCTATATTAAAAAAGATATTAGCCTATAGTTATATTTTTTCATGGTATCTTTGTCTGAGTTTTTAATTAGGGTGATTTTGGAGTCATAGAATGACTTTGGGAGTGTTCTGCATTGTTCCATCTTTTTGAAAATTTTAAGGAGAATGGGTATAAGTTCCTCATTGTGTGTTTGGTAGAATTCACCTGTGCAGCCATCTGGTCCTGGAGTTTTTATGTAGGGAGTGTTTTTATGACATATTCAATTTCTAGTGATCAATTTGTTTAGTTGATCTATTTCTTCTTGATTCAATTTTGGCAGGCTGTAAGTCTCTAGAAAGTTGTCCATTTCTCCTAGGTTTTCAAATTTGTTAGCATACAATTGTTCATAGTATTCTCTCATTTTTTTTTTGTATTTCTGTAGTATCCATTTTTACTTCTTTATCATTTCTTATTTTGTATATTTGGGCTTTTTTCTCTCCTCCTCTTGGTGAGTCCAGCCAGAAGTTTGTCTATTTTGTTTACCTTTTCAAATATCCAGCTCTTGGTTAGATTGATTTTGTCTATTGTTTTTTAATCTCTATTTATTTCCTCTTTTTTTATAATTTCCTTCCTTCTGCTGACTTTAGGTTTTCTTCGTTCTTCTTTTTGTAATTCATTCAGGTAGTGGATTACATTGTCCAATTTAGATTTTTCTTCTTTTTTGAGGAAGGTCCTTAATTGCTCTGAACTTCCCTCTCATCACTGCTTTTGTGGCATCCCATAGATTTTGAGTGGTTGTGTCTTCATTATCATTTGTCTCAAGGTATTTTTCAATTTCCTTTTTGATTTCCTCATTAACCCATGATTTTTTAGCAGCATAGTTTTTAGTAACATGTTGTCTCCATGTAGTAAGTTTTTTTCTCATTTCTTTTCCTATGGTTGATTTCTAGTTTCATGCCATTGTGGTCAGAGAATATACTTGAAATAATTGCTATACTCTTAAATTTGTTGAGGTTAGCTTTGTGCCCCAATATGTGATAAATTCTTGAGAATGTTCAATGTGCACATAAGAAGAATGCATATTCTGATTTTTTTGAATGTAATGTCCTGAAAATGTCGATTAAGTCTATCTTTCCTACTATGTACTTTAGTATCTCTGTTTCCTTAGTGATTTTCTGTCTAAACGCTCTGTCCATTGATGTGAGTGTGTTGTCAAAATCTCCTACTATGATTGTATTCCCATCAATTTCTCCTTTTATGTCTGCTAGTATTTGTTGGACATATCTGGGTGCTCCTATTATAAGGGCATATATATTGATGATTGTAATATCCTCTTCTTGAATGGATTCTTTACTATTAAAGTAGTGTCCTTCTTTGTATTTCTTTTGGCCTTAGTTTTAAAGTCTATTTTGTCTGAAATGAGTTTTGCATCTACTGCTTTCCTGTCTTGCCCATTTGCATGAAATATATTTTTCCCATTCCTTCACTTTCAATATATATGTGACCTTTGCCCTAAGGTGAATTTCTTGTAGACAACAGATTGAAGGTTTTTGCTTTTTTATCCAATCTGACACTCTGTGTATATTTATTGGGGCATTCAGTCCATTGTCATTTAAGGTGATTTCCGATAGATTTTTATTTATTTCCATTTTAAACCTTGTTTTCCAGTTGATTCTATGTTTCTCTCTTCTTCTTTTCTTTTATCCTTTGGATGGTTTCCATTTATTTTATGCTTGAGTACTGTTCTTTTCATGTTTTATGATTATAATTTTCAGTTTTGATTTTTGGTTGCCCTGTTTTTTTAAGCAGTTAAGCCCTTCTATATCTGCTTGCTTTAGCCTGATAGTCATATATGTTCAAACACATCATTAAAATAATAAAATAAATAATTTATATTTTCTTACTCTCCTTCCCCAAATTGTATGATTTTGATGTCTTTTTTTTTTAACGTCTTCATGTTTAGAGCTGTATCTGCCTTATTTAAGCAACTACTTTCAAATTATGGTTTCCTCCATCCTAGTTCTTCTTTTTCTATTTTTTCTTTTTTTTTTTTTTCAATTTGGGGAAGCCATTTCAATATTTCTTTTAGAATGGGTTTAGTATTGCTGCACTCTTTTAGCTTTTGTTTGTTGGAGACATTATTTCCCCTTCTATTTTAAATGATATTCTTGCTGGATAGAGTATTCTAGGTTAAAAATTTTTTCCTTTTAGCACTTCAATTACATCTTGCTACTCCCTTAAGGCCTATAGTGTTTCTGCAGAGAAATAAGCTGATAGCTTTATGGGGGTTCCCTTACCATTAATGCTTTGCTAATCTCTTGCTGCATTTACAATCCTATCTTTATTTTTAACTTTTGCCATTTTTATTTATACTATGCCTTTGTATGGGCCCTTTTGGGTTCAACTTGCTTGGGGCCTTCTGTGTTTCATGTATCTTGTTATAAGTATCATTTAGATTTGTGAAGTTTTCAGCCATAGTTTCTTTAAATATATTTTCAATCCCCTTTTCTTTTTCTTCTCCTTATGGAATTCCTATTATGCATAGATTGGCCCACTTTATATTATCCCATAGGTCTCTTATATTGCTTTCATGTTTTTTTATTTGGTTTTCTGTCTGCTTTCCTGATTGGGTGATTTCCATTATTTTATCTTCCAAGTCACTAATTCATTGCTCTACATTATTAACACGGCTCTTTATTGCCTTTAGCTCAGATTGTATCTCTGCAAATGAATTTTATACATTTCCCTGGCTCCACCTTATATTTTCTAGTTCCTTTCTAAAGGAATCTGCATTCCTGTTCATATCTTCTCTTAATTCCTTCAGTATTTTAAATACCTCCCATTTTTAATTTTTTTTTATTTTCCCACTGTACAGCAAGGGGGTCAGGTTATCCTTACATGTATACATTACAATTACAGTTTTCCCCAACCCTTTGTTCTGTTGCAATATAAGTATCTATACAAAGTTCTCAATACTATTTAGCAGGATATCCTTATATATCTATTCTAAGTTGTGTCTGATAAGCCCAAGCTCCCGATCCCTCCCACTCCCTCCCCCTCCCATCAGAAGCCACAAGTCTTTTCTCCAAGTCCATGGTTTTCTTTTCTGAGGAGATGTTCATTTGTGCTGGATATTAGATTCCAGTTATAAGTGATATCCTATGGTATTTGTCTTTGTCTTTCTGGCTCATTTCACTCAGGATGAGATTCTCTAGTTCCATCCATGTTGCTGCAAATGGCATGATGTCATCCTTTTATGGCTGAGTAGTATTCCATTGTGTATATATACCACCTCTTCCGAATCCAATCATCTGTCGATGGACATTTGGGTTGTCTCCATGTCCTGGCTATTGTGAATAGTGCTGCAATGAGCATGCGGGTGCATGTGTCTCTTTTGAGTAAAGTTTTGTCTGGATATATGCCCAAGAGTGGGATTGTGGGGTCATATGGAAGTTCTATGTATAGATTTCTAAGGTATCTCCAAACTGTTCTCCATAGTGGCTGTACCAGTTTCCATTCCCACCAGCAGTGCAGGAGGGTTCCCTTTTCTCCACAGCCCTTCCAGCACTTGTTATTTGTGGATTTATTAATGATGGCCATTCTGACTGGTGTGAGGTGGTATCTCATGGTAGTTTTGATTTGCATTTCTCTTATAATCAACGATGTTGAGCATTTTTCATGTGTTTGCTGGCCATCTGTATGTCTTCTTTGGAAACAGTCTATTCAGGTCTTTTGCCCATTTTTCCATTGATTGATTGGCTTTTTTGCTGTTGGGTTGTATAAGTTGTTTATATATTCTAGAGATTAATCCCTTGTCCATTGCATCATTTGAAACTATTTTCTCCCATTCTGAAAGTTGTCTTTTTGTTTTGTTTTGGTTTCCTTTGCTGTGCAAAAGCTTTTCAGTTTGATGAGGTCCCATTGGTTTATTTTTGCTCTAATTTCTATTGCTTTGGGAGACTGTCCTGAGAAAATATTCGTGATGTTGATGTCAGAGAGTGTTTTGCCTATGTTTTCTTCTAGGAGTTTGATGGTGTCCTGTCGTATATTTAAATCTTTCAGCCATTTTGAGTTTATTTTTGTGCATGGTGTGAGGGTGTGTTCTAATTTCATTGCTTTGCATGCAGCTGTCCAGGTTTCCCAACAAGGCTTGCTGAATAGACTTTCCTTTTCCCATTTTATGTTCTTGCCTCCCTTGTCAAAGATTAATTGACCATAGGTGTCAGGGTTTATTTCCGGATTCTTTATTCTGTTCCATTGGTCTGTCTGTCTGTTTTGATACCAGTACCACACTGTTTTGATGACTGTGGCTTTGTAGTATTTCTTGAAGTCTGGGAGAGTGAAGCCTCCTGCTTGGTTTTTGTTTCTCAGGATTTCATTGGCAATTCTGGGTCTTTTGTGGTTCCATATAAATGTTTGGATTGTTTGTTCTAGTTCTGTGAACAATGTCATGGGTAATTTGATAGGGATTGCATTGAATCTGTAGATTGCTTTGGGTAGTATGGCCATTTTTACAATATTGATTTCCCCAATTCAGAATACCTCCCTTTTGAACTCAATGTCTGTCAGACTGCAGAGGTCTGTTTCATTGTTGACTGCTTTATGTGAATTCTCCTGTTGCTTTAACTGTAAATGGTTTCTGAGCTTCTTCATCTTGCTTGTGTTTCTCTTTTTTCTGTGAGTTTGGGAAAGCCACACTGTAAGACTACCTCTATGCAAGCATACCTCTTTGTATTTTTTGAGGGGCAGTTATTATTTATTTTTGGTGTGGGAGTTTGAATATTTTTATTTGTCTGTGTGAACAGGCTGTTATTCCTAGGATGCTCCATTTGTTTTCATGGAGAAGTAGGCAATGGGTAGGGCCATCAGTCAGTGCGTGGTCATTGGGCTCTCAACAGCAGTATGGGCCTGCAGGAAGGTGGCACAGGCTACTCCTATTAGCACGGCCCTGGAAATGGTTATAAGCTCAAGGCAGAACTTCAAGGTGACCAGAGCACTTGGCAGTAGCAACAGCAGGGTGCATGAGTTCCCAGGGGAGGGAGAGCAACAAAAGCTTGTGTCTGATTACAATGCCCCCCTCTGACATGATTAGAACCACAGATGGTGCCTGTTCAGGGACCCCTGTTGAGAGCGGGCCCTGACCATCTGCTCATATTTTATTATTTCATTCCATCTACTGACTTTGGACTTGACTTTTTCTCTATTTTCTTTAAGAATAAGGATAGGTTGTCTATTTGAGCCTATACTATAAAACTATAGTCAGCAAACAGTATGATATTGGCACCAAAACAAAAATATAGATCAATGGGACAGGATAGAAAGCTTAGAAATAAAACCATGCATCTGTGGTCAATTAATCTCTGAATAGGAAGGCAAGAATATTCAATGGAGAAAAGACAGTCTCTTCCATAAATGGTTCTGGCAACACTGGACAGCGACATGTAAAAGAGTGCAATTAGAAAACTCTCTAACACCATACACAAAAATAAACTCAAAATGTATTAGAGACCTCACTGTAAGACTAGATACTACAAAACTCTTAGAGGAAAACATAGGCAGAATACTCTTTGACAGAAATCACAGCAATATCTTTTTGGATCCACCTCCTAGAGTAATGAAAATAAAAACAAAAATAAACAAATGGGACCTAATTAAACTTAAAACAATTTAAGCAGCAAAAGGCAGTATAAAGAAAATGAAAATAGAATGGGAGAAAATATTTGCAAACAAAGTGACCAACTGATATTAATCTCTAAAGAATTCAAAGGACACATGTAGCTCAATGTTAAAAAAAAATGAACAGCTTAATCAAACAATGAGTAGAAGTTCTAAACAGACATTTCTCCAAAGAAGATAAGTGAATGACCAAAAAGTACATGGAAATATGACTGGCATTGCTAATTTTTAGGGAAATTCAATTTAAAATTACAATGATGTATCATTTAACTCTGGTCAAAATGACCACCTTCAAAAAGTCTACAAAGAGGAGTTACCATTGTGGCACAGTGGAAATGAAAATGACTAGTATCCATGAGAATGAAGGTTTGATACCTGGCCTCACTCAGGCGGTTGAGTTTCTGGCATTGTCATGAGTTGTGGTATAGGTCACAGAGGCAGATCAGATGCCATCTTGTGGTGGCTGTGGTGTAGGCCAGCATGGGCTACAGCTCTGATTCAACTCCCAGGCAGTGAACTTCCATATACCATGGGTTTGGCCCTTAAAAAAAAAAAAAAAAAAAAAAAAAAAAAAAAAGTCTACACATCTTCCTCATCCAATTATCTGTTAATGGATATTTGGGTTGTTTCAATGTCTTGGCTATTGTGACTAGAGCTGCAATGAACATGCAGGTGCATGCATATTTTTAAGGAAATTTTTGTCTGTATATATGCCCAAGAGGGGGATTGCTGGATCATATGGTAGTTCTATGTTTTAGATCTAAGTTAGCTCCATAATGTTTTCCATAGTGGCTATACCAGCTTATATTCCTACCAATGCATGGAATACTACTCAGCTATAAAAAAGAACAAAATAATTTCATTTGCACAAACATGGATGACACTAGAGATCCTCATACTGAGTGAATTAAGTCAGAAAGAGAAAGACAAATATCATATGATATCACTCATAGCTGATAACTAATTTACTGCACCAATGAATCTTTACACAGAAAAAAAATCATAGACTTGGAGAAGAGACTTGTGGTTGCCTGGGGGAGTGAGAGGTATTGGGAATTTGGGGTTAGTGGATGCAAACTATTGCTTTTGGAATAGATTAACAATGAGATCCTGATGTGTAGCACTGAGAACTATGTACAGATACTTACAATGCAGCACAACAATGGGAGGAAAAATTATGTACACATATATGTGTAACTGGGTCCCTATGCTGTTCAGTGGGAAAAAAAAAAACTGTGTTGGGGGAAATAACAATAAAATAAATTAAAACTAATGTCTACAAACAAAGCCAGAGAAGGTGTGAAGAAAACGGAAGCCTCCTACACTGTTGTCTAGATGTCCATGGACAGATGCGGTACAAATATACAATGGAATATTACTCAGGTATAAAACAGAATGAAATAATACCATTTGCAGCAACATGGATAGACCTAGAGATTATCATACTGAGTATGTCAGTCAAAGACAAATATCATATGATATCACTTATATCACTTATAAAAAATGATACAAAAGAACTTGTTTATAAAACAGAAAAACTCAGACTAAAACCAACATAGGGTTGCCAAAGGAAAAGGTGAGGAGGGTGAATTGAATTTGGTATTAGCGTATGTACACTATTGTGTATGAAATGGATGGTCAAAGAAGGGGACTTTCTTATAGCACAGAGAACTCTACCCAATAGTCTGTGATAATCTGTACAAGAAATAATCTTAAGAAGAATGGATATGTATATATGTATAACTGAACCACTTTACTGTACAGCAGAAATTAACACAAAATTGTAAATCAGATATACTTCAATAATATTTTTAAAATGAAAAGAGAGAGTAAGAAGCCTTAAGTCCTTCTCTATTAAGTGAGGAAGCTGAAATCAAATCTATAGATAGTTTGAGGCTAAATGACTCTCATGTTAATGCAAACAGATAAAGGAAGGGTTTAACATACTTAAAAAACAGGGCAACCACAAATCAAAATTGAACATTACATTCACAAAAACTGAAAAGAAAAATACTCAAGCATAAAATAAATGGAAAACATCCAGCCAAAAAAAAAAGAACAAAAGAGAAAAATAGAATCAACTGGAAAACAAGGTTTAAAATGGCAATAAATATATATCTATCAATAATCACCTTAAATGTCAATGGACTGAATGCCTCAATCAAAATGCACAGAGTGGCAGATTCGATAAACAAGCAAAAACATTCAATTTGCTGCCTACAGGAACCTCACCTTAGGGCAAAAGAAATATATAGATTGAAAGTGAGGGAATGGGAAAAGTTATTTCATGCCAATGGAAAAGACAGAAAGCAGGAGTTTCAATACTCATATCAGACAAAATAGATTTTAAAATGAAAGCCATAAAGAAAGACAAATAGGACACTATTTAATGGTTAAAGGATCCATTGAAGAAGACAATATTACAATCATCAATATATCTGCCCCTAATATAGGAGCACCCAGAGAACTGTGACAAATACTAACAGACATAAAAAGAGAAAATTGATGGGATGGAAATACAATCATAGTAGGAGACTTTAACATCCCACTCTCATTGGTGGATAAATCCGCTAGATAGAAAATCAATAAGGCAACAGAGATCCTAAAAGACACAATAGAAAAGTTACTTAATCAACATTTTAGGGCATTACATTAAAAAAAATCAGAATATGCATTCTTCTTATGTGCACATGGAACATTATTAAGACTTGAACACATACTAGAGCACAAAACTAACCTCAACAAATTTAAGAGTATAGAAATTATTTCAAATATCTTCTCTGACCAACATGGCATGAAACTAGAAATCAACCATAGAGAAAGCAATGAGAAAAAAACTACCTACATGGAGACTAAACAACATGGTAATAAAAGAACCATGGGTGAATGAGGAAATCAAGAATAAAATTAAAAAATACCTCAAGGCAAATGATAATGAAGACACAACACATCCAATTCTATGGGATGCCACAAAGGGAGTGCTTAAAGAGAAGTTATAGCAATACAGACCTTCCTCAAAAAAGAAGAAAAATCTCAAATCAATAACTTAACCCATCACATAAATGAATTTGAAATGAAGACCAAAACCTGAAGTAAGCAGAAAAAAGTAAATCATAAAGAACAAAGAGCAAATCAATAAAACAATAAAAAATAAGATGAAGAGGTGGTTCTTTGAAGAGGTAAACAAAACTGACAAACCTTTGGCTAGACTCACCAAGAAATGGAGAGAAGATACCCAAATAAACAAAATAAGAAATGAAAAAGGAGAAGTCACAGAGGATACTACAGAAAGACAAAAAAAAATGAGAGAATACTATAACAATTATAATCTAACGAATTTGACAATCTAGAAGAAATGGACAATGTACAGCCTGCCAAAACTGAATCCAGAAGAAATAGATCAATTGAACAGAGTGGTCACTAGAAATTAAATTGAATACATCATAAAAACACTCCCTAGAAATAAAAGTTCACAGGGGAATTCTACCAAACACACAAAGAGGAACTTATACCCATCCTCCTTAAAATTTTCAAAAAGGCTGAAGAAGAAGGAACACTCCCCAAGTCAAGCTATGATGCCAAAATCACCCTAATTCCAAAAGTAGACAAAGATACAACCAAAAAAGAAAACTATCGGTCAATATCTTTGATGAATATTGACACAAAAATTCTCAACAAAATTTTAGCCAACTGAATCCAAAAACATATCAAAAATATCTTACACCACGACCAGGTGGGATCAATTCCATGTTCACAAGGATGGTTCAAACTATGCAAATCAAACAACATCATGCACCACATTAACAAAAGTCAAAAACCACATGATCATTTCCATAGATTCAGAAAAAACTTTTTACAAAGAACAATATCCATTCATGATCAAAACTCTTACCTAAGTCGGTATGGAGGGAAAATGCCTTAACATAATATAACCCATATACAAGTATAATACTCAATGGAGAAAATATGAAAGCCTTCCCACTAAAATCCAGAACAAGACAAGGATGCCCACTCTAACCACCATTATTCAACATGGTACTGGAAGTCCTAGCCACAGCAATCAGACAAACAAAGAATTAAATGGTTCCAAATAGCAAGAGAAGAGGTAAAACTGTCACTCTATGAGATGACATGATAGTATATACAGAAAACCCTATGGACACAACCCCAAAACTATTTCAACTGATCAACAAATTCAGCAAAGTAGCAGGATATAAGATTAACATTCAGAAATCAGTTGCATTTCTGTACACTTACAATGATCTATTTGAAAAGGAACACAAAAATATAATATCTTTTAAAATTACATCCCCAAAAATCAAATATCTGGGTATACACCTGACCAAGGAAGTTAAAGACTTGTAGGCAGAAAATGAGCAAACATTAATGAAGGAAATTAAAGATGTAAATAAATGGAAAAATATTCCCTGCTCCTGGGTTGGAAAAATTCATATTGTAAAAATGGTCATACTACCGAAAGCAATCTACAGATTTAATGCATTCTCTATCCAACTACACATTACATTTTTCACAGAACTAGAATAAACAATCCAAGAATTTGCATGGAAGAACGAAAGACCCTTTGTTTTCAAAGCAATTCTGAAGAACCAAAACCAAGCAGAAGGCATAACCCTCTCAGACCTCAGGCAATACTACACAGCCACAGTCATCATGAGACTGTGGTACTAGTACCAAAACAGACAGACAGGCCAATGGAACAGAATAGAGAACCCAGAAACAAACCCAGACACCTCTGGAAAATTACTCCTTGACAAAGGAGGCAAGAACATAAAATGGAAAAAGACATTCTTGTCAGCAAGTATTGCTGGGAAACCAGGACAGATGCATACAAATCAATGAAACTAGAACACAGTCTCACACCATGCATGAAAATAAACTCAAAATCATTGAAAGACTTAAATATAAGACAAGACACCATCAAATTCCTTGAAGAGAATATAGGCAAAACAATCTCTGACATCAACCTTACAATGTTTTCTCAGGTCAGTCTTCCAGAGCACAAGAAATAAAAGCAAACATAAACCAATTGGACCTCATCAAACTGACAGGCTTTTGTACAGCAAAGGAAACTGAAAAGAAAACAAAAAGACACCCTACAGAATGGGAGAAAATACTTGCAAATGATGCAACTGACAAGGGCTTAATATCTGAAATACACAAACATCATATACAACGCTACAGCAAAAAGCCAAAAACCCAATTGCAATATGGACAAAAGACCTGAATAAACATTTCTCCAAGGAAGATATAAAGATGGCCAACAATCACATGAAAAACATGCTGAACATCCCTGATTATTAGTGAAATGAAAATAAAAACTACCATGAGATACCACCTCATACCAGTCAGAATGGCTATCATTACTAAAACCACAAATAGAAAATGCTGGAGGGGGTGTGGAGAAAAGGGAACCCTCTTACACTGTTGGTGGTAATGTAAGCTGGTGCAACCACTGTGGATAACAGTATGGAGGTACCTTACAAAACTATACATAGAACTACCATATGACCCAGCAATCCCACTCTTGGGCATATATCCTAACCCTATTCTAACCATAACCACAATTTCCTCTCTTCTCTAACTTCTAACAGAGCCCTGAACTAATCTAACCTTGATCAAATTCTAATTCAACTTTTAGAATTTTAGGAATGAGCTCATGTATGTTTTGGTGCTATTTAGTATCCTGAGAGATGGTATATGTAGCCTAATAGCACTATTTGCCTCATCCAATTCTGTCCCATTCTTTGTCATGAGAGGGTCTGAGGATGTTCTCTTGGGGTCAAGGTGAGCAGGAGCTGTCTTACTGGTCATGGAGAACCATAAAAGAGCAAAAAATCTCATGGAAATTTTAGCCCACAAAGTTCTTATGTGGTGTATCTGGGAATCAGGCTTCTAGAAGTACAAATGGCGGGAATTAACTTGTGGTGCAGTGGTTTAAAGTTTCAGGCTTGCCATTGTAAAGGCAGAGGTTAGATCCCTGGCCCATGAACTTGCATATCCTGTGGAGGTGGCAAAAAAAAAAAAAAAAAAAAAAAAACGGGGAAAAAAAGGATAAAAAAGGAAGAAAAGTACAAATGGCAAGTAAACCAAGTATTGCACCTGATAACAAACAGGAACATTCATTATTTGAACATTGAGTAACTTAAGGCAGTTTAACAACAAATTAATCTTGGTTCTGTTGCTAGGTCTAGATTACTCCGGGTTCCTGTCTCCTTTCTGCAAGCTTAAGTTTCTCCCCCTTTTCAGCCCCTCAAACAATTTAAGACAACCAGCCAGAGGAACATATATTTTTACCCACAGTGACAGGGGCCAGGAATGGCATCCTCATCTCTTCAGGGTCAGTCCTTACCAGCCTGCTGGGATCTCTCACCCATGTACCTGCCATGGACAGCAGCACCAGCTCCTAGTCCTTCTGATACCTCTTTGACCTCATTGTTGCAGAAGCTGTAGATGAGTGGGTTGAGGACTGGGATGACAAGGGTGTAGAACACAGATGACATATTGTCACTCTCCAGGGCATAGATGGATCTGGGATGCAGGTACATGAAAATGAGTGTCCCTTACAGCATGGCCACGGCCATGAGGTGGGAGGCACAGGAAGAAGCTGTTCATCAGAAGCCCCAGACTGGCTGCATGTGTATCACAGTGCCAGCAATGAATCCATAGGACATGGCAGTAGTCAATACTGTGGCTGTCTGGATGAAGCTGCAGATTGCAAAAAGCAGTTCATTGAGAAAGGTGTCATTGAAGGAGATGGCTAGCAGTGGAGGAATATCATAGAAAAAGCTCTTCACCTCCTGAGAACTGCAGAAGATCAGGCAGAAGGTGAAGGTTGTGTGGACCCACTGCACTCACTGCCCTGCTCTGGCCTGATGCTCCCAGCAAGGTCAGGCACAGACATGGCAACATGGCCCTGGTGTAGAGAATAGTGTTTTTGATGGCCACATAGCAGTCATAGGCCATGGCTACCAATAGGCAAGGCTCGGCATCTGCCAGCCCTGCAATCACAAACATCTGGAGGACACAGTCTGTGTAGGGGATGGTGGCAAGTAGCATCAGAAGGTCCACCAGCATCTTGGGGCTGATGGCTGAGGAATAGCAGGCATCCAGAAGGGAGAGTTTGGCCAGGAAGAAGTATATGGGTGTGTGGAGCTGGGTATCCATGCAGATCAGCAGCTTCATGCCCATGTTTCCCAAAAGGCTCACCAGGTAAATGGGCAGGAAGACCAGGAAGTGGGTGACATGAAGGTTCCAGCGATCTGTGACCCCAGAAGGATGAATTCAGCAGGGGCACTGCTGGTGCAGGTGAAGTTCTCTGGCTTCATCCTGTTGAACAGAAACTGAGGAGAGACAAAGCAGAGGGAGGTAAGGGAAAGGTCATAAACATCATGGGAGAGAGAGTTTTTTGTACTGGTATCAGGACTTTGGTGTTAGTCCTACATGGTAACAAAATTGCTGTGTGACCTTGGACAAGCTGTATCACATCTCAAAACTTTGTTTCTAACACTAAGTCACTGCCATTTAACCTTCATGAGAGAGGAAATCTTGCCTGTCTTAATTAATTTCATATCTGCAGTCCTGAGAACATAACCTATCACAGAGTAAGTGCTCAATTATTTTATTGCACTTTGCTTGATTGAATTTTACTTTATCATGCTTTACATATAGTGTTTTTTTAAATAAAGGTTTGTGGCACCATTTTCTTTTTATATTTAATTTTTAAATTTTTATTGAATTATAGTTGATTTCTGTTACACAACAAAGTGATTCAGTTATACACATATATGCACATCCATTCCTTTTCAGATTCTTTTCCCATATAGATTGTCATAGAATACTGGGTAGAGTTCCCTGTGCTTTATAGGTCTCTATCAGTGTAGCACCATTGTTACAACAGCATTTGCTAACTTTGAATCTCCATGTCACATTTTGGTAATTCTCACACTATTTCAAACCTTTTCATTATTATTACTTTGTTATTGGTGATTTGTCATGGGTGATCTCTGATGAACCACCTTCACTGGTTCCCTGAAAGCTTAGGTGATGGTTAGTATTTTATTAGCAATGAAGTATTTTATTTATTTATTTGTTTTGCTTTTTAGGACTGCACCACCAGCATATGAAGTTTCCCAGGCTAGAGATCAAACTGGAGTTACAGCTGCCAGTCTATGCCAAGGCCACATGATATCTGAGCTTCATCTGAGCCCTACACCACAGATCACAGCCACGCCAGATCCTTAACCCACTGAGCAAGGTCAGGGATCAAACTCAGACCTCATGTTTCCTAGTCAGATTTGTTTCTGCTGCGCCATGATGGGAACTCCAGAAATGAAGCATTTTAAAGTTAAGGTACATACATTGCTTTTTCTAGGCATGATGCACTTGCATACTTAATAGACTGCAGTATAGGGTAAAGGTAACTTTTATATGCACTGGGAAGCCAAAATATCAGTGTGAGTTAATTTATTGCTATATTGTATTTTTCTATAACTAAACCCACATCTGCTTGAATTTGTTCAATGAATGAATGATGAATAGGGTAGTAGTTAGCGTCTAGCCAGGGATTGAAAACCCCATGATTCTTTTTTTTTTTTTTAACATTTTGCAGCACACCTGTGGCATATGGAGGTTCCTTGGCTAGAAGGCGAATATGAGTTGCAGGTGAGGCCTATGCCACAGCCATGTAAATGTCAGGTCCAAGCTGCATCTCTGACCTATGCCTCAGCTGTGGCAATGCCAGATCCTTAATGAAAACAGTGAGGCCAGGGATCAAACCTCCATCCTCACAGAGACTATGTTGTGTCCTTAAACTGCTGAGATACAAGGGGAATTCCCAAACCTCATGATTCTATGTGCCTTCTCCTTTCCAGTTTCCCAAGGAGGAAAAGAGGCAATGAAATGGGCAGAGTCTCCTGATGCAAAATGTAAATAGCTTTGAGTCTTGAAGTTGGCTGGGAGGACATCTTCCCATTGGAGTAAGAGCTGGGAAGGGATAGAGCAGCAGTGGCTGGCATCTGGGGGATATGGCCAGGAGGGTAAAGAATAGATATGAAAGTATTCCAGGACTTGACTCTTCTTCTCTCCAAGCCTCGGATTTCTCATGTATTTAATCAGAAATAAAAAGCTGCAAGGATTCAATGAGATGATGCATGTAAAGCATCTCACACAAAGCCTGTCATGCAGCAGGCTTTTAATGAAGGGTCAGTAAATTGAATTGAATTGAGCTATATGTCTTGCCTTGATACTGGAAGGAAGCAACTTGATGGCAACCAGAGGTACTGTAGTTTCCAGAAAATGTAACATTGCTTCACCCTCCTGTGCCTTTTCACTAGTTGCTTTTGCTTAGAACACATTTCCTCTTTTTGTGTTTGATAAAAACTGTCTCAGATATAAAGCCTTCCTTCAAATGATTCAGAGGAAAATAAACTTCTCCCTTTGTTGTTCTGGCTGCCCTGGAGCCTATGTCTATCACAGTGTTTCCTTATTCTATTGCACATATTACTTATGTGACTGTCTGTTCTGTGGGCTTTGAGCTCTTTGGTTCAATATTCATTCGACAAACCTTTACTGAGTCCTTGTATATGCTAGGTATGGCCCTGTGATTCATTTTTCTCCCTCTAGGGTCTGGCAGTAATCAGTGCTCAATAAATATTAGTTGAATATATAAAAATGAAAAGAATGTGAACATTAATAGCATGCAGACTTGGTTTTAAGTTTGGGTTCCTCCACTTTCTGGTGAGAAAATTAGGACAGGTCACTTTACCTTCTGCAGGCTGTTTTCTCATTGTAAAGTGGGAGATGTAATATCTATCTATTAGAGGAAAGCAATATGCAACACCTGGAACTGAGTAAATGCTCTTTCTCATTCATTTAATGGAGTTTAGGAGTTCCTTCATGGCTCAGAGGGTTAAGAACCTGGTGTTGTCACTGCTTTGCCTCAGGTCACTGCTGTGGCGTGGGTTAGATCCTCAGCCTGGGAACTTCCACATGATGTGATTGAGGACAAACAAACAGACTAGTTTAAATGTTTGGGACCTTACCTGTGGCTGGTGAGGATGATGTAGAGCTTCTAACAGAGCACTATTTGGATAAAAAAAATTGATTATATTGAGTTCCCATTGTGGCTTAGCAATAACAAACCCAGCTAGTATCCTTGAAGACTCAGGTTTGATCCTTGGCATCACTCACTGTTTTGAGAATCTGGTCTTGCCTTGAGCTGTGATGTAAGTCACAGACAGAATTTGGATCACCCATCACTGTGGCTGTGGTGTAGTCTGGCTGCTGTAGCTCTGATTTGACCCCTAGCCTGGTAACTTCCATAGGCTATGGGTGCAGCCCTAAACATGTAGCAAAAATTGATTATATCACATATTATTGTGGTTGTGATGGTAGAATGTAAACTGAGCAATTTGGAAGACAATTTGGCAATGAACTACCAAAAACCATGCATACCCTATGTCTTAGACTGCTTGGGCTGCTTTCATAAAGTACAATAGACTGGGGGGCTTAAACAACAGACATTTATTTCTTGCAGTTCTGGAGGCTGGGAAACCCAAGATCAGGTACTCAGCATGATTGGATTCTGGTGAGGGCCCAATTTCAGACTTACTGATGCCTGCCTTCTTTATCTCATATAATGGAGAGAGACAGAGCAGGTTGTCTAGATTATTTTTCTAGGGGCACTAATTCCATCATGAGAACCCCACCCTTCTGACCATGTTACCTAATTATCTCCCAAAGGCTCCTCTTCCAGGTACCATTACAGTGTGGGTTAGGGTTTCAACATATGAATTTTTTGGGGGGAGACATTTTCTCCACCTTGGTGGGGATCACTGCTAGAGGTCAGTGTCTGAGCTTAGAAAGCTGTGGGCCTCAAGCTCCAACCAACCACACATTCTCCATGAAAAATCAGCTTGCCAGCTAAAGTTCTACATCCAGAACCCAGTTGGTAGCAAAGCCCTTGTGTGTTTCCATCTATTCACATGCACGCAAATACTACTTACCGTCACAGATTGAGGAGCATCTATAAAATGGAAACCATCAGACTTCAAGGCTTTTAAATTTATTTGAAATTGTGGGGTTCAAGGATCCCAAAATATTAGTTAAGCATTTACTATTGAGTGTGTGTGTGTGTGCACAAAACATAGAGTGAATTCTCCATTAATTTCTCCCTGTTGCCTTACTGCCCATGAGGAGTAATCCTGACATTCAGGGACATTCATTTTTTTTCCTTGAAGGAAAGAATATGGAATTCCATAGAAGGAAGGAGATAAGACACACAGCTATGAAGGTATGGAGTTGGGCTTGAACTCAGATCTGGCTCCAAATCAAGTTTCTTTGTCTCTGTGCAGAGACCCTAATTAGATCTCTTAAAAGATTACCAAATTATTGTTGGCACTGTCTTGCCTCAGTCCTCTCATTTCAGATGAAGCAGATTGGGCCATATCAGGTGTTTCTGGTCTACTCTGTGGACTTCTTTCACTGGAACTACAGGTGGAGCTATGTGAAAAACTGTATGTCTCTACACAGTGGTCAAAAACTCTCATTCAGGGCTCAGAAATCTGTCCTTGTAAGAAAATATTACAGGTGATTCTAATATGTAGCTTGATTTTGATCCCTGATCATCAGAACTTATCAATATTTTTTTCTTTTTTTTTGGTCTTTTGCCCTTTTAGGGCTGCAACTACAGAATATAGAGGTTCTCAGGCTAGGATCTAATTGGAGCTGTTGTTGTTGGCTTATGGCATAGCCACGGCACCTCAAGATCCAAGCTGCACCTGCAAACTACACTACAGCTTTAGGCAACACCAGATCCTTAACCCACTAGGCAAGGACAGGGATAGAACCCACAACCTCATGTTTCCTGGTCAGATTCATTTCTGCTCCAGCATGGTGGGAATTCCAGAGCTTCCCAATCTTTAGTGCACCTAGGGAGCTTATTAAATGTCAGTTCTGCATCAGAAGGACAGGGATGGGCCTGAGATTCTGCATTTCTCACAAACTCCCAGGAGACACTGATGCTTCTATTGTGGGTACAAAGCTTGAGGTATGGAAAGCCTAGGTCATATTGGACAGCATTCCAGGTTCTGACATATTTTTTTCCTCTTTTTTTTTTTCTCTCTTTTTTTTATTTTTAGGGTTGCAAGTGCAGCATATGGAAGTTCCCAGGCTGGGGGTTGAATGCGATCTGTAGCTGCTGCCCTATGCCACAGACATAGTAAAACCAATCTGAGCTGCATCTGAGACCTGTGAATCTAGCCATGGCAATGCTAGATCCTTAACCACTGAGTAAGACAAAGGATCAAATCCACGTCCTCATGAACTCTAGGGTTGGTTCTTAATCTAACAAGACAGAACCAGAACTGCCCCGGATCTGATAATCTTTAAGGTTCTAGCATGCTGGGGGGTTCTCAGCCTCCTCCGGCTAGCTCTTTTCTCTCTGCTGATGACTTTGTTTTGACTCGTCCTCTCTTCCCAGGCTCCACTATACTCATGAACACTTTTCAGTGTGGCAAGGCTAAACTCCTGGTATTTATCAGGATGTAGCCTCCCCATTTCCTAAGGAGCCCCTGTTCTTAGCTCTTTCACCCTCAGCACACAGACATTTGATGTGTCTCAGGCTGTTGTCACTATGATAGCGCAGAGTTAGGGGGTTGGTAGGATGTACCTAGAAGCTGGAGGTGGGTGAGGCATTCTTCCCACAGAGAAGCTTCAGTCCAGCCATGGGGTGATGATGGCAGGGGAAGGTGGCAGGGACATGCCTCACCCTAGATGCAGGAAGTGGGGGACTTGTATTCTCCTTGAACCCTGAGGGAAGGGTCTCTATTTTCCTGCTGACTCCTCTTCCCATCTCTGCTGTCCTGAACTCCACAGAGACTCCCTCTCCACAGCCTTTAGGGACCCCATGACAGCTGGTGGTAGTGGAAAGCCCAGGATGATGCATGTTTTGGAGCCTGAGGAATTTGGAAAAGTGTGTCTGGGTGGGTTCCAGGTTCTGTGTGGAGAAGACAGTCATGCTGCTTGATTAGAGGCTTTCCCTGGGCTCCTTTTTCCCATATGTTCTCCCCACCCCCACCCCAGACTTCAATCCATATTTGAGACTCCATATTTTTTTATGATTTATGACCTTTTACACAACACAAATTATTCCTGGGGGTCTCCTAACATTTAACATTTTCCTCTTGCCTTGAATGCCCAACCTCTTTATTTATTTTTTCTTTTTTGTCTTTTTAGGACTGTACCCATGGTATATGTTGCATATGAAAGTTCTTAGGGCAAAGCTCTTATCCGAGCTGTAGCTGCCAGCCTACACCATAGCCACAGCAATGCTGGATCTTTAACCCACTGAGCAAGGCCAGGGATCAAACCTGAATCCTTATGGATAATAGTTGGGTTCATAATCCTCTGTGCTACAATGGAAACTCCAATGTTCTGTTCATTTCTACTGTACAGCAAAATGATTCAGTTATACATATATACACATTCTATTTCAAATTCTTTTCCATTGGTTTATCACATGATATTGAATAGTTCCCTGTGCTATACAGTAGGACATTATTCTTTATTTTATCTATAATTGTTTGCATCTGCTGATCCCAAACTCCTAATCCATCTCTCCTCGACCCGATTCCCCCTTGGCAACCAAAAGTCTGTTCTCTATGTCTGTGAGTCTGTTTCTGGTCTGTTGATGAGTTCATTTATATCACCTTTTAGGTTCCACATTAAGTGATATCATATGGTTTTTGTCTTTCCCTTTAAGACTACTATTGATCCATTTGCTATTACCAGTCCTAATCCAGAAACCTGCCCAGGGGCATACACAATTAATAACATTGGGCATGAGTATTCTTTGTATGTCAATCACAGTATACAGACAACCCACCAAACTGCTGACTGGGGATGTTCCTTGGTGGATCATCAGGTTAAGTAACTGGCTTTGTTACTGCTGTGGCATATTGCTGGCCTATGGACCTAAAAAAAGGATTGCATGTACGGCATTATCACTACCATGCAAGGAGGTGCTTGTGGCTTTATCCACAGTGTTGTGTGTTCATACCTGATGAGTCTATGAATGGATCATTTTATTAAATCACATTAAGGCACAAGGATGAAGATCCTGAGTCCCCAGCCTAGGAGACTTAATAAGTGATTCAGATCATGGGCCTGTGATGGAAAAAATTGTTACTTATGTTGGAAATCATTATCTTAAACTGTGGTTTTTCTTGCATGAGCTACACTGTTGCTGTGATTCCTGCCTCCAAATTCAGCCAGATAGCCACCAAATGAGCCACATCCAAGTAAGTGACACCTCTTGCTAACAATTAAAGGCACATTTCAGAAGACAGAGACATATGTGATAGTAGGAACTCGTCACCAGAATGTTGGTGTCACCAAGCCAAATTTCAGTCTGTTTACCTGTGGGCAGTAAAGCGTCTCCTAACACTGGGTTGCTTTGAAGAAAATGGCATTTGTTGCAGGGCAACAAGGTGGCTAATGCCCCAAAATCCTGATAGATGGTGAGTTCCTGTCATAGCTCAGCAGAAAGGAATCTAACTAGTGACCATGAGGACACAGGTTTGCTCAGTGGGTTAAGGATCTGGTGTTGCCATGAGCTGTGGTGTAGGTTGCAGATGTATCTTGGATCCTGCATTTCAGTGGCTGTAGCATAGATCAGAGGCTACAGCTCCCACTTGCTGGGCTGGTAACTTCCATATTCCATGGGTGAGGCCATAAAAACAAAATAAAACAAAGTCTGATAGCTTTTAGGGAAAGATTTTTAAAGACAGAGTGAGGGAGAGGGTTGCAGGTGCACAACAAGCTGGGAGACATTCCTCTGATTGGTTGGTGGTGAGGTAATCAGGAGTCAACATCATCAGCCTTTGGGTTCCAACTGGTCCACGTGCTTGTGGTTAGCAAGCAGTTAATTTTTCCCACCTGGTAGGGGTTTCAGTATCTGCCAAACAGCTCAAAGGGAATGGCTCAGAATATTACCTGTAGCCCTTGAGGAGGAACTAAAAGTCCTTGACTTTGTTTTGTGGCTAAATTAGTATTATTTTTTTTGGTCTGGCTTGTTTCCTTTTCTATCTGTACTTTTCTCAATTCTCTGATTAAATGTATTCCTTGGAACTTGAGGAAGGCCGAGGAAGCTAATGTTTGTTTACAAACCAGCAGAAGGCCAAGAACATGGGGTGGAGCAGGGGAGCAGGGGGTATTTCCAAGGAAGCCCCCATAGGGACCTGTTCAGTTACATCTGGAGAGGTCACTGAGAGGACAGAGAAAAGGTAACTGCTGATTGACCTGCAAGTTGGACTTGGCTGATTGGAGGTGTCTTGACCCTGCCTATGTCCTTGAAATGTACACTCTGACCTCGGTTCCTAGGCTGGGAGCCATTTTCGAGGAGGCAGCCTTGAAGCAACAGTGTGTTGCTGAGACTCTATGGACAACATGTGTGTCTGAACCCACTGAGGGCCTCTGTAAAAGCTTTCAAGATCCTGGCCAGCAGGGGTGGAGAGCTGCTTTTGGCTTCAAAGACAAGCCTTGTAAGTAAGTTCCCTTGCTTATGAAAACTGCCTCCTACCATTCTGGGGTGGGGGAATGGTGGCTGGCTCTTTTTTCAGGGGCCAGTTCATGAACAGACAGGTGGGTTTTCTTCCCCCTCCTCCATGGCAACTGAATTACACTTTATATGAATGGAGGGGCTTATGTGTGAGTGTCATCCTGTCCTCTTGATCTTTCAAAAGCATCTTCCCTAATATATTTTCCCCTAATTATGTTTTTGCATTTGTTTATTGTGGGCCTAAGCTGATACTAGAGTTAACAGAAAATTTTAAACAATTATGTGCTTTTTCATGTGGTTTCTGCTCTTTGATTATTATGAATAGTGCTGCTATGAACATTCATGTACAAGCTTTTATATGGATGTAGGTTTTCTTAGTTATATACCTAGGAATGGAATTGCTGTGTGGTATGGTAACTCTATGTTTGAACTTTTTGTGAAACTGCCCATGTTTTCCAAATTGGCTACATTATGTTAAGTGCTTACTACCAATACAGAAGTGTTCACCCTCCTCTCATTCCTTGCTAACATTTTAACATTGTCCATTAATACTTTTTTAAAAAATTAACCATATTAGTGGAAGTGAAGGGGTATCTCATTGTGATTTTGATTAGTATTCCCCAATGATTAATGATGTTGAGTTAATTGGCCATTTGTATTTTTTCATTTGGAAAAATGTCTCTTTAAATCCTTTGCACATTTTAATATTGGTTTATTAGTCGTTTTGCTGAAGTGTAAGAATTCTTCATATATGCTTATACCAATATCTTATCAACTATATGATTTGGATATATTTCTACCTTTCCATGGGTTGTCTATTCACTCTCCTGATGGTATCTTTTGAAGTAAAAAACTTGGTGATTTTGATGAATTCCTGTTGATCCATGTTTTCTATTACTGCTTGTACAGACAAGCAGTTTGGTGTCATGCTTAGGAAACCATTGCCTAATCTAAGGTCAGAAAGAGTCTCACTCCCATGCTTTTCTCTAATTGTCCTGTAGTTTAAGCTCTTGCATTGATCCCTATCATCCTTCTGAATTAATTTTTGCATGAAGTGTGAGATGAAGGTCCATTTTCATTCTTTTGCATCTGGCGATTCAGTTTTATCAGCATGGTTTGTTGAAAGCACTGTTCTTTCCCCCTTGAATTTCCCTGGAAGCCTTCTTGAAAACAAATTGCCCATAAATGTGAAGGTTTGTTTGTGGACTCTCAATTGTATTCCTTTGTCTGGCATAATGCTTGTGTATCATTGTCCTGTTAATTGAAGTCTAGTTTTTCTACAATAATTATATAGTGTACACTTGTATTATATATAGTGATTCATAATTTTAATATTATACTCCTTTTATAGTTATTATAAAATATTGGCTATATTCCCCATGCTGTACAGTAAATCCATGTGGCTTATTTTATACCTAATAGTGTGTATGTATTAATCTTCTGAACTGATCTTGCCCCTCCCCTCTTCCTTCTCCTCACTGGTGACCACTGATTTGTTCTCTGTATCTGTGAGTCTGCTTCTTTTTTGTTATGTTCCCTAGTGTGTTGTACTTTTAACATTCCATATATAAGTGATGTCATATATTTAGTTATCTTTTTCTGAGTTTTTTCACTTAGCATGTGGTTCTCCAGTACCACCCATGGTGTTGCAATTGGCACAATTTCATTTTCTTTATGTCTGAGTAGTAGCTCATTGTGTTTATATGTGTATTTATATGTGTGTGTGTGTGTGTCCATTCATCTGTTTATATGTGTGTGTGTCCATTCATCTGTTGATGGACACTTAGGTTTCTTCCATATCTTGGCAATTGTAAATAATGCTGCTATGAATATTGGGGTGCATTATCTTTTTGAATTAGTGTTTTGTTTTTGTTATTTGGTTTTCTTTTGGGGGGGGGTTATGCACCCGAGTGGAATTTTTGGGTCATAGGGTAGTTCTACTTCAGTTTTTGGAGAAACTACTATACTGCTTTCCATAATGGCTGCACCAATTTACAGATCCACCAACAGTGTATGAGGGTTGCCTTTTCTTTGCATCCTTACCAACATTTGTTATTCATGTTCTTTTTGATGATGGCCATTTTGACAGGTGTGAAGCAATATCTCATTGCAGTTTGATTTGCTTTCTCTGATGATTTGTGATGATTAGAATCTTTTCATGTGAAGTACTAAGCATAAATTACTTCTTAGTTATTTAGTTTGTAGTAAGTTTTGAAATCAGGAAGTGTGAGTCTACCAACATTAGTCTTCATTTTCAAGAAAGGACTGGTTATTCTGGTTCTATTTCATTTCCATGTGAATTTTATGATCAGCTTGTCATTTTATGCAAAAGAAATATATATAGCTGAGATTTGTAATGGGATTGTGTTGAATTCAGACTGTTTATTATTTCTACTAGGTTTTGGGGGGATTGATTTCTTAAGAATTTAAAACTATACAGAATCTGCCATTTGCAAGTAGAGATGATTTTCCTTCTTTACAATCTAAGTGCCTTATATTTCATTTTCTTCCTTAGACATGCTGTTTGGAACATCTAGTACAATGCTAAATGGAATTGGCAAGATTTATTGTTATTCTTGATCTTAGAATGGTGGGAATAGGAAGATTAGGTAAAAGGGATAGTGGAGCTCACAAGAAAAAGAGATCCCTTCTGATGATTAGAGTGGGCTGGTGTGAGAGGGCACATTTTGAAGATGACATGGCAGTTAAACTAGATAGGCTTGCAGTAAAGTGCCACAGAGGAGGAAATTATAGTAGAAAGAAACACCCTGAGGGAAAATGTATATGCTATATTTGAATGAATGAGAGTCCCATTATTGTCAGCATCCTGATTTTGAATAATTATGGGACTTGAAATTGAGAGGAAACTCTTTTTTTTGGCCATACCTGTGGAATGTGGAAGTTCCTGGACCAAGGATTGAACCTGTGCCGTAATTGTAACCTGTACCACAGCTGTGGCAAAGTTGGATCCTTAACCCCCTGCACCACGAGGTAAGTTCCATGAAATTCTGGAAGAGAGTGAGATGTGTAGGAGGAGAACCACCTAAATTCATAATATCACTCTAAAAGTCATGTATCATTTCAGTAAAAAAAATAATGATACCCTGATGTTCCCTGGTGGCACAGTGGGTTAAGGATCTGGTGTTTTCACTGCTGTGGCTCAGGTCAGTACTGTGCCATGTGTTTGATGCCTGGCCTGTGAACTTCTGTTGATGTGGGCATAGCCAAAAAAGTAAATAAATAACACACCACATACTGAAAGCCACTGAATTATAGCCTTTAAAATGAATTTTATGGTGTATGAATTACATCTCAGTAAGACTCGTCTTAAAAAATAACACATCTTACTGAAACAAAAAAAAAACAATTTATTGATCACATGAACTCTATGCAGAAAAGAATTTCCAATGATAACACTGGCAGAAGAGTCAGAAGGAGGAATTTTTTTTTTATCGGTTTCATTTTTATAAAGTGAAAACCCATTTAGTTCAACACATCAAAAAGAAAATGGACGGATGAATGGTGACTGGGGAAATTTTGCACTAGGAGCATGAGAGTGCAAATTTTAAATCTTTAATACAAAGAGGACTTACACAAGTCTGTAAGAGAGTCAAATGACCTGAACAATTGATTAGGAAGAATAAACACAATGTATTTACAGAGAGTTCCTCTCATGGTGCAGTGGAACTAAATCCAACTAGGAACCATAAGGTTGCTGGTTCTATTGCTGGCCTCGTTCTGCAGATTAAGAATCCGGCATTGCCATGAGCTGTGGTGTAGGTCATAGATATGGCTTTGATCCAACATTGCTGTGGCTGTGGTGTAGGCCCACAGCTGTAGCTTTAATTTGACCTCTAGCCTGGGAACCTCCATGTGTCTACCACTGGTGTGAACTTAAAAAAAGCAAAAATAAATAAATAAAAAATAAATAAATAAAATGTATTTACAGACTTATGAAAACAATCAGTAAGCAAAACATTAAAACAAAAGTCTATGATTTTCTTTTGTGTGGAAAGATTCATATGTGCTGTTTATTAGATTCCAGATATAAGGGATATCATATGGTATTTGGACTTTGTTTTGGACTTGGAGAATAGACTTGTAGATGCCAAGGGGGGAGGGGGAGGGAATGAGATATATGAGGTGCTTAGGGTTAATAGATGCAGACTATTGCCTTTGGAATTAATTATCAGTGAGATCCTGCTGTGTAGCACTGGAAACTATGCCTGATCACTTATGATGGAGCATGGTAATGTGAGAAAAAATAATGTATGCATGTATGTGTAATTGGGTCACTGTGCTTTATGGTAGAAAATTGACAGACCACTGCAAACCAGCTATAATTGAAAAAATAAAAATCATAAGAATTTCTTAAAAAGGAAAAAAGCAAAGAAGTACCATTTTTGGCTTATGATATTTGCAATAATTGAGCCAAAAATTGAAACACAAAGAATGCAGAGAAGGGTCACTCCCATAAGACCATCAGTTGGGATGTAAATCATTAACAGTGGTGTTTTTCCTTCATTGACAGTTGTGTAAAGTATTTTAGAAACATGTATCATGAGCCTGAAAAATTTTCTACACAGCAACTCCATATATTCAAGTTTATTGCAAGTACAGTGGCAGCTGCTTCTGCTATAATATTAATTATGAGAATGTTTATAAAAACTTATAACAGTGTGCATAACAATAGTGTGGAGAATATTCATGCTTTAAGATTATGTGAAAAATTATCATCTTAAGAATATAAAATGAATGCACAGAGGAAAGGACCATAAGAATTTGTGGAAAATATTCGCAGTGATTTCTATAAGGATTTGAAAAAAGTTCTTTATATTTTAGACATTCACGATAATGACATGAATGATTTTTAAGTTGGAGAAAAAAATGAACCAGAGTTTAAAAAAGTAAAGAATAAAGACTGATCACAGCTAACAGAAAACAAAGTCACTTGCCAGTGACAAAAGATCTAAGCCCATATGTATGATCTCTTCATTTCCTTTTTTAGAATATTCTGGCCCTCCCGGGCCACACACAGATTCTGTCTACTTGGTGTGATATTCTCTATGTTGATGCCAGTCCCCATGAATGAGTTTCTTCTGAGGTTGGGTCAGAATTTTTTCCAAAACCCAGTGAATTGGCTGAGGTCCTGACATGCATAGTCTTGCTAGAATTTGTGTCTCTAGGGGAAGAATTTATAGTCCTACACTGTGCTTCTATTGGGCTTCCTTATAGAAGCCATCTGTTGGCACTTTTCATGTTCCTAACCCTGCGTTGAATCTTCCTGGATCCATATACCCACACATCATGTCACACAGTAGGGACTACTGGTCACTCCCTCTCTCCAGACAGCATTTCTGGCCTTGGTCAGTTGGCCCTATTTCAGTCCTGAAAAAGTCCAAGTCTTCATTTGCTGGCATTTTGCTTGGAAAGCAAAGCATCCTGCCTTGAATGAGATTTTCACATTTATAGTGGACACATGGAGGGGAAAATTCATGTTGGAACCTGGGCCTGTACTTTAGAGGAGAAATTTTTATGGGGTGAAACATCTTCCACAACCAAAAAATCTCCACAGGTCCTCCTTCATGTCCTTGCTCCTTAGGCTGTAGATAAAGTGGTTCAGCAGGAGAGTGACCACTGTATAAACCACAGAGTCCACCATTCCAGTATCTGCAGAGTAGGAGGATAAGGGCTGGAAATACACCAGAAAGAAGGTCCTGTAGAAGAGAATGATGACCGTCAGGTGAACACCATGGGCAGAGAAGACTTTGTGCTTTCCCCCAGGAGAGGGGACCCTGAGGATGGTGCGGATGATATGGGCATAAGAGACCAAGGCCAGGTGAGAGGGACCACACCTGAGAGTGCTGCCTCTGCAAACATCCTGACCTGAAGATGTGGGTGTCTGAGCAGGCTAGTCTGAGGAATGGTAGAAGATCACAGAAGTGTGGGATGGAATGGGAGGCACAGAAAGAGAACTGAGACATGAAAAGAATGAGTGATTAGGCCAGAAGGTAGTCATAGAGCCAGGATGTGGTGAACAGCAGTAGGGGTTCATGTTCATTGTGTAGTGGAAAGGGAGACAAATGGACATGTAGTGGCCATATGCAATCACAGCCAGCAGAAAGTAATCCAGAAGGGTTAATGCCATGAAGAAGTACATCTGCACGAAGCACCCAGTGTAGCAGATGGTGTGGTGCTGTGTCTGGATGTTGACCAGCACCTTGGGGACAATGGTGCAGGAGATGTAGGTGTCAATATAGGACAGTTTGGCCAGAAAGAAATACATGGGAGTGTGGAGGTGAGGGTCAGAGCCAATGGCCAGGATGATGAGCAGTTTCCCCACTATGGTCAGAGATGCTGGTTCAGTTTCTAATTTCCTTCTAAATTAGAGAAATTAGAGCCAAATCTTCCTTAATTAAAGATAGACGGTCAATATTACAGAGTCCAAGGACTTTAATCTATTTTCCTCTATTCCTGTAAAGGGTCACTCAGATTCACTAGTATGTGTAACTGCTGATTTGCAAAATGTTCAAAAGGGAGGACAGTTGACTCTGATAAAGAGGCATCAGGCTAGACTGTAGTCTGAGGTCTGGACTTCTGTAATGTTGCAAGTTTCTCCATGAATGTTCTGAATGAGACTGGACTGGGGTTAATCTGGAAAAATGTTTCCAAGTTCAGTTTCCTTTTTAAAACCCATAGAACACTCATTTAAATTTACTGTCTTATTGCTGTGCTCACTTGTGATTCATGTATATCCTAAGATTATTGGGCAAGATCAGGTGCCATGTTAATGTGTGAGTGTGTGGTGTGCACACATTTTAAGGGATATGGAATAAAGAATAGTTTCTTCAGAGAGGATCCAGCTGGGCCTAAGGGGTCTCTAGTTGTGCTGGGAATACTCTGGCCCCCTTTGCTTTGAAGATCCTTCCCATGAGTTAGTGTGCCCAGGAGAAAACTGCAAACTGAAAATCATATTATTATGAAGGGCACACCATTTTCTTTTTAAACATCAACTTCTTCCTCCTCAGTATACATATTTTTTGAATTCCTGGGCTTTGGCCTCTGGAAATTGGGGGGGGGGATCAATTGTGTTCCTTATGCTCAGTCTGTCTTTGGTTAAATGCTTCCCACTGGATCTCTGTTTCTGGTTTTGTACTATGTGTATCTACCTCATAGACTCACTGCCATCATTCCTGAGATAACATATGTAGAGGGAAGGCTGCTAGCAAGGGCAGTGATGTTACTGTCATTGTTAGTCACAGGTGATGAAATGTGAACGTGGGACACAGGATGTGGTGACAAGGCTCTGGGTGATGTGCTTTGCTCCTCTGGTCCTCATGTGCCTTTTCAATTGGGGGAATTTTTAGTCTCTTTGAGCTTTGCTATTCTCCTCCATAAGATGAATATAATACCCCTAGCAGATAGGATTGTTGAAGAGACCAAAGACTGGAACTTGTGTCAGTTTCTTCACAACTCATGATGTTCAGTTAAGATGTGGAATTTAAATGACCTGTGTGATGGTGTGGGGGGATAATATGATCAGTCAGTGGTAGCCGTCATGAGGAAAAATATATGATACCTCTGGAATCTGCAAGTTTTCCCACTCTTTACAATTGATGAAATCTCAAGAAAGCCACAAGCTTTTTCACCTTCAATTTCTTCAATGGCTAAAATAGACTAATGCTGGTGTTCATAATACAGAGTGGTTATGAGGAATAAATTTGATAATGATGACGTAGTATGTAAATCAAGACTTCCAAATACTAAGCAATCTTTAAAAATGATCTGTTATTAATATTGAATATTGAAAAATATTAATTTCAATAATATTAAAATCATAAATAATTAAAATATATAATTACTATTATCATTAAGCCTCTTTTAAAAATTAAGCTGTTGTGTCATTTTTGTAGTCCTTGTTATTGCATCAGCAGCAGCAGCATAACCAGTATCATCAGTCCAGCAGCACCACACTGGAAAGGTTTGGAACCTGCTTATAACTATCCATCACAAAGAATTTATTTTGGAATCTGGAAACCAAGTCAAATTTACTGGGAAGAATAACTTAATAATCCTCCAACTTATTAAGTATATCATAGGAATAAATAACTCTATCTAAGAGAATTATTTACTGGATCAAATTTTAAGAAAAAGAAAGGATATGGGAGTTCCCATCATGGTGCAGAGGTTAACGAATCCAACTAGGAACCGTGAGGTTGCCGAGGTCCAGCCCCAGCAGCCAGGGAGTGCCGAAGGAGAGGATGGGCTACAAATGGCGAGGCAAGAATTGGAGCCAACTCCTCAGCTGCATGCTGCAGATGACCCAATTTATTAAATGAAAAGCATCAGCTTTTATACCATTTCACAATCAGGTTTCGTGTAAGATTTGACATTAACATTTGATTTAAAGCCCTTTCTGTTCCCTCCACCTGAGATAAAAAAAAAAAAAAATGTTAGTTAAAACATGTTCCTTTCAACTTTAGATTTTCCTTCAAGATTACAAACTTAAAGTTTCACACTGTATTTTTCTTCAAAGGTCAACAACAGTAGCTATTCTATTTTATATTAAGAACAAAGCTTTAAATAAGTAATAAACTATGATACCTAACATTCTTTAACTAAAGGCGTATGTAGTTAACAAAAATGCATGAAAGCCTTGGGGCTCGTGACATTCTTGAGACTACGATTTATTTGGCACCAGCAAGCTAAGCATTTAACCTATTGTGCTGATTTACGTAAGTTCCAAACCACCAATTTCAATAGAAAGGAGTATTATACCCAAAAATTAACAAATGCCCCCACAAGGGATGAAAGTTAACAGGTGACACTGTTATTTGATAAAAAAATATATCTATTATAGAAAAATAGCAATTTATAGGCCAAACAACATTTTTCCCAGCCCCAAACTTCTTTTTAAGTAAAGGGACTGAAATCATAAGTTTCCCCTGTATACTCTTACAAAATAGGTGCCATAAATTGTTACTCCAAAACAAAGGCTTTTTCCATTACATTGTTTAAATAACTTCACTCTGTTTTGGTTCAAGTGTTTTACGTACCCAGGGCAAATTTTTAGCAGTAAGAAAGCTGTGAATCAAAGATAGAAAAAGAAGGATAAACACAGAAAAATAGATTAACATATTTTTTAAGGGATATCATTTTTATTTTCCTGGAGCCGATATCTTTCAAGGGATTGCTCTGCAATCCTTCTTCTTTCTTCAGTTTGTCTGTAGCTCTGCTAACCAGACAAGCCTCATGCAGGTGCCGACTGTGGCTTTGCTTTCTTTACTGGAGCAGCCTTATGGCTCCCAACATGAGGATGCAGGTTCTATTCCTGGTCTTTCTCAGCGGGTTAAGGATCCGGCTTTGCCACGAGCTGTGGTATAGGTGAAAGACGTGGCTTGGATCCCATGTTGCTGTGGCTGTGGTGTAAACTGTGGCTGATGCAGGGAGCTGAGTAGATGCAGGGACTCAAGGAAGGAACCTTACTTGATGGCAACAAAAAACTGAAGGCAGGTTCCTAAGGAAGGAAGGGAGCTCACCTGAACTGTACAAGCTGAAAGTGGGCTTCTGGTCAGGATAAAAGCCTGCCTGTAAGGTGCAAAACTGAGGGAAGGCTGAAGCCTGCCTGTGTGGTGCAATCCAAGGGAAAGCCTTAGATTACACAGCTCTCATGCTGACATTGATGGGGAAGAATTGGGGCTTTCCAGGGAAAACAATTTCCATGTTTGCACTGGATAACATGGATTGTTTCCTGGGTGACCTGGTCTTTCCTGTTGTTTTAGTTGTTATTCAGTTTTTCCTCAATGTTTCCTGTTATTTGATTATTATTCTTATTTTCCTGTGGTGATTTGTGATTTAACAAAATTACAACAATAATATAAAAATTTATTCCTATGTACTTTCCCCTATTCAAATCCAATTTAATTAAAAACATAGTGTTTATGTACTAACTGGTTATACTGTAAGCTTTAGAAGTTGGAATGTGCTACAGACATAGATAAAGTTAGACATATATTATTCATGGTCAAAGAACCCTAGCTATGGGAGTTGTCCTTGATTTTAGAAACTTTTAAGTGATAGCTAACTGAAGTTGATTTTCTCATAATGTCCTCCTGCCATGACACTTTGAAGATAAGCACTGATCTAAAAACAAGACTTGTGAATGCCAAATCCTTATTTCTGTAGCCTTTTAGGAAGCATAATCTGGGAGTTAACCTTTAGAACTTGACCTTCAGGTGTACTTTTAACATTGTGGTGTAATTGAAAACTGTCTATATAAACAATCATCTATACCAATAAAATTTGAGCAGTCCAGTGCTCTTAAAAAGAGACAAAGAGGCTGTCTCCATGTGCATTCATTGACACCATCCATCCCTGACAGGGTGCACATCCCTGGCCATGGGAGCTGGACTCCAGCAGGCTACAGCTCCAATTTGATGCCTAGCCTGGGAAACTCCATATGCCACAGAAGTGGCCCAAGAAATGGCAAAAAGCCAAAAAAAAAAAAGAAAGAAAAGAAAAAGAAAGGATGTGAATGAGTTTGATAAGCTTTAAGTGGAAGTAGAGGAGTCAATTAGTGGTGTTGATGTGGTTGGTGGCTTAGATAAGTTCTGGGAGGAATGCTTTTTCCAGTGAAATGAGAGTGAATTATGCTCTGTGAGTGCACAGGTGCTATGTCCTGCTCACTGATAGGGCTTGTGGAAGGGTGGTCTGAGACCTATTCTCCACAAAGCCTTCAATCTGCACCATCAGGGATGTGACAAATCCAGACCAGCTGCCCTGCATGGTGATCGGAAGATCCAGAAAACATATGGCAGAGAGGGATATAGAAAAGAAGGCAAAAATGAGGAAGAGCTCTATGGGCTGTTTGTATGTCTGTATTTGCTTATGTACGCATATGTGCATGCACACACATGACCTTAGGTATACTCTGCTCCCTGTCCCCTTGCCTGTGCCTCTATCCTCACCTGGAGATGCTGCCCAGCATCAGTCTGTGACACTTACATGAAGGAACTTGGGTTCGATGTACAATTGTCTCCCCAGGAAGACATGGCTGGAGTCACAGAGCCCTTCTTGTGTGTGGCAACCACAGAGACTGAAGACTCAGATCACTGGTGATGCCCCATGCTCAGGTGCTGGGAGGAGCTGCTGCCCATTCCCAGACCTGCTAGTTAGAGACCAGATGAGACAATTGTCCAACATGCCATCTATCCCCTCTTGATGTTTTATCCATTTGTCCCAGCAAAATCTATTATAATTCCATTCAGATGGATCAGGCTGGTCTCTATGGCTGCACCCTGGTTTCTCCCCTGGTTGAGGAGCAGCTGTGGTAGATCGTCCCAGCCTTAACCCTGAACGGGTCCACAATCTGTTCATGGCATCCAGGCTTCTTAATTATTCCCATCCTGATGGGTGATTACATTATGCCCCAGGAAATAAGTAAAAAATAAAGACTAGATCAGAGGTCACAATCATTGTTTTAAATGTCATGTAGAAGAGGAAGCATTCTTATTTAATGATCTCAGAGAACTGAGATATGAAAAATATTTAGATTCTGCTTTGGGACTAAGGTGACAAATTATATATTTATAAGAATAAATTAATTTCTAGACAAGTTCATTTGTTTTTGTTTAAATGTATGCTACATAGGAAAAAGTGTATGAAACATTTATGTTTTCTTATGAATGTTTATAAAATTAATGCCTATTCTCCAATCATTCAGCTTAAATAATATATGGGCCAATTTTTCATTAATAATTAATTTCACTAAGATCCATTTTTAATTTTTTTAATTTTCATTATTTTCTTTTCTTGGATATTATTAAAAATATTTTAAAATTATAGTTATTTTCAATGTTCTGTCAATATCTGCTGTACAGCCAAGTGATCCAATTATATGTAAATGTACACTATTTTTCTCATGGTATCATCTGTTATGTTTCATCACAAGTGATTTTATATAGCTCCCTGTGCTATACAGCAGAACCTCATGGCTTATCCATTTCAAATGAAATAGTTTGCATCTGCTAACCCCAAAATCCCAGTCCATCTTCCTCTCTCCCCCTCCCCCTTGGCAACCACAAGTCTGTTCTCCATGTCCATGAGTTTTTGCTTTTCTGTAGATAGGTTAATTTGTGCCATATATTAGACTCCACATAAAAGTGATATCATAGCATGTTTGTCTTTTGCTTTTCTGACTTAGTATGCTCTAGTTTTTCACCTAGTATGGTCTAGTTCCATACATGTTGCTGTGAATGGCATTATTTTGTTCTTTTTATTGATGAATAGTATCCCATTGTGTATATGTAACACAACTTCTTAATCCATTCATCTGTTGATGGACATTTTTGTTGTTTCCATGACTTGGCTTTTGTGAATAGTACTGCAATGAACATAGGAGTGCATGTATCTTTTTGAATGAAAGGTTTATTGGTTATATGCCCAGGAGTGGGATTGCTGGGTCATATTGTATTTCTATAACTATTTTTCTGAGGCACCTCCATGCTGTTTTCCATAATGGTTGTACCAATTTACATTCCCAACAAGTGTAAAAGGGTTCCTTTTCTCTACACCCTCTCCAGCTTTTGTTACTTGTAGATTTATTAATGACAGCCATTCTGACATTGTGAGGTGGTACCTCATTGTAGATTTTATTTGACTTTCTCTAATAATTCATGATGTTGAACAATTTTTCCTGTGCCTGTTGGCTATAGTAATGTCTTCTCTGGAGAAATGTGTACTCGGGGCCTCTGTCCATTTTTCTTTTTTTTTTTCTTTCTTTTTTTTTTGGCAGTTGAGTGGTGTGGGTTGTTTATATATTTTGGAGATTAAGCCCTTGTTGGTTGCATCATTTGAAATTATTTTCTCCCATTAAATAGTTTTTTGTTGTTTTTAATGGTTTCCTTTGCTATGTAAAAGCTTCTAAGTTTGAGTAGGTCCCATTTTTTTTATTTATGTTTTTATTTCTATTGCTTTGGGAGACTGACCTAATATAATATTTTTATGGTTGATGTCAGAGAATGTTCTGCCTATGTTCTCTTATAGGAGTTTTATGGTGTCTTGTCTTATGTTTAAGTCTTTCAGCCATTTAAATTTATTTTTGTGCAAGGTGTGTGGATGTGTTCCAGTTTCATTGATTTACACGCAGCTGTCTGGAAGAGATAGTCTTTTTCCCATTTTATGTTCTTGCCTCCTTTGTCAAAAATTACTTGACCATAGGTGTCTAGGTTTATTTCTGGGTTCTCTATTCTTTTCAATTGGTCTGTATATCTGTTTTGGTACCAGTGCCATACTGTCTTGATTTCTGTAGCTTTGCTCCTCAGGATTGCTTTAGCAATTCTGGGTCTTTTATTGTTCCATGTGAATTTTTTTATTTAACAAATTTTAATGCAATATTTAAATATTCCTTTCCATTTACAGTTATTACAAAATATTGGCTATATTCCCTGTGCTGTATAATACACCCTTTAACCTATCTTACACCCCCCAATTTGGATCTCTCATTTCCCCACCTTACCCCTTCACCCCCTCCTTATCAGTAACCACTGGTTTGTTCTCTGTATTTGTCTGAATTTTTTTCTCTTATTCAGTTGTTTATTGTATTTTTTAGATTACACATATAAGTGATATCATACCATGTTCATATTTCTCTGTTTGAAATATTTATCTTAGCATAATGCCTCCTAAATTATTAGAAAACAATCACCTGTGTATAACTTCCCAGATTTACAAGGAAAACATTATTACCAGCAGGGCTGAATCTCCTTTTGTGTATCCTGTTAGTCATTCCTCTGCTCTTCGTCTCAAAATAAACTAATCCTTACTGTCTTACACATATGTTATTTTAGTTTTGCCTGTTTTGGAAGGTTATATTACTGCCCTCAGACCTTATGTATACTTTTTCTGGATCTTTTGTTTAGTCTTACTATTGCAAAGTCAGCTAGGTAGCTATATGGTGTGGTAATTTGTTCATTTTTATTGCTGAGAGTTGCCCCATTGTAGGATGGTCTCCCTCATTACTCATGCAACCTATTCTTGACAGATATTTTTGAGGTTATTAGGAATAATCTGCCATGATCATTCCTATTTTCCTTCAATTTCCTACATATCTAGGAGTGATATTTCTTGGTTTTAAAATGTCCCCATATTCAATTTTAGTCCACACTGTGAAATTGACTCCCAAAGATATTTTACTAAGTTGCACTTCCACCAGCAACGTGTGAGGGTGTGGTTGTAGCTCATTCTTACCACACCTGGTGGTGCCATCCTTTTTTATTGTACTCATGTGGTGTGTGTATGCTGGGCAGCATCTCCTGGTTGTTTGATTTTGTATTTCAGTGATTAATCATGAGATGGAGTAGCTTTTAAATACTTATTATCATTTTTATTTCCTAATTTTGAAACCGCTTGTCTAAATTTTTATTTTTCCAGAGTTCCTGTTGTTGTGCAGCAGAAATGAGTCTGACTAGTGTCCATGAAGATGTGGGTTCTATTCCTGGCTTTGCTCAGTGGGTTAAGGATCTGGCATTGCCTTGAGCTGTGGTGTAGGTCTCAGGCATGGCTCAGATCCCATGTTGCTGTGGCTGTGGTGTAGGACAGCAATTATATCTCCAATTAGACACCTAACCTGGGAAATTCCATATGCTATGAGTGTGGTCCTAAAAAGACAAAAGAAAAAAAAGTCCATTTTTTCCCTGAGTTAAGGAAGGTAACTTTCAACATTTTCTTCTAAAAACTTTATAATTTTACTTTTCAAAATTAGTGCGTTAGTCTACCTGGAATTGACTATTGTGTATGTTGTGAAGTTATGGTGGGGATGTCTTTTTTTAACTTATTTTTTTTGCAACAAAACACAATAATTTGAATGGTTCATTCATAGACTCCTTCAAATTGCAATAATATGAAAATGTCAGATGTGAATAAAATGCAGTTTTGTTTCTTTTCTTAGAGAATTTATTTCTCTTCTCTATTTTTCTTATCCTACTGTGGCCTCAAGTACAATGTGGGATAGTTGTGGTAAGAGCTGGTGTTTTATCTTGCTCCACAGGGAATTGGAAGGTATTAAATATATAATCATACATATTATCTATGCTGTATGTTTGAAGAAATAACTTCTTTTTTCAGGAAGAATATTTTCTTCCATGTTCACTTGCTAACAGCCCTTTCTAATGAGCATATGTTGAGTTACAGCAAATGTTTTTTTTCTTGCATCTGTTGAGACATTATTCTTGCATCATATAATATTTTCATTTGCTTTATCACTGTAGTGACTTACTTTGATTGCTTTTTTAATGTGAAATCAACTTTGCATTCCTGGGAAACTGCAACTTGGTAAAGATAACATCACATTTCTTCTGAGTTTATTTTAATTGTCTTACTAATATTTTATTTTGAATCAGTATATTTAATTCATAAATGAGATCAGCCTGTTCCTGTACTCTTTTGCAGTGTTTTTGTAGCTTTATATATCAAGGATGTGTTTATCTCTAAATGGAGATTGGTGAATTCTCTCTAATTTCTATTCCCTGAAAGAGTTTTGCAAGCTAGAAATTATTTCTTTCTTGACTGTTGATAAAACTAAATTCACTATTGCAGACATCTAGGCCTGCAATTTTCTTCAAGGTTAGGTTTTGGCTACTGATTCAATTTCCTCAATAGTTATAAGTCTAAAATCTTACTAAATTTTTTGATGGGTCATATGTTTTTTAGAAATTTGTCTTATTTGAACAAAATTTAAAATTTATTCTTATGACATTATTCATAATATCCTCTATTTTAATATCATAGGTAATACAGTACTGTGTTAGAGAGAACCACCTTATTGATATGATTTCTTTCTAATTTAATGTGATTATATTAAAATGAATATAATAAGAAAATAAAATAATTTTAATAAAATTAATAAGTCAAATAATTATGGTAACGTAAGTAAGATAATTAAGTAGTTTATTATTTGTATGAATTCTGTAAGAGGCAGTTTTCTTTTTCCACAAATACCATGTAATTTACATTTTAAAAATTCTGCCATTAATATTTTATTTATTCTTGTTTTAACACATTTCTATCTATCCATATATATATATCAGTGCATCTTATTATTTGTTGTATTTCAAAATAAATTATATATATCAATAAACTTCACCCTAAATATACATACATATAAAAACCAGAGTTCAGTATTTATTAAAGTAAAATTTATGTGCAATTAAATGTAAAAATTTTAAATGTGTATTCATTGAGTTTTGACAAATATATAAGCATTTGTAATTCAACATTACCATTACTCCAGGAATTTCTCTCACACCTCTTCCCAGTCTTTTCATGCCCTCACATTATAGGGGCAGTCACTATTTAGCTTTAAGTCTTTTTTTTTAATTACTCAAATGAATTTATCACATCTCTTGTTGTATAATGATCATAACAATCCAATTTCACAGTATTTCCATCCTATAAACCAAGCACATCCCCCCACCCCCAAACTGTCTCCTCTGGAGACCATAAGTTTTTCAATGTCTGTGAGTCAGCATCTGTTCTGCAAAGAAGTTCAGTCTGTCCATTGTTCAGATTCCACATGTCAGTGAAAGCATTTGATGTTGGTGTCTCATTGTATGGCTGACTTCACTTAGCATGATAGTTTCTAGGTCCATCCATGTTGGTAAAAGTGCTGATATTTCATTCCTTTTAATGGCTGAGTAATATTCTGTTGTGTATATGTAGCACATCTTCTTGATCCACTCCTCTGTCAATGGACATTTAGATTGTTTCCATGTCTTGGATATTGCAAATAGTGCTGCAATGAACATCGGAGTACATGTTTCTTTGCGAGTCATGGTTTTCTCTAGATAGATGCACAGGAGTGGGTTTGCTGCATCAAATGATAGTTCTATTTTTAGTTTTCTGAGGCATATCCATATTGTTTTCCCCAGTGGTTGCACCAATTTACAATCCCACCCACAGTATAATAGTGTTCCTTTTTCTCCACACCTGCTCAGCACTTATTGTTTGTAGACTTTTTGATGCTGGCTATTCTGGCTGGTGTAAGGTGGTCCCTCATAGTGGTTTTGATTTGCATTTCACCAATAATGAGTGATGTTAAACATCTTTACATGTGTTTTTTGGCTATCCATATGTCTTCTTGGGAGAACTGTCTTTTTAAATCTTCTGCCCACTTTTTGATGGGGATTTTTTTTTGTATGGAGTTGCAGAAGGTGTTTATAAATTTTGGAGATCAATCCCTTATCAGTTGATTCATCAGCAAATATTTTCTCCCATTCTGTGGGTTGTCTTTTTGTGTTGTTTAGGGTTTCCTTTGCTGTGCAGAAACTTTGAAGTTTGATTAGATCCCATTTGTTTATGTTTGTTTTTATTGTCAATACTCTGATAGGTGGATCTGAGAAGATGTTGCTGTCATTTATGTCAGCGAGAGTTTGGCCTAAGTTTTCCTCTAAGAGTTTTATAGTATCAGGTCTTATATCTAGGTCTTTAATCCATTTGGAGTTGATTTTTGTGTATGGTGTTGGGGAGTGTTCTAATTTCATTCTTTTCCATGTGTCTGTCCAGTTTTCCCAGCACCACTTATTGAAAAATCTGTCCTTTCTCCATTGTATATTCTTGCCTCCTTTGTCTTAGATGAGTTGGCTGTAGGTGCGTGGGTTGAATTCTGGGCTTTCTATCCTGTTCCACTGATCTATATTTCTGTCTTTGTGCCAGTACCATACGGTTTTGATGATTGTTGCTTTGTAGTATAGTCTGAAGTCTGGGAGCCTGATTCCTCCAGCTTCATTTTTCTTTTTCAGGATGTCTTTTGCTATTCTGGGTCTTTTGTGCTTCCAAACAAACAAAATATTTTGTTCAAGTTCTGTGAAAAATGTCCTTGGTAATTTGATAGGGATTGCATTGAATTTGTAGATTGCCTTAGGTAGTATAGTCATTTTGATAATATTAACTCTTCCAATCCACGAGCATGGTTTGTCATTCCATCTGTTTGTGTCATCTTTGATTTCTTTCATCAGTGTCTTATAGTTTTGAGAGTACAGGTTTTTTTTGTCTCTTTAGGTAGGTTTAATCCTAGGTATGTTTTTCCTTTTGGATGCAATTGTAAACAGGATTGCTTCCCTAATTTTTCTTTCTGCTTTTTCATTGTTAGTGTATAAAATGCCATTGATATCTGTGTGTTACTTTTGTATCCTGTGACTTTGCCAAATTCACAGATGAGCTCTAACAGATTCCTGGTAGAATTTTTAGGATTCTCTAGGTATAGTATCATGTCATCTGCAAATAGTGATAATTTTACTTCTTCCTTGCCAATTTGTGTTCCTTTTATTTCTTTTACTTCTCTGATTGCTGTGGCTAGGACTTCCAAAGCTATGTTGAAGAGTAGTGGTGAGAGAAGACATCCTTGTCTTTTTCCTGATCTCAGTGGGAATTCTTTCAGATTTTCACCATTGACAGTGATGTTTGCTGTGTGTTTGTCATATATGGCCTTTCTTATGTGAGATAGGTTCCCCCTGTGTCCACTTTCTGAAAGGTTTTTATCAGAAATGGGTGTTGGATTTGTCAAAGACCTTTACTGCATCTAATGAGAAGATCATATGTTTTTTATTCTTCAGTTTGTTATTGTGGTGTATCACAAAGATTTATTGGTGAATATTGAAGAATCGTTGCATCCATGGGATAAATCCTACTTGATCATTATGTACAATATCTTTAATATATTGTTTGCGTTGGTTTGCTATTCTTTTGTTGAGGATTTTTGCATCTATGTTCATCATGAAATTGGCTTGTGATTTTATTTTTTGTGGTATCTTTGTCTGGTTCTGCAATCAGGGTGGTGGTTGCCTCACAGAATGATTTTGGGAGTGTTCCTTCCCCTGCACTGTTTTGGAATAATTTCAGAGAAATAAGTGTTAGCTCTTCTCTAAATGTTTGATAGAATTCACCTGTGAAGCCATCAGGTCCTGGATTATGTTTGTTGAAAGTTTTTTAATGTTTCAGATTCAGTTCTTGTGATTGGTCCATTCATCTTTTCTATTTCATCTTGCTTTAGTCTGGGAAGATTGTACATTCCTAAGAATTTGTCCATTTCTTCTAGGTTTTCCATTTTATTGGCATATAGTAGTTTCTTATGATCCTTTGTATTTCTGTAATGTCTGTTACTTCTTTTTCATTCCTAATTTTATTGATTTGAGTCCTCACCCTTTTTTAATGATAAGTCTGTCTAAGATTTTATCAATTTTGTTGATCCTTTTAAAGAACCAGGTTTAAGTTTTATTCATCTTTTCTATGATTTTCTTGTTTCTATTTTTTTGATTTGTGTTCTGATCTTTATGATTTCTTTCCTTCTACTAACTTTAGGTCTTTTCTGTTCTTCTCTATCTAGCTGCTTTAGATGTCAAGTTAGCTTTTTTTTTAGCTTTTTCTTATTTCCTGAGGTATTCTTGTATTGCTCTAACCTTTCCTCTTAGAACGGCTTTTTCTGCATCCAATAGATTTCAGAGTGTAGTATCTTTGTTATCATTTGCTTTTAGGTATTTTTAAATTTGTTCTTTGATATTTTTCAGTGGTCCATTGGTTGTTTACTAGCATGTTGTTTAGTCTACAGGTGTTTGTGGTTTTTGTAGTTTTTTTCCTTGTTGTTGACTTCCAGTCATATAGTGTTGTTTTTGGAAAAGATGCTTCATATGTTTTCAATTTTCTTAAAGTTACTGAGGCTTGATTCATAGCCCAGGATATGGTCACTCTTAGTGTACTTGAGAAAAATGTGTATTCTCTTGCTTTTGGATGGAATGTCCTATAAATATCTGTTAAGTCTATCTGATCTAATGCTTCATTCAGGGCCTGTGTTTCCTTATTGTTTTTATGTCTGGATGATCTGTCCATTGCTATAAGTGGGGTGTTAAAGTCCCCCACTATTCTTGTGTTATTGTTGATTTCTACTTTTTGGTTGTTAGCAGTTGCCTTATATATTGTGGTGATCCTATATTAGGTGTATAGATATTTAAAATTGTTATGTCTTATTCTTTGATTGATTCTTTGATCACTATGTAGTGTCTTTCCTTGTCTCTTAAAGTATTCTCCATTGTAAGGTTGTTTTTTTCTGATATGAGTATTGTTACTCCAGCGTTCTTTTTATTCCTGTTTGCATGGAATATTTTCTTCCATCCTCTCACTTTCAATTTGTATGTGTCCCTCGAAGTGAAGTGGGTCTCTTTGAGACAGCATATATATGGGTCTTGATTTTGTATCCATTCAGCCAGTCCTTGTCTTTTGGTTGGGGTGTTTAGTTCACTAACATTTAAGGTAATTATTGATATGTATGTTCTTATTGTGATTTTATTGACTGTTTTGGATTTTTGTTCTTTTTTATTCCCTTCTTATTTTGTTCACTTCTCTTGTGGTTTGGTGTAGGCTTCCTGATGGAAGGGACTGGTGCCTGCTGCTGTTAGGTGGAGCTGATTCCAATCCCTCTGGTGGGTGGGGTTTTGACTCTGGATGAGATAGAGGTGCCTATGTGCCTAGGGCATCTTTAGGCAGCCTGTTTACTGATGGGTGTTGCTGTGATCCTACCTGGATTATTGTTTTTCCTGGGGTTTCTTAGCATTGATGGTTGGGGCCATATTTTCCCAAAATGTCTGTCTCTAGATGAACACAGGATGATGAATATTCCCAAGAGCTTTGCCTCCAATGCTCTTCTCCCACAACAAGGAACAGTCAGCCTCTGTTTTCCAAGGAGATCCTCCAAGAACTGCAGTTTGGTCTGACCCAGTTTCCTATGGAGCCTCTGCTTTGCCCTGGGACCCAGTGCACATGAAATCCTATGTGTGCCTTTTAAGAATGGGGAATCTTTGTTTTCCCCAGTCCTGTGGAGCTCCTGCACATGAGCCCAACTGGCCTTCAATGCTGGATACTCTAGGGGATCATTATCCCAATGCCAGATCCCCAGGTGTGGGGACCTGACTAGGGGCTGAGAACTCTCATTCCTGATGCAAGTCTATGTGATACAGTTACTTTCCAGTCTGTGGGCTGCCCACCAGCACATATGGGGTTGCATATATCACATAATCACCCCTCTGACCATCTTGAAATGGCCTTCTCTTAATCTTCTGGAGTAGGATATCTTTTTGTATGTTCCCAGTCCATTTGATTGAAGCTTGTTCAGCATTTGATTGTAACTTTGTTGTTTTTAGTAGAAAAAGTGAGCTCCAGTCCTTCTATTCTGTCATCTTAATCCCCTGATTGTTTTTCTTATTTTTGCATTTTAAGAGTTCTTTTTATATTTTGGACCATGGTCCTATATCAGGTATGTCATTTGCAAATATTTTCTCTAAGTCATGGTTTATCATCTCATTCTTTTGACATTGTCCTTTGCAGAGAAATGTTTTTAATGTTAAGAAATTCCAGTTTATCAATTATTTCTTTCACAGATGGTGCCTTGGGTGTTGTATATAAAAAGCCATGGCCATATCCAAGGTCATCTAAGTTTTATCCCATTTTTCTTTTAGGGTAACTAGTTCTTTGTTTTACATTTTACTTAATGATCTATCTCTATGGATCTTTGGGAAGTGTGGAAGCCCACTTCCCCAAATCAAAGACCAAATCTTCTAAACTGACAATAAGACTTGGTCTTTGATTTGGGGAAGTGGGCTTCCACAGAGAAAACACGAGTGTTCCCTGATATTAAAGTCTGATTGCTGCCTGGTGATTTTAGATTCTTTATTTTGGAAGGCTTGAGACAAAGAAAGGTCACTCCAAGTTTGGGAGTAATTGACCCTAATCATTATGAAGGACTGGGGAACTTTCCTGACCAGCAATAACCTTAAACAGGTGATTGTAGTTCTGCCACATGATAGGTAAACAGCAGGATAAGCAAGAATTATGACATTTCAGGAATGAAGATCAGGGAAGCAGTCTTGAAAATAGGTCATGTTGGAGGAATATAAAGGAAATATATATGGATGATAGAGGAAGGCAATGATGAATTTCAATTACAGCCTTGGGGTCATCTTTATCAGCAAAGATTGTAGTTTGTCCCACTAACTCTCCCTTTTAAATTCTGTTTATCAAGTGTCTGATGGCTGATATTCTCCAGGCTCAGCATGCGGGACAAGCAGATAGGGGAAGTACATGGTGTAGATTATAGTTGATGCTGCCCTGAAGCTCCTTGTCCCACTTGGGTTATTGGAAGCTGCATTAGAAAGTTTTCAGCAAGCTGACAGCTCCTAGCTGCACTTTGGCTCTGCCTGGGGGCTTTCCCTGGCACTGAGGGAGTTTGCAGCCATCTTGCCAATGAAGATGTCAGTTATGATACATTAACCAAAGGGAGCATAAAAGTGGATAGCTTAGTCTACTGAAATTTGAATGATATAATTGTTTCATTATTCTGCGGGGACAAATTTAGTTCTTTCTTGGGAGGGAATAAGTTCTTGTTAAGATCCAAAGAATTCATTAAGCAATTAATTCAAGTATTCATGCACTATTGGTGTTACATCAATGTCAATGATTCTAGATGTAATTATACATTTTTTGAGGACACAAAAATAATCATATCGAGATATTTATTGTGCAGTTATTGTGTGCTTTAGCATGAATCATCTCATTTAATCTCAATAATTGTTTCATGATGACAATGCAGTTATTCTCTACACTTTAAATGTAATGAAACAGGACTGAGAAGATAATTAATTTTCTCAGGGCAAACTGTTAATGAGGAGCATAGCCTAGACACAGTTCTTCTGGGTACGAGCCCAAGGACTCAATATACTCCTCTACACTTCCCTGAAAAAGGTTCCCTCCATGCCCTGAAGTCACTCCTAAGTGAGAGAAGGTCCCTACAAGATGTGAAGTTAAAGTGAGATTTGTGTTCTTGTGACAACAACTATTGGTTTATTCCTGGACCATAGTGTAGTATTGGCAGCATCGGTGTTGGAAGATGACTAAGCTATTCCTACTTCCCAGCTGGGACTATAACCAGATAGAGAGGATCTCAGGGTGTCCCTGAGATCTGGGACATCCCCTGAGGTAGCTCTAGCAGCTCAGTCCCTCCAGCCCTTGCACAGGCTCCTCAATAAGTTCCAAAAGGATTTGGAGGCACCTAGTCTACAGTGATTCATTCCTTAACAGGGAATTTAGGGACATTTTATGAATCCTCTCTAAGGCTTGTAAAATGGTGTCCTCCTGCCTGCTGCTCTGGAGATCAAGAACAGGCACAGAACTGCAGGAGGTCATGAACCTCAGAGAGGCATTCTGTGCTGTGTTCTAGTGTTCTCAATAGAAGCTGAAGTTTCAGGAAACTTCTCATATCACAAGGTACCTGAACTCACTAAAATCACAGATCTGAGTGATATGTGAGTTCTAGGTGGGAAAGATGTGTTTCTGTGCCTGGAGGGCAGTTTTTCATTCCACATGGGCTGGTGTTTCTTTCTTCCTATAATGTGTACATATGTGTGTTTTCTTCATGAGTTTCATCTCTATGGGGCATAGTGTGTGTGTGTGTGTGTGTGTGTGTGTGTGTGTGTGTGTGTGTGTGTGTGTTTGCTTTATGTTTTATTTGCAGGTAGTTTTTATAGAGTTGGTTCTTGTGAGCAGGGTCCAAATGTCTCACTCACCTATCACCTTCACTTGTATTGAGTGTAGGTCAGTGGACATTGGGACCATTTCATTTTCCAATGACTGTATATACATGTGACCATGTAACAGCCATGGTTACTGTCCTATAGACCACAGATGGTGGAAAATTACAAATCAGTAGTTTAAGTGTGCACATTAGTATATGTTTCATGTACAGATTTTAAGGGCTTCTGTTTCATGCATATGAGTCCAAATATCCCTTTGACTATCTTTCAGCAGGGGCCATATTACTGCAGGTTACTCATTGGTTCAGTTCATATTCCTTTGATTATCTTTCAACAGGGGCCATATTACTGCATTTCCACCCCTGGGGAGCTTCCACATACTAAGGGATATGAGCTCAGTGTCTGCACTGTGTCAGGCTGGGGCTCAATCCTCAGTCTGGTCCTTAAATGTTTTTGTGATCTTAGGAAGTGACTTTGATTATCTGAGGGTCAAGGATCCTCAGAGGTGCAGAAGTAAGTCTTCGTACATCAAAGTGTTATTTTGAGTATTAAATGAGGAAGGCATACAAATTATTCAGCATGAAGCCTGACACATAATTGATGTGCTATAAAAGGAAGGTATTTTTATTATCTTGCTCCAAAATCCATGTTTGTGTCATTGATGTTCCTCATTCACTTTTGTCTGGGACAAAACATGTGGTCTGAGAAAACAGGTCCATCCAAAACATCATCTGAAACCTCAAGGTCATACTCTGACCTTCTTTCCAGGTCTCATGGCCCAGCTGCATCCTTCACAAGATCCTACCTGAATCAAGGTTACTGATTTGTTCAGTTCATCTTGTTCTCTTCTAGTGTCTCTGTGAGGACCAAAACGTTATGTGAGTGAGTCTCCATGCCACTATAAAATGTTCGTCATTGTCCTCCTTGGTGGCCATGAACTGAAACAACCAGTGACCTAAGCAAGATAGTGATCCTGTTATGGAGTCCAAACTTGTATTGCTTACTTCACAACAGGCCACTAAGTTGAGACACAATTTGTTGGGGCAAGGAATAGTGAATTTATTTGGAAAGCTGGCATATGGAGAAGATGGTGTCCCAAAGAACCATCTTCCCTGAGTTAGCATTCAGGCTTCTTTTAAACCAAAGGGGGTAAGCATAAGGTTTGTTGGTCCAAACTGCTTGGTGTTAGAATCTTTTGTTCATGTAGCTGTCACATAGGTCAAGTCACAGTGCTCCTGTAAACCTCCAAAGAGACAAAAGCTAATTTTCTGTTCTGAAATTTTTTATCTCCATATGAGTCAGAAATTGTTACACTTTTAATGGTCAGCAGCTTGTGAATGGCTCTTCTGTACATTTCAGGCTAGAGGAAATATTCTTCACTTGTAGCAAAAACAATAAAATATAAAGTTTAAAGTACAAGAAACAAGTCTGATATGGAGTCAGTTTTATTCTTCTATTTCAGTCTCTGAGGGGGTCTTACTATCCCACCCCTATACGTGAGTGAGAATGTCCATCTTGAGTCCTTCTTCAGGGCTATGTGGTTGGAAATCCTTACCTCCAACCTAACTTCCAAAGAAATACTAACCTGAAAATCACCATCAAAAAGCCACCTCACCTGAGTTAAGTAATTTATCACTTAGCTTCATTTTCCAAATTTATGTAATGAAGACATAAGATTTGCCTTGTGTGGAGTTCCCGTGGTGGTTCAGTGGTTAATGAATCCAACCAGTATCCATGAGTATGCTGGTTTGAATCTTGGCCTCACTCAATGAGTTAAGGATCCAGCTTGCCATAAGCAGTCATGTAAGTCCAGATGCGGCTCAGATCTTACATTGCTGTGGCTGTGGTGCAGGCAGCAGCTACAACTCTGATTTGACCCCTAGCCTGGGAAACCCCAAATGATGCAGGTGTGTCCCTAAAAAGACAAAAGAAAAAAGAAAAAAAAATATTTGCCTAGATTACTAAGCAGTCCTAAAATATAATTACTGTTTGATAGGTTAAAACACGTGAAAGTCCTTTGTGTAACACATAAATGTGAGTTGTAAATTTTACTTAAAAGGACTTAGGAATATTTTGGAGAAAGGTAGCTGACATAATATAGCTTTTCTGGATATTTTAAATACTGAGGGTATGATTTCCATTCTGAGTGGTTAAGATCATGGAACTTGGTCAGATAAAACTATGTTGTGATTCTCACTGTTGGACTTAATTGTATGTATCCTTGCCCATTTAAATAATGTATACTTTTGTTTTCTTAAGGTTAAAATGTGTGTAAGAATATTTACTAGGGCTACTGCAAAGATTTCATTTGAAAGTACATGTAAAACACTTGGAACAGTGCCTGGAACTATTGAAATTATCTTGGAAGCCTGGATTGGATAGTTTTGATAATGGGATTTTAAGTGACTTGAAAGAGGTTGAATGCAGTGAACTATACTGAAAGCCCATGAAATAGCATTAGTAATTCTCTTCAAATGTAAGGAGTTTCATAGACTTTTTAAGAGGAAAGGAATGATTGATACCTCTTAGCTGGTGCCCTTTTCCCATTTTCATCTTAGCAAATTACATGTTTGAGCATGACTTTATTTAAAGATTTAAACTTGAACACAGAGACTTCTCAGTCCTTGTTGACTCCTAAGTACTCAATATGGGACAAAGCAGTTGTTCAATAACTATTTACTGAATGAAGAAAAAAAAATGTCCATTGGTTTCTTTGGAAAAAGCTGTTTTTAATGTGAGGTTTTGATAAATAATTGGAGCCAGAATTGGAAAGACTAATTCATTTACCAACAATTAAAAGAATTAAGGGAAAGGTAGGAAAAATTAAGACTTTTCATAGTACAATGGACAAGACTATAAACTTATGGTATGTACCTTGACATTTCCCACTTTCCCCAATTCCCAGCTGAGGCAAGAACAACATGAGGAGGAATAACCAGAGAAGCGTGTCTGAGTTCCTGCTCCTGGGGCTCCCCATCTGGCCAGAGCAGCGGGGCATGTTCTTTGCCCTGTTCCTGTGCATGTATCTGACCACAGTGCTGGGGAACCTGCTCATCATCCTGCTCATCAGGCTGGTCCCTCACCTCCACACCCCCATGTACTTCTTCCTCAGCCACTTGGCCCTCAAAGATGTATCCTTTTCATCTGTCACTGTCCCTAAAATGGTGATGAACATGCAGACTCAGGATCAATCCATCCCTTACTCTTGGTGCATTTCCCCGATGTATTTTGTCACACTTTTTGGTTGTCTTAACAATTTCCTTCTCACAGTGATGGCTTATGACATGTATGTGGCCATTTGTCAGCCTCTCCTTTACACCACTGTCATGAGGCAGAACTGTGTCTTTCCTTAGTAGCTGGGTCCTGGTTCCTCTGTTTTATCCATGCCCTGTTTCATACTCCCCCATTGCTCCAGCTGTCTTTCTGTGCTACAAATACCATCCCACACTTCTTCTGTGACCTCAATATATTCCTGAAGTTAAGCTGTTCAGACACCTCCCTCAGTGAGATGTTCATCTTTACTGTGGGAGGAATGCTTTTCATCCTGCCTTTAAGTAGTATCTTGGGTTCATATATTCGTATAGGGACCACAGTTCTGAGGGTCTCTTCCTCCAAGAAACTCTTTAAATTTTGTCCCAGATGTGACTCCCATCTCTTTGTGGTGTCTTTATACTATGGGACACTTGCTAGTGTTTACTTTTTCTCCTCATCATGGGACTTCAGTGACAAAGATATATTACCTTCCATCATGTATGAAATAGTTACTGCCATGTTGATCATCATTAATTGCTTACAACTCAGAGAATAAACATGAATTCGTGAGTTTGTGATGATATAAATAAATAAATTTAAAAAAATGAATGAATGTGGAGTAAGGGGAAGTTTTTTCCTATAGGAGAATACATCCAGTCAACAAAGAGGAAATGATCAAATTAGAAAACCAACATTTGGCAGCACATTTGCAATAGTTTTTTTTCATATATGAATCATCAATAGATATTAGATAGGTAAAAACTGTTGTGGTTATATAGTCTCCAAATATCTACCAAATGATACGTGGTTAATTACAAAGTTTTAAATAGTAACTTACTGTATAGAAGTTGGCAAACAGCACATTAAACAATTGATCAATGATAAAATTACCAGTAATTGGAAAAAAAATTTAGGCCTGCACCAGTGGCACATGGAAGTCTCCAGGCTAGGGGTCGAATCAGAGCTGCAGCTGCCAGCCAACACCACAGCCACAGCAACATGGGATGTGAGTAGCATCTGCTGCCTGCAATGCAGCCTGCAGCAACATCAAATCCTTACCCCAGTGATCGAGGCCAGATTTTGAACCTTCATCCTCATAGATACTAATCATGTTTGTAACCTGCTGAGCCACAAAGGGAACTCCAAATAACAAAAATTCTTAATGAAGCTGTACAATTCTTGAAAAAAATCTGGGAATGTAAGGCTTGATTTTTTATATATGGACAAAGCCCTTAGCCTAGGAATCAAAGGCTCATAAAAATTTTCATCATTATGAATGATAGTTTGTGGACTATTCTAGCACCAAGCTTCTATAATAAATTCCTTTTTGAAATATAATTTGCAGGGCCTGTGTAACTCAGTCAGTAGAGCATCAGACTTTTAATCTAAGGGTCAAGGGTTTAAGTCTCTGTCCAGACACTGTGTAAAATATAATTCACAAACAATACTATGTCAGTTTCAGTTGTATTAGATGGTGATTTGACATTTTCATACATCACAAAATGATCTCCACAATTATTAATCTAGTAACTATCTGTCCCCTAAGTTTTTACAGTATTATTGATCATATACTATATTCTGTATATTAAATTGCCATGGTTTCTTTATTTTATAACTCAAGGTTTGTTCCATATCACTTATTATTCCCAGATACTGTCCCCTCTGGCAAGTACATGTTTCTTCTCTGTATCTATGAGCCTATTTTCATTTTGATTTGTTGATATGTTGTTTTGTTGTTCTGATATTTAGACTCCATATATATGTGAGATACCATGATATTAATCATTGTCTCTCTGCCTTATTTCACAGAGCATAATACCATCCAGACCCACCCATGTTGTTGGAATATGGCTGTGAACTGTGAGATGCACTTGAATAGCTCCCTTATGGCCATGTTGTCGCCCAACAAGGTGGCAAACATTTTTGTCCCCATAATGGGATATCACAGAGAGTTGTTTTCACTGTTGGGGATTTTCTTTCTTTCTTTTGTGTGTAGATATCCAGTTTCCCTGCACCACTTATTGAAGAGACTAACCTTTCCCCATAGTGTGTTTTTGGATCTCTAGTCAAAGATCAGTTTAGCATATATGTGTGGGATTATTTCTGGGCTCCATATTCTGTCACATTTTTTATTTGTGTATTTTAATGACAGTAACATGCTGTGTTAATTTCTAAAGGTTTGTAGTATACTTTGCAATCAGGAATTGTGATGCTTAGGGCTTTGCCCATTTTTCTCAAGATGGCTTTGTCTTTTGTAGGTTTTTTTTGGTTTCATATGGATGGAGTAAATGATGGTAATAGGATGTGTGCTCCAACACACTTCAGGGTCAGTGGTGTGGGATCTCAAGGCTGGTCCTGCTCTGTTTGGTCCTCTCTGCAGTGTACAGAGTGGCAGATTTCATTGTGGGTTCTTCAGAATTTGGTACATTCATGGATGCTCCATTTCCTCCTGAGCAGGCAGAAGAAAAGCCAGTGTGTCACTGACATTAGAGACATATTATGGGACTCCTGTAGCTCAGCCCCGTTGGTCCCTGAACTGGATTCCTCTCAAGAGGAAGGCAAGAAATAGGGCAATTAACTCAGTTGTCTTCTTCTTTAACCAGAAGCTTGGGGGTGTGTTCCCTGGGGTCTCAGTTCTGTTGGTAAATGCAGGTCTTTCCTGTTCATTGTTCTCCTTCTTATAAACAGTTGGGTAGTGCTAAATATCCTGAGACCATGAAGGCATCATAGATGAGTTCTCAGGTAGTAGCTTGGACCAGCAGAGGTCAGATCAAGGTGGGGAACAATCTCTTCCCCTGGATGTGTGTGATGATGTCGGGACCAGGAGAAAGAGACAGAGAAATGTGTATTTCTGTTGGTCCTATAATCATGTGTTTTTAGTGACTGATTCACACACTGACCTACATGGTGCCATCAGCCTCAAGTGGCTATAATATGAAAATTTTAAAAAATAATCTGAAATTAAAAAGTGGGTTCCATAGTTTTGCTAGCTATATTTCAAGTCTCCAGTAGCCACAGGAGACTGGTACTGCTGTATTGGACAATATAGCTATATAGAAATTCCATGGTTGTGGAAAATGCTATTGTACAGTGCTAAAAATAGACCATGGAGGCTGGAAATCTGCAATACATGTGTGTGTACTTGGGTTACTGTGTGCATGTTGCTTGTATTTATGTTATTTTTTTTCAGTGTACGTAGTGGAATTCGTGTTTGTGTGAGTATGTATTGTTTGTGAGTTGGTTGGGTGGGTGGATGTAGCCTTTGCATATATTTTTAAAACAGTTTGTGAGAAGTAATTGATATTCAAAATCTGCTCATATATAATGTATATAATTTTAAGAGTTTTGACATGTGCACACATTTGTGAAGCTACAACCACAATCAAGGTCAACAACATATCTGTCTCCTATAAAAATGTCCTTGTGTCCCTTTTATGTGGCAACAAATCTTATTATGGGATCTACTGTTTTAAGGAGTTTTTAGGTGCACAGTATATTATTTTTGACTCTAGGCATTATGCTGTCACACAGGTCTCTAGAACTAATTCTTCTTGCATAACTGACTCTTTATTTCAATTAAATAACAATGCTGCATTTCTCCTTCCCCCTGGCCCTTAGATATTGCCATTTATTCTGTCTTATATGAGTTTCTCAAAGTGAAATTATGCAATTTTTTCCTTGTAGGACTGGTTTATTTCACTTAGCCATCTTGTCAGAAATGGAAGGGTTTCTTTTTCTTTTCCCACTTTACAGCAAGGGGATCAAGTTATCCTTCCATGTATATATTTTTCCTCACGATTTGTTTTGTTGCAGTATGAGTATCTAAACATAGTTCTCAATGCTACTCAGCAGGATCTCCTTGTAAATCTATTCCAAGTTGTGTCTGATAAGCCCAAGTTCCCAATCCCTCCCACTCCCTCCATCTGCAATAAGGCAGCCACAAGTCTGTGATTTTCTTTTCTGTGGAGATGTTCATTTGTGCTGGATATTAGATTCCAGTTATAAGTGATATCACATGGTATTTGTCTTTGTCTTTCTGGCTCATTTCACTCAGTATGAGATTCTCTAGTTCCATCCATGTTGCTGCAAGTGGCATTATGTCATCCTTTTTTATGGCTGAGTAGTATTCCATTGTGTATATATACCACCTCTTCCAAATCCAATCATCTGTCAATGGACATTGGGGTTGTTTCAATGTCCTGGCTATTGTGAATAGTGCTGCAATGAACATGCGGGTGCATGTGTCTCTTTTAAGTAGAGTTTCGTCTGGATAGATGCCCAAGAGTGGGATTGGAGGGTCATATGGAAGTTCTATGTATAGATTTCTAAGGTATCTCCAAACTGTTCTCCATAGTGGCTGTACCAGTTTCCATTCCCACCAACAGTGCAGGAGGGTTCCCTTTTCTCCAAAGCCCCTCCAGCACTTGTTATTTGTGGATTTATTCATGATGGCCATTCTGACGGGTGTGAGGTGGTATCTCATGGTAGTTTTGACTTGCATTTCTCTTATAATCAGCGATGTTGAGCATTTTTTCATGTGTTTGTTAGCCATCTGTATATCTTCTTTGGAGAAATGTCTATTCAGGTCTTTTGCCCATTTTTCCATTGGTTGATTGGTTTTTTTGCTGTTGGGTTGTATAAGTTGCTTGTATATTCTAGAGATTAAGCCCTTGTCAGTTGCATCATTTGAAACTATTTTCTCCCATTCTGTAAGTTGTCTTTTTGTTTTCATTTGGGTTTCCTTTGCTGTGCAAAAGCTTTTCAGTTTGATGAGGTCCCATGGGTTTATTTTTGCTCTAGTTTCTATTGCTTTGGGAGACTGACCTGAGAAAATATTCATGATGTTGATGTCAGAGAGTGTTTTGCCTATGTTCTCTTCTAGGAGTTTGATGGTGTCCTGTCGTATATTTAAATCTTTCAGCCATTTTGAGTTTATTTTTGTGCATTGTGTGAGGGTGTGTTCTAGATTCCTTGCTTTGCATGCAGCTGTCCAGGTTTCCCAACAATGCTTGCTGAATAGACTTTCTTTTTCCCATGTAATGTTCCTGCCTCCCTTGTCAAAGATTAACTGACCATAGGTGTCAGGGTTTATTTCTGGGTTCTCTATTCTGTTCCATTGGTCTGTCTGTCTGTTTTGATGTCAGTACCACACTGTTTTGATGACTGCGGATTTCTAATAATTCTTGAAGTCTGGGAGAGTTATGCCTCCTGCTTGGTTTTTGTTTCTCAGGATTGCTTTGGCGATTCTGGGTCTTTTGTTGCTCTATATAAATGTTTGGATGGTTTGTTCTAGTTCTGTGAAAAATGTCATGGGTAATTGGATAGGGATTGCATTGAATCTGTAGATTGCTTTGGGTAGTATGGCCATTTTTGCAATATTGATTTTTCCAATCCAGGAACATGGAATATCTTTCCATCTTCTTTGATTTTTTTGATTAAGGTTTTATAGTTCTCGGCATATAGGTCCTTTACCTCTTTGGTCGAGTGTATTCTGAAGTATTTGATATTTTGAGGTGCAATTTGAAAAGGTATCGTATTTTTGTATTCCTTTTCTAATATTTCATTGCTGGTATACAGAAATGCAACTGACTTCTGAATGTTAATCTTATATCCTGCTACTTTGCTGAATTTATGAATCAGTTCAAATCATTTTGGGGTTGAGTCCTTAGGGTTTTCTATGTATGGTGTCATGTCGTCTGCATACAGTGACAGTTTGATCTCTTCTCTTCCTATATGGATGCCTTTTATTTCTTTTGTTTGTCTAATTGCTGTGGCTAAGACTTCCAAAACTATGTTGAAGAGCAGTGGGGAGAGTGGGCATCCCTGTCTTGTTCCAGATTTGAGTGAGAAGGCTTTCAGTTTTTCCCCATTGAGTATTATATTTGCTGTGGGTTTATCATAAATGGCTTTGATTATGTTCAGGAATGTTCCCTCTATACCCACATTGGCGAGGGTCTTGATCATGAATGGATCTTGGACTTTTTCCAATGCTTTTTCTGTGTGTATTGAGGTGATCATACGGTTTTTGACTTTTTTTTTGTTAATGTGGTGTATGATGCTGATTGATTTGCATATGTTGAACCATCCTTGTGAGCCTGGGATGAACCCTACCTCGTCATGGTGTATGATTTTTTTGATAAGTTGTTGGATTCGGTTGGCTAAGATATTGTTGAGAATTTTTTCCTCTGTATTCATCAAATATATTGGGCGATAGTTTTCTTTTTCGGTGTAATCTCTGGTTTTGGAATGAGGGTGATGGTGGCATCATAGAATGTCTTTGGGAGTATTCCTTCTTCTTCAATCTTTTGAAAGAGTTTAAGGAGGATGGTTTTCCATTTTTTAAGCCAAAATTATAATCCATTGTGTGTATAAGCCACATGTTCCATTCATCTTTCAATGAGCATGTTGTTTGTTTCCATTGTTTATCTCTTTTGCACAGAGCTGCAGTGTACATTGGATAGTAGATACATGTCTGAGATCCTGATTCCAGTCCTTTCTGGTCTACACCCAGAAGTGGGATTCCTGGATCATGTGGTAGTTATATTTTGAATATTTGGGGACTCTCCTTACTCTTTTCCATAATGGCCACACCATTTTATATCTCCACCAACAGTGTAGAAATGTCCTTGATTTTGTGTTTTTTAAATTGTGATGGAGAAAAGATTCCATTTTATATTTTTTTTAATTTTTTTGTCTTTTTTCTTTTAGAGCCACACTCACAGGATATGGAGTTTCCCAGGCTAGGGGTCTAAGTGGAGCTATAGCTGCCAAGTTGTGCCAGAGCCACAGAAATGCCAGATCTGAGCTGCATCTGTGACCTACACCACAGCTCATGACAATGCTGGATCCTTAACCCACTGAGAGAGGCCAGGGATGGAACCTACAACCGCATGTTTTCTAGTCAGATTCATTTCCATTGCACCTGGATGGGAACTCCAAAAGATTCCATTTTAAAGTTGTAAGTAATTTGGTATGAATCTATACATATATCACTTCCGACTAGGATGAGTAAGTGATGAATAGGCCAAAAAGCAGTAGATGCCATTTTGTTTTTTGGTCACTATGTTTCATGCTGAGTGTCCGTTTCTGTGTATAAAACACTCACACTCTACTTCTCCTCTCTTGGATGGCTGTAGAGCAGAGAGGCCCACATGAGGGCTTTGGAAATATGTGTATGCATTTGACCTGGTGAGACAGCCGCACAGCCTGATTCTTCTTTTGTCTCATCTCTAGACATAAACAGGAAGCAAAGTCCTATTTATATTAAGTTGGTGGCACTTTGTCCAGAAGGTTTGAAGGCTACTGAACTTCTTGCAAGTTTCCTCATTGATATTTAATGATTTCCACATTTCTACTCTGGGAAACATGGTGGGGTTAATTTTGGAACCTTGTCTAGTTAATGAGATAACTGTGAATTCTGATATTGGTCCTTGGTCGTACAGCGTCTGTAATATCTTGGCTCTCTGGTCACCTCATCAGGCAAATTCTCATGACCCTCACTTTGCCTGTATGCTCAGAATGGAGCCATTTTAAAGCCCTGATGTTGGAAGAGGAGAGAAAGCCAATGGAAGATATGAAGGAAGCCGTTTCTTGGAAATTTTTTTTAAAAATGCAGTAAATCAAGTGCTCTGGATCTACTAATTTTCAAGCGGCATCAATGGTCTGGGTCTGTACTGTTTTCTGGATGTGAAAGCAAGACTTCAGAGGTACACATTTTCAGGAAGCTACTTTATCTTGCTTGATGGCCTTCTATATCTTTGTCATCTTTAGTTCTTGATATATCCTTACTCATACAGCCCAAATAATTAGCTGATTTATTTAATTTGGGGGTCACTCTCATTCTGATTGCTGTTTTTAGTCAGTATTTATTGACTCTTGTGATATATTTTCTTTTTTTAATTCATTTTTTTGTTATGTTCCCCAACACACTTTTTCTTTACACTTTTTCTTTACACTGCACATTTTCTTTACACTGTCAAGCGTGTTGTGCTGAATTATAAGTATCTAGACATAGTTCTCAGTGCTACAGAGCAGATCTCATTGTTAATTCATTCCAAAAGCAATAGTTCACATCCATTAACCCCAAGCCCCCAATCCCTCCCACTCCCTCCCTCTCTCCCCAGGAAACCAAATGTCTATTCTCCAAGACTATGATTTAGTTTTAGTGGAAAGGTTTATTTGTGCTGTATATTAGATACCAGATATGAGTGATATCATATGACATTTGTCTTTCCCTTTCTGATTTAATTTACTCTGTATAAGTCTTTAGGTCTATCCAAATTGCTGCAAATAGCATTATTTCATTTTTTTATGGATGAGTGGCATTCCACTGTGTATCTATACCACATATTCCTAATCCAATCATCTTTTGATGGACATTTGGGTTGTTTCCATGTCTTGGCTATTTTGAATACAGCTGCAATGAACATGTGGGAGCATGTGTATTTTTTAAGGAAAGTTTTATCTGGATATATGCCCAAAAGTGGGATTTCTGGGTCATATGGTAGTTCTATGTAAAGTTTTCTAAGGTACCTCCATACTGTTCTCCAATATCGTTGTACCAGCTTACATTCCCACCAACAGTGCAGGAGGGTTCTCTTTTCTCCACACCCACTCCAGCACTTGTTATTTGTGGACTTATTAGTGATGGCCATTCATACTGGTGTGAGGTGGTATCTCATGGTAGTTTTGATTTGCATTTCTCTAATATTTAGGGATGTCGATCATTTATTCATGAGCTTGTTGGCCATCTGTATATCTTCCTTGGAGAACAGTCTATTCAGGTCTTTTGCACATTTTTCCATTGGGTTGTTGGCTTTTTTGCTGTTGAGTTGTGTAAGTTGCTTTTGTATGCTAGAGGTTGAGCCCTTGTCAGTTGCATCATCTGAAACTCTTTTCTCCATTGTGTAAGTTGTCTTTTTGCTTTCATTTGGGTTTCCTTTGCCATGCAGATGCTTGTCAGTTTGATTAGGTCCCATTGTTTTTTTTTTTTTTTTTTGTTTTTTTGTTTTTTTGTTTTATTTCTGTTGCTTTGGGAGTCTGAGCTGAGAAAATACTCATTTTCTAAATAAAGAAATTTTATTGTGTTAAAATATATGTAACAATATGTAGCATTTCAATAATTTTTGTGTACATTTGGTGGCACTAAGTAATTCACGTGTTTGTACAAACATCACCACCAGCCACCTCCAGAATTTTTTATCTTACCAAATGGAAACTCTGTAAACACTGAAAAATAACTCCTCATTTTCCTCCCCACACCAGACCCTGTCAGTTGCTATTCCTTTTTTTGTCTTTATTAAATAGACTATTGTAGGACTCTTATATGAATGGAATCTTACATTACTTACAGTTTTGTGATTGCATGATTTTACTTATCATAATATCTTCAAGGTTCATTCATGTTGTGGTTGTATCAGGATTTCTTTCCTTTTTAAGGCTGAAGTGTATTGATCTATATTTAATGACCATATTTTATTTATTCAATCATTTGCTAAAGGACATAGATTATTTCTATCTTTTGGCTACTGTGAATAATGCTATTTTAAATATGAGTGTGTAAATACCTCTTTGGCCACAGCTGTCAATTATTCAGGGTATATAAACACAAGTAAAATTCCTTAGTTATATGGAAATTCTGTAGAAGTTTTTGAGGAACTTTCTTAATGTTTGTCTTTTACTTCCTCCCTCCCTGCCTACCTTATATCCTTCATACCTTATTTCCTACATTCCTTCCTTCACTTCTTCCTCTTTCTCTTTTGTTTCTTCTTTCTTTCATTCTTTCTTCTTTCTTTTGTACTCCTTACATTCATTATAATGATGAAAATAAGATTTTGATTTGAGCACATTATTTTGTACATGGTATATTAATCTTCCAAATAATGCTTTAAGTGGTGTGTGTGTGTGTGTGTTAGATGGACACAAGCACATAAGCAGTCTGACAGTAGAGCCATGGAAGGTACTGTGTCTTATTCATTACTCCCTCCTTACTGTCTATCATGATGTCTCCAATTTGTAAAAAAGAGAATGAACAGTTCCTTATTTCCACTGAAGGTTTTGATTGATATCATACACTTTCTCCATGTGACAGTCATTGTTCAGACAAATCAAGATGTGTTGCTCCTACCAGACTGGATGAAGCTTCAGTGTGTGAGTGCAGTGCAGTGAGACCTGTCTGTACACTGAGACAATCACTCTGAGAAACCATGTAACCATGTGGTAACTGCAATGCTCAGAACTTCTAAGTTCCAGGAATTTCTGATATCTACATTCCAAAAACAGACTAAAGCAGCATGAGAAGGGAGAACCAGAGCAGCGTTTCCATGTCCAAGTTCGTCCTCGTGGGGCTACACATCTGGCCAGAGCAGCAAGGCATGGTTTTTGCCCTGTTCCTGGGTATGTACCTGACCACAGTGCTGGGGAACCTCCTCATCATCCTTCTCATCAGGCTGGACCCTCGTCTCCACACCCCCATGTACTTCTTCCTCAGCCACCTGGCCTTCTCTGATGTTTCCTTTTCATCTGTCACTGTCCCTAAGATGTTGATGAACATGCAGACTCAGGATCAATCCATTCCATATGCAGGGTGTGTAACACAGACATATTTTTTTATATTTTTTAGTTGCATTGATAACCTTCTTCTTGCAGTGATGGCCTATGACAGGTATGTGGCTATTTGTCACCCTCTACGCTATGCCATCATCATGAAGGAAGAACTGTGTCTTTGTCTATTGGCTGGATCCTGGCTCCTCTCCTGTGCCTATGCCCTGACACACACCCTTCTCCTGGCTCAACTGTCCTTCTGTGCTGACAACATTATCCCCCACTTCTTCTGTGACCTTGCTTCCCTGATTAAGTTGTCCTGCTCAGACACCTCTCTCAATGAGCTGGTCATATTCTCTCTAGGGCCAGCAGTTTTCATCTTTCCACTGAGTGGCATCCTTGTCTCTTATGGCTGTATTGTGGTCTCCATCCTCAGTGTCCACTCTCCTAAAGGGATTTTCAAAGCCTTGTCCACCTGTGGCTCCCACCTCTCTGTGGTGTCTCTATTCTATGGGACAAGTATGGCAGTGTACCTTTCCTCCTCATCAGGCCAGTCCCATGACAAAGACACCATTGCTTCAATAATGTACACAGTGGTCACCCCCTTGCTGAACCCTTTCATCTACAGCCTGAGAAACAGAGACATGACATTGGCTCTGCAGATTCTTTTCAGAAACAGTAACCTTTTAGCCAAATGAGAATCACTGAACCATGTTCTTCTTTCATTCACTGGCATTGTTAGTAAAGCCTTAAAAAGCTATGTGTTGGTCACCCATGTCTCAAGCAGTTTCCTCACTCTCCCTTAAAGAGTCACTGTTATTGGATCAATTTCTTTCCCTTTAGCTATATCTCTTGTCAATTTATTTTTCCATACCCCTATATGTGACATTACCCATAACACACATCCAATGTGTGATCTTCAATGCCCCAAACTCCTTTGTGTATATGTGTAAATATGTTTAAATTTTAATTTTTCCAATATGTTGTATTATTACTTTTTTACACCTTTTCAAGTATATTTAAGTTTCATTACAGTTATCTATTCTTTGGCATTGGTTTTTCAATTCTTTAATTAATTAAGTAATAAATTTGAAGTTTAGTTGGCATACAATGTTGTGTTAGTTTCAAGTGTAATGCAAAGTGATTAGATCTTTTATATATTATTAAGTATATATGTATATGTTCAGGTTATTTTCCAGCACATGTAACTTATCACAATATATGAGTACAGTCCTATGTGCTATACAATTGGTCCTTGTTAGTTATCTGTTTTATATACAGAGTGTTTATGTGTTAATCCCAAACTCATAATTTGTCCACCCCCCTTTCAGCTTTAGTAACCATAAGTTTGTTTTCTATGTCTGTGTGTCTATTTTTCTTTTGTGTATAAGTTCATTTCTATCCTTAATTTGGGGGGGTGCTGCACCAGCAGCATATGGAAATTCCCATGTTAGGAGTCAAAGCAGAGCTATAGCTGCCGGCCTACCCCATAGCCATGTTCAGATCCAAGCCATGACTGCTACCTATACCACAGCTCAGGGCAATGCTAGATCCACAACCCACTGACCCAGTCCAGTGATTGAACCCACATTCTCATACATACTATTGGATTCATTTCCCTTGAGCCACAAGAGGAACTCTCTGTATCATTTTTTTCAGATACCATATATATGCAGAATCATATGATATATGCTTGTCTCTGTCTGGTTTACTTCTTTTAATATATTAATTTCTACCTCCATGGCACTATTTCATTCTTTTTATGACTGAGCAATAATCTATTATATAGCTGTAGCACATCAACTTTTTCATTCATCTGTTGATGTGCATTTGGGTTGCTTCCATGTCTGGCTTCTTGCCTTCCAAATCTACAAATCTTCAATTAAGTTTCTAATATTTTTTTAGTAAAGTCCAAAATGCTTATATTGTTAATACAGTACTTTTGATAGTTTGTTAAATATAAATAAATTTAGTTTGAATGTGGTTTTGACAATAATGGAGCAAGAGTAGTCAATTTAATTACCAAATTTCCCCATTCCAGGAAAACTAATTTTTCCCCATAAATTGGATATTTGTGTTGAGAACAGTATACAACTATTGGATTAATTTTAGTCTTGGAAATGAGTGTTGTATTTTCTCCACAGATGTCACTTCTAATAGGAAAATTGCTAAATGTCTGAATTTATAATTTTTGTACACAAAAACAGCTATTGCATGACTAATATATGTCAGGTAATTTTCTATATTCTGAGAACACAAGTTTAAAAAAATATATCCCCTTGTAGAGTTAACATTCCAGCACTCCTGATCCAGCTCATCATGTTCCATTTCTCCCATAGCAAGATTTAAGCTTCTAACACACTATAAACTTAACTTACTTTTAAAATATGTCATCATAGAACTGGGCTGAATGTTCTATGGTATATGGGTTTATATGTCTGAAATAAATAAATTCTAATTTTCTAATATGTAAAAAAATCTATAGCTAAAGATGGAGTAAAAGGGTGAAAAAGAATTTCCAGTCAAGGCTCAGTGATAACAAACCTGGCTAATATCAATGAGGACACAGGTTCAATTGCTGACCTGGATGAATGGGTTAAGCATTCAGCATTGCCATGAGCTGTAGTGTAGGTCTCAGCTGTGGCTTGGTTCTGACTTTGTTGTGGATGTGGTGTAGGCAAGAAGCAGCAGCTCTGAATCTACCCCTAGACTGGAAATTTCCATATACCCCATGTGTGGCCCTAAAGATCAGAAAAGGAGGGAGGACAAGAGTGATGATTCGGGGTTCATAATTTAACATCATGTAGTCTAGGTAGAGCTCATTGGGAAGGTAACATCCAAAGACATTAGTGAGGACAGGGAAGTGAGCAATGGGGCTGCTTGGGAAAAAGAATGGAGATCAGCACCTGGAAATACACTGAGGTAAGATGGTGCCTGGCCTATCCCAGGGACATTAATCGGGCCTCTGTACCTGGATAGGTCCAAGGTGGGGAGGGATCAGGGGTGATGAGTTCAGAGATATCAGAGGACCAGATTTTTAGGGCACTAAAAATCCTGGTAGGTGTATCAGTCAAGATTCTCCAGAGAAGTAGAATTAATAGCTTGCATGTTGTGTGTGTGTGTGTGTGTGTGTGTGTGTGTGTGTAAGAGAAAGAGATTTATGGAGTTCCTGGATTGGTGGTGTCCCTGCAGTAGGTGAAAGGATCCCATTGCCACAGCAGTGGTGTAGGTGGCTACTGTGTGGTTGATCTGATCCCTGACCTGGGAACTTCCATATGCTGCATAAGAGAAGAATCAAAGGAGAGAGAGGTTTCATTTACAGAACTGGCTAACATAATTGTGGAGGCTAGCAAGTATAAAGTCAGCATGGCAGGTTGGCAGGCTGGAAACACAGAGAAAAGTTGCAGCTGGAGTCTGAAGGCAGGCTGCTGACAGAAGAGCCTCTTCTTTGTGGGAGCTCATTCTTTTTCTTAAGGTCCTTAACTGAATGGATAATGAGCACCCTCATTATGGAGGACAGTCTACTTCATTCAGAGTCTGTGGATAGCAATGTTAATGTCATCCATAAAGATACTGGCATGGAAATAATCTAGATGTGTGTTTGACCAAATATCTGGATACTGTTTCCCAGCAAAGTTGATATATAAAGTTAACCATTATAATTCTGATTTGGAAACTGACTAGAAGGGTTTCCATAGAGGAATAACATGGCCATACTTATTTCTGTTGTTGTTTCTTTAAAATCACCCAGATTTATGGAGTTATGCATGACATGAAATAATCTTCATGTAGCTAAACTATACAATTTGACTCAAAAAAATGAATATGATCCAACCATCCCACTCTAGGTCCAGGGCATATGTATGGATAAAACTATAATTCAAAAAAATACATGTACCTCTATGTTCATAGCAGCATTGTTCATAATAGCCCAGACTTGGAAATCACCTATGTGTCCATCAAGACATGAATGGATTCAGAGGAGGTGGTATATATAGAGAATGGAATACTACTTAGACATTTGAAGCAACATGATACAACTAGATAGTCTCATACTAAGGGAAGTAAGTCAGAAAGACAAACATCATATGGTATCACTTACATGTGGAATCTAAAATGAACATGGCACAAATGAACCTATCTACACAACAGAAGCAGACTCATAGTCATACCGGACAGACCTGTGCTTGCCAAGTGGGAGGAGTGGGAAATGGGGTGGACAGGGTGTTTTGGGTTATTAGTTGCAAACTTTTGCATTTGGAATGGATAAGGAATGAGGTCCTACTGTATAGAAGAGGGAACTATATCCAGTCTCTTGGGATAGACCGTGATGGAAGAGAATATAAGAAAGGGAATGTAAGTCAAAAATAGAAAGACAAACATATGATATCACTTACATGTGAAATCTAAAAAGGGCACAAATGAACCTATCCACAAAATAGAAAAATACTTATAGACATGGAGAATAGACTTTCAGTTGCCAAGGGGGAAGGGGAAGGAGTGGGATGGACTGGAGTTTGAATTAGTAGATACAAACTATTAAATTTGGAATGGATAAGCAATGAGGTCCTACTGGGAACTATATCCAATTTCTTGGGATGGAGCATAATGGAAGATAATATGAGAAAAAGAATGTAAATATGCCAGGTCATTTTGTTGTAGAGCAGAAATCGACACAACATTGTAAATCAACTATACTTTAATAATGAAATAAAATAAGAAAGGGAGTGTATATGTATAGGACTGGGTCTCTTTCCTATACTACAGAAATGGGTGCAACATTATAAATCAACTAATTTTAAAAAAGGTAAATAAAATGAAGTAAATCATTTGACTAGTTTTGACCTATGCACATACCCATGAAATTATCACCACAGGCCATCAAGATCATGAATTTCCCAATGTCTACTATTCTTCCCTCTCTTTGCTCCTAACATCTGTCCTCAGGGGAACCAGTAATCTCCTTCTGTCTCGGGGATTAGTTTGCATCTCCTAGAAGCTTACTTCAGTGGAATAATACAGTGTCTATTCTTTTCTTGCTGCCTTCTTTCACTGTATTAAGTGTTTTGTGATTTACTGATATTGTATTTTGTATCAATAGTAAATTCTTTTCAAAGCAGAGTTTTAGTCCAGCTTGAGGATATACTACAACCGTTTTAATTTTTTTTATTATTTTAAAATTTAATTTTCAAACTTTATGTTTATCTTTTTTTACTTTCATAAGACTTTATTTGTTATTGAAGTACAGTTCATTTAAAATGTGTTATTTTTAAGAGTACATCAAAGTAATTTTTATACACACACATACACATGTACATGTATTCTTCTCATGTCCTTTTCATGATCAATTATTATAAAATATTGAGTATAGTTTCCTGTGATGTACTGTATTATAAGTCAATTCACTTAGAGCAAATTCAATGATGAACATCTAGGCTGTTTCCAGCTTTTGGCGATTAAATAAAGCTGGTGTGAACACTCTTGTATAAATCTATGTAAAACTATATACATTATTTTTCTTGTACAAATACCTAGTCATGTTCTAAGTAATGGTTAACTTTTTTTAATATTCAAACTCTTTGTATTCCCACGAGTAGTTTATGTGTGTTCCAGTTCCATCATATCTTTGGTGACACTGACAGCAGCATTCTTTTCAATTTTAGCCAATCTATTAGGTGTGTAGTGGTGTAAACCAGTTTACAGACCTTGAGCCACTTGCTTGAATGGGTGTTTGTGTTCCTTTGGAAAAGAACCTTGTAACACTGGGGTATTTTTTTATCTTCATGAGTCTCTCTGGCTCCATGCATGATTCTCATCATTTCACAGCACGTTTCACCATTTACCTGCCATTCATTTTGCCTGAACTTTTTTTCTGTGTCACCTCCTATTTTGATGTGTGTTTTAAGAAAGGGATTCCTGATTATGTCATTATCTGTTATGTCTCTATAGAATATATCAGTATTACATTTGTGGAAACCATGAAGATTATTTAAGGGAATGAGTGAATGAATTAACAGATGATTTCATTCAAGAGTTACAAATCACAGTTGCCTGTTGTGAGTCATAGCTGATCTCTAGTGATACAAAAACACTGACAATAAACCTTAACATTTATTAAACTTTCATTAGGTGATCATTTAACCATTCTTCAAACTCACACAAAGACTGTGATTATTGTTTCCACTTCATAGAAAATGAGTCTCAATGGCCTTAGATAAGATGTTCAAGTATGCCCTCTTAGAAGTGCAAGAACCCAGAGACTTTATTTCCATATGTATTCAATCCCCTTTCTCCTGAACAAGTCATAGATCATACCATATAAAACCTTCATGGGAGTGGGAAGATGTGCACATTTTAAGGGGTGTTGTGTTCTACAAAAAGGCTGTGTCAGTGTTGGGGAACCTGCAGAAGCCCTTCCACTGGCTGTGTCACACACTGCTGTTGAGAGAAACAGTGCTTATTATATAGAGGCCACCATCAATTTGGGAACTCCTTGTTTCCAGAGACTTTACCAGAAACCAAAATTGCCAATGATATCAGGGACACAGTCTCCTGTGAATCCAGGTGCAGCTCAGCCCTGTGAACCCTAATCATCCTCTTTCCCAAAATGTCAGGATGAAGTTAGGCTGTTGCCCCAGTTGATTGCTTCTCTAGTTGGGGCCTGGGGTGGATTCCCTCTGGGGTCTCTTTAGGATGAAGAAAACAAACTTTTCTTTTGTATCATTCTGAAAGTGGAGAAACTACAAGAGAGTCTGTACAGGGACCCAGGCCACTATGGTTTTCTCTTTTTCATTGGGTCCTGGGTCTTCCGGACAGAAAGTGAGGATTCAGGTAACAGAATGAAGCAGAAGGTATTTAAACTTAAGGCACATGTATAACTCAAACAGAGCCCAGGAATCTCTCTAGACAGGCATGTGTGTCTGTCTGTAAGTGTGTGAGTTACCATCAGAGAAGTTATATGTATTTGTATGTGTGCATTGTGTTATGTGAGTCTATGTGTGTATGTGTAACTGGCAAACACACTGAATGCCACACACTAGGATACACAGAGGTCAGAGAAGCCTGGACATTTCCTCAGTGCATTCTTATTCTATGTGCATCTACCACTTGTGTGCAATGTGTAAGACCTTGTGCACTGCTTGTGATTTAAATATGAAGGCCTTCTTGTGACAAAAATGGCTCTGGTCTTGGATGCTTGACAGTTCTGTGTGTGTAGCTGTGTTGTACATGTGTATTTTGTTTGTGAGTTTTGCATAGGTTTATGTGAAGCTGACTCACACCCTGACTGTATATATCTAGTGAGAGTATAAGCCATAGAAATATATAAATCTCCATTTGGCAAGTATGTGTCTGTCATAGTGTGTGAGGACTTTTGTGTAACAAGCCCACACCTTGACTTCCTTCACATTGAAGATATAAACATCTGTGTGTGTGTGTGTGTGTGTGTGTGTGTGTGTGAAACATTCTCACATTTTTTACTCTCCACCTGCCTGATACCAGAAACTACAAAGGCTGATACATAGGAAGTGTACTTTGCAGAGCTATTGGCATCCATTTATCTGTGATTGGACTCCTCCAGCAGGAACCTTGGGACCCTAATATTTTGACACCCTGCTTCATTTTGGTCAAGCCATTTAAAAATGACATCTTTATTTATGGAATCACATACCTTGACACATATCTTTATCATTTCCCCACTTAATAGCTTGGTGGCATTGGGTTTGGCCACATGATTCTCAGCATCCAGTGCTCTGACATGGGATCACACTAATTGCTGAGAGGTCTTGTCTGTAACATGCTTAAAAAGCTAGGCACATTGTATGCATTTAGCAAATTATAGCCTTGTGAAGGCCCAAACCCCTGACTATCCATGTACTGAGAGTGCAGGGGAAAGTATTTAGTAAGAAAACTGGAATATCAGCCCCATCCATAGTCTTTCTCTCAATGTCCCACACCTGTCCCATCTTCACTACTGAGAAATTCTCAAACACCTATTTGCACACGGTGCTGATGGAATCAATGTTTCATGTCTGTATTGTTCTGTCTGTTCCCATTGCAGCTCCTGGGTGTCATTAGGAGTTCTGGTTCTCCTGTAGTTGATCTGTGAGATCCTGGACTATGTATGAACCAGCAGTTTTCAGTGAGAAGCCAGTGCTTGGCAGAAGGGTTAAGTGCCTGTTTCCTCCTTGAGTGCTGTGAACTGAGTCAGGTCATAAACCTGAGCATCTCCCTGGTCTGGAGAAAACATGTGCTGAAAGATTCTTACCCAATTACACAGGGTTAATGTCATGTTCCTCTCCCAGGCATATTTTAACATTTAACTTTTCACTTTTAACATATTACCTTAGCTGCTCTTTCCCCCATAAAAGGAAATAGCTGGATTCTATGCAGTGAAAAATGACCAGAAAATTAATGTTTGAGGCCAAGTTCCACTATGCAATATCTATGAGAGCTTGTTTAAGTGATTTCACTACTCCTATTGGTCAAATACAAGCGGGAAAAAACACTGTTCTCTGCTTCCTAGACAGAAATAAATTTTGATGGATTGAATTATATTGAATGCATATGAAAGCCATTGGCAAACTAAAGGGCCGCAGGAATATTAGTGTGGACAGTAATCTGAGCAGAAGCACTCCTTCAAATCCCAAAATATTTCTTCTTGAGGTCCTGCCTTTTTGTCTAACTAAAGAGACAGTGGAACAGTAGTTTCATAGGATCAAAGATTCCAGTATATATTCAAAATCATAGAGAGATATGTGACTTCAGCTGTTACTAACTCTATGTTCATGCTCATTTCCTACTCCTTCTGAGTACATTGATAGTGCAGTTTTATATTTTTTTAATTTTTAATTTTTAGGGCTACACCTGCAGCATATTGCAGTTCCTGGGCTAGGGGTTAAATCAGAGCTGTGGCAGCTGGCCTACACCACTGCTACAGCAATGCCAGATCCGAGCCCTGACTGCAACCTACACTGTAGCTCAGTGGTATCCTCAAACCACTGAGTGAAGACAGAGTTCAAACTGGCATAATTATAGACACTAGTCAGGTACTTAATGCCCTGAGCTACAATTAGAACTCCCAAGAGTGAAGTTTTAATAGCACATCCCTTCCAGGTTACTGAGAAATTCAGTGATGCAATCATGGAAAAATGTATTTGTCTTTCATTGTGTTCTTTAACTTCCCATTATCATCAGTGTTAAGATCAATATTGGGATAGAGTGGTGGTCAATCAAGTAACTGAATTCTAAGAGATACCCCAATCCTTCAGTATCTCTCAGCTCTCAGACCCCGTCTAAAGTCTCAGGTATCTTCCTAAAATTGAATATCCATATCTGAGCCAACTTGTAGGATTAGGTGTAGATGGAGATAGATGAAGGTACATACACTGAATAAAGGTTTATTTTTTGGCAAGAAGATAAACCTGCATTTAGACAAATTCTAGTTGTGTACTTACCACAGTGATAGGATATGAACTCATAAATGCACCTTAAGACTGAGAGTTAACATAAAATTTTAGGTCTGCTTCTTGGTAATTTATGTTGACCACCTCATAATACTGTTTTCTTAAATTCCTGAACATTATACTGTTTTTTGGGGGGAATGCAGATAAAATAATAACATAATATATGCCATTTTTGGTGTTTATTTTACACAGAAGAGTGTTCTTACATATTCATTCTTAATGAATTACAATCCATTTTAAAAATCTATCAAGCTGTGATAGTAGCATCTTCACAAAATAGAGGCACAACATGAGACCAAGAGAGATTTAACATCACAAGTCTTACATCACAAGTGAGAAAGTGGTGGGACCAAAATCATAACACAGGGAATCTGTATTAATGTTCATTTAGTAAGTCCTTGGTCAGGTATGCCCTTGAGGGTTAGTCTCCTATAGAAAGAGGTCCTGTTTGTTGTACTTACTTTTCAATGTCCACCTAATAGCTTAGTGTCAGAAAAATGGCCATACTACCCAAAGCAATCTATAAATTCAATGCAATCCCTATCAAATTACTCATGACATTTTTCACAGAACTAGAACAAACAATCCAAACATTTATATGGAACAACAAAAGACCCAGAATCACCAAAGCAATCCTGAGAAACAAAAACCAAGCAGAGGGCATAACTCTCCCAGACATCAAGAAATACTACAAAGCCACAGTCATCAAAACAGTGTTGTACTGGTATCAAAACAGACAGATAGACCAATGGAACAGAATAGAGAACATGGAAATAAACCCAGACACCTATGGTCAGTTAATCTTTGACAAGGGAGGAAGGAACATAAAATGGGAAAAAGAGAGTCTATTCAGCAAGCCTTCTTAAGAAACCTGGACAGCTGCATGCAAAGCAATGAACTTAGAACCCACCCTCACACCATGCACACAAATAAACTCCAAATGGTTGAAAGACTTAAATATATGACAGGACACCATCAAACTCCTAGAAGAAAACATAGGCAAAACACTCTCTGACATCAACATCATGAATATTTTCTCAGGTCAGTCTCCCAAAGCAATAGAAATTAGAGCAAAAATAAACCCATGGGACCTCATCAAACTGAAAATCTTCTGCACAGCGAAGGAAACTCAAATGAAGACAAAAAGTCAACTTACAGAATGGAGAAAATAGTTTCAAATGATGCAACTGACAAGGGCTTCATCTCTAGAATATACAAGCAACTTATACAACCCAACATCAAAAATCCAATCAACCAATGGAAAAATGGGCAAAAGACCTGAATAGACTATTCTTCAATGAAAGTATACAGATGGCCAGCAAACACATGAAAAAATGCTCAACATCGTTGATTATAAGAGAAATGCAAATCAAAACTACCATGAGATACCACCTCACACCAGTCAGAAGGGCCATCATTGATAAATCTACAAATAACAGGTGCTGGAAGGAGTGTGGATAAAAGGGAACCCTCCTGCACTGCTGGTGGGAATGTAAACTGGTACAGCCGCTATGGAGAACAGTTTGGAGATACCTTAGAAATCTATACATAGAACTTCCATATGACCCCACAATCCCACTCTTGGGTATCTATCCGGACGAAACTCTACTTAAAAGAGACACAGTCACCCACATGTTCATTGCAGCAGTATTCTCAATAGCCAGGACATGGAAGCAACCCAAATGTCCATCAACAGATGATTGGATTAGGAAGATGTGGTATATATACACAATGGAATACTACTCAGCCATAAAAAAGAATGACATCATGCCATTTGCAGCAACATGGATGGAAGTAAAGAATCTCGTCCTGAGTGAAATTAGCCAAAAAGACAAAGACAAATACCATATGATATCACTTATAACTGGAATCTAATATACAGCACAAGCGAACATCTCCACAGAAAAGAAAATCATGGACTTGAAGAATAGACTTGTGGCTGCCTGATGGGTGGAGAGAGTGGGAGGGATTGGGAGCTTGGGATTATCAGACACAACTTTGAATAGATTTACAAGGAGATCCTGCTGCGTAGCACTGAGAACTATGTCTAGATACTCATATTGCAACAGAACAAAGGGTGGGGAAAATGTATACATGTAAGGATAACTTGATCCCCTTGGTGTACAGTGGGAAAAAATAAGTTATAAAAATAAGAATAAAAGATCATAGAAATCCTGAAAAAAGAAAAAAAGGAAGAATTTCCTCTGGTTTGAATTGAAAGGAATCATGTTTAGTATTGAGGGTGTCACTTGCTTTGGCAACACTAGGTGATAAAAGAAATGCAGGCAGTTATTATTTTTCTCCATCAGAAGGTGAGAGACCTAGTGTGGTGGCCACAATCATGAAATCAATATCTATGATATTCCCACCCCCCCTCCATCACCAGTAGACTGGAGAGGAGCATGAGGCGGGAGAACCAGAGCAGTGTGTCTGAGTTTTTGCTCCTGGGGCTCCCCATCCAGCCAGAGCAGCAGGCATGTTCTTTGCCCTGTTCCTGGGCATGTACCTGACCATGGTGCTGGGAAATCTGCTCATCATCCTGCTCATCAGGCTGGACCCTCACCTCCACTCCTGCATGTACTTCTTCCTCAGCCACTTGGCCCTCATGGATGTCTCCTTTTCATTTTTCACTGTCCCTAAGATGTTGATGTACATACAGACTCAGGATCAATCCATCTCCTCTGCAGAACATGTAACACAGACATATTTTTTCATATTTTTGGTTGCATTGATAAAATTCTTCTTACAGTGATGGCATATGACAGGTATGTGGCTATTTGTCACCCTCTACATTATGCCAACATCATGAGGGAGGAGCCTGTCTATGTCTGTTGGCTGGATCCTGGCTCTTCTCCCATGACTATGCCCTGACCTACACCCTCCTTCTGGTTCAACTGTCCTTTTGTACTGACAACATCATCCCGCACTTCTGTGACCTTGTTAAGAAGCCCTGCTTAAGCTGTCCTGCTCAGACTCCTCTCTCAATGAGCTGGCCATAATCACTGCAGTGTCTGCCATTGTTATTTTTCCTTTGAGTGGCTTCCTGGTTTCTTATGGCTGCATTGGGCTCTCCATCCAGAGGGTCCCCTCTACTTAGGGGATTTGCAAAGCCTTGTCCACATGTGGCTCCCACCACTCTGTCATGTCTCTATTCTATTGAACAGTGATGGCACTGTACCTTTCATCCTCATCAGGCCAGTCCCATGACAAAGAAATCATTGCTTCCATGATGTACACAGTGGTCACCCCCATGCTGAACCCTTTCATCTACAGCCTGAGAAACAGAGACATGACATTGGCTCTGAGAATTATTTTCACAACAGTAAACTTTTAGGCAAGTGTGAATCACCTGACCACGTTATTATTTCACTCAGTGAAAATAGTTTTGTTAGAAAAGCTTTTAAAAAGTTGTGTGTTGGAGTTCCCGTCATGGCACAGTGGATAACAAATCTGACAAGGAACCATGAGGTTGCAGGTTCGATCCCTGGCCTTGCTCAGTGGGTTAAGGATCCGGCATTGCGGTGAGCTCTGGTGTAGGTTGCAGATGTGGCTTGGATGTGTCTCTGGTGTAAGCCAGTGGCTATGGCTCTGATTTGACCCCTATACTGTGACCCTCCATATGCCATGGGAGTGGCCCTAGAAAAGGCAAAAAGACAAAAAAATGTTGTGTCTTGGTCACCCATATCTCTAGCACTTTTCCTCACTCTCTTTAAATGATCATTGACTTTGGAAAATTTGTTTCCCTTTTAGTTTTCTGTCATGTCCATTTATTCTCCCATAACCCTAAATATAACATTACCCACAATACACATTCAACTTGTGGTCTTCAATGTGCCCAACTCCTTTGTGTGTATGTGTAAATGTGCTTAAATTTTGTTTATTTCCATGAGTTATATTATTATTATTTTGACTTTTATATAGCTTTTTAAATATATAATATATATTAATTCTTATGGTAATATTGACATTGGTTTTTAAATTATTAATTGATTAATTACTTAATTTGAAGTATAGTTGACCTCTAGTGTTGCATTAGTTTCAGGTATAGAGCAAAGTGATTCAGTTTTAAATATATTATCAACCTTATCTATTTTTCATATTTTGATGTTATATTGTATTACAAAATATTGAGTATATTTCCAAGTTCTATATGATTGGTACTTGTTAGTTTTCTATTTTATATATAGCAGTGTTTATATGTTAACACCAAACTCCATAGCTGTACCTCCCCCACTTTTTTTTTTTTTGGTAACCATAAGTTTATTTCTATGTCTGTGCTTCTCTTTTTTTGTGTGTATATATTCATTTCTGTCATTTTTTTAGATGCCACACATAAGAAATATTTTTTCTCTATCTGGTTTACTTCATTTAGTATGATAATCTCTAGCTCCATCCATGTTTCTAAAAATAGCATTACTTCAATCTTTATATGGCTGAATTATAGCCTATTAAATATGAGTACCACATCTTTATCATTCATTGGTTGACAGATGTTTTCATTGCTTCCATCTCTTGGCTTCTTGCCTTACAAAGCTACAAATATTCAGTTAAGATTCCAATGTTTACTTTTAGTAGAGTCAAATGTGCTTATCTTTGCAATGCAGTATCAGGTTAATAAGGTACTTTCAATGGTTTGCTATGTTGTGATTCCACCTGTTGCACTTAATTGTGTGTATCTTTGCACATTTAAATAATGTATAATATTGTTTTATTATGGTTAAAATGTGTTTAGTAATATTTATCTTGGTCACTGGGAAGACTTATTTTGAAAGTACATGTAAAACACTTGGAACAGTGCCTGGAACTATTGACATTGGCTTGGGAGCCAGCATTGGATGTTTTTTATAACATGGGATTTTAAGTGACTCCAAAGGAGAAGGGTGCCATGAACTATACCAAAAGCCCATGACACATCTTCAGCAATTCCCTTAAAATGTAAGGAGTTTCATATCCTTTTTAAGGAGAAAGGAATGATCAATACCTCATACCTGGTTCCCTTTTACCATTTTCATTTTAGCAAATTACAGAGGTTTGAACTGGGCTTGAAGTAAAAGTATAAACTTGAACACAGAGACTTCTCTATTCTTGTTGATTCATGTGTACTCAGTATGGGACAAACAAGTTGTTCAAATATTATTTATTGAATGAGGAATAAATGTCCTTTAGTTTCTTTAGGAAAAGGTTGGGCTAATGTGAGTGTTTGATGTATTATTGGAGCAAGAATTGGAAAGACTGATTCATTCAACAACAACAAAGAGAAATAAAGGGAAAGGTAGTCAAAATTAAGATTTTTCATAGTACAAAGGACATGACTATAATATAATGGCATGTTCATTGGCATTTCCCATGTTCCCCAATTCCCAGCTGAGGCAAGAACAGCATGAGGAGGGAGAACCACAGCTGTGTGTCCAAGTTCCTCCTCCTGGGGCTGCCCAACCAGCCAGAGCAGCAGGGAATGTTCTTTGCCCTGTTCCTGGGCATGTACCTGACCACAGTGCTGCAGAACCTGCTGATCATCCTACTTAGCAGGCTGGACCCTGGCCTCCACACCACAATATACTTCTTCCTCAGTCACTTGGCAGTAATGTACATCTCCTTTTCATTTGTCACTGTCCTTTAGATGTTGATGAACATGCAGACTCAGCAACAATCCATCCCCTGTGCAGAGTGAATTTCCCAGATGTATTTTTTCCCACTTTTTGTTTGGACAATTTTCTCTCAGTGATGGATTATGACACCTATGTGGCCATTAGTCAATCTCTCCACTACAGCACTATCATGAGGCAGGAATGGTGTGTCTCCTTAGTAGCTGGGTCCTGGTTCCTCTGTTGTATCCATACACTGTTGCACACTCTCTTCTTAATACAACTGTCTTTCTGTGCTGACAATACCATCTCCCACTTCTACTGTGACCTCACTGCCCTCCTGAAGTTGAGCAGTTCAGACACCTCCCTCAATGAGCTGGTCACCTTTCCTGTGGGAGGAAGGCTTTTAATCCTGCCTTTGAGCAGTATCCTGGGCTTGTATATTCATTTATGGTCCTCAGTTCTGAGTGTCTCTTCTACCACTAGACTCTTTAAATTTCATTCCAGCTGTGGCTCCCATCTCCTTGCAGTGTCTTTATACTATGAGACCCTTGCTAGTGTTTACTTTTTCTCCTCATCTTAGGACTCCAATGACAAAGACTTAAGTGCTTCTGTTGTGTATGCAGTAGTTACTCCCATGCTGAACCCCTTTATCTACCACCTCAGAAACAGAAATATAAAACAGGTTTTAGAGACATTTGTCAGTAGGGTCAACTTCTTGAAGTGACAATCATTAAATCCTCACATTGTAGTCATGAACACAGTGAGATTATCTGCTAAAATTATCACATGGTTGTCAACTCTGTAACTTCAAATGAATACACATTCAATCATTGCATATAGTGTTAATATATCAATAAGTTCCAGTTTGTTACTTGCTTTGTTAATATTCCTTATCTTTAATTTTTTCTGCTTCTTCATCACCTCTCATATATCAAAAATCCTATACAAATTATGTCACATAATTATGAATGTGGTTTTTGTCTTTTTCTCCTTTTAGATATATCAGTTCCTAATTATATATTTTTATACTATATTATTGAGAACACACTAATTTAGCATCATGTTCTGCTGCTTGTGGACTGATTCTTCTATGTAAGATGTGCTGAAATTGTCTTGCCTTGGATTCAAACTGATTGGGAACATCTCTTTTCAACTCCACAGTAGGTGACATCTTTCTGGTTGATTGAAATCAGCAACAATGAGCATAATTGCACTATGGAAGGTGGATAATCCTACAATAAATGCTCTTTTCTATGATAGAGAGTTATTTCTTATTCATTGAACAAAACGCCATTGTATTTATAGTTGAGGGGATACATCTTTTTAGACATGGCTCCTACCCTACATCTCATTTTCTTCCTCTGATGTTAGTTTAGATATGCCAGCTTACTTGTAGTTTTTGTTTACATATATTTCTTTTCCAACACTTTAAATTTTCTTATGTCCTTCTATCTTGAAATTGTTAGCTGTTAACAGTGTAAAGTTGGGTTTTGGTCTTTTTATATAAGTTGAACATTGTTGTATATCTGGAGAATTTGATCTGTTAACATCCAATATAGTCATAGGCATTTGAATTTATGCTTTTCATGTTTCTAATTATTTTCTACTTGAGACATCTGATTTCATATTTATACTTGCTCCTCCTTATCCCTTTTGATTAAACATATTTTATTACATATTCCCTTCATTAACTTATTAATCATACATTATTACTATTTTATAATTCTTTTTTGTGCTTTATGTGGAGATGATGTCTTCCTTTGTCTTAAAAAAATATTGTGGTGTAATGTGCTACTCAATATGAAATTTGCTATTTTAACCATTTGAGGTGTCTAATTAGGTGGCATTTAGTACACTCATCCCTGCTATTTTATTCTAGGACTTTGGAAGGGAACTATGGAACATCAGTGCAATTGAGTACTAACAGCTATGAAAAAATAATGACAAAGACACCTATGAATCAATATGGAGGGTTTTCCATCATATATTATTAAATGGAAAAAAGCAATGCATAAAAGAGCATCGATTGCCATGCTATTCCTATGTGAAAAAGAAGGGAAATTAATATATGCATGATTACTCCCATTGAATAAGAAGAAACACACAAGGAATCAATTTGAGATGAATGAGACTGCTTACCTACAGGGAGTGGCTTCTGAATAGGATATAAAATATGGAGAGATGAGTATTTTTATTTATATAGTTTTGACTTTGTTAACTTTTACTTACCAAAAAACAAAAAGAAGGAGATGGAAAATAAAGCAAAACAGAATAGAACAACAAATGAACCTAAAAATATTTTGAGTTAATGCCATAATCAGACTAAAGGGGAAAATGAAGTAATTAAGTCATTATTTAACACTGAATTTTGAATATACACTAATCTCACAATGATGAAGAAAAACCGTAAGCACATGTTTTGGTAAGCAATTTTCTTTAGTCTTTTTTCTTTTTAGGGACACATCTGCATCATATGGCAGTTTGCTGTCTAGCAGTCTATCTGAGATGTTGCTGCTGTCCTATGCTACAGCCACAGCAACACCAGATTAGAGCTGCATCTATGACCTACGCTAAAGCTCATGGCAACACCAGATCTTTAACCCACTGAGAGAGGCCAGGGATCAAAACTACAACCTCATGGTTCCTAATCAGATTCATTTCTGCTGTGCCATTATGGGAACTCCAGTAAACAAATTTTTTTAGGTGAAGTTAGTCTGTTACTAACAGTGGTTTCAGTTCAAGATTCTTAAATTACATTCAAAGATTTAGTAAATAAATAAACTTGTCCTGGAAAAGAGAATGACCCATGAATGAGGTAAAGGTACAATGTACATGGAAAAAGAGAGGCTAGAAAGAACTCTATGGTGAAAGACTAGAATTGAAGATACAGCTTGAACTCATGGATTATAATGTGTATAAACAGATTTAAATTATATATCAATATCTGGTCCTCATCTCCCATTCTTTCTGTTTCACTTCCGACCCATCTCCTATGGGCAACCATTCCTTTAGTTTGCTTGTTTCTAGTTTCTACATCCTGTGTTTCTTTAATGTATGTTTCCTGACTGTATTCTCTGAGATCACTTAGAAGGCTTGTAAGTAGCAAACAAATATAATACCAAATTTGATTTTTGAATATCAGTGTCTTCTAACAAGAACCAAAATTACTTAGAAAAATGGCTGATTCTAGGTCTGGGGCCAGGACAAAACAAGACCAGGGAAATTTTGCTGAGCTTGAAAATAAAAATGGTGCAATGAATCATGGGAACACCAGAGCCATGAGCCAAATATGGAATAATTAGAGATTCAAAATGAATAACATAAATAATGGATTACAACTCAGAAAATAATTAATAATTCATGAGTCCATGATGATATAAATAAATAAAAAAATAATGCATGTGGAATAAGGGAAAGTTCCTTTCTATAGGAGAATACAGCTAATCAACATAGAGAAAATAATCAAATTAGAAAATCACCATTTGGCCCCCACATTTGCAATAGTTTTTCCATATATGAATCATCAATGAATATTAGATATAGTGGGTGAAACTGTATTAAGAAAAGTGTTGTGCTTATACAGTCTCAAAATATCTACCGAATGATACTTAGTTAATTACAAATGTTTAAATAGTAAGTTACTGTAGAGAACCTGGGAAAAACCACCTTAGACATTGATCAATATTTAAATCACTAGTAATTGTAAATATTTTCTTTTTTTTTTTCATGGTTGTGCCTGTGGCATATGGAAATCCCAAGGCAAGGGTTAGAATCAGTGCTGAAGCTGCTGGCTGACACCACAGCCACAGCAACACCAGATTCAATCAGCATCTGCTGCCTACAATGAAGCCTGTGGCAACAGTGGATCCTTAACCCAATGAGTGAGGTCAGGGTATGAACCTGAATCCTGATGGATATTAATCAGGTTTGTAACCTGCTGAGTCACAAAGTGATCTCCAAAGAACACAAATTCTTAGTGAAGCTGTGCAGTTTTTGATAAAAACTGGGAATGTTATGCTTACATTTGGTATTAATTAGGAAACATGGTTAAAGCCCTTAGCCTAGCAACCAAAAAAAAGTTCATAAAATTTTTCAGCACTATGAATGATATGTTGTGAACTATTCTTGCACCAAGCCACTATACTAACTTCTTTGTTGAAACATAATTTGTAGGGACTGTGTTGCTTAGTCAGAAGAGCATCAGACTTTAAATCTTAGGGTCTAGGATTCAAGTATCTGTCCAGGTGCTATGTGAAATTTAGTTTGCCAATAATATGATGTTAGATTCAAGTGCATTGCATGGTGATTTGACATTTTCATACATTATGAAATAATCACAGTTATTAATCTAGTAACTATCTGTCCCCATAAATCTAGTAACTATCTGTCCCCATAAATTTTTACATTACTATTGGTCATATACTTTGTGCTGTATATTAAATACCAAAATTTCTGTATTTTATAACTGGAGGTTTGTTCTTCTTCATCCACATCACCTATTGCATCCCTCTCCCCCAGACACTGTCCTCTCTGGCAACCCCAGGTTTCTTCTCTGTATTTATGAGTCTGTTTCCATTTTTTGTTGTTGATTTGTTGTTTTGATTTTTAGGCTCCAGATATAAGTGAGATACCATGATATTTACCATTGTCTCTTTGCCTTATTTCACAGAGCATAATGCCTTCTAGATCCACCCATGTTGTTGGAACATGGCTGTGAACTGTGAGATGCACTCGAGTAGCTCCTACAGCCACATTTTTGCCAAGAATGTGGCAAACATCTTAGTGCTCAGGATGGGATGGCATAGACAGTTTTTTTCACTGTTTTAGATTCACTTTCATTCTTTTGTGTGTGGATATCCAGTTCCCAGCAGCATTTATTGAAGAGACTCACCTTTCCCCATTGTGTGTTTTTGGCTCCCTTGTCAAAGATCTGTTGATCATTAATGTTTGGGATTATTTCTGGGCTATATTTTTGTTCCATTTTTTAATATGTATATATTAATGTCAGTAACATACTGTGTTGATTTCTAAAATTTTCAAGTGTAGTTTGCAATCAGGAAGTGTGATGCCTAGGGATTTGTCCATTTTTGCTCAAGATGGCTTTGGCTTTTGTGGATCTTTCTGGTTTCATATGGATGGAATAACTGATGGTGATGGGATATGAGCTGCAACAAACTTCAGGCTGAGTGGTGTGGGATCTCAAGTGCTGATCCTACTCTGTTTGTTCCTTTCTACAGTGGCTGGAGTGGCAGTTTCCATTGTAGGTTCTTCAAAATTCAAGGGTGTTTATGGCCTAAATTTCTCCTCATGAGCCAGCAGAGGGAAGACTGATGTGCCACTGACATGAGCAACATATTCTGGGACTCCTGTAGTTCAGCCCCTTTGATCCCTGCACTGTATCCATCTCCAGAGGAAGGAAAGAAATTGGGCAATTAACTCAGTTGTCTTCTTCTCTAACCAGAAGCTTGGGCGTGTGGTCCCTGGGGTCTCAGTCCTGTTGGTATATGTGGATCTTCCCACTCATTTTTCTCATTCTTGTAACAGGTATTGAAGTGTTCAATATCCTCCGGCCATGGAGGTGTAAAAGTTGAGTCCTCAGGTAGTAGCCTGAATGAGCAGAGATAAGAGCAAGGTGGGGGACCATCATGTGGCCTCGATGTGTGCATTGATTTGAGGACTAGGAAAAAGAAGTAGATAAAAAGTTTGTTTATGGTGACCATATAATCATGTGTTTCTAGTGACTGATTCACACATTGACCTATATGGTTCCATCAGCCTCAAGTGGCCATAATATTAAAATTAATTATAATGACCTGAATTTGTAATTTGGATTCATCAGTTGCCCTAGCTCTATTTCAAGTCTCCAGTAGTCAAAAGAGACTATGCTACTGTGCTACTGTATTGGACATCACAGCTATAGAGTATTTCCATCTTGTGGAAAGTCCTATTGTATACTGCTAATAATAGACCATGGAGGGTGGAAATCTGCAATACACATGTGTGTGCTTGGGTTACCATGTAAATGTTGCTTCTATTTATATTATTTGTGTTTGGGTTTGACCACACATGATTCTCAGTGTTTGTAGTGGAGTTTCTGTGTGTGTGCACGTGTATGGTGTGTGAGTTGTGTGGGTGACTGGATGTGGTCTTTGAATGTATTTTAAAGAGCTTGTGAGGTGTAATTTGTATATAAAAAATTTCCCATGTTTAATGTATATAATTTGAGGAGTATGGACATGTGCACACATGTGTGAAGCTACCACCCCAATCAAGGTCATCAATATATCTGTCTCCTCTCAAAATGTCCTTGTGTTTTTTATGTGGTAAGAAAACTTAATATGAGATCTAATCTTTTAAGGAATTTTAAGGTGCCCTTTATAGTATTTTTGACTCTAGGCATTATGATATATAGCAAGTGTCTAAAAGTAATTCATTTTGCATAAATGCAAATTTATTCCAATTAAATCACAACAGTACATTTCTCCTTTCCCCTAGCTCTTGGTAACTTCCATTTATTATCTGCTTCTGTGAGTTGCTCAAAGTGATACTTTGCAATATTTGTCTTTGTAGGACTGGCTTATTTCGCTTAGCATAATGACCACCTGTTTCATTCATGTTGTCACAAATGGCAGGATTTCCTTTTTTTAAGGCAAAATGATACTCTATTGTATCTATATGCTACATTTATCCATTCATATTTGATAAACACGCAGGTTGTTTCTATAGCTTATCTATTGTACACAGAGATGGAATGCATATGGGTGAGTAGATGTATCACTGAGATCCTGTTTCCAGTCCTTTGTGGTGTACACCCAGAAGTGGGATTGCTAGATCATATGGCAGATCTATTTTGAATGTCTTGGGGGAAGTCCTTACTGTTTTCCATATTGGTGGCAACATTTTACCTCCTCACCAATAGTGGAGATGGGTTCTTGTTTGCAAGCTTTTTAAGTCTTGTGTGATGAAATATTTCATTGTAACACTGTAAGTAAGTTGGTATGAATCTATATAAAACCCACTTCTGACTTGATTAGTATAGGTTGGAGAGGGCCAAATAGCAGCACCTGGCATTTTGTTTTTGTGTCACTATGTGTCATGCTGAATGTCTGTTTCCATACATAACATACTCACAATCTCCTACTACTCTCTTGGGTGGCTATAGAGCAGAGAGGGCCTCGTGAAGTCCTCAGGAATACATGTAAATATTAGACATGGTCAGACAGCCTCACAGCCTGAGTCTTCCTTTGTCTCAGCTCTAGACATAAACAGGCAGTAAACAAAGTCAACTTCATGCTAGGTTGGTGGCACTTTGTCCAGGTGTTTTGAAAGCTACTGAACTTCTTGCAATGTTCCTCATTGATGTTTAATGATTTCCACATTTCCACTCTGGGGAATAGGGTGGGGTCAATTTTGGAACCTTGTCTAGTTAATAAGATGACTGTGAATTCTGATATAGGTCCTTAGTTCTACAGCATCTGTAATATATCAGCTCTCTTGCCACCTCACTGGGCAAATTCACATATCCCTCACTTTGCATGTGTACTTATAACTGAGCCATTTTAAAGCCCTGCTGATGGAAGGGGAGAGAGATACAATATCAGATATGAAGGAACTTTTTATTGGAAAAATTTTAAAATATGAAATAAGTCAAGTTCTGTGGACCTACTAATCTTCAAGGGGCATCATCTGGGCCTGTACTGTTTTCTGGATGTGACAGCAAGACCTCAAGTGTAAACTCAAATTTTCAGGAAGCTACATGATCTTGCTTTATGGTTTCCTATATCTCTGTCATCTTTAGTCCCTGATTTTTTCTTATCCATCCTGTCCATATCATGAGCCGAATTATTGATTTATTGTGTCACCATCATTTTGATTCTATTTTTAATTAATATTTATTGACTTGTCATATATTTCCTAAAATGAAATTTTTATTGTAATAAAATACATGTAACAAATTTAACATTTCAATAACTTCTATGCACATTTCTGTGGCACAAAGTAATTCAGGTTTTTGTACAACCATCATCACCATCCACCTTCAGAGTTTATCTTCCCAAATGGAAACTCTGTACCCACTGAACCATAACTCCTCCGTTTCCTCCCCACAACAGCCCATGGAAGTCACCATTCAATTTTTTGTCTCTATTAACTAGACTATTCTGGAAATCTCATATGAATGGAATCTTACAGTATTTACAATTTTTAACTGTATGATTGTACTTAGCATAATGTTTTCAACAGGAATTCATGTTATGGCTGTATCAGGATTTCTTTCCTGTTTAAAGCTGAATTCATCTGTATATATAGACCACATTTTATTTATTCAATCATTTGCTAAAGGGCATAGGATTTTTTGATCTTTTGGCTACTGTTAATAATGCCATTTTAAATATGGGTATATAAATACCTCTTTGGCCCCTGCTTTCAATTATTGTGGGTATATTGCAGAAGTAAAATTCCTTAATCATATGGAAATTCTGTTGAATTTTTCAGCAAATTTCATGTTTTGTCTTTTCCTTCCTTCCCCCCTCCCTCCCTTCCTTCTCCCCATCCTTCCTTCATGCATTATTTCTTTCCTTCATTCCTTTATTTCTTCCTTTTTAACTTTCTTCTATTTCTGTCTTTTTATCTCTTATAGTCCTCCTAAAGATAAAAACAAGTTTATGTTTTGAGCACTTTATTTTATACATAGTATATTAATCTTTTAATCTTCCAAATAATGCTTTAAGTGGGGGAGAAGATGTGTGTGTTTGTGTGTGAGTGAGTGTGTGTGTTTGTGTGTGTAAGACAGACACAAGCACATAATCAGTCTGACAGTAGAGCCATGGAAGGGACAGTGTCTTATTTATTACTCCCTCCCTAATGTCTATCATAATGTCTCCACTTTGTAAAAAAAAAATAATGAGCAGTTCCTTATTTCCACAGAAGGGTTTGATTGAAGTCATATACTTTCTTCACGTGAATGTGTCAAGGTTCAGACAAATCAAGTTGCATTGCTCTCACCAGACTGGATGTGGCATCAGTGTGAGTGCAGTGCAGTGAGATCTGTCTGTACACTGACACAGTCACTCTTAAAAATCATATGACCACATAGTAACTGCTATGCTCAGTAATTCTAAGTTCCAGGAATTTCTGATTTCTCTTTATTCCCAAAAGAGTGAAAGGCAGCATGAGGAGGGAGAACCAGAGCTGCATGTCCAAGTTCCTCCTTTTTGGGTATCCCCATCCAGCCAGAGGAGCAGGGTGTGTTATTTGCCCTGTTCCTGGGCATGTACCTGAACACAGTGCTGGGGAACATGCTCATTATTCTGCTCAGGCTTAACCCTCACCTCCACACTCCCATATACTTCTTCCTCAGCCACGTGGCCCTCATAGACGTATCTTTTTCATCTGCAACTGTCCATAAAATGGATGAACAAGCAGACTCATGATCAATCCATCCCCTATGCAGGGTATATAACACAGATGTATTCTTTCACATTTTATGGTTGCATTGTTAACCTTCTTCTTGCAGTGATGGCCTATGAAAAGTATGTGGCCATTTGCTACCATCTACATTATACCACCATCATGAGGGGGGAGCTGTGTCTATGTCTATTGGCTGGATCCTGGCTCCTCTCCTGTGCCAGTGCCCTGACCTGCACCCTCCTCCTGGCTCCCCTGTCCTTCTGTGCTGACAACATTATCCCCCACTTCCTTTGTGACCTTGCTACCCTTCTTAAGCTGTCCTTCTCAGACACCTCTCTCAATTAGCTGGTCATAATCACTCTAGGGTCTGAAGTTTTCATTTTTCCATTGAGTGGCATCCTTTCTCTTATGGCTGCATTGACCTCTCCATCCTGAGGGTCCCCTCTACTAATGGGATCTGCAAAGCCTTCTCCACATGTGGCTCCCACCTGTCTGTGGTATCTCTGTTTTAATGGACAAGTACATAAATGTACTTTTCCTCCTCATCATGCCAGTCCCATGACAAAGACATCATTGCTTCCATGATGTACAGTGATCATGCCCATGCTGAACCCTTTCATCTACAGCCCAAGGAACATAGGTATGACATTGGCTCTGGGGATTCTTTTCAGAAACAGTAGTCTTTTTTCCAAGTGATAATCACCTAATCATATTCTTATTTTACTCACTGACCTTGCCTTAAAAACTGTGAGTTGAGCATCCATGTATCTACCACTTTTCATCATTGTCCTTAAAATGATCATTATTATTGTATCAATCTCTTTCACATAGGTCTTATTTCTTGTCCCTTTATTCCTCTATAACCCTAAATATGTCATTACCCGCCATGCACATTCAAATTTTCATCTTCAAATCATAGAACTCCTTTGTGTATATATATATATATTATTGTGTTTAAATTTTGTTTTTTCAATGAGTTATATTATTATAATATTTGGAATTTTTACAGGTTTTTAAGCATACACACACACACACACACATATATATATATGTATATATATATATAAGTCTTCTTATGATCAAATATTGGGTCTTGGTTTTCAAATATTTAATTCATTAATTTATTAATTTGAAGTATAGCTGACCAATAAAGTTGTGTTAATTTTAAGTGTAGAGCAAAGCTATTTCAGTTTTAAATATGTTATACACTACATATAATTTTAGTTCTTTTACATTATATGTTATTACAAAATATCAAGTATAGTTACACATTCTATACAATTGTTATTCTTTAGTTATCTATTTTATATATACAAGTGTGTATATGTTAACCCCAAATGCCTGAATTGTACCTCCCCCCTTTCTGTTTTGTGTGTAAGTTCGTTTGGATCATTTTTTAGATACCACATATAAGCATTATCATATGATACATGTTATTTTCTGCCTGGTTTACTTCATTTAGAATGATAAGCTCTAGCTCCATGTTGCTACAAATGGCATTATTTCATTCTTTATATGGCTGAGTGCCTATTCTATTAAATACATGTACCACTTCTTCTTTATCATTTATCTGTTGAAGGATATTAATGTTGCTTCCATGTCTTGGCTTCTTGGCTTTCAAAACTACAAACATTCAGTTATGATCATATTGTTCACTTTTGGGCAATTCCAAAATGCTTATCTTTTCAATGCAGTATCAAGTTAATAAAGTACATTTGATAGTTTGTTATGTTTTGACTGTACTTGTTGCAGTTAATTGTGTGTATCTTGGCACATTTAAATAAGGTATAGTTTTGTTTTCCTATGCTTAAAATGTGCATAATAATATTTGTTTGGGATACTGGGAATATTTAATTTGAAAGTGCATGTAGGAGTTCCCATCATGGCACAGTGGAAACAAATCAGACTAGGAACCATGAGGTTGCAGGTTCAATCCCTGGCTTTTCTCAGTGGGTTGAGGATCCAGCATTGCCATGAGCCGTGGTGTAGAGTGCAGATGTGTCTCAGATCTGGCATTGCTGTGGCTCAGGCATAGGCCATCAGCAACAGCTCCAATTAGACCCCTAGCCTCAGAACCTCCATATGCTGCAAGTGAGGGCCTAAAAGGACAAAAGAAAAAAGACAAAAAAGAAAGTGTGTGTAAAACCCTTGGGGCAGTGCCTCAAACTATCAACATTGGCTTGGGAGCCTGGATTGGACATTTTTGATAACAGGTGATTCTATGTGACTCAAAACAGGTAGGGTGGAGCAAACTGCACTGAAATCCCATGACATAGGTTCAATAATTCTCTTCAAATGTAAGAAGTTTCATGTCCTTGTTAAGAGGTGCCTCATCCTTTGTGCCTTTTTCCATTTTCATCTCTGCAAATTACAGAGGTTTGAGCCTGGCTTGATGTAAAAATATGAACTTGAACACAGAGATTTCTATGTTCTTGTTGACTCCTTTGTACCCAATATGGGCAAAAGCTGTTGTTCAATAACTGTTTATTGAATGAAGAATAAATGTATGTGTGTTTCTTTGGGAAAAGACTTGCTTAATGTGAATGATTTGTGTATTATTGGAGCCTTGACAATCTCCCTCTCAGAGTAATGGCTTATGACAGGTATGTGGCCATTTGTCAGCCTCTCCAATAGAGCAACATCAGGAGGCAGGAACTGTGTGTCTCCTTAGTAGCTGGGGGTTCCTCTGTTGTATCCATGCCCTGTTACACACCCTCCTCTCAGTACAACTGTCTTTCTGTGCTGACAACACCATCTCCCACTTCTTCTGTGACCTCGCTGACCTCCTGAAGTTGAGCTGTTCAGACACCTCCCTCAAAGAGCTGGTCATCTTTCCTGTGGGAAGAAAACTTTTTATCCTGCCTTTGAGCAGTATCTTGGGCTCATATATTTGTATAGGGGCCACGGTTGCTGTGGGTCTCTTCCACCAAGAGACACTTTAAAATTTGTTCCACCTGTAGATTACATCTCTTTGTGGTGTCATTGTATGACAGGACACTTGCTAGAGTTTCCTTGTTCTCATCATTGGAATCCAATGACAAAGACATAAGTGCTTCTGTCATGTATGCAGTAGTTACTCCCATGCTGAATGCCTTCATTTACAGCCTCAGGAACAGAAATGTAAAACAGGCCTTAGAGATATTTGTCAATAGGGCTAACTTCTTGAGGTGACAATCACTAAACCCTCACGTTGTTGTCATGAGCACAGTGAGATTATCTGCTAAAATTATCACAAGTTTGGCAACTCTATAATTTAAATGCAATGCATTCAGTTGTCATATATATTGCTAATATGCCAATAAGGTCAAGATTTTTACTTGCATTGTTAAATATTATTTGTTCAAATTTTTATTTATTTATTTTTTTCCACTGTACAGCATGGGGACCAAGTTACACATACATGTATGCATAATTTTTCCTCCCACTGTCCTGTTGAGATGTAAGCATCTAGACATAGTTCTCAGAGCTACACAGTAAGATCTCATTGTAAATCCATTCCAACAGCAATAATTTGCATCCATTAACCCCAAGCTCCCAATCCCCCCATTCCCTCCCCTGCCCTGAGCAACCACAAGTCTATTATCCAAGTCCATGATTTTGGGATCTTTAATTTTTTCTGCTTCTTCATCATCTCTTATTGATATGTGAAAAATGTGATACAAAATATGCCACATAATAATGATTGTGGTTTTGTTTTTTTCTCTTTGATATGTTAATTTTTGCTTATAAATTTTTTTATACATTGTTATTGACAACATAGCAATTTAGCATCATGTTCTGCTCCTTGTGGACTGATTCTTCTCTGTAAAATATGCTGAAATTGTCTTGAATGGGCTTCAAGCTGATTGGGAACATCTCTTTTCAATTCCACAGTCAGTGACACCATGTGGGTGGATTGAAATCAGCCATGATAGGCCTAATTACACCATGGAAATTGGCAACTGCTACAAAGTAATGCTCTCTTATGACAGGGAGCATTGTCTTATTCATTGAGCAGCACACCGTTGCATTTATTTTTGAGGGGAGATTTCTCATTAGCCATTGCTCCTACCCTCACATCTCATGTATTTCCTCTGATATTAGTTTAGATATACTAGCTTTCTTTTACTTAGTGTTTACATGTATTTCTTTTCCAACATTTTAAACTTTCTAATGTCCTTATATCTAGAAAGTGTTAGTTCTTAGCAGTGAAAAGTTGGGTTTTGCTTTTTTTATGTAGGTTATCCATCACTGTATTTCTGAAGAATTTGATCTATTAATATATAATATAATCAGAATATATTTGAATTCATGTTTTCCATATTTCTATATGTTTTTTAATTGAGACAACTGATTTGTATCTATTCTTGCTTCTCTTTATAATTTGTTATTACATAACCCATCCATTATCTTATTAATTATACATTATTATTTAATTATTTTCTCCAAGCTTTATGTAGAGATTATGACTTGCTTTTTCTTAAAAACTTTTACTGTGATGTAATGTGCTACACAAAATGAAATTTGCCATTTTAACCATTTGAGGTATATAGTTAGGTGGCATTTACTATATTCATCACTGCTGTTTTCTAATACAGTTTCAATAATATGGAACATCAATGCATTTGAGTACTTGACAGCTATAAAAAATAATAGCAAATATACTTATGAATCAAAATGGAAGGATTTCCAAGTTATATTAGTAAATAAAAAAATAATGCATAAACAGCATATATAGCATGCTAGTTCCTATGTGAAAAAGAGGAAAATAATATATGCCTGTATCTTCCCTTTGAGAAGAAGTAACACATGAAGAATCAATTTGAAACTAATGAAACTGCTTACCTACAAGGGTTGAGGTGGGAATAGGATAGAAAATTTGGGAGATGAGTATATTTATTTGTATAGTTTTGACTGTGTTACCTTTTACCTACTAAAAAATATAAAGAAGGAAATGGAAAATAAAGCAAAATAGAATAAAACCAAAAATGAGCCTAACTATATTTTGAGTTAATACCGTAATCAGACTAAGTGGAAAATAAAGTAATTAGGTTATTATTGATCAGCGAGTTTTGTTTATAAAATTCTCTCACAATAACTAAAAAAACTGTAAACATTTTTGTAAGCAAAATTTTTGAGCTGAAGTTACTTAGTTATTAACAGTGGTTTGAGTTCAAGATTCTGAAATCACATGTATTCAAAGGTTTTGTAAATTAGTAAACTTGTCCTAGAAAAGGTGACTGACTTCTCACTTGGGGAGAGGTGCTATGTACATGGAAAATTAGAGGCTAGAAAGAACTCTAGTTCAAACTAGAATTGAAGCTACCAGCTTGAACTCATGGGTTGTAGTGTGTATTAACATATTGAAATTATATATGATATCTGTCTGGTTCCCTTGTTCAATTCTTTCTGTCCCACTCCTGACCCATCTCCTATGGGTAAGCATTCCTTTAGTTTGCTTGCTTCTAGTTTCTACATCCTGTGTTTTTTTAATATATGTTTCCTGGCTGTATTCTTTGAGATCACTTAGAAGCCTTGTAATGAACAAACACATGTAATGCCAAATTTGTTTGAATATCAGTCTCCTCTAACAGGAACCAAAGTGACTTAGAAAAATGGCTGATTCTAGGGCTGGGGCCAACACTACAAGGCCAGGGAAATTTTGCTGAGCTTGAAAATGAAAAGTGCTCGGTGAATCATGGGGACACAGGAGCCAGATCACTGGGGCTCCTATTGGCCAAATCTGGAAAATTTATAGCTTCAAAATGAATAACATCAGTAATTATTTACAACTCAGAGAATAAAAAGGCACAGGCACCTCGCCTGCACGTTCATTGCACTTGTATTCACAATAGCCAAACATGGAAACAACCCAAATATCCATCAACAGATGATGTATTAGGAAGATGTGGTATATATGCATGATGGAATACTACTTAGCCATAGAAAAGAATGAAATAGTTTTTTGGGGAAGCAAGATGGCAGAAGAGTAGGGGGACACGCTCACCCTCTCCCACAAACACAACAAAAAAAACCCCACATCTACATGTTAAACAACTCACAAAGAACTGCAATCAATTGATGGCAGAAGAACCTAAACTCCAATAATGGCAAGAATTTCGTGACATATCTGGCTGAAACAAGAGAAAAGAGGAGAGTGAGAGAAGGGGAATCCAAGCTGGATGGAAGCTCCAAGGAGAGAGAGAGAAGGGGAATCCAAGCTGGATGGAAGCTCCTGAAAGGACTGTGGAGGAGAAAGGGATCCCACACCCTGGAAAGTTACCTACTCAATGGAAAGATCAACCAAATGGGAGGAATTTCCAGATGCAAAGAGTGCAGCCGTGAGGTGGAGTTCTGAAAAGCAGAGTGAGAACTGAACAGATCATCTGAACTACTGGCATAGTCATGAAAAGTTGAGATGCTTGGGTGGGGACTGGGCAGCAAGAGCTTGGCTCTTGTGGTTAGTCCCCGGGATTGGACTGTGTGGGAGGTGAAGAGACTGCTTGGGGGGTCTAGGAACTGGTCTGTCAGGTTTGATGGGGCAGAGACTGCCTGGGAGACTAGAAAGCAGAGCATCACAGGGAGAGGGAGCAATATGCTAAGGGCTGGGAAGTGGAAAGCCACATCAGAGGCAACCAGGTAGAAGAGCTGGATCTGCAGGAGAGACAAGGTGCCAGTGTTGGGGACGGGAGAGAAGAAGGGATAGGCCACTGTAGAATACTCCCCATGCCTGAGTGAGCTCACTGGCACGCCTGCAATCAGAAAGCTGTGCTTCCCAGTGCATACTCCCTCCTCCTCCCCCTCACGCTCTTGCCAGGCCTGGGGCTGCCTGCCATCCTGGAGGGCTGGCCTCAATATATGCTGGAAGCCTACCACTGCAGGGGCTTTCCCTGCCCTGGCCTTCTTGCCCTCTGGAGAGGCTACACCCCCACAGAGCAGCACCCAACACTGCCAGCCCCTGGCAAAAGGCCTGCAGCCCAGAAAAGCTAGAACAAGCTTGGCCAGGCTGTGAAAAGACCTGCCTCCTTTCTCAGATAGTCCTTCCAAGACGGGCTGCCCTGGGGAAGAGCCTCTTGGGTTCTCAGTGACCGAGGTAGCCACTCCAGCCCTCGGGGGGTGCTGTACTTCTGTGGAACAGCTGCCCAGCACCACCAGCACCCTGAAAGAGCCCCAACAGACCAGAAAAGCTAGAACAAGCTCAGCCAGGCTGTGAAAAATCTTCCTCCATTCTCAGGCAGTCCTTCCAATTCTGACTGCCCTGGGGAAGAGCCTCTTGTGTTCTCAGCAGCCAAGCCAGCTTCTCCAGCCCTTATGGGGTGCTGCACTCCCATGAAACATCTGCCCAGCACCACCAGTCCCATGCAAGAGCCCCACAGCCCAAAAAACCATAGCAAGATCTGCCCAGCTGAGAGAAAACTTCTCCCATTGTGGTGTCATCCTCTCAGTCCTATCTCCCCACAGGAAATCCTCCTTTGCTTCAGAGAGATCTTTTCATCCCTGCCCAAGCTCTGGAAAAGTCATGCTTCTTCAAAGAAGAATGACCAACAACACCAGTCCTCAGGAAACATTCCACAGTAGTTCCAAGACAAACACTGCCCAGCCATGGAGAGTACCATTCTACCAGGAAAAAGAAAACAACAGGCAAGATGAAGAAGCTGAGAAACCACCCCCAGTTAAACCAAAAGGAGAACCCACCTAAAGCAGTCAACAATGAAACAGATCTGTGCAGTCTGACAGACCTGGCATTCAAAAGAGAAATATTGAAAATACTGAAGTAACTAAGAGAAGATATGAACAGTAATTCAGACACCCTCAGAAAGGAACTAGAAACTATAAGGAAGAGCCAAGACAAACTAGAAAATTCATTGGCAGAGACACAAACTGAACTAAGGGCAGTAAAAACCAGAATGAATAATGCAGAAGAATGAATCAGTGATATGGAAGATAGAATAATGGAAATCACCCAATCAGATCAGCAGACAGAAAACCAAATCAAAAAACAGGAAAGCAATATAAGAGACCTATGGGATAATATAAAGCGGGCCAATCTACTCATAATAGAAATTCCAGAAGGAGTAGAAAAAGATAAGGGAATGGAAAATATATTTGAAGAAATTATCACTGGAAACTTCCCAAATCTAAAGGATACTGAGCTCACGATACAGGAAGCACAGAGGGCTCCAAACAAGTTGAGCCCAAATAGACCCAAACCAAGACACATCATAATAAAAATGTCAAAACTTAGTGATAAAGAGAGGATCCTAAGGGCAGCAAGAGAAAATCAGACAGTTACCTATAAGGTAACCCCCAAAAGGTTATCAGCTTATTTTTCTACAGAAACACTACACACCACGAGGGAATGGAGAGAGATATTTAAAGTGCTGAAAGGAAAAAATGTGCAACCTAGAATACTCTATCCAGCAAGAATATCATTTAGAATAGAAGGAGAAAAAAAATATTTTCTAACAATAAAAAAGCTAAAAGAATACAGCAACACAAAACCCAGGCTAAAGGAAATACTGAAAGGACTTCTCTAAACCAAAAAGTAAGAAAGGAAAGAAAGGGAGGAAAATCAAAAAAAAAAAAAAAAAAGAAGAAGAGGAAGAACTCGTATTGAGGAAAACACAATCAGAGAGCAGTCACTCAAATAAGCCAGCATACAGATTTAATCATGAACATGTTTCAAACAAAATAAAATTAAAAAGAAAAAAAAGAGTCATCAAAATCATAAAATGTGGGCAAGGGATGTTAGGAAATAAATAGACCCTTTTGTTTGTTTTTTTCTCTTGTTAATTTTAATATAGTAATGAAGTGTTTGCACCTACAGGACCATCAGGCTAAAACACACAATTATAGGATGGGGTTAGGATACCTAAAAAACAGGGCAACCACAGGCCAAAACCAAACATTGCATTTGCAAAAAAATGAAAAAAAAAAAAGCACTTAAGCAGAAACTAACCGGAGACCACCCAACCAAAAAAACAAAGGAAGAATGGAGAACCATAGAATCAACTGGAACACGAGCTTCAAAATGGCAATAAATAATCATCTATCAATTATCACCTTAAATGTCAATGGGCTGAATGCTCCAATCAAAAGACACAGAGTGGCCGAGTGGATAAAAATGCAAAAAATCTTCAATATGCTGCCTACAAGTAACTCACCTCAGGACAAAAGATACATATACATTGAAAGTAAAGAGGTGGGAAAAAATATTTCATGCCAAGAGACATGAAAGGAAAGCAGGAGTTGCAACATTCATATCAGAAAAAATAGACTTTAAAACAAAAGACATAAAGAAAGACAAAGGAGGACACTACTTAATGACTAAGGGATCCATCCAAGGAGAGGATGTTACTATCATCAACATATATGCCTCAAATATAGGAGCACCCAGATACATACAACAAATATTAACAGACACAAAGGGAGAAGTTGATGGGAATACAATCATAGTAGGAGACCTTAATACCCCCCGTCACATCAATGGACAGATCCTCTAGACAGAAAACCAATAAAGCAACAGAGATCCTAAAGGAAACAATAGAAAAGTTAGACTTATTGATATCTTCAGAACACTACATCCAAAAAAATCAGAATGAATATTCTTCTAATGTGCATGTGGAACATTCTCAAGAATCGACCATATATTGGGACACATAGATAACCTCAACAAATTTAGGAGCAGAGAAATTATTTCAAGTATCTTATCTGACCACAATGCCATGAAACTAGAAATCAACCATGGGAAAAGCAAAGAGAAAAAACCTACTACATGGAGACTAAACAACATGCTACTAAAAAACCAATGGGTCAATGAGGAAATCAAGAAGGAAATTAAAAAATACCTTGAAAGAAATGATGATTAAGACATAACCTATCAAAATCTATGGGATGCTGCAAAAGCAGTGCTCAGAGGGAAATTTATAGTGATACAGGCCTTTCTCAAAAAAGAAGAAAGATCCCAAATTGACAACTTAACCCTCCCCATAAACAATCAGAAAACGAAGAACAAAAAAGACCTAAAGTCAGCAGAAGGAAGGAAATTATAAAGATCAAAGAAGAAATCAATAAAATATAAACTCAAAAAACAATAGAGAAAATTAATAAAACCAAGAGCTGGTTCTTTGAAAAGGTGAACAAAATTGACAAACCCCTGGCTAGACTCACTAAAAAGAGGAGAGAAAGAACTCAAACAAAATTATAAATGCAAAAGGAGAAATCACAACAGATACTGCAGAAATACAAAAACCCATAAGAGAATACTATGAACAATTATATGCCAACACATTTGACAATCTGGAAGAAATGGACAATTGTCTAGACTCTTACAGCCTGCCAAAACTGAATCAAACAGAAACAGACCAACTGAACAGACCGATCACTAGAAATGAAATTGAAGAGGTCATAAAATCACTCCCTACAAATAAAACTCCAGGACCAGATGGCTTCACAGGTGAATTCTATCAAACATATAAAGAGGAACTGGTGCCCATTCTCCTTAAACTGTTTCAAAAGATTGAAGAAGAAGGAGTACTCCCAAAGACATTCTATGATGCCACCATCACCCTCATTCCAAAACCAGACAATGATACCACCAAAAAAGAAAACTATCGGCCAGTATCATTGATGAATATAGATGCAAAAATTCTCAACAACATCTTAGCCAACTGAATCCAACAACATGTCAAAAAAAATTATACACCATGACCAGGTTGGGTTCATCCCAGGTTCACAAGGATGGTTCAACATACGCAAATCAATCAGCATCATACACCACATTAACAAAAGAAAAGTCAAAAATCATATGGTCATCTCAATGGACACAGAAAAAGCATTTGACAAACTCCAATATCCATTCATGATCAAAACTCTTGCCAATGTGGGTATAGAGGGAACATTCCTGAACATAATCAAAGCCATTTATGATAAACCCACAGCAAATATAATCCTCAATGGGGAAAATCTGAAAGCCTCCTCACTCACATCTGGAACAAGACAGGGATGCCCACTCTCACCACTGCTATTCAACATAGTTTTGGAAGTCCTAGACACAGCAATTAGACAAACAAAAGAAATAAAAGGCATCCATATAGGAAGAGAAGAAATAAAACTGTCACTGTATGCAGATGACATGACACAATACATAGAAAACCCTAAGGACTCAACCCCAAAATGATTTGAACTGATTCATAAATTCAGCAAAGTGGCAGGATATAAGATTAACATTCAGAAGTCAGTTGCATTTCTGTATACCGGCAATGAAATATTAGAAAAGGAATACAAAAATACAATACCTTTTCAAATTGCAACTAACAAAATCAAATACCTCAGAATATACCTGACCAAAGAGGTAAAGGACTTATATGCCGAGAACTCTAAAACTTTAATCAAAGAAATCAAAGAAGATGTAAAGAAATGGAAAGATATTCCATGTTCCTGGATTGGAAAAATCAATATTGTAAAAATGGCCATACTACCCAAAGCAATCTACAGATTCAAAGCAATCCCTATCAAATTATCCATGACAATTTTCAAAGAACTAGAACAAACAATCCAAACATTTATATAGAGCAACAAAAGACCCAGAATCGCCAAAGCAATCCTGAGAAACAAAAACCAAGCAGAGGGCATAACTCTCTCAGACTTCAAGAAGTATTAGAAAACCACAGTCATCAAAAGAGTGTGGTACTGGTATCAAAACAGACAGACAGACCAATGGAACAGAATAGAGAACATGTAAATTAACCAGACACCTATGGTCAATTAATATTTGACAAGGAAGGAAGGAACATTAAATGGGAAAAAGAAAGTCTATTCAGCAAGCCTTGTTGGGAGACCTGGACAGCTGCATGCAAAGAAATGAAATTAGAACACACCCTCACACAATGCACACAAATAAACTCAAAATAGCTGAAAGACTTAAATATAAGACAGGAAACCATCAAACTCCTAGAAGAAAACATAGGCAAAACACTCTCTGACATCAACATCATGAATATTTTCTCAGGTCAGTCTCCCAAAGCAGTAGAAATTAGAGCAAAAATAAACCCGTGGGACCTCATCCAACTGAAAAGCTTTGGCACAGCAAAGGAAACCCAAAAGAAATCAAAAAGACAACTTACAGAATGGGAACAAATAGTTTCAAATGATGCAACCAACAAGGGCTTAATCTCTAGAATATAGAAGGAACTTATACAACTCAACATCAAAAAAGCCAATCAATCAATGGAAAAATGCGCAAAAGACCTGAATAGACATTTATCCAAAGAAGATATATAGATGGCCAACAAACACATGAAAAAATGCTCAACATCGCTGATTATAAGAGAAATGCAAATCAAAACTACCATGAGATATCACCTCACACCCGTCAGAATGAACATCATTAATAAATCCACAAATAACAAGTGCTGGAGGGGTTGTGGAGAAAAGGGAACCCTCCTGTACTGTTGGTGGGAATGTAAACTGGTACAGCCACTATGGAGAACAGTTTGGAGATACCTTAGAAATCTATACATAGAACTTCCATATGACCCTCCAATCCCACTCTTGGGCATCTATCCAGACAAAGCTCTACTTAAAAGAGACACATGCACCCGCATGTTCATTGCAGCACTATTCACAATAGCCAGGACATGGAAACAACCCAAATGTCCATCAACAGAGGGTTGGATTCGGAACAGGTGGTATATATACACAATAGAATGCTACTCAGCCATCAAAAAGAATGACATCATGCCATTTGCAGCAACATGGATGGAACTAGAGACTCTCATCCTGAATTAAGTGAGTCAGAAAGACAAAGACAAATACCATATGATATCACTTATAACTGGAATCTAATATCCAGCACAAATGAACATCTCCACAGAAAAGAATATCATGGACTTGAAGAATAGACTTGTGGCTGCCTTATGGGAGATGGAGGGAGTGGGAGGGATTGGGAGCTTGGGGTTATCAGACACAACTTGGAATAGATTTACAAGAAGATCCTGCTGAGTAGCATTGAGAACTATGTCTAGATACTCATATTGCAAAAAAACAAAGAGTTGGAAAAAAAACATATAATTTTAACTTGATCCTCATGCTATACAGCTGGAAGAAAAAAATGAATATTTTACAATTTCACATAAATTGGATTATTGTACCAGTGGAAGTTCATATTTATAACTTAAGAGTTCTTACCACTAACTGAGCAGATGGAAATTAAACTTACCTTTGTAAATTAGAAGATCATAAAATACAAATTTATGGTACATGCTATTAATATTTTGCTTTCCTACAGGGGAAGACATTTAAAGGTAAAATGTAACTTCTAAAGAGAATTCACGCATTCCAAAAATATAACTCATTAATAATGAAAGTAAAAAGTCATGATTTCCTGAATGGAAGAATGAATATTTTTGCAGCATTGAAAACTAAAATTGATGTAATATATCTCATCTCTTTTTGTGATCCTAATGGAAAAAGAATACAATATACTGCTTCACAGGCATATATCCATGCAATTACTCTCATGAAATAACACAAAGTTATATTCTAAATAAATAGGATAATTGTACAACTAAAAATAAAAAAATGAAGAAATGACATTTGCAGCAACATGGATGGAACTACAGACTCTCATGCTGAGTGAAGTAACTCTGAAAAAGACAAATGCCATATGATATCACTCATATCTGGTATCTAATAAACAGCACAAATGAATCTTTCCACAGAAAATAAAAATCATTGACTTGGAGAATAGACTTGTGCTTGTCTGGGGGCTGGGGGAGGTAGTGGGATGAATTTGGAGCTTGGGGTTAGCAGATTCAAACTATTGCTTTTGGAATGGATTAACAATGAGATCCTGCTGTGTAGCACTGAGAACTATGTCTGGATACTTAACAAGGGAGCATGACAATGGAAGAAAAACTTATGTATACATGTATGTGTAACTGGGTCCCCATGCTGCAAAGTGGAAAAAAATGTGTTGGTGAAATAACAATAACAAAATTTCGTTAGTCTGTGATGATATAAATAGGTCAATAAAAAAATGAATGTGGAGTAAGGGGTAGTTCCTTCCTATAGAGAATACACTAATAAACATAGAGGAAATGATCTGATTAGAAAATCATAATGTGGCCACCACATTTGTTATAGTATACCCAATATAGACATCATCAATGGATGTTAGATGTAGTGGCTGAAATTGTATTAAAAACATGTACTAGTTATATAGTCTCAAAATAACTACCAAATGATACTTAGTTTTTTCCAATGTTTAGCATAGTAAGTTACTGTAGAGAACCTGGCAAACACCAGCTTAAGCAATTGATAAAGGATATAATCACTAGTAATTGGATTTTTTTTTCTTTTTACAGCTGCACATATGGCATATGGAAATTTCTAAGCTATGGGTAGAATGAGAGCTGTAGCTACCAGCCTACACCAAAGTGACAGCAGCAAGGGATCCTCGCCTCATCTGTGTCCTACAATGCAGCCTGTGGCAATGCTGGAACCTTAACCCAATGAGGAAGGGCAGGAATATTAGTCTTGATTCATAATTTGCTGAGCCACAATTTGATCTCTGAAGAACACAAATTCCTAATGAATCTTCCGCAATTTTTGAAAAAAATGTAGGAATGTACGGCTGACGTTTGGTATTAATTAGGAAACATGGGTAAAGCCCTTAGTGTAGGACCCAAAATTTCATAAAAAATATTCAGCATTATGAACAATAGTGTGAGAATGATTCCAGCACCAACATCTTTACTAACTTCTTTATTGAATTATAATTTGTAGGAACTAGGTACTTCAGTCTGTAGAGCATCAGAGTTTTAATGTGATGGTTCAGGTTCAAGTCCTTATGGGCACTGTGGGAAATATTGTTTGCACACATTATTTCATTAATTTCAGGTGTATTATGTGATGATTTGTCATTTTCATTCATTAAAATGGTCACAAGTTTGAATCTAGTGACTATCTGCCCCTATATGCTTTTACACTATCATTGATCATATTCTTTATGTTGCATATTAAATCATCATGGCTTCTTTATTTTGTAACTGAAGGTTTATTTCCTCATCCATATTACCTATTCCATGTCTCTTCCCCAGGCATTGCCCTCTCTGTCAACCTCTGCTTTCTTCTCTGTATGTATATGAGTCTGTTTTCATTTGATTTTGTTGATTTGTTATTTTGATTTTTAGACTCCAGATATAAGTGAGATACCATGATATATATCATTCTATCTCTGCCTTATTTAATGAAGCATAATAGCTTATAGATCCATCCATGTTGTTGGAACACAGCTGTGAACTGTAAGATGCACTTGAATAGCTCCCTTATGGACACATTGTTGCCAAAGGAGGTGGCAAACAATTTTAGTCCCCAGGACAGAATGGCATTGACTGTTGTTTTCACTGTTGGGGACTCACTTTCATCCATTTTGTGTGGATATCCAGTTTCCCATCACCATTTATTGAAGAGACTAACCTTTCCCCATTGTGTGTTTTTAGCTCCATTGTCAAAGATCAATTGATCATATATGTGTGGGATTCTTTCTGGGCTCTATATTCTATTCCATTTTTTATACATCTGTTTTTATGTCAGTAGCATACTGTGTTGATTTCTAAAGGTTTGAAGTATAGTTTGCAATCAGGAAGTGTGATGCCTAAAGTTCTGTCCATTGTGGTTAAGATGGCTTTGTCTTTCATGGGTCTTTTGTGATCCCATATGGATGGAAGTAATCATGGCAATGGGACATGAGCTTCAACACACTTCAGAGTCAGTGGTATGGGCTCTCAAGGGCTTGTCCTAATGTGTTTGGTCTTTTCTTCAGTGGATTGAGTAGCAGATTCCTTTGATGTTCTTCAAAGTTCAAGGGTGTTCATGGCCTCTCCTTCTCCTCATGAGGAGGGAGAGGGAAGACCATTGTGTCACTGAAATTAGAGGCACCTCTGGGACTCCTTTAGTTTAGTCCCTTTGGTCCCTGCACTGGATCCATCTCAAGAGGAAGGCAAGAATTTGGGAAATTAACTCAGTTGTCTTCTTCTCTAACCAGAAACTTGGGAATGTGTTCCCTGGTGTCTCAGTCCTGTTGTTAAATGTGGATTTTCCTGCTCATTGTTCTCCTTCTTGTAAACAGGCATGGAAGTGCCAAATATCCTCAGGCCATGGAGGCATAAGGGATGAGTCCTCAGGTAGTAGCTTGGAACAGAAGAGATCAGAGCAAGGTGGGGAAAAATCCATTGGCCAGATGTGGGCATTGATGTGAAGACTAGGAAGAAGGGATAGACAAAATATGTGTTTATGTTGATCTTTTATGTAGAAAACCTCATGTTTTTAGTAACTGAGTCACACACTGACCCACATGGTGCCACTAGCCTCAAGTGGTCATGACATTAAAATTAATTAAAATGAGATGAAATTAAAATTTGGGCTTCTTATTTGCCCTAGCTATGTTTCAAGTGTCCAGTAGCCACAGGAGACTGGGGCTGCTGTATTGGACAACACAGCTATAGAGTATTTCCTTCCTTGTGGAAAGTCCTTTGTACATTGCTAATAATAGGCCATGGAAGCTGGAAATCTGCAATACATGTGTGTGTGCTAGGGCTGCTGTGTGCATGTTGCCCCTTTTTATGTTATTTGTGTGTTGGGTTTGACCACACCTGATTCTTAATATTGTTAGTGGAGTTTCCATTTGTGTGAGTGTGTTTGTTTTGTGAATTGTGTGGGTGACTGGATGTGGTTTTGCATTTTTTTTTTTATTTTAAGCAGCTTGTGAGGTATAATTGATATACACAAAACTGCACATATTTGATGTTCAAAATTTTGAGGATTTTAGACATATGCCAACACTTGCGAAGATACCATCACAATCAAATTCATTAACATATCTTTCTCCCTTAAAAATGTCCTTGTATACATTTTTTGTAGTGAGAAAACCTAAAATGAGATGTATTCTTTTAAGGAATTTTTAGATGCACAGTATAGTATTTTTGACGGTAGGCATTATGCTATATAGCAGGTCTCTAGAACAAATTCATTCTGCATAAATGCATCTTCATGCCAATTAAATCACAACCCTACATTTCCCCTTCCCCCCTGCCTTTTGTTACTGTCATTTCTTCTCTACTTCTATGAGTTTCTAAAAGTGAAATTATGAAATATATTTCCTTGTAGAACTGGCTTATTTCACTTAGCATAACATTCTCCTGGTTCATCCATGTTGTCAGAAATTTCACAATTTCCTTTATTTAAGGCAAAATGATATAATATTGTGTGTATACACCATATTTATCCATTCATCTTTGATGGACATGTGGCTTGTTTCTATAACGTATCTATTGTGCAGAGCTGCAATGCACATGGGGGAGTAGATGCATCTCTGAGATCCTGATTCCAGACCTTTCTGCTCTACACCCAGAAGTGGGTTTGTTGGATCATGTGGTAGTTTTATTTCTAATTTCTTGTGGAAACTCCTTACTGTTTTCCACATTGGCAACAACATTTTACTTCCCCAAAAATAGTGTAGAAGTGTTCTTGTATGCAAGCTTTTTAAGTAGCAAGTGATGAAAAATCTCTTTTTAAAGTTGTAGGTAAGTTGGTATGAATCCATACAAACCTCGCTTCTGACTAGGATGAGTATTGTTTGGACAGCACCAAAAAGCAGCACCTGGGGTTTTGTTTTTCTGTCACTGTGTTTCATGCTGAGTGTCTGTTTCTGTCTATAACACACTCAAACTCTACTTATCCTCTTTTTGATGTCTGTAGAGCAGAGAGGGTCTCAAGAAGGCCTTGGAAATATGTGTAAGCATTTGACCTGGTCATACAGCCTCACAACCTGAGTCTTCCTTTGTCTCAGCTCTAGATATAAACAGACAGCAAACCAAGAGCTCTTTATGCTAAGTTGGTGACACTTTATTCAGATGGTTTGAGGGCTACTGAACTTCTCAAAATATTCCTCATTGATGCTTAATGACTTCCATATTTCCACTCTGGGGAATAAGGTATTGTCAATTTAGGAACTTTGTCTAGTTAATCAGATGACTGTGAATTCTGATATAGGTCTTTGTTCTTCCAGCATCTGTAATATTTCAGCCCTATGGTCAATGCATTGGGCAAATTCACATGTCCCCCACTTTGCATGTATGCTCAAAACTGAGCCAATTTACAGCCATGGTGATGGAAAGTGAGAGAGGAATAATAGGAGATATGAAGGAAGCTATTTATTGGCAAATTTATTTTAAAAAGCAATGAGTCAAGTGCTGTGGATCTACTAATCTTCAGGGATGTCAATAGTCTGGGCCTTTACTTGTCCTGTAAGTGAGAGGCAGACCTCAGAAGTAAACACACATATTGGGGAGCTACTTGATCTTGCTTGATAGTCTCTTGTATCTTTGTCATTTTTAGTTCCTGATGTCCCCTTACTCATCCTGCCCAAATAATGAGATGATTTATCTATATTTTGGGTCAGTCTCATTTTGATTGCTATTTTTAGTCAATATTTATTGACTTGTGATATATTTTCTAAACTGAATTTTTTGTTGTGATAAAATACATGTAACAAAATTTAATGTTTCAATATTTTTTGTGTACATTTCTGTGGCACTGTTATTCATGTTGTTGTAGAACCATCACCACCGTCCATCTCCAGAAATTTTTATCTTCCCAAATGGGAACTCTGTACCCACTGAACAATAACTCCTCCTTTTCCTCCCTGAAATAGCCCATGGTATTCACCATTCCATTTTTTGTCTGTATTAATTAGATCATTCTGGGAATCTCATATGAATGGACTCTTGTAGTATTTACACTTTTGTGACTGCATGATTTTACTTAGCATAATGCCCTCAAGGTTCATTTATGTAGTGGATGTATCAGGATTTCTTTCCTTTTTAAGGCTGAAGAGTCTTCCACTGTATGTATAGACCATGCTCTATTTATCTAATCATTTGCTAAAGGACATGTGTTGTTTCCATATTTTGGCTACTGTGAAAAACGGTTTTTAAATATTGATGCATAAATAGCACTTTGGCCCCTGTTTTCAGTTACTCTATGTATATAAGCAGAAGTGAAAATCCTTAATCAAATGGAAATTGTATTGAATTTTTTGAGCCACTTTCATAATGTTTGCCTTCCCTCCCTCCAGTCCTCACTCCCTTCCTTTCTTTTTTTTTGTTCACTTCCTTCCTTCATTTCTTCCTTTTTCCTTCATTCTTTCTTCATTTCTCTTTTCTTTATCTTGTATTTCTTATAGTCATTCTGATGATAAAAAGTAAGTATATGTGTTGAGAAATGTATTTATTACATGGTACATTAATCTTCCAAATAGTGCTTTCAGTGGTGTGTGTGTGTGAGAGAGAGGAAGAGACAGACAGACAGACAGACACAGCATGTAAGCAGTCTGACAGTAGAGCCATGGAATCAACTGTGTCCTATTTATTCATCTCTATTGTCTACCATGATGTCTCCACTTGGTAAGAAAGAGAATGAGCAGTTCCATATTTCCACTGAAGAGTTTGATTGAAGTCATATACTTTCTCTACATGACTGTGTCAGTGTTCAGAAAAATCATATTTTGTTGCTCTCACCAGACTGGATGAGGCATCAGTGTGTAAGTACAGTGCAATCAGATCTGTCTGCACACTGACACTGTCACTCTGAGAAACCATGTGACCATGTGGTAACTGCTATGCTTGGTACTTCTAAGTTCCTGGAACTTCCCTTTTCTCTTAATTCCCAGACGAGAGAAAAGCAGCATGAGGAGGGAGAACCATAGCTGTGTGCCCAAGTTCCTCCTCCTGGAGCTCCCAATCTGGCCAGAGCAGCAGGTCATGTTTTTCGCTCTGTTCCTGGGCATGTACCTGACCATGGGGGTAGGTAACCTGCTCATCACCCTGCTCATCAGACTGGACCCTCGCCTCCACACCCCCATGTACTTATTCCTCAGCCACTTGGCCTTCATGGAAATTTCCTTTTCATCCATTGCCATCCCCAAGATGCTGATATACAGGCAGAATTAGGATCAATCCATTTGCTATACAGAGTCTGTAACACAGATGAATGGTTTTCCTTTTTTTTTTTTTTGCTTGCATTGATAACCTTCTTCTTGCAGTGAAGTCCTATGACATGTATGTGGCCATTCATCCTCCTCTACACTGCACCATCATCATGAGGGAAGATCTGTGTCTCTCTTTGATGGAACCTGGCTCCTCTCCTGTGCTGATGCCTTGAACTTCACCCTCCTCCTGCCTCCTCCTTATGTACTGACAACATCATCCCCACTTCTTCTGTGTCCTTGCTGCCCTGCTTAAGCTGTCCTGCTCAGACACCTCTCTCAATGATCTGGTCATATTCATTGTAGGGCCAGCAGTTGCCATTTTTCCTTTGAGTGCCATTCTAGTCTCTTATGGCCACATTGGGGTCTCCATCCTGAGGGCCCCTCTACTAAAGGGATCTGCAAATCCTTGTCCACATGTGGCTCACACCTCTCTGGTGTCTCTATTCTATGGGACACTTATGACCCTGTACTTTTCATCCTCATCAAGCCAATCCCATGACAAAGTCATCAGTGCTTCCATGATGTGCACAGTGGTTACTGACATGCTGAAACTTTTCATCTTCATCCTGAGAAACAGAGATATGACATTGGCTCTGGGGATTCTCTTCAGAAATAATGACTTTTTCGCCAAGTGAGAATCACCTAACAATGTTATTATTTACTCACTGACCTTGTCAGAAATGCCATAAAAACGTGTCGTGTTGATCACTTTTCATCATGCTCCTTTAAGTAGTCATTGTTATTGGATCAGTCTCTTGCCCTTTAGTCATATCTCTTGTCCATTTATTCCTCCATAACTCTAAGTATACCATTAGCAACAATACATGTTTAATTTTTTGGTTTTCAAAGAATCAATCTGCTCTGATTTTATGTGTATATGTTTTTAAATTTTGGTTTTTTCCCCATGTGTTATACTATTATTACATTTGGGTTTTTACAGCCTTTTAAAGATTATATATATAACTTATATGTAACAAAATTCATATTATGGTCATCTATTGGCCATTGTTTTTTCAATTTTTAATTAATTAATTAATTGCTTTGAAGTATAGCTGACTATAATGTGTTAATTTCAGGTATAGAGCAAAGAGATTCACTTTTAAATATATTACATATATTTTTGGATTGTTTTCCCTTATATGTTATCACAAAATATTTAGTATAGTTCCATGTGCTATACATTTGGTCCTTATCTGTTCATAATCTACTTTACATATTTTAGTGTGTATATTTAACCCCAAACTCCTAATTTGTCCCTCCCCCATTTCCTTTTGGTAACCATTTTCTATATCTGCGGATCTACTTCCATTTTGTGTATAAATTTACTTGTAAATTTTTTTTAGATACAACATATAAACAATATCATATGATATATGATTTTATCTGCCTGGTTTACTTCATTTTGTATAATAATCTCTAGGCTCATTCATGTTGCTACAAATGGCATTATTTTATTTTTGTATGGATGAGTAATATTCTATTACACTATGCACCACATGTACTTTATCATTCATCTGTTGATGATATTGAGGTTGCTTCCATGTCTTAGCTTCTCACCTTTAAAAGCTACAAGTATTCAATTAAATTTCTAATATTTAGTTGTAGTAAAGTCCAAAAATCTTATCTTCTCAATGTAGTGTCAAGTTAATAACTACTTTGGTTCAATTGCTAAACCTAAACAAACTTTAATTTTGATTGTTATTTGACAATACAGGAGCACAGATTAATCAATCCACTTACCAAATTTCCTCATTCCAGGAAGACTAATTTCCCCCCCTAAATTGAATGTTTCTGTTGAGAACAGTCTATAGCTCTTGGATTAATTTTAGCTCTGTGGCTGTGGTATAGGCTGGATACTTCAGTTCTGATTCAAGCTCTAGCCTGAGAACTTTCATATGCCACAGGTGTGGCCAAAAACCCCAAAAAGTAAAGGGGGTTGATAAGCAAGAGAGCTGATGTGGGCTTCATAATTTAATACCTTGTGGTCTAGTTAGAACTCATTGTGAAGGTAATATCCAAAGATGTTAGTGAGGACAGGTAAGCGAGCCATGGTGATTCTTGGACAAAAGCATGGAGATCAGCACCTAAAAAAATTTGAGGTAAGATGGTGTGTGGCCAATTCCAGGGATATTTATGGGGTCTCTGCAGCTGGATGGGATTAAGTGGGGGAGGTATGGTGGGTGATTAGTTCAGTTCAGTGATAATGCACAAATAAACCTATCTACAAAGGAGAAGCTGACTCAGACATAGAGAAGACACTCACAATTGCCAAGGAGGAGAGGGATTGACAGGGAGTTTAGTGTGAGTAGATGCAAACTCTTACATTTGGAATGGATAAGCAATGAGGTCCTAAGTATATTCCAGGGAACTATATCCAGTCTCTTGAAATAGACCATGATGGAGGAAAATATAAGAAAGGAAATATATATATGGGTCACTATGCTATACATCTGAACTGGGCCCAACATAGTAAATCAACTATACAGTAATAAAAAGGTAAAAAAAATGAAGTACACCATTTTCCTTATTTTGACATATGTATACATTCATGAAATTATCACCACTGCCATCAAGATCAGGAATTTCCCTGATGTCTACCCTCCTGCCCTCACCTTGTTCCTTCCAAATGTCCTCAGAGAAACCACTGATCTATTTATGTCACATGGGGTAGTTAGCATCTCCTAAAAGCTTATTTAAGGTGAATCATACAGTGTGTAATCCTTTTCTTGCTGCCTTCTTTCACTCAGCATGAGCATTTTGAGATTCATTCATGTTCTACTGTGTATCAATATTTCTTTCCATTTATTACTAAGTAGTATTCCATTGTATGGATATACCACTGCTGTTGTGTCAACCCACCTTTCATAATTTTTAAAATTCGTTATTATTGTAAAATATTTAATTATTTCTAATTTTAAAAATGTTTATTTTTATCTTTTATATTTTACTTTCATTTGACTTTTTTATTTAAGTATGGTTCATTTACAATGTTGTGTTAATTTCAAGTGTAAAGCAATGTGATTAAGTTGTGTACACACACCCACACACATAAATAATTTATATATAATTCTGAAATTATTTTCCCTGAAAGGTTACAACTAAATATTGAGTATAGATTCCTGTGCTATATAGCAAGTCCATTCACTTAGTAAGTCCACTGATGAACATCTGGGTTTTTTCCATTTATGGCTAATAAATAGATCTATTATGAACATTCTTGTATGATCTATGTGTAAGTATGCACATTCTTTTTTCTTAATATAAATACCTAGTCATATGCTAAGTATATTTTTAACTTTAAAAAAAAAGTTCAGATGGTTTTGTATTCCCATAGCAATGTATGAGTGTTCCAGTTCCATGATGTCTTTAGTGACACTGAGAGGAGCAGTCTTATCAATTTTAACCAGTCTAATATGTCTGTGATGGTGTAAACCAGCTTACAAATTTGGATCCACTTGATTGAAGGTGTGTCTATGTTCTTGGAAAGGAATCCTGTTACACTGGGTATGTTATGAAATAGCTCCATGCATGAGTTTCATCATTCTGCATCACTTGTCACCATATACATGACATTCATTTTGCACAAATAATATTTAATGCACCCCCCCACTTGGATGTGCTTTCTAAGACAGGGATTTATATTTATATTTATATTATTAACTGTTATGTCTCTAGAGAATATATAAGTATTAAATTTGTAGAAACCTTAATGTTTATTTAAGGGGATGAGTGAATTAAATGAGCTGGTGAATTTATTCAACAGTTGCTAATCACAATTACCTGTTGTGAGCCATAGGTGATCACTAGTGATAAAAAGACATTGACCATATAAACCTTAACATTTAGTAAGCTTTCATTAGGTGCTCCTATAACCATCCTTCAAATTCAAATGAAGAGAAAAATTATTACTTCCACTTTGAAGAAACTGAGTCTCAGTGGCCTTTTGATAAATTTCTCTCGTAGTAGGCAAAGAACACAGAGTCTTTTTTCCAGAGTTTTATATTAAATCCCCCTTCTCCCGAACAAGGCATAGACCATGCCCTAAAAAACCTTCCAATGGAGTGTGGAGATGGACACATTTTAAGTGTTTTGTGTTGTAATGAAAGCCTGTGTCAGTGTTGGGGAACCTGCAGAAACCCTTCCACTGCCTCTGACATACAGCACCCTTAGGGTAAGTTGTGCTCATGAAACAGAGGACATGAGGAATGGGGGAGCTCCCACTTCTCATTGGAGACTTGACTGGAAGCCCAAGTTTCCACTGATATTAGGCTCACTTTATCCTCTGAAACCAGGTGTATCTCAGCCCCTGGATGGACCCTAACCATCCTCCTGCTCAAGGGGATAGGAGAAATGCTGGCAATTGCCCCAGTGGACACCTTCTCTAGTTGGGGCCCATGCTGGATTCCCTCCAGGGTCTCTTTTGGATGGACAAAAGGATATCTCCTTGAATATCATTTTGAAGCTGGAGAACCAGCAGGAGAGATTGTAAGGTTCTCAGGCCACCAATATTTTCTATTTTTCTTTGGATCCTGGGCCTTCTGGACAGAAAGTGAGGATTCAGGTAACATAATGAAGAAGGTGTTTGAACTCAGAGCCCAGGTATAGCTCAGAAGGATCCCAGAAACCTCTATAGTCATGCAGGGCTGAGAGGATAGTTAAGTTCCTCATCCTTCCTAATACAAAATCTTTCCCATACACTTACCACAAAGGGTGGAATTTGTGTCTACTAAAAGGGGCAAAAGGGACTCAGATTAGAAACAACCAATAGTAACAAAGAATCCTACCCAGAAGATGTACCAGAGTGTGAGCAGGGACCTCTCACCACATTTCCAGTTAGCAGGTTAGTAGGATGCCAACCTTATGGCAAAGATTAGAACAATAACCACAATAACAGACAGGTACAATGGGTGGCAGTGCATCACAATAAGGGGACTGAAATGAGGAGCAGACTCAGTGTATTTATTCCATCTGGTGAGCAACTCCTTGAGCTTCTGCTTTACATAGACTATTCAGCCTCCTGAGTGACTAGAACAGTGCTGTAATTCTTACAGGTCTCTGGAGCTGCAGCTTTCTTCTTTTGGGTGGTCAGCTTGCACAGTGTTGATGAGTCAGGGATGCACTCCCAGTCTTGTGATGCTCTTTTTACTCTACTTTGGTGAATCCAAAGAGCCACTGATGCCACATTTACTGCAGTAGGGGTGGATAAAATGACAGTAAATGTGCCTCTACAAAGAGGTTTTAATGGCTGGCCAGTCCTTTTTTTTCCCCCTGTACAGCATCCCCTTGTTTGAAAGAGTGGGTGCCTGTGGTTAGACTCACAGGCAACCATTCTCTAACCCACCAACATAGGGTGACCAGGGTGGAACTTAGTGCCTGCACCTCCTGTCTCAGGATGAGGTTCCCCAATTTTTTAAGTCCACCCTTTATACCATTACTAAGAGGAGGTGGGTGCCCATAGAGTATTTTGTAAGGAGAAAACGCAGTCTGTTTAGTAGGGCTGGACCTAATTCTCAGCAAGTTTACTGGCAAGAGCTGGTCCCAATGCAGGTGTGTCTCCTGACAGGTTACAGAATTGCAGTTCCAGAGTCCAATTCATCCATTCCACCTTCCTGGAGCTCTGGGGCTGATAAGCTGTGTGCAACTTCCTGATTATTTTCAATCCTTTTGCCCCCAGTTGCACTACTTCCACCACAAATGCCATTCTGTTGTCTGACCCAATGGTAATTGGAATCCCAAATTGGGGAATGATTTCCTTTAGGAGGAATTGAGCCACCTCCTGTGCCTTCTCCATGCAGATATGGAAGGCTTCTACCCAACCAGAGAATGTACACACAAACACTAACAGGTATGTATAGCTTTGGACCCAGGGGAGCTCAATGAAGTCCACAACTATATTTTCAAATGGGGTCCCTCTGACACTTTGCACCCCAGGCAAGGCCTTAGGCCCCTGGCATGGGTTATACTGTTCACATATTACCTGGGCTATGCTGGCAAGCCAAGGGATGTATAAGTGTCTGCACAATGTAGTCTCGAGAGCCCTCTAGCCAATGTGAGCCTTTGATGAATTTGCCTAACAAAAGCTGGGGCTAGGGCCTCAGGAATTGCAATTTGGTCATGTTCAAATTCCCACTATCCACCTGAGAAGTAGTTTCCTTTATCAGTTTGGAAACAAGTGCTCTCATGCTATGAATAGCTATGGTCCCGTTCTGTCAGCAGGGTAGGGAACAGTGCAGCAGTCAGGGCCACAGATTCTGTTGTCCCCTTGGAGGCTGAAAGTTTTGCTTCCTGATCTGCTCTATGGTTTGGTTTCCCAGAGCAGCATTTATTTCCCCCTTTTGATGTTCCCAACAGTGCTTGAATTTTAGGGGCTCATACCACATCTAAAATTTCAAGAATCTCCTTGTCATACTTTATGTCCTTCCCTCATGAGTTGATTAGCCCCTTTTTCTTATATAAAGCCCCATATACATGGAGGTGGTGAAGGCATACTTGGAGTCTGTGTATATATTGACACCTTTCCCTGTTGGGGAGCTCGAGTTAGTGCAATGAGCTCTGCCCTTTGCGTTAAAGTTCCTTTTGGCAGAGCCTTTGCTTCAATGTTGAAATGTAAGATCACCACAGAATAGCCAGCAAGTCATTCTCCCTCTTTTACAAAGCTGTTACCTTCAGTGAAATATTCAGCATCTGGGTTTTTAAGGGGCTGGTCTGTTAAATCCAGCCTACTGGAAAATGCCTTGTCCATAACCTCAACACAGTCATAATCAGGCTGGCCCAGCCTGACAGGTAGCAGGGTTGTAGGATTTAGGGTCCTCCCTACCTCCAGGTGAATGCATAGATTTTCACATAGCATTAACTGATTCTTGACCATCTGGGCATTAGTCAGCCAGTATTGTCCCTTATATTCCATTAATATCAGCACCAAATGTGGCACGTGGAGTGTTAGTTCCTGTCCCACAGTAAATTTATTTAGCCTCTGTCACTTTAAGCACTGTGGCTGCAAGTGCCCACAGGCAGGGTGGCCACCCCTGTGAAACAGAGTCAAGTTGTTTGGAAAGATATGCCACTGGACAACACCATGACACAAGCATTTGAATTAAAACCCCTACTATGACCCTGGAGCTCTCATGTACATACAAGAAGAAGGGCTTGGAGATATCTGGGAGTCTCAATCCAGTTTCCTTGTTGAGGGCTCACTTGATTTCTTCAAAGGCCTTTTGCTATACTCTTTCCCACAACAAAGACACCTGTTCTCCCCACTTTTTGGTGTTATAAAGGGGTTTTATCAAAATGGAGATGTTAGGTATCTAAATCCTTCAGAATACTGTGGCCCAGAGAATTTGCTGAACCTGGTGTCAGGTGGAGGGGACTGGGGTTGAGTGGACATCCTGCTTTTTCTCAGGGCTGAGTTGATATTGGAATATGAAAGCCAAGGTATTTAACCTTTTTCTTCACGTTGTTTAAAAGAGCCCCTTTGTGGCACTCCAGTATTTGAAATCCCCAGGAATTATTAGGTTCCCAATGGGGATTTTCTTCTTTTCTTGGGGAGCTATGTCTGGGCAGAAGCCTGCACATTTACTGTCCCCATTGGCCTGACTTTTTGGTTTCTTTCTCACTGGTGTGTATGGGGTTAACACTGGAGGCTCCACAGAGGCAGCTACTGGTTATGTCATGAGTGAGTCAAGGGAGGCACTCCTGGGGATGAGCCAGTCTAGGGAGACAGCCTCTCCTGGTACAGCCTGGCTGTTGGGAGCAGCCAGAGGCAATAGAGGGTACAAAGGTGCATAACGTGGGAGGATTTCCTCTGCTTCTCCAGATAAAACAGCCTTTTTGAATTCCTTTGGGCACTTTGAAGAATCTGTTATTTGGGCTAACATGACTTTGCAATTCTCTTCCAGACAGTCTCTCAGCCAAGGGGGCTGGGAAAGGAATGTGTCTTGCCAGGAGTCAATATAAGGGAGTTGGTCTTGTTCCCCTGGGTCACCTGCAACAATCCTAAACACCCTACTAATGAGTTCTATATCTAGAGACCCACCCCCAAAAGCAGGCCAATCTATTTCACAGAACATCCAGTGTTTTAGGGGAAATAGCTTTTTATCATAATTTCCTGTCCCTTCATAAAATTCTTTACCAGGAACACCAAGGGGGTTTGTTTACTCTGGTTTCCACCCGTTTCCTCCCCTTAAAGAGGAGGACCAGGTGACAAAAGGCAGGGGGAGGGAGGAGAAAAGGGAAGTAGTAAACAGTCCCTTCCTCTGTCTCCCCTGCTGTCCTTATGGAGATATTTCAGGCTCCTCTTAGCATTGGTGAGACTTTATAAACTCTGCATCAGGACATCTGAAGAGAGTCACCTTAAGCCATGTGAGTTTGCCACAGACCCATGTATGGGGACTCAACACGTGCTTCAGCCTGTCCAGTTGAGTTGGAGCTCTCCCAACATTTTTATCATTCACTCACATTACTCACATTCACAGGACATCTCCAACCTGCCAACCAGCAACTTAGAGTTGCAGTTTACTGTTTGTCTTTTATACGAGAACTGTGAGACTACTAGGGTGACTCTGGGAGGTGATCAGGCTCCCCTTCTGCCTCTTAGGGTCAGGCCTCAAAATTGAACCCAGGGTCTTAACTGTCTGATGGGTGGGCACTCCCTGGGAAGGTTCCAGGGCCTCCCCAGTTTCTGTTGTTCTCCTGAGGTTCTCACCCTGATATGCCCAGAGTGCTAGTCCCACATGGATCAGTCAGTCTGCTGGCTCCAGGGAAATAACCTCTCCTGGCATCACAGGGTTTGTACGCCTGGGACAAGGGAGTTGAAATCTGTCTCCAAATCCTGGATGAGCTCCCAGAATATGTTACTGGGGCTTATGTACAGAGAAATTAGACACCAAGACTTTTTTTTTTTTTTTGAACTGAGAAGCAGTGAAGCAGTGTTTATTCATTCCAGCACTGGCTCAGAGGATTAGTATTCAGAGGCTAAGCACCAAAAGACTTATATACTCTGCTTGTTTTCCTGCTACATCTAAGTTTCTTTGTACCCCTTATCAAGTATACTATAAATTGTGGGCAGACAACTATACATGCACATGCACTCATGGAAATAGTTTGTGGTGCATTACTACAGAACTATGCATGTGTGCATAGATGTTGGAGGAGCTGCACCTACCTTTGAAATAGGAGGGCTTGACCCCCTCCCACTATACATTAACTTGGAATCAACCAGCATAAAACCAAGTCACTATAGGTAAGTAATTTATCTCTTAGTTATACTTTCCACATTTATCAAATGAAGACATAAGATTTGCCTTGTATACCAAGCAGTCCTAAAATATGATTATTTTTTGAGTGGTTAAAGCATGTGAAAATCCTTTGTATGATATATAAATAGGAGACAATTTTTTCTTAGAGGGAGCTAGGAACATTTTGGAGAAAGAGAGCTGACATATAAGAGCTTCTCTGGACATTTTAACTTCTGAGGGTATAATTTCCTTCCTGAGTGGTTAAGAGGATAGATCTTGGTCAGACAGACCTGTGCTGTGATTCCACCTGATGCACAAAATTTTTTCTATATTCACCCATTTAAATAATGTATGCTTTTGTTTTCTTGTGGTTAAAATGTGTGTAAGAATGTTTATTAGAGCTACTGGGAACATTTAATTTGAAAGTGTGTATAAAACACTTGGAACAGAGCCTGGAACTATTGACATTGGATGGAAGCCTGTATTGGACAGTTTTGATAATAGGGGTTTTAAGTGACTCAAAAGAGATAAGATGCAGCAAACTATACTGAAAACACATGACATAGCTTTAGTAATTCTCTTCAAAAATAAGGAGTTTCGTGTTCATTTTAAGAGGAAATGAATGATTGTTAATCTTCCCTGGTGTCTTTTTCACATTTTCATCTAAGAAATTACAGAGGTTTGAACCTGGATTGATGTAAAGATATACATTTGAACACAGAGATTTCTCAGTTATTGTCAACTCCTATGTACTTAACATGTTATTTAATAAAAAAAAAATTCTCCACTGCTTTCATAGGGAAAAGATTAGGTTAATGAGAGGGTTTGATATATTACTGAAGCCAGAATTGTCAAGACTGATACATTCACCACCAATTAAGAGAAAGAAAGGGAGATGTAGCCAAAATTAAGACATTTCATAGAACAAAGGATATGACTCTAATATTGTGGCATGTTCACTGACATTTTACACTTTTGTCAATTCCCAGCTTAGGCAAGAAGAGCATGAGGAGGATGAACCAGAGCAGTGTGTCTGAGTTCCTATTTCTGGGGCTCCCTATATGGCCAAAGCAGCAGGGTGTGTTCTTTGCCCTTTTCCTAGGCGTGTACCTGACCACAGTGCTGGGGAACCTGCTCATCATCCTGCTCATCAGGCTGGACCCTCGCCTCCACACCCCCATGTACTTCTTCCTCAGCCACTTGGCCCTCACAGATGTCTCCTTTTCATCTGTCACTGTCCCAAAAATGCTGATGGACATGCACACTGAGTATAAATCAATCGGCTATTCGAGCTGTATAGCACAGATGTATTTTTTCATATTTTTTACTGATCTAGAAAATTTCCTTCTTACCTCAATGGCATATGATCGGTATGTGGCCATCTGTCATCCTCTCCATTACACCACCATCATGAGAGAAGGACTGTGTACCTTACTCATCACTGTATCTTGGATTCTGTCCTGTGCCAATGCGCTTGGTCACACCCTCCTCCTGGCCCAGCTGTCCTTTTGTGATGACAATACCATTGACCACTTCTTCTGTGACCTTAGTGCCCTGCTCAAACTCTCCTGCTCAGACACCTCCCTCAATGAGCTGGTCATTTTCACAGTGGGATTGGCAGTCATCATCCTCCCACTAACATGCATCTTGGTCTCTTATGGCCACATTGGGGCCACCATCCTCAAGGTTCCATCCACCAAGGGCATCTGCAAAGCCTTGTCCACATGTGGCTCCCACCTCTCTGTGGTTTCTCTCTATTATGGAACAATTATTGGGTTGTATTTTGTCCCCTCATCCAGCACCTCCAGTGACAAGGACATAATTGCCTCTGTTATGTACACAGTGGTCACCCCATTGCTGAACCCATTCATTTACAGCCTAAGAAACAGGGACATGAAGGGGGCCCTGAAGAAACTCTTCCACAAGGCAGCAGTCTTGTCTCAATGATGTTTGCTCATCTTTATAACAGATATAGGTAGTCACATTACCCCATATCCTGCATGTCATATCTTGAGCCCAGCCTGGAATGAATACTCAGTAAATATTTGGTATCTTGAATTGCAACTTATTATGGTTATTCTTTCTTTTCCTAAAAACACTTTAGTATAAATTTTGAATTCTGAGTTGACCTTATTGATTACAGGTCTTGTCTACAACATTGAGAAATTACATACCTGGGGGTACTTATGTCTCTCTTCTTATATCACAGGAATGTATTAGTTGTTGTAAAACATTTTCATTGAGGCAAAATTGCTCTATAAATGTAGTATGCCTTTAATGTGTTCAGGTTAGTATTTTGATATGTATACATTGTGAAATAACCTCCATAATCAAATGAATTAATATATTCTTCATCTCCACTTAGTTATCATTTTAATTTATTTGTGTGTGATGTGAGAAAATTTAAGATCCACTGTACTATTGGATTAAATATCAAGTGTACAATACAGTCTGGTTCACTATAGTCATTGTGCTGTACATTATACCTCAGAAGAACTCTTTGGAACATTGTCCATTATGCTGGTGAAATAAGTCAAACTCAAAACAAGAAAATTACTCCATGATCTCATTTTATGTGGAAACTGCAATAACCAATTCATAGAGCAGAAGATAGGATAGTGGTTGCTAGGGGTTGGGAGGAGTAAATGTGTGTCCCTATGGATGTGTGGAAACTCCAGGCTGACCAGGCTCTGGTGCTATAGAAAAGTGGCAGTGCTTGGACTTGGCAAATCATGTATTTTCCTCTCCTTGCTCTCCATTCACATTCATTTCATGTTTTGGGTTGCTGGTGGTGATGATGGTGGGTCAGGAGAAGAAAGTGTAGAGCATGCTTTATTTCTCCAGGAAAAAATCCATATCTATGAGTTCAGCTCCTCCACTCAGGGACTCAAGTCTTCTGGATTTTAGAAATGTGGATCACTCTAAGACACTGCTGTTCTCTACACTCAGCTGTTCACTCTCAGACTAGCCATCTCAGGGGTGTTCTAACTGCATGCATGAGTTTGAACAAAATTCCCACTCAGTAAAAACTGAGAATAAGAAAGACAATGAAAGTACCCATGGTATGGAGGCTTCTTTTGCTCCCATTGAATTTTGTGTCTGTCTCATTCAATGTCTTCATTATGAATCTCTGTGAAAATAATTTCCATTCAGCTTCATGATACGAGTTTTATGTTATAAGCCTAATAATCTCTTTTCTTCTACATCTATTGAAAGACACATAGTTTTCCTTCTTCAGCCTATATTTATTTAAAGAGGAATATGATCAAAACTGCTTCTGTGGCTCAGCACCATGTAGCTTAAGAGGAGAATACTTGGGAAAAGAGATCTCAATTGCAGGTTGTACCTGACAGAGTGTGTGGCCTGAGGAAATTCCCTTCACTCCTCTGAATATCTCTTTCTTCTTATGTGCTAATTGAAAATATTCCAAAACATCTAAAATATGTTTGATTTGAAACAAATGTGATACCTTATTTGGCTTAACTTGACCCCTGACCAAGAATAATGAACATTAGCTTTCCCTTCCTGTGTATAGTATAACTTTTGTCCCATATATATGTTTATGTTTATAGCTCTGCATCCAACACTTTATACAAAGAAGATTTTTATTTCTTTGGCCTAATTACCCAGGAATGGAATTGTTGGGTCAAGTGTATGTTGACCTTTAATAGAAACTGACCAACAATTTTGCATCAATGTTCTACAGTACATGTTACTGCTGACCATATAAGAAAGTTGCAATTTCTATCACCCTCACTGCCTCTGGTATTGCCAGTCATCTTACATCAGCCATTCTAGTGGGTTTGCTGTGGTATCTCACTGTGGTTTTCATTTCCATTTATCTAATGACTAATGATGTTATGTATCTTTCTACAGGCTGATCTGCTCTATTCTTTGGTGAAATATCTTCTCAAATCTTTTACACCTAGTTTAAGAAAAATGGCTTTCTTTTCTCCTCTAAGTGTTCTGGATTCACATTTTTATCAGAAATATATTTTATAAATATTTTCTGCCAGTCTGAAGCTAGTTATTTTATTCTATTTTCTTTTGAAGCCTAAGTCCATCTTATTTTTATGAAGTTCAAATTATTATTTTTTCTTTAAAAAGTTCATTACTTTTTTGTCCTATTCAGTAGATTTTGATGCCTCAAATTTTCCAAGATTGTATCCAAGGTTCTGTTCAAACTAGCTTTCACATTATAGTTCTTAACATTTGACCCATTTCTAGTCATATGTTTTTCATGTGGTGCAACACACAACTCTATGTCCATTTAAAGCCTATTGATATTGAAGCATGCTGGCCCCATTTATTGAAGCATTATCATTTCCACATTCAATTGCACTGGTGCATTTCTAAAATATTATTTGACCTTATGTATATTGTTCTGTTTCCAAATTAATCACTCTATTCTAATTATTTGTTGAAATATTTTCCTATCCTCATGCAATTATTGTTTTTTTCCCTTTCTATGGATTAAGAAACAGTTTTGAAATTTAGTAAAGTCTGGCAGTTTGTTTCAAATTTTTACATTATTTTGTCTATTTTGCTTCCTTTTCATTTCTACATAAAATTAAGAATTAACTTCTAAAAGTAGGCTACTGCTATTTTGACTTTGATTACCTTATGTCTATAGGTCAATGGTGGGGAGAACCACCTCACTAATTTCATTGAATTATCCAATCTAGGTGCAAAATATATCTTTTATTTATCTCTTCATTAATTTTACCTGTGAAGGTTTTGTGGTTTTTATCAACTTGTTTTGCATGTGTTATGTTAAATTTATCCATATATAATTTTTGCTTTTTTCTACCGCTATAATAGTATATAAAAATTTTCAAGTCACAATGCTCACTGTGAGGAAATAGACATACCATTGATTTTTGGATTTTGTTCACTCACCTTGTTTTGCACTCCCTTGTTAAACTCATGTATTTCAAATAGATTTGGATTGTTTGATTTCTTACCCTCTTTTCCTGCTTTTGTTTAGATTAATTCAGTTTGTATTTGTTCCCTCTTTTTATGGCTGCACCTGAGGCACTTGCGTTCCCAGGCTAGGGGGCAAATCCAAGCTGCAGTTGCAGTTCTATAGCACAGCCACAACAACACATGATCCCAGCCACATCTGTGATCTGCACTAGAACTCAGGGAAATGCAGGATCCTTAACCCACTGTACAAGGCCAGGAATCAAAGCAACATCTTCATGGACCTGAGGCAGGTTCATTCCCACTGAGCCATGACAGGGACTCCTGTATTATTCTTTTTATCTCTATTATTTTCTTCTTAGGTATATCTTATTTTTGAGCCTCAGGTTTTTTCCTGCTTTGATTTTGTTTTTGGTATGTGTGTCTGCCCTATGCCAAATTAAAGAAGTTTACAAATTTTGTACATAAATAGAAGATTAAATAATATATAACTAGCATTTGGAGTGATATTTAAGGCTGTGCTGATGTTCCCAACTCTGGTATGTTTGGAGTATGAAGATGGGCATCAAAATACTTTAAAGGAGGTTTGTATTTGATACATGTGGAGAATTTATGATAGCAACTTTCCTTAATCATGCATTTAACTCATTTCATAAGTTCTGACTTAGGTGATCCCACAAGTGCATGAAGGTAATCTGGCTTTGTTGCCTCTTTCCATGTGGTTTAACCTGGATTTCCATTCATCATGCATTTTCCTGGACCTTTTCAAAGTTAGTTCCTTTATTCAAAAGAGCAAGCACCATGTACAAAATCTTCTCTATTATTCATCCATAAAAAAGTGAAGTAATGCCTTATGTGGTAACATTGAGACATTATCATACTGAGTTAAGTAAGTCAGACAGAGAAGGAAAGATATCATATGATATCACTTACATATGGATTCTAATAAAAATAATACAAAAGAACTTATTTATAAAACAGAAAGAAACTCACAGATTTGAAGCCAAGCTTATGGTTACCATAGGTGAAACCAATATGGGGATGGTAGAATCTGAAGGGTGGGAATAACACATACACACTACTGTATAAAATAGATGATTTACTAGAACCCACTGTTTAGGACAGAAAAATGTACTCAATAGTTTGCAATAACCTATGGGGGGAAATGGATATATGTATATGCGTCACTGATTCACTTTGCTGCACACCTAAAACTAAAAGAACATTTTAAGTCAGCTATATTCCATTTAAAAAATTAGAAAAAAAACAAAGAAATCCAGAGTAACCCAAAGGCAGTCATGATCTAAGACAATGGAGCCCATTAAATGGAGAATTTTATAGATATGAGGAAAGATATCATGAGAAAAAAGAATATGTGTGTGTGTGTGTGTGTGTGTGTATGGATCACTATGCATTACAGCATAAATTGACAGAACAGTGTAAATCAATTAGTCTGATAAAAATGAAAAAATAAAATGAGTACATTGGGGATGTTCAAGTAACATTCATTAGATAACTGACAAAAGAAATTTCAAGGCATATTATAGTCTTTAATAAAATTTCACAGTGAATACGCTCATTCAACAAATGATCAGCTAAAAATTAAAAATTTTAGGTAGATTGATGTAGGCCCATTTTATATGCTCCATGTATTGATATACAGAGAAGTAGAAATGCAAATATTATTACAATAAATTATCATAGAAAATAAATCTATAAGTATGATATAAAATAAAATGGATTTATGTAAATCCAAAATTTTCCAAATAAAACTCATTTTAGAAAGATAAAAAAATGAACAATGTAAAGGTGAAATACATTTACGTTATCCTTTGTTTTCATGACTTTTTTATTTGGATTGCCATCATGAAGTAGAACGGATTTTAAAAGCAGCAAATCAAAGAGGAATGCCCCCTCTGAGGAGTAAAATCCCACTTCACATCTCAGGCTATGACCTCTCAGGAGTAACATGAATCTGGTAGGAAGGGCCAGTATGTAGGTCTCCCCACATCTTCTTCTGGGCTCCCACGCACAGGGCATCTCCCTGATGTTCTTCCTTAGTGTTGCCTCACAGTCTGCCCTGAGAACCATCTTCCTGAGAATCACCTGGCCCCAGTTCTCATGAATGTGCATCACTGGATGTGGAGCTATGATCTGCATCTTTAACAAGCTCCCCAGCTGATTCTACAGAAGATCCCAGTTTAGGGACAACTGCTCTATGGCATCTGTCCTGGAGGCAGGAGGAGGAAAGCTGAGCAATTAACACAGGTTTAATGCATGTCTTGAACCAACAGCTTGGTGCCCTGTCTGGTTGGGTCCTCACCCTGATATTTAGAGCAAAATATTCACCCCTCCATTTTTGAAGGAGGGGTGAACTAACTGAGGAGTAAGCTCCAGGCTCATGACTTTTCTCTTGAATGCCAGTGAGATGTTCAGGACCATAGAATCTGTGGCTACACCTGGTCTCAGGGTGTCCTACAGAAAAGGTGAGAAGGTAGTCCATAGTCCTGGCAGCTAGATCACTTGAGCATAGATTTCAGAGCAGAAAAGCATGTCTTTTACTAGAATCAGGTGTGTGTGTGTAGGTATGTGTGTGTGTATGTATGTTTGCATGCATGTGTATACAACTGCTTAGCACTTCTATGTGCTCTTACGTAAGCCACTTCTTGTTCCTAGTTCCTAAAGATGGATAGAGGAAACGTTCTTGGCTTGTCTCTTTGAACTTTCTTAATAATATCACTTTTCATTTTAGATTGTTCATGTCGATGAGGTCATGAGAGCTTGTTTGTTTTGTGTATATTATATATATATATATATGTAAATGTATATTTTTGTTAGAGTATAGTTAATTTACATTGTTGTGTCAATTTCTGCTGGAGAGCAAATTAACCCAGTCTCATATATATATATATGTTTTTATATATAGTCATATGTGTATTATATAAATATATATATGTATGTATGTGTGTATATATATATATATATATATATATATATATATATGCACAAACACATTTTATATACATTCTTTTTTATATTATCTTCCAAACATGTTCTATCCTATGATATTGGATAGAGAGGTCATTGATTCAGGAGAGGTAGGAGAATGATAAAATTAGTACTAGTAAAAACATGTATAACTGGCAGTAATATTTTTAATTTTTCAAGCAATGATATTTCAAGACTGAGCTCAAAGACTCTTTGAGTCCAAGCAACAAGTTTGCATCTTTTTCTTTCAACATTTATATATAATGTACACTTTGACTACTTATTTTTGGTCCACTTTGATTTGACTATATGTCATTTAAAATTCCTCCAAATACAACTTATTAATGGATTTGGGATTTGAAAACTTCAATGTTTAACAAGTCAAAGGGCAAGGCTTATGTTTGTTTCTAAATGTACAGAAACAAAATATAAATTATGTACTACTCAGCCATAAAAAAGAATGACATACTGCCATTTGCAGCAACATGGATGGAAGTAGAGAATCTCATCCTGAGTGAAATGAGCCAGAAAGACAAAGACAAATACCATGTGATATCACTTATAACTGGAATCTAATATCCAGCGCAAATGAACATCTCCTCAGAAAAGAAAATCATGGACTTGGAGAAGAGACTTGTGGCTGCCTGATGGGAGGGGGAGGGAGTGGGAGGGATCGGGAGCTTGGGCTTATCAGACACAACTTAGAATAGATTTACAAGGAGATCCTGCTGAATAGAATTGAGAACTATGTCTAGATACTCATGTTGCAACAGAAGAAAGGGGGGGGGCTAAAACGTAATTGTAATGTATACATGTAAGTATAACATGACCCCCTTGCTGTACAGTTGGAAAATAAAAAAAAATATGTAGATTTAATTTTATATCCCTCTCATAGGTCATTTTTTCTTTACCAATCATGTGTAGCTGCAAAAAAATGACTGAGAAGGTGACACTCTCCTAGGTGATGAAAAATTTCCACTGAGCCAATTTCTCTTCTGTATCCACTCTCTTATCTGATAGTAAGTTATCTCATTTCCCATGATGATGCCATGTAATTTAAAGAATATTTGTAGGGTAATAGAAATGCAAACATTGACATATTCATCAGTAGAAAAGACTCCTTTTTATCTGGATGCTGTAAATCATAATATGATGGTTTCTGCTTCTCTCACATTCTATACATGCCAGCAGACAGGAGAGGGGCATGAGGAGGGAGAACCAGATCAGAATGTCTGAGTTCCTCCTCCAGGGGCTCCCCATCCATCCAGAGCAGCAGGGCATGTCTTTGCCATGTTCCTGAGCACATACCTGACCACGGTGCTGGGAAGCCTGCTCAACATCCTGCTCGTCAGGCTGGACATTCACGCCCACACCCCCATGTACTTCTTCCTCAGCCACCTGGCCTTCTCTGAAATTTCCTTTTCATCTGTCACTTTCCCTAAGATGGTGATGAAGATTCAGACTCAAGATCAACCCATTCCCTGTTCAGAGTGTGTAACACAGACATATTTTTCATGTTTTTGTTGCATTGATAACCTTCTTCTTTCAGTGATGGCCATTTGTCATCTTCTTCACAATGCCATCATCATGTGGGATGAGCTGTGTCTATGTATGTTGGCTGGATCCTTGGTCCTCTCCTGTGCCACTGTCCTGAACCCCACCTACCTCCTGGCTCAACTGCCCTTCTGTGCTAACAACATCATCCCCCACTTCTGTGACCTTGCTCCCTGATCAAACTGTCCTGCTCAGACACATCCCTCAATGAGCTGGTCATATTCACTGAAGGGTCTGCAGTTGTCATTTTGCAATTGAGTGGCATCCTGGTCTCTTATGGTCACATTGGAGTCTCCATCCTGATGGTCCCCTCTACTAAAGGGATCTGCAATACCTTGTCCACCTGCAGCTCCCACCTCTCAGTGGTGTCTCTATTCTATGGGAAAATGATGGCTGTGTACATTTCCTCCTCATCAGGCCAGTCCCATGACAAAGACATCGTTGCTTCCATGATGTACACATGTGGTCACCCCTTTCATCTACAGTCTGAGAAAAAGAGACATGACATTGGTTTGGGGGATTCTTTTCAGAAACAGTAACATTTTAGCCATGTTAGAATCACCTAACCGTGTTCTTATTTACTCACTGACCTTGTTATAAATGCCTTTAAAAGTTGTGTGTTGAACAACCATGTTTCTAGCCCTTTCTCGCTGTCCTTTAAATGGTCATTGTTGTTGGGTCAATCTCTTTCCCTTTGGTCATATATCTTGCCCATTTAATCTTCCATAACCCTAAATATGACATTAACCACAATACACATACACCATGTGATTTTTAAAGCACCAGACTCCTTTGTGTGTGTGTGTTTTTGCATTCATTTCTTTCAATATTTTATATTATTATTACTTTTGGCTCTTTTACAGTTTTTTGAAGTAATTTTATATTGTAAGTTTTATTATGGACATCTATTTGGGATTGGTTTTTAAATTTTTTAATTGATTCATTATTTTCAATTATAATCAACTTATAATGTGTTATTTTCAGTTGTAGATCAAAGTGATTCAATTTCATATATCTTATATAGTGTGTGTGTATATATATATGTATATGTATATATATATATATATATAATATGTGTATATTTAAGTTTGTTTTCCCATGTGTTATTACAATATATTCAGAATAGTTCCATGTACTATACAATTGGTACTTGTTTGTTGTCTATTTTATATGTAGAAGTGTGTATACATTAAGCCCAAACTCCTAATTGTACCTCCCCACCTTCATCTTTTTCCCCATAAGTTTGTTTTTCTATGTCTGTGGGTCTATTTCTGTTTTGTGTATAAGTTTATGTTATCATATTTTTGGATACCACATATAAGCATTATCATATTATACATGTTTTTCTCTCTCTGGTTTACTTTGTTTAGTATCATAATTTCTAGGTCCATCCATGTTGCCACAAATGGCATTATTTCATTCTTTATATGGATGAGTAGTGTTCTATTAAATATATGTGCCATATCTTTGTCATTCATATATTGATGTGCATTTAGGTTGCTTCCATGTCTTGGCTTCTCACCATCTAAATCTGCAAGTTTTCAGTTAATTTTCTAATGTTTAGTTTCAATAAACTCCAAAAATCTTATCTTCTTAATGTAGTATCAAGTTAATAAAGTACTTTTGTTCATTTGCTAAACCTAAATAAACTTGAATTTGATTGTGCTTTTGACAATAGGGGAGCACAGAATAGTCAATCCTGTTACCAAATTTCCCCATTCCAGGATGACAGAGTTTTCTGCCTGATTAGGATGTTCGTATTGAAAACAGTCTACAGCTATTGGATTAATTTTAGTCTTGGAAATGTGTTTTGTCTTTTCTCCAGAGATATCACTTCTAATATGAAAAAGCTAAATGCATATATTTAAAATTTATGCACTCTAAAATAGCTATTGCATGACTACTACGTGCCAGACAATTTTCTATATTCTGAGAATCCAAGTCTACAAAAATGTATCCCCTTGTAGAGTGTATATTACAGCACTCCTGATCCAGCTCATCATGCTCCCTTTTTACCCATAATAGTTTTTAACCTTCGAAGACACCAAAAATTTATTTTTAAAATTGTCATCATTTCTTTTTATTTTAGTACATGGTAGTTTTATTTCATTTTGTTTACATTTTTTACTGTGGTGTGGCTGATTTACAGTATTACATAGGTATCAGGTATAATACCCAGAAATTATTTATGTGTACTTACCATTTCATCCTACAGAAAGACATGTGCCTAACTACCCATACATAATAAAATTAATAATTTTTACTGATTCATCAAGGACATTCCTTTCTTTTAAATATTAAACCCTTTTTATTTTGAAATTGGTTCAACCTTACATAAGAATTAGAAGACTAGAGCAAAGACTTCTTGCATACCTTTCAGCCTGTAAGCATTTATCCATGCCTTGTTTCATCATTCCCATCCCCCCATTCATTCTCACACAGTCTCCATACACACAGACACACACATAATTTTCCCAGAACCACTTAAGAGTAAGTTGAAGACATCACGATACTTTATCCCTAGGACTGAAGACATTATTTTGTATAATCACAGTACAATTGTGAAAATCAGAATGTTTGACTTTGAGGTGATATTGTTACTTAATTTATAGACTGTGTGCAGCTTTTACTTATTGTCCCAATGAAATACTCTGTAGCATTTCTTTCCTCATCCAGGATCCAGCTCTGGGTCCAATATTGCATTTAGTGTCTTGCCTCCTTAGTCTCCATTATCTTGGAATGGTTTTTCGTCCTTTCCTTATGAACTTCACATTGTTCATTGTTTTTTTTTTTTTTTTTTAGCACTGCTCTTCAGTTTGAGCCACTTGGCTGTTTCCTCATGATTACACTCAGGTTATACATTTGGGGCAGGTATCTCATGGAAGGGATATTAGTTCCTTCTCAGTGCATCATATCAGGAGACCATGATGTCAGGTTATTTCATTACCTGTGATGGTAATTTTGATCCCTGGGTTTATGTGGTATCCACAGGTTTCACTGTTTTTAAATTGTTCTTTTTCTCTCTGGAAAGTCATAAAATGTGACCATTAGTGTATATAACTTCTCACAAACTGCTCCCATACTTTGGGTGGGCTATGTTCACTGTGTCCAGAGTCAGTGACTTTGGATGAAATAATACTAGATTCCAAGATGTGGATAAAAAGGAAAAAAAGGTCTTTGGGGTTCTTAGTGGCCATAAACTCACATTCAGAAATTTGACAATCCTCTCTCAAGAGTTATTCTTGCTGCTCTACTTACAAAGTATTTGCTCATATTTCCTACCAGTCATGAACCTCACTCAAATGGAAGTTTGAGGTTTGAGGCATCTGCCTTGTGCAACAGGAAGACTTATCTCTATCACCCCAGCAAAACTTGTGAACCCCCTTTGTTAGATTATCTTTGGAAGTATTGAACTTTTAAAAATTAAGGTGAAAAAGTTATTTTGAAAAAGCAGTATTAGTAATCAAATGATTTGGTAGCATAATTGTGCATGGATGATTTGGTATCTTTACTGAATATTTGCCTTTATTTGTGAGCCTTGTCATTTGTGGTATTTTTGTTTCTGGTTGTGTCCTTTTCTTTTCTGCCTAGAGAAGATCCTTTAGTATTTGTTGTAAGGCTGGTTTAGTGTTGCTGAATTCTCTTAGCTTTTGCTTATCTGTGAAAATTTGGATTTCTCTTTCGAATCTGAATGAGAGCCTTGCTGGGTAAAATAATCTTGTTTGGATATTTTTTTCCTTTCACCATGTTAAGTATATCATGCCAGTCTCTTCTGGCCTGCAGAGTTTCTACTGAAAAATCTGCTGATAACGTTATTGGGGTTCCCTTGTATGTTATTTCTTTTCCCTAGCTGCTTTCAATATTTTCTCTTTGTCTTTAATTTTGGTCAGTTTGATTAATATGTTTCTCTGGGTGTTCCTCCTTGGGTTTATTTTACATGGTACTCATTGTGCTTCCTGTGTTTGAGTGAGTGATTCTTTTCCCATGTTAGGGAAATTATCAGCTATTATCTCTTCAAATATTTTTTTCTGTCCCTTTCTCTCTCTCTTCTCCTTCTGGCACCATTATAATATAGATGTCGGTGCATTTAACTTTGTCCCAGAGTTCTCTGAGACTCTCTTCATTTCTTTTCAATCCTTCTTCTCTTCTTTGTTCCACATCAGTGATTTCCACTAGTCTGTCCTCCACCTCATTTATTCATTATTCTGGCATCTCTTCTTGCTTAAGTTTTATATCTTTTATTTCTTTGCTCAGTGTTTCCTGTAAATTATCAATCTTTGCCTCCAGTTTATTTCCAATGTCTTGAATCATCTTTAGCATCCACAGTTTAAAGCCTTTTTCCTGGAGGCTAATAATCTCCTGATAACTTAGTTGTTTTTCTGGGGTGTTTACTTTCTCCCTTATCTGAGTTATAGTTCTCTGTCTTTTCATTTTTATAGGCTTTTGGTGTGGTGACCTTTTTGCAGACAATAGAGTTATAGCCTCTCTTACTTCAGGTGTCTGCCCCCCTCATGTCTGAATTTGGTACAGGGACTTGATATAGGCTTCCTGAGGGGAGGCACTAGTGCCTGCCCACTGATAAGTGGGGCTTATTCCTATCCCTCTAGTGGGGGGGGAGCTTTGTTTCTGGGTGAGAATAGAGGCAGATGTATGCCTGGGAGGTCTTTAGGCAGCCTGTTTACTGATGGGTGGGGCTGTGATCCCACCTGGATTATTGTTTGGCCTGGAGTTTCTAAGCCCTGATGAGTTGGGCCAGATTATCCCAAAATGGCCACCTCCAGAGTAACACATGCTGATGAATATTCCCAAGAGCTTTGCCTGCAATGCCCTTCAACCACAAAAAGCTACAGTCACCCTCTATTTTCCAAGGTGATCCTGCAAGACATAAATTCAGGTCTGACCCAGATTCCTATGAGGTCTTTACTTTGCCCTGGGATCCAATGCACATGAATGTCTGTGTGTGCCTTTCAAGGATGGGGTCTCTGTTTCCACCAGTCCCATGGAGCTCCTGCACACAAGCCCCACTGGCCTTCAATGCATGATGCTCTGGGGGCTCCTTCTCCCAGTGCCTGATCCCCAGGTGTGGGAATTTGATGTGGGGCTCAGAACTCTCACTTTTGTAGGTGAGTCTCTGTAAGACAGTTATATTCCAGTCTGTGCAGCTTCCCACCTGGGATGTATGGGATTGCTTATATCACATAATTGGCCCTCCTAACACTTGATATGGCCTCATCTTTGTTTTCTGGAGTAGGATATCTTTTTGAAGGTTTCCAGTCCATTTGGTTAAAGGTTGCTCAGCATTTTGCTGTATTTTTTTTTTTTATGACAGAAGTTGAGCTCCAACACTTCTATGCTGCCATCTTAATCCCATCTTAAAATTGTCATCGTTTTTTACTAGGCTACAGCTGCATTTCTATGTCTGGGATAAATAATTTTTAAGTTTTTATCGGTAAAAACATCTGTGAATAAAGGAGTAATACAAAAGGGAGGGCAAAGAGTTCCCGTTGTGGCTCAGCTGTAACAAACCTAATATCCATGAGGACAAGGATTTGACCCCTAGCCTTGCTTAGTGATTTAAGTATCAAGTGTTTCTATCAGCTGTGGTATAGGTCTCAGATGCAGGTCAAGTCCCACCTTGCTGTGGCTGTGGTTTGTTTGGGAAACCACAGCTTGTAATCCACCCCTAGGCTGGGAATTTCTCTATGCCATGTGTGTAGCCCTAAAAATGTAAAATCAAAATGATGGTGGGGGAGAAAGCGTGATGTGGTGGGGTTCATAATTTCACAATGTGTGGTCTAGGTAGAAGGTAACATCCAAAGATGTTAGTGAGGACAGGGAAGTGAGCCATGGGGCTGCCTGGGAAACAGCATGGCTATCAGCACCTGGAAATACTCTGAGGGGAGATGGTTCCTGGACTATCCCATGGACATTAATAGAGCCTATATACCTGTACAGGAATAAGTCAGGAAGGAATGGTAGGTGATTAGTTCAGAGATATCAGACCAATTCTGTAGGGCACTTAAAGTCAAAGTAGGTGTATTAGTCAAGATTCTCCAGATAAGTGGAATAAGTAGGGTGTGTGTGTGAGTGTTTGTGTAAGAAAGATTTATGGTATACCTATCATGGTATTGTGGGTTAAATGATGCAATTGCCACAGCAGTGTCATAGGTGGCTACTAAGGCTCTGATCTGAGCCCTGGCCTGGGAACTTCCATATGTCAAAGGGCAGCCAAAAAAGAAGAAAAGAAAAGGGAGAGAGATTTATTTTAAAATATTGGCTAATATAATTGTGGAAACTGGGAAGTATATTCTGCAGGGTATGTTGGAAGGCTTGAAACAGGGAAAATTTGCTGTTTGATTCTGAAAGCAGGATGCTGACAGAAATGTCTCTTCACTGTGGGAGATCATTCTTTTCTTAAGGTCCTTTACTGACTGGATGAGGCCCACCCTCATTATGGAGGACAGTCTGCTTTAGTAAGAGTGTTCAGATTCTGATGTCAATCTCACCCATATAGACACCTTCATAGAAATATCTAGACATGTGTTTGATCACATATCTTAGTTCTGTAGCCTACCCAAGTTGACATATAAAATTTACCATTATAGGATTTCCCATTATGGCACAGCAGAAATGAATCTGAGTAGCAACCATGAGGTTGCGGGTTCAACCCCTGGCCTCACTCAGTGGGTTAATGATCAGCATTGCTGTGAGCTGTGGTGTAGGTCACAGAAGCAGCTCATATCTGGCATTGCTGTGGCTGTGGCATAGGCCAGCAGCTGTAGCTCCGATTAGACCCCATATGCCACAGGAGTGGTGCTAAACAGCAAAAAAAAAAAAAAAAAAAAAAAAAAAAAAAAAAAAAAAAGGCAAAAAAAATCAACCATTATAGTTTAGGTTCTGGTTCTCAGTCTGATTTGGGAACCTGCTGGAAGGGATTCGGTAGACGAATAACATGGCCATACTTGATTTTGTTATTATTTCTTTAAAAAACCCAGATTTTTGGAGGTATAAATGACATACAATGAAATTCATGTAGCTAAATTATAGCATTTGATTCAGAGAAATGCATAAAGAACTACCATACAATCCATCTATCCCACTCCTGTGCATGTATCCATAACCCAGAGTCCCTTTTCCAGAGTTTTATATTCAATCCTCCTTCTCCTGAACAAGGCATAGAGTGTTCCCTTCAACACTTTCCAGTGGAGCAGGGAGGCATGCACATTTTAAGGGGTTTTGTGTTCTAATGAAACCCTGTGTCAGTGTTGGGGAACTTGCAGAAGCACTTACACTGCCTGTGCCATACACTGCCTTTGGGAGAAGCTGTGCTCATGATGCAGATGCCACAGAAAATGGGGAGCACCTGCTTCTCAGCATAAGCATGAACAGGAACCCAAGGTACCACTTATATCAGGGACACTTTCTCCTATGAAACCAGGTGCAGCTTAGCCCCTGTGGAGCCTAACCATCCTCGTTCCTGAGGGGCCAGGAGGGAGTTGTGCAGTTCACCCAGTGGATTGCTTCTCTAGTCAGAGACTCAGGTGGATTCCCTCTGGGGTCTCTTTTGGATGGAGAAAAGGAAATCTCCTTGTGCATCATTTTGAAGCTGGAGAACTGACATGAGACTCTGTAAAGGTCCTCAGGTCCCCAAGGTTTGCTCTTTTTCTATGGATTCTGAGTCTTCTGGACAGAAAGTGAGGATTCAGGTAACAGAATGAAGCAGAAGGTATTTGAACTCAGAGCACAGGTATAGCTCAGAAGGAGACCAGAAACCTCCCTAGTCGGGCATGTATGTCTGTGTGCACGTGTGTGTGTGTGACCATCAGAGAACTTAGTGTATTTGCGTTTGTGTGTTGTATTGTATGAGCGTATTTGTGTATATGTAACTGACAAACACACTGAATGACACACACTAGGATATACAGAGTTTAGAGAAGACTGGACATTTCCTTACTGTGTGCTTATTCTATGTGCATCTGCTGCCTGTGTTCCATGTGTAAGACCTTGTAACTTGGTTGTAATTTGAATATGAATAACTTCTTGTAACAACACTTTTAGTCTAGGATGTTTTACAGTTCTGAGTGTATAGCTGTATTGTACATTGGTATTTTGTTTGTGAGTTTTGCATAGAGTTATTTGAAGCTGACTTACACCTTGACTGTATTTATCTAGTGAGAGTATAAGCCAGAGAAATCTATAACTGTCCACTTGGCAAGTGTGTGTCTGTAATGGTGTGTGTGTACTTTTATTTTAAAATTTTTCCCCAATACAATTTTCTTGCTACTGTACAACATGGTGCATAGTGACCCAGTTACACATACATGTACACATTTTCTCACATTATCATGCTCCATCATAAGTAACTACACATAATTCCCAGTGCTACACAGCAGGATCTCACTGCTAATCCATTCCAAAAGCAATAGTTTGCATCTATTAACCCTAAGCTCCCCATCTACCCTACTTCCTCCCTCTCCCCCATGGCAACCACATGTCTTTTCTCAAAGTCCATGATTTTCTTTTCTGTGGAAGGTTTCATTTGTGACATATATTAGATTCCAGCTATAAGTAACATCACATTGTATTTGTCTTTCTCATTCTGACTGATTTCACTCAGTTTGAGAGTCTTTATTTCCATCACTGTTGCTGCAAATGGCATTATTTTCTTCTTTTTATGTCTGAATAGTATTCCATTATGTATATATACCCTGTCTTCCTAGTCCAATCATCTGTTGATGGGCATTTGGGTTGTTTCCATATCTTGGCTATTGTGAATAGTGTGTGAGTTCTTTTATGTATCAAACCCACACATTGATTTCTTTGACAGAGAAGATATAAATACCTGTGTGTGTGTGTGTGTGTGTGTGTGTGTGTGTGACAGTCTCACATTTTTTAACTTCCAGCTGCCTGAGACCAGAATCCACACATGCAGATCCACAGGAAACCGACTTTGCAGAGCTATTGACACCCATTTTTCTGTTATTGGACTACTCCATCAGGGCCCCTGGAGGCCCAATATTTTTGACACTCTGCTCCAATTTTGGTCAGTCGATTTAGAAATGACTCATTTTGGAAGCATGTATTTTGACAGTATGATCTTTATAATTCCTCATGTAATAACTTGGTAGCCTTTTCTGTGGCCATGGTGATTCTCTGCATCCACAGCTGAAAGATCTTGTTTGCAAAGTGCTTTAGAAGCTAGGGACACTGTAAGCATGTAGCACACTGTAGTCTCTTGAAGACCCATGAACTTGTCTCTCCATTTCCTATTGTGTAGGGAACAATATTTATTATGAAAACAGGAAAATCAAGCCCATCCATAGTCTCTCTCCCTCTCAATACCCCACCCATACATCACACACTCTCTCCTCTTCACTATTGAGCAATTTTCCAGCCATCTTTTTGCACATGGTGCTGATGGAATTGAAGTGCCTCATCTGTATTGTTTTCTTCTGATCACATTGCAGCTCCTGAGTGTCATTAGTAGCTCTGGTTCTCCTTCAGGAGATCAGTGAGGTTCTGAGCTAAGTCTGATCCATCAGATTTCAATGAGAAGCCTGTGCCTTTCAGGACAGTTAAATGGCTTGTCCCTCCTTATGCCCCATGAATTGAGTCAGTTAATGAACTCAAAGCAAGTCCTTGGTCTGGAGCAAGCATCTACTGACAGATTCTTACACAGTGTTAATGTCATGTTCCTCTCTCAGGCATATTTTAACATTTAACTTTTCACTTTTGGCATTTGACTTTAGCTTCTCTACCTCCCATAAAAAGAAATGGGTGGTTTCTCTCTCTAGTGAAAGATGAACAGAAAAATCAACATTTGAGACCAGGTTCTACTATGCAATATCTATGTGAGACTGTTTATGTGTTTTCACTACTCCTGTTTGTAAAAAGCAAGGAAAAAACACTGTCTTCTCTATTTCCCAGGAACAAATAAACACTGATCAATTCAATGAAATTGAAATCATATTTAAGCCATTGGCAGTCTAAAGGGCTGCATGAATATGAGTATGGACTGTTATCTGAGCAGTTGGATGCCTTCAATCCTGAAATAGTTCTTTTTAAGGTCCTGACTATTTTGTGTAAATAAAGAGAGCAATAGTATGGTTATAGGAGCAAAGATTCCAATATATATATAAAATCTTGTGAGGAAATGTGATTAAAGCTGTTACTCAATGGTCAAGTTCATTGCCTACTCCTTCTGAGTATTTTGATAATGAAGGTTTTTTTAATCTTATTTTTTAGGTCCACACCTGCAGCATGTTGTCAAATCAGAGTTGCAGCTGTGGAGATAAAACCACAGCCACAGTAACACCAAATCCAAGCCCTGTCTGTAACCTACACGGCAGCTCTCAGAAATTCTGGATCCTTAACCCACTCCTTGAAGCCAGGGATTGAACTGTCTTCCTTATGGATACTAGTTGGGATCTTTAACCACTGAGCTACAATGAGAACTCCCAATAGTGAAGTTTTAATAGCACCTCTCTCCTAAGACTATTGAAATATTCAGTGAGGCAATCATGCAAAAATCCATTTGTCCTGCATTGTGTTCATTAACTGTGTGAAGATCAGTGTGAAGATCAATATCAGCAATAGTGCTGTTCAATCTGGTAACTGGCTTCTAAGAGACACCCCAATGCTTCAGTATCCCTCAGCTCTCAGACCCCATCTCAGATCTCAATTGTCTTTCTAACAACGTGTATCCAGATGCGAGCCAACTTGGAGAATCAGATATAGACAAAATAGATGGAGGTACATGCACTGAAATAAGCTTTATTTTGTGACAAGAAGATAAACGTGCATTAAGATAAGTTCCAGTGATAGGATATGTGCTAAGAAACACACCTGAAGTGTATGAGTGGTCAGATAAGTTAACATAAAATTTAGGTCAGCTTCTGGATGCTTTATGGTGACCACCACATAGTACTGTTTTTTTTTTTAATTTCCTGAATTTGATAATGGTTTATTTTGGATATTTATTCTAACACAAAAATATTAGTACTTTTTTGTTGTCTATTTGATACAGAACAGTGTTCTTAGATATGAATGCATAACTAATTAGAATCATTTTTGTTAAGTCTATGAATGTGTTATATTGCCATCTTCAAGTTAGAGAGGGATGAAATGAGTACCACATATAGACAGAGATAGATGGAAATAATGTTTATTTCACATTTTTATATATGATTTTTATTTCATCCATTATAGTTGCTTTACAGTGTTGTGAATAAGGTTTTTTTCCTTGGCAAGAAGATAAACATGGATTAAGATAAATTCCACCAGGGAACTAACCCCAGTGATAGGATATGAGCTTAGAAACTGACCTTAAGAGTGTGAGAACTCAGGTAGGTTGACATAAATCTTAGGTTAGCTTCATGGTCCTTTATAAACCACCGCATAATATTGTTTTAATTAATTCATATACTTGATATTGGTATTTTGGGGATATAGGCCCTCTCATAAAAGGTAAGTTATGCAATTTTTGGTGTTAATGTGATGCAGGACAGTGTTCTTAGATATTCATGCATAATGAATTAGAAGCCTCTTCATTAACTATGTGAAGGTGTGATATTGCCATCTTCAAGTTATAGAGACATGACCTGAGGCCAAGAGAAATTTAGTATCCCAAGTCCTACAGCAAGAAACTGGTGGAACCAAAATCGACAACACAGGTATTCTGGCTTCAGGTTTACACCTTTGGTTAGGTGTGCCCTTGAGGGTTAGTATCCTGAGGAAAGAGATCCTGTATGTCTTATTTATTCTTGTATGTCCAGTTAGTAACTTAGTGCCAGAAAAATGGTTGATTACAAAGAAAAAAGAAGGAGGTCCATTTGTGGCTCAGTAGTAATGAACTGAACTACTATATGTGAGGACACATGTTTGATCCCTGGCCCTGCTTAGTGGATTAGAGATCTGGTGTTCCTGTGAGCTCTGGTGGAGTTGGTAGAAGTGGCTCAGATCTGATGTTCTTTTTTTTTTTTTTTTTTTTTTTTTTTTGTCTTTTTGCTATTTCTTGGGCCGCTCCCACGGCATATGGAAGTTCCCAGGCTAGGGGTCCAATCGGAGCTGTAGCCACTGGCCTACGCCAGAACCACAGCAACACGGGATCCGAGCCGTGTCTGCAACCTACACCACAGCTCAGGGCAATGCCGGATCGTTAACCCACTGAGCAAGGGCAGGGACCGAAACCGCAACCTCATGGTTCCTAGTCGGATTCGTTAACCACTGCGCCACGACGGGAACTCCATGATCTGATGTTCTTATGACTGTGGTGTAGCTTGGCAGCTGCAGCTCTCATTCAAACCCTAGCCTGGGAACTTCCACATGCCACAGGTGTAGCCCCACCCAAATAAAATAAAATAAATGAAAAGAAAAAAGAATAAGGAAATTGCTGGTTTTCACTGAAAGGAATCATTTTGATTGTTGAGAGTGTCACTTGCTTTGACCAAACCAGGTGATTAAAGAAATAAAGGAATATATTATTTTTCTCCACTAGAAAGTGAGAGACCCTAATGTGACCACAATCACAACTTCAGAGTCTCTGACATGTCCCACTACCCATCCTTCCCCAGCAGACAGGAGAGGAGCAGGAGGAGGGATAACCAGAGAAATGTGTTCAAGTTCCTTTTTCTGGGGCTCCCCATCTGGCCAGAGCAGCAGGGCATGTTCTTTGCCCTGTTCCTGGGCATGTACCTGACCACCATGCTGGGGACCCTGCTCATCATCCTGCTCATCAGGCTGGACCCTCACCTCCACACCCCCATGTACTTCTTCCCTCAGCCACCTGGCCTTCACTGACATAATGTTTTCATCAGTCACAGCTCCAAAGATGCTCCGGAACATGCAGACATAGTGTCACTCCATCTCCTACACTGGGTGCAATTCCCAGGCATATTTTTTCTTAATACGTGGGAGTATCAACAGTTTTCTTCTCACTGATGACAGGCATTTGGCCATCTGTCACCCCCTCCACTATATCATGATTATAAGTCAGAGCATGTGTCTCCTGTTAGTAATCATGTCCTGGACCCTATCCTCTACCAGTGCCATTTTGCACACACTCCTCATAGCTCATCTCTCTTTCTGTGGAGACAACATGCTCCCCCATTTCTTCTGTGACCTCTCCACATTACGTAAGCTGTTCATTCCAAATACCACAGTCAATGAGCTGTTCATCCACACTGTGGGAGTGGTGGTGGTCCTTACCCTGCCATTTGTATGCATCTCAGTCATTTACGGGCACATAGAGGCAAGCATCCTTAAGGTCCCCTCCACCAAGGGCATCTGCAAAGTCCTGCTTGATCCTTTCATCTATAATCTGAGAAATAAAGATATGAAAAGAGATCTTCAGCAGAACACTTTCATAGTGATGAGACTTGTTTTCCCTCTTAAATGAATATAAGACATTTTCCATCCCATCCCTGTTCTATGTAATGTGAGCATCCTTTTCTCTCTCATTAGCTGTTTCTTAGTGGTACTCTTTCTTCAGTCTCTGTTTCAGTTGAATATTATTTTCTTCTCTGTTTAATTTTTTGTTCATTATAGAGTGGGAATGCTTTTACAAACACACTGAATGGAAAAGACAAATGCCATATCATGTCCTTTATATGTTCAATCTTTCAAAAATGCCAATTTCATGGAAACAAAGAATAGAATGGTGGTTGTGAGTGGCTAGGGTTAGGAGGAGGTGTTTGATGCTGGTCAGATACTTTCAATTTGTAGTTTTAAGTGTAAGTATTGAGGATCTAATGTAGAATGCTGACTGTAGTTAATAACACAGTATCTCATACTGAAAAGTTGCTGAGGGTAGATCATAAGAATTATCAACACCCAAACACAAAGTTAACTGAGGTGATGGATATGTTGTCGTAATCTTGGTAATCATTCCACAGTGTATATGTAATCAAATAATCACACTGTGCACTTTCATTTATAATTTCTTATCCACATGTTAGGTCAAATTCTGAGTCCAGTAAATCACTTATGTATATTTCAAGCTTGAGCAATATTTTTACCCATTTACTGGAAATTTTATTTAAACTCTAAAAAACATTGTAATAACATACAAACGAAAAGCTTATACAACATGTATAGAGTTTGTATATGTGTGTATACATATGAAGTTGTATATGTGTATATTGATGTTCATGTAGTTACATATATATGTGACATATCACACTTTAAAGAATAACATTAAATAAAATACTCATTTCATAATTTAGGCTTAATTAGTGGAAAACTAGCAATGTTGTTGAAGTCTCTTGCATCTCCTCTTGAAAGTTCCCAGTATCTTTAATATTTTCAATGTTCCTTCATGTCTCTTCAAAGTTTTAACAGTCCTATTTTGATTCTTCAATTTTGCTGGCTCTAGAACTACATATAAATGTAATAACACTATTTTTTCCTCTAGGTTTTGCATTGTTGTCTGATATTGTCCTTGTGAAATTTATCTATATTTCACTGTGAAACTATAGCTCACTTATCCATTCTATAATTTATGGTCATGTTTCTTATTTTCAGCATTTTGCTCTTATGAACAATGTTGCTACAAACATCTCACACATTACCTGTTGTGTATAAGCAATAGATTCTCTACATTAAATGCCCAGAAGAAGAATTATTGAATGTAGGCATGAATGTTGAACTTAACTGTCACTGCTAAATCTGCTGAAATAGTTGTACCAGGAAGCCAGTTTGGAAAGGCTACATACTGAGTGATTCCAACTATATAACATTCTGGAAAAGGCAAACTATGGAGACGGCAAAATATTCAGTGTTTCAAAGGGTCCAAGGTTTGAAAAGGGACAAGGATAAATAGGTAGAGTAGAGGGGATTTTTAGGGCAATAAAACTATTCTGTACGATACCAGAATAGTGGATGCAAGCCATTATGTACTTGTCAAAAATATTTTAAAACTGAAAACACAAAGTGAATTCTAATGTTAACAATGTACTTTAGTTAGTAAAACATATCAATAATAGTTCAGTCATAATGAATATACCACATGGATGCAAGATGTTAATAATTAAGGGAAAACTGGGTAAGGGTGGAGGAAAAGTGTACCAAAACTTTCTGCTATACTTCCCTTTAAACCTAAAACTACTCTAAGAAATATAGTATATTAAGTTTTTAAACATTATACCAATTTAAATATTCATCACCTGAGTATGAGAGTTCTTATCACCTTACTTCTTCAACAACACTTGGCATTAACAAATTTCTTAATGTTTACAATTCTGACAAATATACATTATATCGCCTTGTGGTTTTACATTCTCTTTCCATGGTAATTTATGATGTAGAGCATCTTACCTTATGCTTATTGGCTCTTTGTGGAAGAGGTGGCTGGCTGTGCATCAGCATTTCAGGACCTCCTTCCCAAGTGTGAAATTGTCTCTGGGAGGCAGCTACCATATTTCCAACTACTCTAGGTATGGCTACATGGTATGTTCTTCCTGTGTATTATTTCTTAGCCAGAATTTGAAAGAAGCACATGTGTCTTCCCCTTCCTTGTCTGGAGGCAAATTACATGCTGCACTGAGAGGTCATTGGATTTGGTCTCTGAATAACCACATAGTGCAATGCCATCTACCCTTTAGAAGACCCACACTGGGCCATTTGTTCAGCCACCATTATCCTTACTGGTACACAGTTTTCCTCTGTGAAATCCATGATTCTGTCTTTTCCAGCTTTTCTATTGAGCTGTTTCTCTTTTATTTATTGCATTATTGGAAAATTCTTCCCTTTTTTTACTATCTATCAATGTTTTCATTTGAGTGTGATTAAAGTTCTTAATGTACTATTTTGTCTGTGTGCTTTATAGTGCATACTGGAGAAATTCACCTCAGAAATACAACCATTCTATTATACAGACAACAAGGAGGGGGTAGGGCATCAGCAAAAGTGCAGAGACTGAGGAAGGGTGGCCTCAGATGTTTTATCAGGAGGAGCATCTCAAATTTGCAGAAAGAGTAGGAGGAATACTCCAGTGCAATCCCCTCTAAAACAGTTTGCTGTAGATAATTCAGCATTAGGTAGATCCACTCTTGCACTCTTTCTCAAAGGCTAGAGGTGTTTAGGAAAACAATCTAAAAGAAGACTGAAATGACACTTCAATGACAGAGTACACTCTGTCTTTCAAATTCAGAGTATTAATACCAATTAAACACACACACACACACACACACACACAAACACAAACATCTTATGGGTAATAGCTCTTATATGCAAGGCATTTTCCAGAGGTTGGGGGAAGTTTGTGACCTTGGAAAATAGGAACCAGATGAATGTCTAGAATAAAACCCATGCTGCTGTCTTAATTAATACAGTGTAAACACCTGACTTAGGTGTTATCAGAGTAGGATAATAAAACATCTCTTATGTATCCTTGCTAAAAGTTCATTAGAATTCAGTTTTTATAGCACTTGGACATTTCCATGCCCCAAAAGGATTTTGAATTAGCATAGTAAATTGTGTGCTTTTCAGTGTGGTTTAAACAAAATACAATCAAATTTTTAAAAAGATAGAAGGGACTTTTCTGTCTCATGTCTATAGAGCTAGTGTGCTATATTCTCATGTAAAATTTAAAATCTTTGCCTTTAGTTTATTGAAATACATTAAGTTATTTTTAATGTGGTACAAGGTAGAGATTTGTTTTAAAGTTTTAAAATATAATTAATTTTTAAAGTGTTCATTCTTTCTTTTTTTTTGTCTTTTTTGCCTTTTCTAGGGCTGCTCCCATTGCATATGGAGGTTCGCACACTAAGGGTCTAATCAGAGCTGTAGCCACTGGCCTGCCAGAGCCACAGCAACACTGAATATGAGCCACATCTACGACCTACACCACAGCTTATGGCAATGTCAGATCCTTAACCCACTCAGCAAAGCCAGGGATCAAACCCGCAAGCTCATGGTTCCTAGTCGGATTTGTTAACCACAGAGCCATGATGGGAACTCCTAAAATGTTCATTCTTTCTCCCCTACTCTTCCACAGATATCCATGGCTAAACATGAAAAGTATCAATCAGGCAATTTCACCTGTACTGTAAATATAGCTGCAGGTAAATAGTGGGTAATTTGAAGGGAAAATATATCAGTAAGGATTTGTTCCTAAGAGTAAAATAAAAGCATATATTTTTCCAGTTATTGCAAAAGCTGGGGAACAGAGGTCAGGGAAATAGCCATTGAAGATTTAAATTGGTTGTTATGGCTAAATATTTCAGGCTTAAACATAAAATTGTTGGTTTTAAAAGGTTGACGGGTAGTAGATGCAAATCTCAAGGGACATGGAAAAACTCCCCCTACTGTCTCAGTCTGCTGTAGTAACACAGGTGGCTCTGAGAAGCCCATTGGGAAACTTTGGTGAACCTCACCTCAGCTTATGTATCTGCCTGTAATGTAATTACCTCCAGAGAGTAATGGCTTTTCCTCTTCCACCTTCTAAATCCCCCATAAGTTCCACTCATTGGAAATCATTAAACATGAGCAACCCAGAAAAGAAAAAATGTGAAAATGTAGTTTCCACCCTCACCACTTAAAGGAGGGGAAGCCTTAAAAATGGGTGATAATGGGAAGTTCCCACTGTGTCATTGTGTGTTAAGGATCCAGCTTTCCTGCATCTATGATTAAGGTCTTGGCTCCAGCTCAGATTTGATCCCTGGCCAGAAAACATCCACATGTAAAGGTGCAGCAAAAAAAAAGTGTGTTTTAATGATGCTAAATTAACAATAGGCAATCTTATAGTTCATAAGGATAAGGAAGGAGGATTGGGTAGGAAGCTGTGAGTCTCAGGAACAGGATGAAGAATGTGTGAGGCACAACCACTCCAAATGAACCCATTTTAGATCAACTGAAATACAGCTGGCCACAGAAGCATGAGTGAGAGCAGCCAAATCCAGAAAAACCACCATCCCAGGCTAGATCAGCCAAGCCTCAACTGACCCTCAGATTCATAAATAATAAAAATGCTTTCTCTGAAAGAAACATCTTTATAAGAACCTCTCATCTCCAACTCTTATCATGTTTTAGATCCACATCTAGGTTGAGAGTCTCAAGACTTATGGCATTTAAGACTTATTGGGTATTTCCTATAAATATCTTCACTTTATGTTATACAACTCACTTTGGCATCTGCTCTCTCATGTCTTGGTGCCTCAGTTGAAACTTCCAGTTTGACATCCTGAACCATTGCTCCCCCTGCCTGTGATCATCAGGACTATCTAGAACATCACGTGTCAGGATAATGTAGACTTGTTAAGTCTCAAGGAAAGTGACATCTTCTCTAGGAAGTTCTTCAACATATCCTCTGCTACTAGGCCAAGCTGATGAGTCCTCCTCAGGACACTGTATTGTGTATCAGTGATTCTGGTCCTTGGCTAAATCGTTCTGGGGTCAGAAATCCAAGATTCAAATCTTCCTTTCACTAATCATGATCCTAAAGCCCTCCTTGCCTATTTAAGCCTGAGTTTCCCAACATATCTGTAAGAGTTTTGGTCAGGAATAAAGTAGATAGTTTGGATATCAATGGATATATATGAAAAAATAGTCACTGGAAATTAGCAGATGGTTTTACCAGATAATAAGCTCTTTGAGGAGTTCCTGTCATGGCACAGTGGAAATGAATCCAACTAGGAACCATGAGATTATGGGTTTGATCCCTGGCCTTGCTCAGTGGGTTAAGGTTCCAGCATTGCCATGAGCTGTGGTGTAGGTCACGTATGAGGCTCAGATCCTGCATTCTGTGCCTGGAGTGTAGACCAGCAGCTGTATCTCCAATAGACCCCTATCCTGGGATCCTCCATATACTGTGGGTGTAGCCCTAAGAAGACAAAAGGAAAAAAAAGCTCAGTGGAGATGACATTTGTTTTGTTGTTGAATATCTGCAAGCTTTGGGGGATGAAGGAAATGTGGGCTGTATTACTGAAGGACAAGAAAGCAATCCATTTTCAGTGTAAGGAGAATAAAATTTAATATTTTCTCCCTGCAAGTTCTGGCAGGACTTGGGGTCCTTTGATGCATAGGTGCTTGGGTGCAGTGAGAAACCACATTCTCACCAAAATGAAAATTCTTCAGAAATGGAGATGTGAAAGTCCAGAGAGGTTTTATAAAATTTGAAAGTTTGTGGGAATGCCAACCCTGGCAACTTCCATTTAATGATACCAGCCAAAGGGACATAGCATCCTCAAAGTATTTCACAATCCCTGTTATCTGAGAAAAGAGAAAATTAAGTCCCATGACTCATATTCCTCTTTACTATCCCCCCTAACAAGTGTAAAAAAGAAAAAGAGCAGCAGAGATTTCTGAGTGGCAGCTGAGGAAAGAAGACAAGTGAGCTCTATTTTCAATAATTTGTATTTACATGTAAATGAAGGAATAAAATCTGGGAAGTTTTAAAAGAAAAGTTTAGTATCAGTTGGAAAAATAGGTTTTCTTACTCCAGAGTTTTCTCCAGGCCCCTTTCATGTCTTTATTTCTCAGGCTATAAATGAAGGGATTCAACATGGGTGTGACCACTGTGTACATCAGTGAAGCAATTATGTTACTGTCATTGGTGTTGTTGGATGAAGGAAGAAAATATAGACCAATAATTGCCCCATAGTAGAGAATAACTACTGAGAGATGTGATCCACATGTGGACAAGGCTTTGCAGATGCCCTTGGTGGAGGGAACCCGGAGGACGTTGGCCCCAATATGGCCATAAGAAATCAGAATGCATACGAATGGAAGCATGATGGCTGTCAATCCTGCAGTGAAGATTACCAATTGGTTGAGGTATGTGTCTGAACAGGACAATCTGAGCAGGGCAGCAAGGTCACAGAAGAAGTGGGGGATGGTGTCAGCACAGAAGGAGAGTCGGGCTAAGAGAAGGGTGTGCAAAAGGGCACAAGCACAAGCAATGATCCAGGACCCAGCAACAAGCATGACACACATGCTCTGACTCATGATGATAGCATAATGCAGAGGGTGACAGATGGCCACATACCTGTCATAGGCCATCGAAGTTATCAGGAAACTGTCCAGATCAGCAAAGAGTATAAAACAGTAAGTCTGTGAAATGCACCCAGCATAAGGAATGGATTGATCCTGAGTCTGCATGTTGATCAGCATCTTAGGGACAGTGACAGATGCAAAGGAGATGTCCGTGAGGGCCAAGTGGCTGAGGAAGAATTACATGGGGGTGTGGAGGTGAGGGTCCAGCCTGATGAGCAGGATGATGAGCAGGTTTCCCAGCACCGTGGTCAGGTACATGCCCAGGAACAGAGCAAAGAACATGCCCTGCTGCTCTGGCCTTATAGGGAGCCCCAGGAGGTGGAACTCTGACACGCTGCTCTGGTTCTCCCTCCTCATGCTGGTACATCAGTTGGAGGGGAATAGTGGAGGAAGTTGAAGAGAAAAGGTAGAATGTTTTGGGATAGAAAAGTTTTCAGTTTAATGTAGCATAATGGAGATATTCTCTTGATTTAGGGAATGTCTTCATTCATATTTTCATACATTTACTCTATTTTGCTGGATAAATGAATGGAAAGCATAGTTTTCTTTCTCAGTCTGGTGCCAATCTCTGCAAATGACAATGCTAAGAGTTAGTGTTTATTAAATGCTGTCCTTATACAATGTTCTAATAGCTTACATGTATTAAGTGATGTGAACATCATAAGAATCTGAGCTATGTAGGGATGCTTATTATTTATACTTTCTGAATGGGATAGCTAAACCAGGGAGTATCATAGTCACTGATGTAAGAAGAGAAACTGGGATTAGGATCCAAGCATTTTAATCTGGAGTTTTTTCTCTATAAGCAAAACAAATTATTTGACATTCAGAAATTTCTTTGCCCTTTGTAATTTTGTGTGTAATGATCTATTGAATCCTGCATCCTCTGCCTCTCTCCACATTCCATGATTATTTCTAATTTGCTCATTGGATGTAGACCAAGAGTCTATCAAAGGTGATTCATGCACCAAATTCATGTATCAAATAAAAGATGTCACATCCAATTCAATTCATCGTGACAACCTCTTTAATAAACTTACATTAGATCTTGTTCAAGACTTGTTACAATATTAGTAATCCTGAAGCTCCATGTCACTTGTTTGCACATTCAAAGAAATATAACCTAAAAGCCATATATAATTCTTTTTAAAGGAATTCCAATCTTTTCAGTCTCTAGTGTATCCCATGAGAGATTTATTTCCTAATATAAAACAATATTTCTTAAAATTTGTATGTATTTTTAATTTATTTTTTAATTTTTTTATCTTTCAAAGTATTTAAAAAGGTTTTGTTGACATATAGTTGCTCTACAATATTGTGATAATTTCTGCTGTACAACAATGTGATTCAGTTATACATATACACACATCCATTATTATTCAGGTTCTTTTCCCACATAGATCATCACAATACATTGGGTAGAATTCCCTGTGCTATACAACAGTTCCACACTGGCCAATAATTCCATATACCACGGTATGCATATGACACACTGTTAGTCTATATCTTTTTTTAAAGATGGTGGAGATTCACAATAATCTATCAAAGCTTATTATAAAACTATGTTGGTTACAACAAATAATGCATTATCAGGAGTTCCCATCCTGGCTCACGAGTAATGACCCAGCTGGTATCTATGAGGATTCAGGTTCAATCTCTGGCCTCACTCAGTGCTGGTTAAGGATCCAGCATTGCTGTGAGCTGTGGTATAGCTCACAGATCCTGCTTGGATCTAGCATTGCTGTGGCTGTGGAGGTAGCCAGCAGCTGCAACTCTGATTCAACCCCTAATCTGGGAACTTCCATATGCCATAAGTGCAGCCCTAAAAAAGCAAAATAAATAAATAAATAAACAAAAAAATTTAAAAAAGAAGAAGAACAGATTAAGCCAGTAGGTGAAAATTCATGTCAATGACTACAGCAAAGTAACCAACTATCTCCTGATGTCAGAACTAGATATCACACTAAGATATGTATTAAATTATTTACCATTAGATCTCCCAGAAACAGGTGAAAGACAGTTTGCTACTTAATCCTAAAGCTGACGGCTTTCTGGACAGATCCCAGTACCCAGGACCAAACTCTGATCCTAAACATATTGTAGAAAATGAGAAATGGAATACTCTCTCTCATTTTTAAAGGTACTTTAGATTATTTGGGTCACTTTTTCATGGGAGAGGACATGCAGAGTTATGCCTGTATAGTGTGATTTTCAGATCAGTAATGACTCTTCCATATCTCTACCCAAAACACCAACCCCAATAGGCTGCTAGATTCTTTTGGCAAGAGAAAAAAAAATCTTTAAGGTCCTAACTATACATTAGGTTTAAAAGTAAATATTCCTGGGAAAGAGAGTCATATGGCCAACTCACATAGATAGAAGGGCTGGGAAGAGTTCAGTATTTAGGGACCAGGTTCAGATGGCCAAACAAGAGCATTGACCACTTCAGTCAAAGTGAGGATGGAAGGAGATTTGGCATTATAGGCAGAATAAGGGCAGGGGCAGTAGACACTTTTAACAGAAGTACTGTCTTTCCAGTTTGGCTGCATGACTGCTCTATGACTAGAAATAGCCACACTGTTACCGAAATCTGATTTAGCACCTAATTTTTACCAGGTGCTATTAAAATACTATTCCCTTCTTTCCCAAAACTTTCAACATAAACATTCTCATTTTAGAGATGAAAGCATTGTAAGGTTGTGATATAACTTGCCCAGTGTTATAGCACTAGTATGTGGTGGTCCTGGGATTTGATCCCATGTCTATCAGGCTTCAAAAACTATATTCTTTACACTATATTTCATGCCTTCATTAACTATGTCTTCAAGTAAGATAGTATTTGATGCCTAAGAATATTCAAGAATTTTAGGAAGGATTTCCTACTGTGCCACATCAAGTTAAAAATCTGGCATTTTCTCTGCAATAGCTTTTGTCACTGCTGAGGTGCAGGCTTGATCCCTGGCCCAGCACAGTAGGTCTAAAATCCAGTATTGCTGCAGCTGTGACATAAGTAATAGCTGCATCCTGGATTTGATCTCTAGTCTGAGAATTTTCACATGCTACAAGTGCAGCCAAAAAAGAAAAAAGAAAATAATTTTGGGAAGTAAATCAGGAAGTTCAAGGATGATTGAAAAATCTTGTGTTTTTAAGATATGTGCATAGAAGGTAATATCAATAATAGCAATAACAATAGTGTTATAATAATGATCAATCATTAATAATGTTTACTGTGTGGATAATATAGGTCAGTTGCAGTAACGTGTACTTTATATCAACCTAACAGTGCAACAATAAAGGCATTATTCACACTTAGCCCTTTGGGAACTCAGCCTTAAGAGCAAAAGTAATTTACTAGAGATCACTCATCATGAAAATGATGGACAAGTCATTTAATCCCATGTTTCTAACCACCATGATATATTAATTCCTTTAAAGCAATATTTAATGAAGAGTCATCTGGATATGTTCTCCTCATTAAAGGGAAGAAGACGGGGTCTGTCATTTCCTCAAAGCTTTTGGGTGGATTTATTGCTTCAGTCCTTAATCAGATAATCAGAAGTGAAGAGAGACTAGGAGACCCAGCTACTGTACTTACAAAGACAGCTGCTCATAAAATGAATTTCTCAGGGCTCCAAGACAAAATCCAGGTCAATGTGTTCAAAGGCTACTTAATGTCTATCAATAGGTGAAAGGTTAAGGCAATTATGATACACATTCACTGGAAGTAATGTCATATAGCTATTAAAATGAATTCATGAAATTTAAGATGTAATTTTTGAAGGAACATAATAGAAAATTTTATATAAGCATGTTTACAACTATTTGCAAAAACAATGCACATTATATCATCATCATAATAATAATGTTTATTATTTTTAAACCTGAAAGTTTTTTAATTTTTTTTTCTTTTTAGGGCCACACCCACAGAATATGGAGGTTCCCAGACTAGGGGTCCAATTGGAGCTGTAGCTGCCAGTCTACACCACAGCCACAGAAATGCCTCATCTGAGCCACATCTGCAACTTACACCACAGCTCACAGCAATTCCACATCCTTAACACACTGAGAAATGCCAGTGATTAAACCTGCAACCTTATGGTTCCTAGTCAGATTAATTTCCACTGCACCAAGATGGGAACTCCTAAACCTGGAAGGTTTTGTTCGGAGCTCGCATACATTCCAGATACTCAGCAAAACTGTGGAAGAGAACATCTTCTTAAAAGGAAAAGTACAAACCCCAAGGAATTATAATTATTGTCTACCTAAGTTATTTGAGATGATACAACAAAATTATAAAACTGCTTGACATAACTTTAATTATCTGTAAGATTTTGTAACAGGCCATTCTCACACATGGGTGCACACACAAACACACTGCTGAGTGAAGTATAAAAGTATTTTCCTTACCTAGCTCAGGAGTGATCAATTCAAAAAGTGTTAGCTCCAGGGTATGAACTAATTTTTTATTTTCTCCCCAAAAGACTTAGATCTGGAATGGGGAGAAGCCACAAGCTCAAACCTTAAGTGAGGAGGTGGTACACTCTCTTTTTAACCATATCCAAAGCAATTACAAATGTATTCATTTTTATCAGCCAGTATGGGACCTAGGGGACCAAGGTCAATAAATTCTGTTGAAGGACAATTTAGGAGTGATAAATGAGCTTTCCTTAACTATTCCCCACGGAGGTTTGTGTTTGTCAGATACTATATATAGTCAACTCCTTTGGGTATGTAAATGAGGACTCATTATTTGTAGATTCATTTAGAGAATGTTCACATTGATAAGCTCATTTAATGCTCCAAATCATTCTGGTGAGGGTAGTATTTTTTTCTATTTCATTGCAATGAGAGTGACTCAAAAGTAAATGGGCAAAGTAGGAGGTTTCAAACAAAAACACATTAACTTCACATATAAAGCCTGGTTCTGTTGCAGCAAAATGGCTCTCCTGCAGCAATGGACACTGTATCCTGTGGAGCCCTTCTTTCTACATTCAGTCCAGAAGTGGTAGGAGAATTGCTACTTATCTGTGGGGAATAAAAGCATTTTGCCAGGAATTATTGGGCTTCTGTTTCTCAGAAATATTTTTTTTTCTTCTTACAGACACACCTGAATGCATATAGTTTTTTTTAATTATGACACATAATAATAGTGGTAATAGGGCTCAAAATATATTCTTTAGCCATAATAATGGGTGTGAGAATCCTTAAGAAATATACTCCATTCAGACTGGTGGAAATAAATACACAGAATCAAGTGAAAGATATAGTATTTTATTCTTCTTTTCAAAAGTTCATTTATTTCCTCATTGATAAAAATATTTTGTAACTACTAGGTGTCAATAATATTATGAAGTGCTCTGAATAAAAATTTGAAGACACTATTTTTTTATCTAAAAAAATCTCCCAATATAGTGAGCAGAATAGACAGTACAGTGTGTGTCAAATGATGCAATGTAGGCAAGTGCTGAGTTGTATGGGAGCACTGAGGAGAGGGTATCAAATTGAAATTTAAGAGGTCAAGAAAAGTAGGTTTCAGGAAGTCACAAGTAAGCGCAGACCCAATAAAATCCAAACAATAAAAGGTGATGTGGGCATTTTACAGTCAAAGAATTTGGAAGAGAGAAAAACAGTGGAAGAGAAAAACACATGGAAAAGATAAAAGGTGACAAATTCAGGAAACAGTTATCAGGGAAATTAGAACAGCTGAAATGTCCATTTCAACAAGGGAAGAGGTTCAAGATGAGGCCAGAGAAACTAGCAGGAATGAATGGTACAGACCCTTGAAGAGCATGTACAACAATTTTCACCTTTTCTAAAAGGAAAAGTAGAATTCTAAAAGGATTTGATCCAAAGACTGACAGTGTCTTCTTAAAACATATTTCTATTAGTGAAGAATGGATAATGAGCAAGTGTTTGCAGTAGATGGAAGGAATGTTGTCAGGGCAAGGATGGAGGGATGGGATGTAAGACCAGTAGCAGGGATGCCTGTTTGGAAGTGGTCACAGTTGCTCGTTTATGAGATTATGGAAGTCTGAGGCAATGGAGGTGGAGAGAACTCTATGGATTTAAATTTCCTTCAGAATCAGAATTCAAAGGATTCAGTAATTTGGGAGTGAGATGACTTTGATGAGACCCTGGAAAGTGAAGGCATTAAAAAAAACTGCTAAGTTTACAGCTTGAATAGCTGAGTGTATGCTTGTGCCATTTTCTGAGATAGGGGAACTAGGATAAACAGATTTGAGAAGATTTTAACAAACTGAGTAATAAATATCTATGGATCATTCACAAGAAGACATTCAAGAGGTAGGTGAATATATTTTGGATCCAGATAGATATTAATGGTCCATCATTATAGAAGAGGGTGAGATTGTACAAAAGAAATGAGATGAATAAAAAAATTCAGAAAAGAAGATGAGTATGGAGAGAAGAAAAATAGGGGAAGAAAGGAGGGGAAAAAGACCAAAGAGAAAGGAAAGAACAAAGAGAAAGGGAGGTGAACAGAGCTGAACACAGGCCAGAGAGAAGACTGGCAGTTAAGGAAATGACAGAGAAAGAGCACCCCCAAATGGCATCAGAGAATGAGAGATATGGAAGGAAAATAAAAAAACATGGGACAATGGGAACGTAGGGGAATAGGAAGGTTAAGTGATGAAAACAGCCCACTGAATTTGCTAATAAGGAAAATTTTGGTGATGTAACCAGGAGCAATGTCAGTGAGTGGTGGGACTAGAATCTAGACTAGAGCAGATAGAGGAAAAAATGGCAAGTAAGGAAGTGTAGAAGGTGAAGAATTGGATTGATCCAACAAGGAAGTTTTGCTAGATGGGTGGGGTGGAAGGTCATTGCAGCAAAGTCTTTGGCAATAGGTAACAGAGTGCAAAACCATGAGATCTGTAGTGGAGAGCAAAACTAATTTGGGGAGAAATGGACTGGATCAAGTTATGAGGCCAAAGATTCTGGTAATGAATGAGTAGAATGGAAAGTGAGAACAGCATATTGAAACTTTAAATTTAATATGGAATCAATCTCAGTCTTCCTAATATAACCATGAGACTAGATGGCTAAAGTTCAGTGGAGGTTGAATGATTGAAGATGAGATCAGAGGATAAATATGCCACATGTTGAGTGATTCATTCATGCAGATGCTGCATGTACCCTAGCTGATAGTTAATTTGTAAAGAATAAAACTGATCCAAGTGCCAAAATCTGTAACAAAATATGAGCCACTGGAGTTTGGTAGTTGGTGGCTTGGCTTCAACATAGGACAGTTTCTACCCTTTTTTCAGTCCTGAAAAAAGCTTTCCTTTTAGAATTAGAATTAGAATTAGAATTAGAATTAGAATTAGAATTAGAATTAGAATTAGAATTAGAATTAGAATTAGAATTAGAATTAGCATTAGCATTAGAATTATGAGAGTATTCCCTGTTTTGGCTCAGTGGGTTAAGAACCTGATGTTGTGTCCCTGAAGTGAGGATGTAGGTCCCATCCCTGGCCCTGTTCACTGGGTTAAGGACCTGACCTTGCCACAAGCTGTGGCAAAGGTCACAGATGCAGTTCAGATCCAGCCTTGCTGTTGATGTGGCATGAGCCAGCAGCTGCAGCTGCAATTCAAACCCTAGCCAAGGAATTTCTGTATGTCTCAGGTTCAGCCATAAAAAGAAAAAAGAAAAAAAGAACTAGAATTAATTTAGAGGGGATGGTCAATGGGATCCTGCTGTACAGCAGAGGGAACTGTATCCCATCACTTGTGATGGAACAGGATGGAGGATAATGTGAATATATATATTCACATTATATATATATTATATATATATATTATATATATATATGGCTGGGTAACTTTGCTATACAGCAGAAATTGGCAGAATATCATAAATTAACTATTTAAAAATAGAATTAGTACTATAATTAGAAAGACATGATTGTGGTATAACTTTGAAAGAGAATAAGTAGATATAGCCTAGTTTCCATCAGTGAGGGAAGGGTTAAGGCAACTATAGTACACAGCACAGGAATATTACAACACCATTAAAATGTTTATGAAAAACTTATGATGTTATTTTTGAAAGACATAATAGAAAATTTGCATATTTATGACCATCTGAAAAATATAGAATATTTTCTTAAAACCTAGAAAGATGTGCTCCAAAATGTTAAAGTACTATGTTGTTAAAAGAGGAGAAATTTATACATTAAAAAATTTCCCAACTCTAATATTTATGTAATCATGCATTTCTTTTATATATACTTAAAATATTTTATAGTTTTGTGAATTTCACAGAAAAGAGACGATCTAGAAAGAGAAGTCCATGAGTTGACAAATGTTAAGAAGTAGAAGGAAGCCAAACCTACTAGGCACCACTGCTGTGTTTGATTGCTCTGCTTCTCACCCCCATCCACTCATATAGGACCCTGGGCATCTGCATCTATTAACCCCAAGGCATGAAACCATCAAAGGAAAAGTTCCTTGAGCCTCAGAAAACAGTCGCTCTCCTAAAAATAATTTGCAGCCAATTAGGAATTTCTCATTGCTGCTAGCAAACTGTTTGTATTCTGCTGCCTTGTGGGCCCTCAGCCTTTCTAAATACTGTGCAAAGAGAGAAGAAATCAAGGTCTTTGATTTATCCCTGGATTTTTATCTGTTAGTATCAGGCATGTAGAGACCCACATTTTTTTTTATTTCACCAGTACATTATTTTTTTCTACTGTACAGCATAGTGACCCAGATACAAATACATGTATACATTGTTTTTCTAACATTATCATGCTCCATCATAGGTGACTAGACTTAGTTCCCAGTGCTACACAGCAGGATCTCATTGCCAATCCATTCCAAGGTCAATAATATGCACCTATGAACCCCAAGGTCCCAAATTCTCCACTCCCTTCCCCTTGGCAATCACAAGTCTATTCTCCAAGTCCATGATTTTATTTTCTGTGAAAAGGTTCATTTGTGCCATATATTAGATCACAGATATAAGTGATAGCCTATGGTATTTGTCTGTCTTTTCTGACATACTTCACTCAGGATGAGAGTCTCCAGTTCCAAACATGTTGCTGCAAATGGCATTATGTCATTCTTTTTTAAGGCTGAATAGTATTCCACTGTGTATATGTACTACATCTTTCTAATTCAATCATCTGGCAATGAACATTTGGGTTGATTCCCTGTCTTGGCTATTGTGAATAGTGCTGCAATGAACATGTGGGTGCATATGTCATTTTTAAGGAAAGTTTTGTCTGGATATATGCCCAAGAGAGGGATTGCAGGATCATATGGTAGTTCTATGTATAGTTTTCTAAGGTACCTCTGCACTGTTCTCCATAGCGGTTGTGCCAGCTTCCATTCCCACCAACAGTTCAGGAGGGGACCCTTTTCTCCACACCCCCTCCAGCACTTGTTATTTGCAGACTTATTGATGACAGCCATTCTGACTGGTGTGATGTGGTACCTCATAGTAGTTTTAATTTGCATTTCTCTAATAATGAGTGATGTTGAGCTTTGTTTCATGTGCTTGTTAGCCATCTGTATATCTTCCTTGGAGAAATGCCTATTCAGCTCTTTTGCCCATTTTTCAATTGGGTTTTTAACTCTTTTGTTGTTGAGTAGTATATGTTGTTTGTATATTGTAAAGGTTAAGCCCTTTTCAGTTGCATTATTTGAAACTATTTCTCCCATTTTGTAAGTTGTCTTTTTGTTTTCTTTAAGGTTTCATTTGCTGTGCAAAAGCTTGGAATTTTGATTAGGACCCACTGGTTTACTTTGTTTTTATTTCTGCTTCCTTGGGAGACTGATTGCAGAAAATATTTTTAATTTTGATGTCAGAGAATGTTTTGCCCATATTTTCCTCCAGGTGTTTGAAGGTGTCTTGTCTTATGTGTAAGTCTTTCAACCATTTTGAGTTTAATTTTTTGCATGGTGTGAGGGTGTGTTCCAGTTTCATTGATTTGCATACAGCTGTGCAGTTTTCCAAGCAATGCTTGCTGAAAAGACTGTCTTTTTCCCATTTTATGTTCTTGTCTCCTTTGTCAAAGATTAATTGACCATAGGTGTCTGGGTTTGACTGTGGCTTTGTAATATTGTGTGATGTCTAGGAGAGAGATGTCTCCTGCTTGGTTTTTGTTCCTCAGAATTGCTTTGGTAATTTGGGTACTTTTGTGGTTCCATATAAATTTTTGGATTTTTTGTTCTAGTTCTCTGAAAAGTGTCCTGGGTAATTTCACAGAGATTGCATTGAATCTGTAGATTGCTTTAGATAGTGTGGCCATTTTAAAAATATTAATTTTTCCCATCCAGGAGCATGGAATATCTTTCCATTTATTTACATCTTCTTTTTAATTTCTTTGATTAATATTTTATAGTTCTCAGCATACAAGTGTTTAACCTCCTTGGTCAAGTGTTGTCCCAGGTATTTGAATTTTTTGGGTGAAGTATTAAAAAGTATTTTATTTTTTTATAATAGTTCATTGTTAGTATACAGAAAGGCGACTGATTTCTGAATTTTAATTTTGTACCCTGCTACTTTGATTAATTTGTTATAAGTTCAAGTAGTTTTTGGGTTGAGTCCCTAAGGTTTTCTATGAAGAATGTCATGTCATCTGCATACAGTGACAGTTTTACCTCTTCGCTTCCTATTTGGATGCTTTTTATTTCTTTTATTTGTCTAATTGTTGTGGCTAGGACTTCCAGTACTATGTTGAATAACAGTGATGAGAGCTGGCATCCTTGTCTTGTCCCAGGTTTTATTGGGAAAGCTTTGAATCTTATCATAATGGCTTTTATTATTTTACAGTTTTTTGCTTCTATACCAACATTGGTAAGAGTTTTGATCATGAATGGATGTTGGACTTTGTCAAATGCTTTTTATGCATATATTGAGATGATCATGTGGTTTTTGACTTTTGTTAATGTGGTGTATGACATTCATTAATTTGTGCATGTTGAATCATCTTTGTGCACCTGGGATGAATCCCACCTGGTCGTGGTGTATGATCTTTTTGATGTGTTGTTGGATTCAGTTGGCTAAAATTTTGTTAAGAAATTTTGCATCAGTATTCATTAAAGATATTGGCCTATAGGTTTCCTTTTTTGGTGGTATCTTTGACTGGTTTTGGAATTAGGGTGATGGTGGCATTATAGAATGTCATTGGGAGTGTTCCTACTTCTTCAACTTTTTGAAAAGGTTTAGGGAGAATGGGCATCAGTTCCTCTTTGTACATTTGGTACATTTCACTTGTGAAGCCATCTGGTCCTGGACTTTTATTTGTAGGGAGTGTTTTCATGACATATTCAATTTCCATTCTAGTGATCAGTCTGTTAAGTTGATCAATATCATCTTGACTCAGTTTTGGCACACTATTAGTCTCTAGTAATTTGTCCATTTCTTCTAGGTTTTCCAATTTGTTGGAATACAATTGTTCATAGTATTCTCGCATGGCTTTTTGGATTTCTTTAGTATCAGTTGTGACTTATCCCTTTTCATTTCTTATTTTGTTTATTTGGGTTTTTTTTCTCTCCTCTTCTTGGTGAGTCTAACTGGAGGTTTTTCAATTTTGTTTACCTTTTCAAAGCACCAGCTCTTCGTTTAACTTATTTTTTTATTTTTATTACATAATGAATTTATTACATTTATAATTGTACAATGATCATCACAATCCAATTTTATCAGATTTCCATGCCACACCCCAAGCATACCCCCCCCAAACTCTCTCCTTTGGAAACCATATGTTTTTCTAAGTCTGTGAGTCAGTACCTGCTCTACAAAGAAATTCATTGTGTCATTTTGTCAGATTCCACATGTGAGTGATAGCATTTGATGTTGGTGTCTCATTGTCTGACTGACTTCACTTAACATGACAAAATCTAGCTCCATCCATGTTGCTAAAAATGCTGGTATTTCTTTACTTGTAATAGTCTGAGTAATATTCCATTGTATATATATATCCCATCTTCTTTAACCACTCATCTATTGATGGACATTTAGGTTGTTTTCATGTCTTGGATGGTGGATATATTTCTGCAGTGAAGAGTGGAGTACTTGTGTATTTTTGAGTCATGGTTTTCTTTGGATAGATGCCCAGGAGTGGGATTCCTGGATCAAATGGTATTTCTAATTTTAGTTTCCTAGGGAATCTCCACACTGTTTTCTACAGGGGTTGCACCAATTTACAATCCCACCAAGAGTGTAATAGGGTTCCTTTTTCTCCACACCCTTTCCAGCACTAATTGTTTGTAGACTTTTTGATGATGGCCATCTGGCTGGTATAGGTGGTACCTCATAGTGGCTTTGATTTGCATTTCTCTAATAATGAGTAATGTTGAACATCTTTTCATTTGTTTTTTGGCCATCTGTATGTCTTTTTTTGGAGAATTGCCTGTTTAGAACTTCTGCCCATTTTTTGATGTGTTTTTTTTTTTTTTTTTTTTTTGGTATTGAGCAGTAGGTGGTGTTTATAAATTTTGGAGATAAATCTCTTGTCAGTCAATTCATTTGCCAATATGTTCTCCCATTCTGTGGGTTGTCTTTTTGTTTTGTCTAGGGTTTCCTTTGCTGTGTATAAATTTTTAAGTTTAATATAGTCCCCTTTGTTTATTTTTGTTTTTACCATCATGACTCTAAAAGGTGGATCTGAGAAGATGTTGCAGTCATTTATATCAGAGAGTGTTGGGCCTATGTTTTCCTCTAAGAGTTTTATAGTGTCTTGTCTTATATCTAGGTCTTTAACCCGTTTTGAGTATATTTTTGTTTATGGTGTTAGGGATGTTTAATATTTTTTTCTACTGTTTTTTGAATCTGTATTTTATTGAGTTCCTCAGTGATTTTTATTATTTCCCTCCTTCTGATACTTTAGATTTTGGTGTTTTTTTTTTTCCTAACTCATTTAGGTGGTGGGTTAAGTTGTCAAATTGAGATCTTTCTTCTTTTATGAGGAAAGCCTGTATTGCTATAAATTTCCCTCTGAGCACTCATTTTGTGGCATTCCATAGATTTGCTGTGGCCATATATTCATTATCACTTGTTTTGAGGTATTTCTTAGCTTCCTTCTTGATATCCTCAATGACCCATTTTTTCTTTAGTAGCAGGTTTTTTATTCTCCATGTAGTAGGTTTTTTCTCATTTATTTTCCTGTGGTTGATTTCTAGTTTCATGGCATTGTGGTCAGAGGAGATACTTGAAATAATTCCTATACACTTAAATTTTTTTGAAGTTAGCTTTGTGCCCAGGGAGTTGATCAATTCCTGAGAATGTTCTATGTTCACTTGAGAAGAATGTATATTCTGATTTTTTTGGATGTAAAATCCTGAAAATTTCAATTAAATCTAAATTTTCTATTGTGTCATTTAGGATCTTTTTTTTTGCCTTAGTGATTTTTTTCTAGATAAACTGGCCTTTAATGTAACTGGGGTGCTAAATTCTCCTAGTATGATTGTATTCCCATCACGTAACCCTTTTTTGTCTATTATTAATCTTCCCCCATTAATATTTTTTCTAACTCCCTTATGTGTCACTGTAAGAGGAATATATGAGAAACAGGTTAATTTTACCACTTTCCAAAATAAAACATATATATTTTTCATCTGACTGAATCAATTCAGACCTTAATATTCTCAAGAATTTTCATCTGAGCATAGAAAAGCATCATGAGTTTGGACAAACAGAGCAGCATGACTGAGTTCCTCCTCTTGGGTCTCCCCATCCAGCCAGAGCAGCAGAGTGTGTTCTTTGCCCTTTTCCTGGGCATGTACCTGACCATGGTGCTGGGGAACCTGCTCCTCATCCTGATCATCAGGATGGACCCTCACCTCCACACTCCCATGTGCTTCTTCCTCAGCCACTTGGCCCTCACAGATGTCTCCTTTTCATCTCTCACTGTCCCTAAGATGCTGACGAACATGTAGCCTCAGGATTAATATGTCCCCTATGCAGAAAGTGTAACACAGAATTATTTTTTCCTATTGTTTATGGACCTGGACAGCTTCTCTATTACATCAATGGCATATGACCACTATGTTGCCATATGTCTCCTCCTTCACAATACTACCATCATGAAGGAGGAGCTGTGTGCCTTCCTAGTGGCTGTGACCTGTTTCCTGTCTGGGACCACCTCCCTTCCCTTCACCCTTCTCCTGATCCAGTTGTCCTTTTGTGCTGACAACATCATCTGTAATTTCTTCTGTGACCTTGTTGCCCTACTTAAATTATCTTGTATCCTGTTCAAACATTGTCCTCAATGAGCTGGTCATGTTCACTGCAGGGGTGGTGGTTATTACTCTGTCTTCATATGTATCCTTGTATCTTATGGGTACATTGGGGCTACCATCCTGAGGATCCCTTCAACCATGGATATCTGTAAATCCTTGTATCCATGTGGCTCCCATCTCTCTGTAGTGTCTCTGTTTTGTGGGTCAATGTTTGGGCAGTACCTCTTCCCAACATTAAGCAGTTTCATTGACAAGGAAATCATTGTGGCTCTCATGTACACAGTGGTCACACCCAAGTTCAACCCCTTTATCTACAGCCTTAGGAATAGGGACATAAAAGGGGCCTTTGAGAAACTCTTCAGTAGAGCAACATTTTTTTTTTCTCACCATGACATCCAACTTGTACTTAAATCAGGACCTCATTTGGGTTCATCTCATATATTTGAGTTTCCATTTGAATATATCTCAATACTTTTGTGTCTCCAAGCCATAGGACAAATGATGGCATGCTGAATATACTTGGTAAATGTTTTTCTCATCAGAATTTCACTCCCTTATTAACAATGTTCTCTTTCATAAATAACTTTTGATTATCAAATGCTAAATTAATTTTATTACTTATTTTTGCAACTTGGGGACATACATAATACAATAATGTACAGTTGGTTATTCTTTATTTGAGGAGACATTTGGAAAGTGAAATATTCTGGGCCTATATTCAGGCTTTAACATACCCCATAATCTATAGAATTAGCTATATCATTATACTACACTTTTATGCAGACAATACAGGGTCTTCTTCTCATGCTTATGGGTCTTATTGAGTTGTCACTTAAATAAGATATATTTTTTTAGCTTTTTAGGGCTACACTTGTAGCATATGCAAGTTCCCAGGCTAAGGGTTGAATAGCAGCTGCAGCTGCCAGCCTACACCACAGCCACAGCATCACCACATCCTTAATCCTCAGAGCAGGGTCAGAGATCAAACCTGCATCCTCAAGGATGATCACTGGGTTTGTTTCCACTGAGCCACAAGCAGGAACTCCAAGAGGAACCTTATTACTCTCTGCCCATGGTATATGATGTTACAAAAACAACTCTGAAGATGGAGGGCCCTGTAGAAGATCAAGACTCATTGGGGATTTCCCCTTTGCCAACACTGTGTAGTTGACATTGCTTAGTCCCCAATCATCATCAGTATGAAAGCATATTTCATGCTGGCATCCTTTGTACATAAAACAAAATTATAGTGTGTAGTATCTAAAAAGTCATTGCTTTCCTACAAATGCCACTGCATATTCAGCACTGACTGTTCTTCATGAACTTCTTGCTTTTCCAAATGAAGAAAATGAAGAATGAAGGGCTTCTCAAACTTTAACCTGCAAAGGAATTCTGGGATATTTTGTTAAAACAGAGAACCCTGGAATCTACCTCCATAAATTCTAATTCCATAGATCTTGTTGGAGCTCAACAATTTGCATTTCTAACAAGCTCCCACATAATGCTGATGCTGCAGGTGTGTGAATTATTATTTGAAGAGCACTGGAAAGAATATTTAAAGCATGGAAGCTGTGGAAGGCACATTTATAAACACCTCATATGAATTATGGTATTGAGTAGAATGAAACAAGAGAATGCTAAAATTTTTTTGATAATAGAGAATCCAAAGTTCATGTTGACATTTTCAGACTAATTCTGGCTGTAGGAAGTTCCTTTTAGCAATCGCTAATATATGAGCATATTTCCTAAAATATCAGATTTTCTTTTCTCTTTCATATATGATATAGATATGTCAGATACTACATATCATGCTTCATTTCATCACACCAGACTATATGCTCAATGGAAAAAAAACCCCAAAGCTTTGAAAAAATATGTCTTATGTCCATTGATAGCTTCTTGTTTACATTAAGCCAAGGGGAATTTCAGTGTGACTTATAACATTGCTAATGTCACACAAGAACCTATTTTAATATTTTTAAACTAATAATATTTTTCATAGATACTGTCTAAAAAGTACATTTATTGGATGGTTATATGTATATGCATAATTGATTTACCTTTCTATAGACTGAAACTAATGCAAATTTGTCAGTCAACTATACTCTAATAAAATTTTAAAAATAAAGTAGATAAGATATGCAAATTCTTGGTAAAAAAAAACAAAAAAAGTACATTTGTTATAAAGTGCTAGGTGATTTCAGAGGCACTTTACCTACAAAAGAACACTTGAGTTCCTGATAGGACACTGAAAAACTTTTGTTTTCTTATGTTATTCATTTCTAAAAGTCCTCATTTAACTTGCCATGTTTCTTGACACAGCCCATAATATACCATGTGTCTTGAATACAAGCCATATTATTGTTATTATGGGAATTGAGGCTACTTTACCACAGTCTTTTTCTCTTCTCTTTGCATATGTGTATCTGCTCTATACAAAATACAATATGTTTATCTAATTTTGTATGTAAATATGAGACTAATTCTTCTGGGACCAGCATCTGAAGTGACATTTAAGGCTATAATGATGTCCCCAACTATAGTCTACTTGGGATGTGAAGATGGAAATCAAAATATTTTGAAGGATTTTGCCATTTGATACATGTGTAGAATATTATGACAGCAATTTCCTTTAGTATGCATATATTTCATTCCATAAGCTCTGACTTAGTTGATCACATAGGTGAATGAAAACAATCTGGCTTGTTGCCTCTCTTTTCAAAGGTTTCAACATAGACTTCTATTCCCCATGTACTTTCCTGGAACTTTTTAAAGTTAAGCTCTTCTGTTTTCAAAGGAACAAATGCCAGGAACCAGGGAGCTAAACATGGAGCTCGTTAGAATGGATGCTCTGGAAATGTTCAAGTAACCTTATTAGAGAACTGACAAAAGGTATTTCAAGGCATGGTATAATCTTTAATAAAGTTTCACAAAATCTCTGTGCTAATTCAACATGAGATCAACTTAAAATTAAAAATTTAATTAGATTGATGTATTAAGGTTGTGTATTCTATGTATTGATATGCATAGAAGTAAAAATGCAAATATTATTATAGGAAAAGAAAGCTATAAAACACTACATAAAATAAATTCCATTTATGTAAATATAAACTTTCCTGAATAAAAACCATTGTAGAAGGATTAAAAAAAAAAGGAATAACCAAAGAGTGAAATACTTTGACTTTATCCTTTGTTTTTATGTCTCTGTTATTTGGATTTCCATTGTGAAGCAGAATTAAATTTAAAAGCAGCAAATCAAAAAGAAATTTCCACTTCAGAGAAAAAAATCCCTCTCCACATCTCAGGCTATGACTTGTCAGGGGAACATGTATCTGGTTGGAAGGGTCAGGATGGAGGTCTATCAACATCTACTTCTGGGTTCCCATGCACAGGGCATCTCCCTGATGGTCTTCCTAAGAATAGTGTTGCCTCACAGTCTGAGAACCAACTGCCTGAGAATCACCTGGACCCAGGTCTCATGTATGAGCACTATTAGGTGTGGAGCTGGAATCAGCATCTTTACCAAGCTCCCCAGGTGATACTACATAACATCCCAGTTTAGTGACCTCTGCCCTAGTTCATGTGTCCTGGAGGCAGGAGGAGGAAAACTGAGCAGTTAACAGAGGTTTAATGCATGTCTCTTACCTAGAGCTTGGTGTCCTGCCCCCTTGGGTCCTCTCCCTGGTGGGTAGAGTGTAGTCTTCACCTCTCCATTTCTGAAGGGGGTGAACTAACTGAGGAGTAAGTCCCAGGCTCATGACTTTTCTCTCTGATGCCAGTGAGATGTTTGGGACCACAGAATTGTGGCTAAATCTGGTTTCAGGGTGTCCTACAGTAAATGTGAGAAGCCACTCCATACTCCTGATGGCTAGATCACTTGAAAATAGATTTCAGAGCAGAACAGCATATCTCTCATCAGAAGCAGGGGTGGTGTTGGTGGTAGTGGGGTGTGTGTGTGTGTGTGAGTGTGTGTGTGTGTGTGTGTGTGCATGCACATGTGAACACAGATCCTCAGCACTTCTGTGAGGCCTTTCTTATGCCACTTCTATTACCAGCTCCTAAACATGGATAGGTGAGAAATTCTTGGCTTCTTTCTTTGAACTTTCTCAATAAGAGCTCTTTTAATTTTAGATTGTGCATGTTGATGAGGCCATGAGATGTTGGAATTTTTTGTATATATATGTATACACACATAAATATATAATAATATTTTGTTATAGTACAGTTGATTTACATTGTTCTGTCAATTTCTGCTGAACAGTGAAGTGACCCAGACATAAATATATATCCTTTATATATATTATACATATTATATAAATATATATATAATTATGTATATGTGAATATATATATGTGTATTTATATATTTTTTATCATATTATCTTCCATAATGTTCTGTCCTATGATATTGCATAGAAATTTTGTTGAATCAGGAGAGGTAGGAGAATGATAAACTTGAGTACTAGTAAATATATATATATATATATACATGGCAGTAATATGTTTAGTTTTTCAAGGAGAGATATTGCAAAACTGAACTCCAGGACACTTTGACTCCAAGCAAGAGGTATGCTTCTTTTTTCTTCAACCTTTATATATAATGTACACTTTGAATATTTACTTTTGATCCACTTTGATTAGACTGTTGCAGAAACCACAAAAAGTCATGTCAGCGGAAGGAGACATATGGCACTCAGAGATATGGAAAAGCAATTTATTCAGCATTGATGAAGGCCCAGATAAGTCACATCCAGAGTTTGAGTGTCAGGTCTTTGTTCTCAGCAACATTTATACGTTATAAGTCTTGAGTTTCCCAAGTAAGCATCCCAGACCTCCCCCTTCCCTGAGCAGTGTTCCTCCCTAAGAAACTGAGCAAGCAAGTTTACAGAAGCAGAACTTATAAGCAATGCTATGTAAGTGATTAGCAGGGATGCTGGCTTGGACATAGGGTACATAGTTGCTACATCAAGAAGGGTGGTATGAGGTGAGCATAGCTGAAAAGGCTTGCAGCTGCCTTTTTACCCAAGGGGGGAGGTGCTTTTTCCTTAGTTAAAACTCTTATTTCATTCCCCCCTCTTGATGTTCAGGGTGCATCTGCACCCTTCAGAGATCATCATCAGTCATTACCCATTGGTAACCTCTGATAAGTAGCAGGTGGGATGCTGTTTTTCTTTCAACCCTGATTCTAATGAAACCTTTTATAATATTTACCAGGAGAGGTATAAGACATGGAATAAGTAAGCACACCATGAGTATGACCATGATTATTCTGACCATTGTCTTCATTCCTCCCAACCAAAAGAACCATTTACCAAAGAGGCTATCTGCATCCCATCCTTTCCAAATTTGTACAGGCACATGGGCAAATGTAGTCATGTGGTCAGCAATTTCTTCTATCACCTTTCTGGTGTCATCTATTTGTAGACAACAATTACTCAAGTTAAATTTCCCACAAATCCCTCCTTCAGAAGCAAGTAAATAATCCATGGTCAAGTGATTTTGGTAGATGGCATTGCACATTTTGGGTCATTTTGGGGCCAAAATAGTCAAGGCCCTTGCAGTGTCATTTGTTACAAGTTCCAAAACCACCTGTTGTCTGATGATGTGCTTTAGCACCTAGATAGGGATGTGATATCCCCAAGAGCCATCTTATGCCCAGGTGGCAGGCCCATAATATTGACTTATTCATTCTGGGGGCCATTCATCATCTTTCCAGTCTCCAGTTTAGAGAGACCTTCAGTATCTCTGGGTACCCTGTGCCCTATATATATATAGGAATTCCCAGTTGTTCCCCTAGTGACAGTGGGAGCCGGAAGAAGGAAGGTCTTATTGTTCCCAGTACACATGTCCTGGCCCAATTGGGGGGTAGGAGTATGGAATATGCCATTTTCCCACAAATGCAATATCATCCCTTTGGTGCCTTCCATTGGATATTAGTACTAATATTCTCCCATGCCTGTAGGAAGTGGGAAAAGTTAGACAGGGGATTATACTTGGGTTCTGAGAGGTTGGAGTATGACCACTATTGAGTCTTTTGGGCAGTCAGATTATAAAACCTTAGGCACCTAAACATGTTGTGCTTCCAGCTGAAATATTGAACCATCCTCCCTGCCTCACAAGACAGTTTCTCCCTATAATAGCAGTTCTGAGGAGCCATACCCCACTAGTGAGTTGGGGATATGCAGTCTCATTATGAAGCTCTGATGGGTTCATTTTCCTGGCTTGCCAAGGCCAGTGGTCTTCTGTGTTTGTTCCCCCACATAAATAACAAGAGGAGACCTTGAGAGTTTGTGCAACATTTTCTGCTGAGGATAAGAACAAGTTCTTAGTTGTGGCCAGAATGGGAGGTGGGGTGCTTTTATTTCTTCATAAAATGAATGAAAGACCCTGTGAGAGGCAGCTTGTATGCAAGCATGACTCTCTGGAAAGGCAGCAGAGCTCCAGGGTCAAGGCCTCTTCCATTAATGTGAATGCTTATTTTGAAACCCTCCTTCCATTTGGGCTCACTGGAATTGAAAATAGTGAAATTAACTGGGTTACAAGTTTTAGTCTGATAGTCTCGAGGGGCTGAACCATTTTTAAGGACAGCTCTTCTTTCTCCCTTATCCCAGGTTGCCCAGGATATGCAGCTCCAGTAAGTGTATTCCTGACAACCACTCCAGGTGGTCCCCCAGCATATATATTTATCCTTAATCCTATATTCTCTTTCCCATGATCAGCTTACACATGGTATAGTAGTGTTCCATGGCCCATTTGTAGCTTCACAGGCTTCAAAAACTACTGATACTGGCAACTTGGGGTTGGTAATTTGGGTCTGATTAATTAGTTACCCCGATTTATGAGAGCACCAGACCTCTAATGATTCCTCAGTTGGTGAGTATTGTGGATCAAAGGAATAATATTGGTCCCTCTGCTGACAGATAGAATAAGTGGTCCTGGTTATGAATGCAACTTCCTTGAATTTCTCCCAAACAGGAGAAATGAGTGGAGTAAAGCAAAGTCCATGTAACCACTTGATCTGATCAGGTCACTTGAATGTGTGGGTCACATGAGGAAATAGATCCTGGCAAAGCCAAGGGGGACCATATTAACAGCAACAGGCACTAAACATACATATTGGATATAAGATAACAGTATATAACAGTAAGAAATTCTCTTGTGGAAGATAAGGCAGTTTACATTACCAGGCAGCCAATTCCTCAAGCTTCGGCCATGAGTTGACTGACCAGCTTCTTGTGTGGTCAGAGCAGGGCTTTGAGATGATTGTCTCCTCCTCTGTATTGTCAGGCATAAAGGTCTCTCCGAATTGAGGGCAGTCTCCCACTCTCCATGGTCATCAGCTGGGCCAGCCTGTTTAACTCTGGAATGATGGATCCAAACATCTATTCCTGTTACTTTGAGAGCAGTGGGGGTGGTTAGAATTACAGTGTAGGTACCCTTCAATACCTGTCTCAAAGGCTCCTTTTTCCAGTCCTTTATCCACACGTGGTCCCCCAGCTTGTGGGGGTGAAACGTTATGCCTAAGGACACAGGTATTCTATCTGTGACCCATCTATGCATCTGAGAGATAGTGAGCCACAGTCCTTGTAACTGTTTATGTAATTCCAAGTCTCCCAACTCCCTGGTGTTTTCTCTTAAATTGATCAGTGGAGGCGGCCTCCCATATAAAATTTCAAATGGTGAGAACCCTATTCCTGCTTGGGGTGAGCATTTCACTTTTAGGAGGGCCACCAGCAACATGTCTACCCAGGGCACGCCATTTTCCTGACATAACTTTGCCAGTGTCTGTTTAAGGATCCAGTTCATATTTTGTACTTTCCCTGAACTTTGAGGCCAATAAGCAGAATGCAATTTCCATCAGGTCTGTAAGGCTTTTTATATCTGTTGTACTTTCTTGGCCACAAATGCCGGTCCATCATCTGACCTGGTGGTCGGAGGCATTCTGTATCTGGGAATAATGTCTCTCAGGAGTGCCTTGGTTACTTCCCTTGCCTTTTCATTTCATGTAGGTAAGGCTTCTACCCATCATGAAAAAGTGCAGATAAAAACTAGTAAGTATTTTACCCCTTGCTTGGGGTGACTTCATTAAAGTCCACTTCCATATCCTCAAATGGGGACAGTTCACAGTGTTGTGTCCCTGCTGGTCTGCTGGGGCCCTGGTGAGCATTATCTTGCAAACAGGTTATGCATCTTTGGGAAACAGAGGAGCAGAGTGTGGGAAGATGTGCAATGAGATAGTACTGTCCCAGTAAGATCTCTAAGGCAGTTTTGCCTATGTGGGCAAACTCATGGTTAGCTCATGTTGTTGGTGGACTAGTTTGTAGGCCAGCTGTTCTGGAACATAATCCCAGTGGTCCCATGTTACCCACCATCCCCTCTTAGTTTTGGTTCCTCCTTCCTCCCTTATCCATTTTTTTCCCTCTGGAAAATATTTGGGGACAGCTGGCACTTCTGGGTCCTGGCTGTTGTCCCCATGCTGCCTGTCTGTCAGCTGCATCAGCACTATGGTTTCCTTTTGTCACTGTGTCATCTCCCTTTTGGTGGTCTTTACAGTGGGTAAATGCAACTTCTTTAGATCCCCATACTGCCTCTAGGAGCCTTAAGATTTCATCTTGATTTTTAATCATTTTTTCCTTCAGCAGTGAGGAGTCCTCTTTCTTTATATAAAGCTCTGTGGACATGTAAAGTTGCAAAGGCATACCATGAGTCAGTATAGACATCAACTCACTGGCCTCAGCTGAGCTCCAATGCTCTAATTAAGGCCCATAATTCTGCTCTCTGTGCTGACCAGCCTTGAGGAAGCACCTCTGCTTTTATCACTTCTAAGTTAGATACCACAGCATATCCTGCCATCCTTTTTCCATCCTCCATAAAGCTGGTGCCATCAGCATATAAAACCAGGTCAGGATTTTGGAGTGGTTTATAAGTCAAGTCAGGCCTGCTAGAAAACACCTCATCTAGTACCTCTAAACAGTTATGGTCTGGGGGCTCTTCTTCATCTGGCAGAAAAGTGGCTGGGTTCAGAGTTCGTACAACCTCCAGGTTTACCCATGGATTTTCACATAGCAACCCTTGCTATTGAGTCATTTGAGCATGTGTGAGCCAGTGGTGGCCCCTAGTATCCATTAGGGTTGCAACTGAGTGCAGGACTTGAATGTTGAGATTTTTGTCCCAGAGTCAACTTGTCAGCCTTTCTCACTAACAAGGTGGGTAGCTGCCAGTGTTCAGAGGCAGGGAGGCCATCATTGATCATGATCCAGGTGACTCTTTTCCCCTGGCCCTGGGCCTTGTCCCCTATGGGGTGGTCCCACTGGGGGCACTGGGTTTGATATGGCAGCCACCAGATGTGTCACTTTTTGTTTCATTCTCTTTTCTGCATCATGCCAGACCACGTGGTCTTGGATAAGAAAAACCTTGTTGGCTATTTCCAAAAGTTCAGTAGCATTCTTTACTGCAAATCCTTTTAATTTCTGTAGCTTTTTATGGATATCTGATTGTGCTTGTCCCACAAAGGCAGCATTTATCATCCAGTGGTTTTGGGGAACTTCTGGATCAAAAGGGGTGCAGATGCGTAAAGCCTCAAATAGTCTCTCATAGAATTTGTCTGGGCTTTCATTTGGCTCTTGTAGTATCTCACTGGTCTTAGCTATATTAGTAGGCCTTTTAGCCCCAGATTTTCCCCCTGTAGGAAAGCGTGGCGGTACCTCTCTTGGTTACATTTGCCTTCTTCTGTGTCATAGTCCCGGTGAGGGTTTTCTTCTGGGAAGTCTTCCCTTATCCAGTTTGCCAAGTCTGCTTGACACCCTGCATTGGCCTGAAGCCATTTCTGGGCTTCTGTTACAATTTGACAGCACTCTTCATTGTCAAACAGAGTAAAAAGCAGTTGCTGTCAGTCTATTCAGGTGGGGCAGTGTGTCTGGAAAATGAGTTCTAAGAGATCAATCAGTGCCTGAGGCTTTTCATAATATGAGGGAGTATGGTGTTTCCAGTTAAGGAGATCAGCAGTGGAAAAGGGCTGGTAATAAAAAAACCATCCCCCCTTTTGTATGGTCCCATCAGGGGTGATTTGCTATGGTCTCCCATAAGGGCATTTGCAATGCTGGATCAGCTTCTCCCTGGGCTGACTGGAGACACCTGCTCATTGGTTCTGGTGAATCTGGCTGTGGGTGTGATATTGCCTTGGGAACTTCAGGAGCAGGAGGAGAAGGAGAAACATAAGGTGGTAGGCTATCTGGCATCTGGGGACCTTCAGCTCCTAGAGGTGGGGCTGGCAGCACATAATGAGGTGGCATAGAGGGCGAGTCCTTAGTTTCCCCTTGAAATTAGGTAGTACCTTTTTTTTTGAGACAAGGTTTTCTTCTTGGACTTGGCCACTAGCACCATACACTGTCCCTGGCCTGTGGTGCAGAACTGAATCCATGGGGACCTCAAATGGGCAGTTTCCAACCATTGATTAATATATGGAAATTTATATGGATGTCCAGGGTCTCCCGTTATAACATTATATACTGCTCAAACCATGAACACATCTAAGGTCCTTCTGGAGGCCATCCAACACCAAAGGTGGGCCATTCTAGTGTACAGAGGGTACACAATTTTCCAGGACTCAGTTTAACACCATAATCTCTAGAAAATCCTTTCTTAAAATTGTTAACCATACACTCTAAGACAGGGGGTTTGTAAGCTGATTCACCTATTGTGTGAAGTCCCACCCTGTGACAGTGATGCAAGACAAATAGCAAGGAAAAGGCCTCAGGTAACAGTTGCTTCATCCACCTGACCACTCCCCTGGAGGAGATATTTCAGGTGCCTCTTAGCATAGGTGGGACTGTATAAACCCCAACATCAGGATCTCTCTGAAGAAGGCCACCATAAGCCATATGATGGTTACCATAGAACTGCAGGTTAGGACTCACTCTGGCTCCAAAGTTGGAAGACAGTGGAGCATGGGCTCTCATTCTCTCCAGTCAATCACACACCCACACCAGAACTGATCACAAGGGAACAAATCCTGACCTGAGTGACCTTTTGGTCACTGAGAGGTGATCAGTCTCTTCTTCTGCCATATGGTGTTTTCTTACTCAGGCAGATGTCTCCAGGGCACTCACCAGTCTGACATCCTCTCTTGGAACCTGTTTCCACTCTCATTCTGAGTCCATTAGGGAAGCAGTGTGAGCCAAGGACAGCAAAGCCAAGTGAGGGTCTGGATCTGGCAAAATGGCCAGTGCATGCTATCCACCTGTCACTGGGCCGGCAACCATGTCCTCCCCCTGTTCCCCTACAATGGTGGCACAAGAGGCCAGCTATGTTGCCAGCTTCCCAGCCAATGCACAAAAATGTTGCAGAAACCACAAAAACCATGGCAGCAGGAGACAAATGGCAGTCAGAGATATGGAAAAGCAAGGTTTATTCAGCAATGATGCAGGCCCAGAGGAGTCACCTCCAGAGTCTAAGCACCAGGTCTTTGTTCTCAGCAACATTATTTAAGGTCTTGATTTTCCCATGTAAGCATCCCAGAATTCCCCCCTTCCATGAGCAGACAGTGTTCCTCCCTAAGAAACCAAGCAAGCAAGGTTACAGAAGGAGAACTTATAAGCAATTCTGGGTACATGATTAGCATGGTTGCTGGCTTGAATGTTGGGCACATAGTTGCTACATTATTACAAGAAAGGTGGTATGAGGTGAGCATAGCTGAAAAGGCTTGCAGCTGCCTTTTTACCCAAGGGAGATGTGATTGTTCCTTAGTTAAAACTCTTATTTCATGACTATATGTCATCAAAACATCCTGTGAATATGGCATATTAATGACTTTTATATTTCAAAAATATCAATATTTAACAATATGAATGTCAAGACTTTTGTTTCTAAATGTACAGGAGCAAAATGTAAATTATGTAGATTTAAATTTTTTTGTCTTTTGTCTTTTTAGTGCCACACCCAGGACATATGGAGGCTCCCAGGTTAGGGGTCTAATCAGAGCTTTTGCCGTTATACCACCCCACAGCCACAGCAACTTCAGATCCCAACTGCACCTGTGACCCACACCACAGCTCATGGCAATGCCTCATCCCCAACCCACTAAGAGAGGCCAGGGATCAAACCTGCAACCCCATGGTCCCTAGTCAGATTCATCTCCACTGTGCCACAATGGGAAATCCCCTGTAAATTTAATTTTACATCCCTCTCCTAGGTCCTTTTTTTCTTTATAAATTATATGTAGCTGCAAATAATGACTAAGAAACTAACCCTCTCCTAGATGATGGAAAAATGTCACTGAGCCAATTTCTCTTCTGTATCCAACTCTCTTATCTGATAGTAAGTTCTCTCATTTCACATGATAATACCATCCACTTTAAAGGATATTTGTAGGGACATGGCAATGCAGAAAAACCTTGTCATGTTCATCAGTAGAAAAGCCTCCTATTTATCTGGCTGCTGTAAATTATAATGTGATTATTTCTTCCTCTCTCACACTATGTTCATGCCAGCAGACAGGAAAGGAGCATGAGGAGTGAGAAACAGAGCACTGTGTCTAAGTTCCTCCTCCTGGGGCTCCCAATCTGGCCATAGCAACAGGGACTGTTCTTTGCCCTGTTCCTGGGCATGTACCTGACCATGGTGCTGAGCAACATACTCATCACTCTGCTCATCAAGCTGGGACCTTGCCTCCACACCCCCATTTACTTCTTCCTCAGCCACTTGGCCCTCATGTACATCACATTTTCCTCTGTCACTGTCCCTAAGATGCTCATTAATATGAACACTCAGGATCAACTGAATCCCCATAGATAGTGTGTAGCACAGATATTATATTTGTCACATTTTTGGTTGCATTAATAAGATTCTTCTTGTAGTGATAGCCTATGAGAGGCATGTGGCCACTTGTCACCTTCTACATTATGCCATCATGAGGGAGGAGCTGTGTCTTTGTTTGTTGGCTGGATCCTGACTCCTCTCCTGTGCCTGTGCCCTGATCCTCATCCTCCTCCTGGCTCAACTCTCCTTCTGTGCTGAAAACATCATCCCCCAATTCTTCTGTGATCTTTCTGTCCTGCTTAGACACATCTCTCAATGAGCTGGTCACCTTTACTGCAGGGGCTGCAGTTCTCATTTTTCCATTGAGTGACTTCCTGGTCTTTTGTGATCACATTGCACTCTGCATCCTGAGAGTCCCATTGACTACAGGGATCTGAAAAGCCTTGTCTACCTGTGGCTCCCACCTCTCCATGATGTCTCTGTTCTTGGGACAGTGATGGCACTGTGCTTTCCCTCCTCATTGCTTCCGTGCTGTATGCAGTGGTCACCCCCATGCTGAACCCTTACATTTACAGTCTGAAAAATATATATATGACATTAGCTCTAGTGAGTCTTTTAAGAAACAATAACCTTTTAGCCACTTGATAATTGCCTAAACATGTTCCCATTTCACTCACTGCCCTTGTTAGAAAAGCCTTATTAATTTGTGTGTTGAGTACCCATGTCTCTAGCACTTAACCTCATTATCCTTGAAGTTGTCATTGTTATTGGATCAATCTCTTTCCCTTTAGTCATATCTCTCATCCATTTAGTCTTCCATAATCCAAAATTACCCACTACAAACATTTAATTTGTTGTCTTCAAAATACCAAACTCCTTTGTGTATATGTGTAAGTATGTTTACATTTATTTTTCAACTTTTTACATTATTACATTTGGCTATTACAGGTTTTATGAAATACATATATATTTTAAATTGTATTATGGTCATGTATTCTTGGGCATTGCTTTTTAAATTATTTGATTAATTAATTAAATTATTTAGAATTGCTGTTGGTTTACAATGTTGTGCAATGTACTTAAGTATCATATATATATTAGGTTGTTTTCCCTTATATGTTATTACCAACTATTGAGTATAGTTCTATATGTTATACAATTGGTCCTTGTTAGTTATCTATTTTATATACAGCAGTGCATATATTTTTATCTCAAACTCATAATTTGTCCATTCCCCCTTTCCCCTTAGGTAACCATAAGTTTTCTTTTTCTGTGTCTCTACTTCAGTTTTGTCTGTAAGTTCACTTGTATGTTTATTTATTTATTTATTTATTTATTTATTTTTTGTTTTATGGCCACACTCATGGCAAATGAAACTTCCCAGGTTAGGGGTCAAATCAGAGCTACAACTGCTTGGATACACCACAGCCACAGCAATGCTTGGTCTGATCTGCTCTTGCAAATATACCACAGCTCAGGGCAACGCTGGTTCCCCGGCCCACTGAGCAAGGTCAGGTATCAAACCTGCATCCTCAAAGATAATAGTTGAATTCATTTCCATTGCATTAAAATGGAAATTCCCCATAAGATTTTGTGTGTATATATATATATATATATATATATATATATATATATACCAAATATAGCTGATAATTATATGATATGTTTTCACTCTCTGGCTTACTTCATTTAGTATGATAATCCATAGCTCCATCCATGTTGCTACAAATGGTATTATTTCTTTCTTTTTTGGCTGAGTATTATTCTACTATATAGATGTAACACATCTTCATATCATTCATCTGTTAATGGACATTTGTGTTGCCTCTATGTCTTAGCTTCTTGCCTTCCAAATCTACAAATATTCAGTTAAGATTCTAATGTTTCATTTTAGTGAAGTCCAAAATGTTCAACTTGTCAATGCAGTATTATGTTAATGAAGTACTTTTGATGGTTTGCTAAACCTAAATAAACTTTAATTTGATTGTGCTTTTCACAATAGGGGAGCACACAGTAGTCATCCAATTACCAAATATCCCCATTTCCAGGAAGACTAAAATTTTTTTTTTTTTTTTTTTTTCCAGATTTTGGATTTATTTATTTATTTTTTTTTTTAATTTTATTTTCCCACTGTACAGCAAGGGGGTCAGGTTATCCTTATATGTATACATTACAATTACAGTTTTTCCCCCACCATTTCTTCTGTTGCAACATGAGTATCTAGACATAGTTCTCAATGCTATTCAGCGGGATCTCCTTGTAAATCTATTCTAAGTTGTGTCTGATAAGCCCAAGCTCCCGATCCCTCCCACTCCCTCCCCCTCCCATCAGGCAACCACAAGTCTCTTCTCCAAGTCCATGATTGATTTTCTTTTCTGAGGAGATGTTCATTTGTGCTGGATATTAGATTCCAGTTATAAGTGATGTCATATGGTATTTGTCTTTGTCTTTCTGGCTCATTTCACTCAGGATGAGATTCTCTAGTTCCATCCATGTTGCTGCAAATGGCATTATGTCATCCTTTTTTATGGCTGAGTAGTATTCCATCGTGTATATATACCACATCTTCCGAATCCAATCCTCTGTCGATGGACATTTGGATTGTTTCCATGTCCTGGCTATTGTGAATAGTGCTGCAATGAACATGCGGGTGCATGTGTCTCTTTTAAGTAGAGCTTTGTCCGGATAGATGCCCAAGAGTGGGATTGCGGGGTCATATGGAAGTTCTATGTATAGATTTCTAAGGTATCTCCAAACTGTTCTCCATAGTGGATCTACCAGTTTACATTCCCACCAACAGTGCAGGAGGGTTCCCTTTTCTCCACAGCCCCTCCAGCACTTGTTATTTGTGGATTTATTAATGATGGCCATTCTGACTGGTGTGAGGTGGTATCTCATGGTAGTTTTGATTTGCATTTCTCTTATAATCAGCGATGTTGAGCATTTTTTCATGTGTTTGTTGGCCATCTGTATATCTTCTTTGGAGAAATGGGAAGACTAAAATTTTTCCTCCTAAATTAGATGTTTGTGTTGAAAACAGTCTACATGAGAAGTCCATAAAACACAGATGAAATAAATCAAATATGACACAAATAATTGGAAAGACATACCATGATCTTGGAGTGGAACAGTCAATACTATCAAAATGACTATACTACCCAAGGCAATCTATAAATTCAATGCAATCCCTATCAAACTACCAAGACATTTTTTCACAGAACTTTAACAAAATATTTTAATGTTTCTTTGGAAGCACAAAAGACCCAGAATAGCCAAAGACATCCTGAAAAAGAAAAAATGGAGCTGGAGGAATCAGGATCCCTGACTTCAGACTACAAAGCAACAATCATCAAAACCATATAGCACTGGCACAAACACATAAATGTAGATCAGTGGAACAGTATAGAATGCCCAGAATTAAACCCCACATACTTAGAGTCAACTAATCTATTACAAAGGAGGCAAGAATATACAATGGAGAAAAGACAGCATGTTCAAAAAGTGGTGCTGGGAAAACTGAACAGACACATGTAAAAGAATAAAATTAGAATACTCCCTAACACCCTACAGAAAAATAAACTCCAAATGGATTAAAGACCTAGATATAAGACCAGATACTATGAAACTCTTAGAGGAAAACATAGGCAAAACACTCTCTGAC